>NC_056678.1:45533683-46143475 GCF_018350195.1 Panthera tigris
TCATTAAGTGTTCGTTTCATCTAAGTCAAAAATTCTTTTTGATGTTACTAAATCAAATTTAATTAAAAAGAATGAAGCTCATAATAAATGGTTTTTAAAGAAAATGCCCATATTTTTTTCTTAAGATGGTTATTTATTTATTTATTTATTTATTCATCTTTTTATTTTTATTTTAAAGATAACAGGCTTTATCATCCAGCAAGTGAAAGTATTCAAACATGTATTTCTCTACATAACTTATTGTAAAGGATGATAAATAAAAATTTTAAAACTTCTAATATTGTATTGCTAATTTTCTACAAAAATCTTGCATGTTTATATAGAACTGGAGTTCTAGTTAATACTGCTATTCTTGGTATACATAGTTTAGCTCATTTTTTTCAAGTCTATTTATTTAATAAAACGCAAACAAACAAGGAACCAAACAAATTTGATATTTCGTGAGTAGTGTCCATGTGGTGCGGCATTTTGTGCACATCGTGGCATTTCATGCTCACTGCAATTGTTCCATAGATGAGAGAACCATGGCTCAGGGGTGTTAATTAGATTTCCTGCAGTGGCAGAGCCTGGTGTCTACCCAGGTCAGGTCAACTTTAACACTCTTCTCTTTGTACCCAAACGGCTTCCCATGGTGATAATAGCTTACAGTTCGAATAGGTCACACATTTGTACATAAAAGTGGTCCCACAGTTTGAAATTGTAATCAGGAGAATATATGTATATATATGTGTGTATATATATATGATTTTAGGCATCAGTTGTCACTCCCACTCCCCATTTTTAGTCTATTTTTTAAAAGACAGTTACTTTAAATCCATTAAACCACTGATACTGTATTTTGTATCTCTGCTTTGTAAGAAGAATATGGCGTTTGTTTTCTCTTTTCATTCAGCTGCCATTCTCAGTTTTCCATGATCCAGTTTTGGCCTTCTGTATTTACATTTTTGTATATGAAGGCTGATATCATTTACTTTTTATCTGGTGATTAAAACTAAATGTTCTGCCATTGTTTATTGATGAAGTCTAAATGTTGAATGCAATATACATTTAGAATTTTGTGACTATGTACACTCTTCACTGAAGAACCAGTGATCACTTTGATTACATTTTCCCTTTTTTGTATTGTTTCCTGCCATCTCCTAAATTCTCAGAATCAGGTGTACATTATAGGTATATGTCGTAGACTCTGGGTCTAAAATTCTCTCTTGTCTAGCAAAAGAGCGGGACTCAGGATTGAAAGCGAGAGATGGCTAATGTCTGGGAAAAGACAAGATCCCGAATAAGGGTCCTTGCCCTGTTTTTATTATGATTAGAAGGCTTACAAACATGGCGATGGATGTGTACAAAGGGATAATGAATCTGTGAACATTAACTTGTGGAAGTGAGGGAAAGGGTGTCTTGAAGATATTCGTGGTTAGGGGTTTGGGTTAATACAAAACAAAATCCCGGCGCCGCAGTCTGGAGGAAGATTGTTTAGAGAGGACAGGAGCCAGCACCTCTGTTTATCTTAGCCTAGGGGATGAGACAGGTAGGGGAAATAACCTCAGGGTTGACAAGGCACCTTTTCTTTTGTTAACCATTTCCCCTCTGGGCTGCTTTGCCTGCAGCGCAGGGTCCATAGTCCAATTCACCAATTTATCTAATCTGGCCCTAGTCTCCTGTGAAAGCAGCTTTTCTGCTATAGTACTAAATTGGGGGTGCTTCCACCCTGAATATCTAATCTTGTTTATTTCATATACCTATGTATTGGGCACCTTTGCACCTGTTCCTATTTTAGGCCTTTGCCTCTCCCTCTCTATTCTGAGTGCTCTGCACCCCCCCCCTCTATTTTGGGGTGCCTTTGCACCTCCCTATTCCTGGCACCTCTGTGCCTCCCAATTCTTGGGGTGCCAATCTGGTTTGCCCAAACTCGGGTGTGAGCATTTTATGACTTTGTATTTCTTTATGCCTTGTTAACCCATTGGTGTAAGCCCCAGGGGATTCCTAAACTTATCCCCCTCAGGTGTGTGTTACCATTCATTACTATTTTTTATTGTTACTTATTGTGGATTTGTTATCTGCACTCACTATCCTATTGTATGTTAATTTATTATTCACATTTGCATATAAAGTTTACATGTTTTAGTTCACTTAGCTTCACATTTACATGGGGCCAATTGACATAATTATTTGTATGCTTCTTAGACCTGAGCATAGCACTTTACCCAAGAAATAAAAGTGCCCTAGGGTAACACTATCACCGTTTTTAACCATTCATTCACTGAACAAATATTTATTGAGTGGCTTACTGTCCAAGCATTGATGTATCAACTAAAGATACATTTAGTAACAAGGCAGTGAAAAGAATCTCATGAAGCTAGCCTACGAGTAGAAGTGACAGTCGATATACTAATTAAATAAATAAATGGAGTGTTAGCTAGTGATGAGTGGTAAGGAGAGAACACTGGGGAAGAGGCATATGGAATGTTAGAGAAGGCTGACCTTTTAGATTGAAACATTAATTCAAAATTTTGAAAGACTAACTTAAAATATAAAGCTCATTAATTATTATTAAGACAGGAACACATAAAGCAACACCATGTTGCTTTCACTAGAATATTTTTATGGCACCTAGTACCTACACTACTTGTATTCTTATACGTATTACAATTCTTCCTCCTTTTTAGGTCTAACCTCTTGAAAAAAGTGACACTCACTTTTTCAAACTTATAATGCCCTGAGATTGCTCATTCCAGTTTACACTGCATCCATATCCCTGACAGTCTTTTTCTAAAAACACCAAATGTCCCCTAGTAGAGAACATTTTGTATTATTTTCTTGTGTTCCCCATTTTGTTCAATAACCATTGGTACCTTTTTCCTCCTTCATGCTATTCCCTTCTCTACTTGCTTTTGTGCCCTCAAGCTTTGTAGAATTCCTTCTTAATACTTAAGCCATTATTTCTCAATTGCTTTTAAAGGATCTTCTCTAAAAAAATATTTTGTATTTGTTAAAGGATCAATGTATCAAAAAGACATACCATTCCTCAATGTGTGTGCACATACCTTATTGTGAAACCTCAAAATGGCAAAACTTCAAGAAGCTACAATTGTTAGAAATTCCAATATTGATCTCTAAGATACTAACAGAATAAGTAGAAACAGAATCAGTATGGTTATAAAAGAAAACTTGAACTAATTTTCGCCAACTAGATCTAATTGACATATAGAACATTGCATTCAACAACTGCAGAATCCACATTTTTGCAAGTGTGTATGGAATATTCATGAAGACCATATGCTGGGCGATAGAAGAAATGGCAGAAAAGTTAGAAGAATGTAAACATACAGAGTATGTTCTCTGATCATAATAAAAATTAGTTAAAAATCAATAAGAAAACAACAGCAGGACAATACCCAAATATTTGAAAATTAGCACAGTTCTAAATAATCTATGGGTAAAATACAAAATAACAAGGAAGACTAGAATTATTTTAATTGAATTGGGATGAAAATGCAACGTATCAAAATTTAGGGGACACAGCTGAAGTAGTGCCTAAAAAGAGATTCATGGCTTTAAGTTCTTGGATTAGAAAAGAAAGTTTAAAATTAAATAGTAAAGTGGAAATGAAGGCAACAGTTACAGAGTTTAGAAGTGGTTTCTGCAAATGAGAACAGAGAAATAAATGGGGCAGCACCTGATGGTAATATGTGGTGAAGGAAGACTTTGTTTTTTCTGCTTTTTCTTTCTTCTTTTAGTGGGCAAAATTTTTAGAAATTCCGTATCCTAAAGGAAATGATCCACCAGAGATGGTAACATGAACGATACAGGAAAGTGAAAAGTTGGAAGAATGCAGTCAGAGGATTTATAAGATAGAATATGATCCAGTGTAGAAGGTTTCTCTCTGCTAAGTGTGTAAAATGCTCACTCATTTTAACAAGAGGCGAGTATGTAGTCAGATGTGGTGGAGAGCGCTATGGACACTTTATTATTTCTATTTTCTTATAGTGGTTGAGATCGTCAGAAAAGAGGGGAGAGATGGTAGACGTTTGAGGAGCTATATGAAATAGTTCTCTAGAGCAGCAGGGGAGTGAGTGACCTGGAGAAATGTGGAGCTGCTGAGCAACGCTCCTCTCCTATGTGATAGTATGGACTCGGAATGTGAAGTAAGGCCTGTTTAGCACATACGTGTGTTTGTGCCCGCCATCTGTTATTTGTAGTAGAAAGAGAGTTGGATTTAGCAAGGTTGTAGTTCTGCCTATAGAGTGGGCCTGAGTCAGAGAGGCAAGCAAAATGATTGTTTATGCCAGAGTCTGCTTACTTGGCGAAACATTTGGTACAAGCCGGTAAGCAGGGAAATGAGAATGTGGGCATAGAGATAAAGAGAATGAGAGTATCGATAGATTGAAGTTGCTGATGATGTCGGACATTCTTTGGAATCACAGTCCCAGATAGTGAGCTGGAAAGTAAGAGGTGCTGAATGGACAGAGGAATGTTGGCTTATGTTGTGATGTGTTTTAAAAGGTTTAGACACAAGGGATGCCTGGTGGCTCAGTCGGTTAAGCGGCCGACTTTGGCTCAGGTCATGATCTTGCAGTTCACGAGTTTGAGCCCTGCGTCTGGCTCTGTGCTGACAGCTTGGAGCCTGGAGACTGCTTCACATTCTGTGTGTGTGTCTCTCTCTGTCCCTTCTCTGCTAGTATTCTGTCTCTCTCTCTCTCAAAAATAAATAAAACATTTAAAAAAAAGGTTCAGACACTTTACTTTCAATATCTTGTTCACTCAGTCTATCATTAGGTGTACTCCTAAAGATTTGTTCAAAGTTAAATATCCATTCAGTCATTTTAATGTATGCGGCATAGTAGATTTACCATTTAGACGGGTTTTCTTTGCAGTGGCAAAAGAATTTAATTTTTTAGCTCAACTGGACATATGGATTTTTACATAAATGGCCTACTTCTGAAAAAAACCTGTAGTGTTTACTTTGCTCTTTTAGCTTTCTTGGCACAACTGATTTTTAAACTTCTTGCTTTTGAAACTGAAAAAAAATACATAATAACACCTCTCATTTATTTGCCGTTACTAAATATTGATTTCAGGCTAAAGATTATGTATATATGTTTATACGTATTATATATGTGATGTGTTTTCATAACAACCTTGCAAGGATGTTATTACTAGCTTCAGTTTGTAGATTAATAAAACAATACTGTGGTTAGCTATTTTAAGTTCTTAAGTGCATATGGTTCAGAGCTCACAGACCTAGTATTTATACTTTATTCTGTCTGTGTCAGGGAAAAATTGTATCAGACATTGTTAAACCAGCAAGGGAGATTTTATTTAGGACTGTTGCGGTAAAGGAGAGAGATTGAACTCAACAACTTGGAAACAAAAGGTTAGAGGATTTTTAAGTTCTGGGATGAACACAGTGGAAAAATCCTGGAGAGGGGAGATTACTCCATGTGGTTCCACCATGATTTGCTAATTGTCTCTTAGGAAAGTTAGGGTCCTATGTTCCCATAGATAAGGGAGGTAGAGGCTCTCGCTTCTTTGTTGAATGCCTTTCAGAGCGATGGCCCTCAGGTTCTTGAGAAAGACATTTCTGGTTTGTAAAACCGGTGAAAGCCTGGGAGAGTATTTAAATCTCAAAGGGGCAGAAAAAAAGAATTTATAATTGGACTTTTTCTAAAATAAAGGTTCTAAGAAAAGGGAGGTCAGAGGCCTATGGTCAGGAAGAAACGTGTCAGGAAATCAAGCTGAGGGAAACTTTAAAACCACCTTGGTCATCTGACTCCAAAGACTTTAAGTTGTAACTTTCAGAAAAAGATTTATTTTAAACTATGTTGTTAGCTTTCCTCTTAAATGTCAAAGATGCTCATTTTTTCCTGATTATTACATGCATTTTTGAACATATGGAATCTTAGAGTAAAAGGCAAACAGTCATCAAACATTCAGACAGCAAATTCCCTATGTGACCCTTTCAGACAGCATGAGAAAAGAGCTGAAATACAATGTTTGCAGTTGTAGCGGGGGGAAAGTAATTTTCCTTTGCACTCTAGGTTCTGTGGCTGTTTCCCCCTGGTAATAAAAGAATAACAAGAGAAAAGCAATCAGAAGTTTAATATGTATACCTCATGTGTACATGGGAGATACCCAGGAAAGCTGTAAAACTCCCCCAAATGACCCAAGCCATCACCTTCAATACTATCTTCAACTAATGACAAAAGAACGATGTGGGAGTGGGGAGACTAGTTCTGGGAGATTATCAAGGCAAGTATAGTAAGGTTGTTATGCTGATTTAAGTCTGGTGCCTTCTCCACTGATAAAGAGCTGTCAGTCATCCTTCTCTTCCTGTTACAGGGAGAGAGTTACCCTTACAAATGGTGATTTACTTTATGAATAAGGGTAGTATCTACTCTGGATTAAGAGCTTCTCCCATGGCTGCTTTTTCTCAAAAATAATCAGATCAAAATAATCTTTATGCTAAAAAGGCATACTCTGGAATGGCATATTCTGCTACCCTTCACAATTTAAGCTTTTTTTAAAAGAATTTTATTTTGTCTTAAGCAGATCCATTTTGAGCATTGCAACACTTTAACACAATAACCATTTCTGTTATTTCATTACCTAATAAAATGTACCTTAAATTCTTTGGAAAGACATTGCAAAAGTTTTTTCTTGTTAATTCAACCCAGTGGTTAATAATACATTCTCACAAACATCTTCCTGTCTAATTAATAAAATCACAGAATTTCAAACTGTGAATTTTAAACTTGTTAAGACACCCTGTGATCACCGGTGTAACTCATTTTTTAATCTGTCCAGAAATATCTTTTGGTAAATTCTTGGCAGATGATTATCACTGAACTTCAGGTACATGCTTTCAAGATAGCCTAGCCTCTTTATGAATCACTTTAGTGATTATTCACTTGACACATGTCAATGGGCTTTGTGAGAGTTTTAAAATGCTGTGGTCACAACTTTGTTAAGAATAAATCAGGGAAGACTCAAGAGGATTATGATCTGGAGTTAGATTTGCTGTTAATGGTGATTCCTGAAGAACCTGGGAGAGGATTTAAATATGCAAAAGACACCATTTAAGGGGTGTAAGGCTCTGGGCAAATTATTAGAACTTAGGCCAACAAGCTCTAAGAAATAATACAAGATTTCAGCTTTGAGAAGCAGAGCGCAAAATAGGCTTTGGTTCTTGACAAGTAAAGACAGAAAGTATATGTGTTATTTAGCTAACCATAAAGTAGACTCGGTACACAGTCCCAAAATTTCTGGTAAGAAGATTCTAGGAATGTGCTATATCTGGAATTTCAAACAGCCAGTCAGGTTTTTGCCATTATGCATCTGTAACTCTCAGCTGTAAGAATGGAAATCAGAAGTAGGATTCCAGTCCCTGAGAGATCATTGGAAGGAGCAGGAAGTACAAATAATCTTAAAACTGGAATCCAAGATAATGTTTCTGTCTCAAACATAATGTCAAATCCCTTCTGTTTAAACTTGGCAGAAAGATGAAATTATCCTAGCAGTCAAGTTTTGATACCAAAATCTAAATGCTAGACTAAGATTTCTTTAATTATTTTTGACTATGGTGTCCATAGTTCTTGAAGATTGGATTACTGCTGAACCTATAGATGTTTGACTCAAACTAGATGGCTTCCTAATAGCTTGGTAGTCTAAAAGGCAACATGATGATTTAATGTTTTGTATCTATTAGAGTTTTTGGTTATATTCTTCATTTTTAGTATTTTATTTAAGAACATTCTGAATTACTTTTGTACTTAATAAATATACATCAAATTTGAAGCCTAATTCTCCAAAGACATCAATTACAATTCATTACAAATGAACTATGCAGTTTCCTTAATTCAATCATAAAGTCAAACCAATTAATCACAGATAACACATACATAGATCCTATGTGTCAGAATTACATTCAATTTTTTTGTATCATTAGCTATATATATATGTGTATATATATACATACATATATATGTATATAGGTAACCTTATAATATATCAGCTATATATCTAACCTTATAATTTATCAGTTTACTTATTAGACCCAGACAGTGTAATTGTGAACAAAATGGCCCCTTGCAGTCAAGGTGCTTTTGAGTCTAATGCAACGTCTTGAGAGGGACTTCTAGGAGTATATTATTCTCTAGGCAAGGAGTATATTTGGCAAGAGTTGTTTATAAAACAGTACATTTGAGTTGCGTTTAGGAAAGATTTGTTTTCCAGTTTGCTGCAAGTTGTTTTACTCTTGTATAAATGTTGTATCTACATTGTTCAAGGATCTATAAATTGGGGGCAAATTTATATACATATATTATTTTAAGTTTCATAATTCACTTTTACTTGATCCTAAAAACTGTTTCCAGTAGATAAGTTATCAAAATATACTCAAAATATAAAAAAAATAAATCTATCATTTGTTAAGTGCTACATATGTATGTTTATAATTGAAAATGGGGTTGAAAGTGACCTTTGATCACACTAATGTCTTAGCCATTTTCTGAGTTGTAGACTGTATTTGAGAATCTAATGAAAATTACAGATTCTCATGGAGAGGTGGGGAAACAACTTATGTATAAAATTTCATCTAAAATGTTGAGTTCTCTCATGGGTCACTTGGAGTTCAGAAATAAAGACCTTTGCCATAGGTAAAGGGATTTGTTTTAGGTCCTTAGAATGCCAACAAATAATTTTTAGATATTTCAAATTATAAAAGTTGAATTTTATGAAGATGATTTTAGCCAATTTAATTTTTAGGTAAACTGACTTTAGGAGAAATGTTCTGCTTTCGCAGCAGCAATAGACACTTATGATGACCCAATAATACCCTGTGTTATCTTCCTTTATTATTTAGGCTGTTTATTCCAAAGTTGTCACCGTTGATGCTTTTATTTTTTGGTTACAATTAAATTTAACGTGTCTTATTTCAGGCTGAATTTTGTCAGCAAGGAAAAAAACGAAATCAATATCAGTTTCTGTTGTTAGAAGAATGAATTAAAAATCTTGTTTCTGTGCTGTTTTATTATCTGTATTAGCAAATACCTATTTCCTATTCCTTATGTGACATTTATGCCCTGGTACCTTGTTTCCTTTTTCCTTACTTAGTGCTCCACTCACAAGGTCATAGATGCTTGTTGGTAGGGCACAATGCATGAATAAAACAAGGGAGATTTGTGGGCTTTTAGGGTCAGTACTTCATCCATCTATTTATCCACGGATGTGACAGATTTAATAAATGCTTTCTGTGTGCCTGATGCTTCTTTACATTATCTCACTTGATGCTCACAATATCCCTATGAAGTAAATATGGTTTTTCTTACTCATCTTTGAAAAGCAAATGAAAGCTGGTTGCTAGAGATGAATGAAGTACCCTTAGGATGAATGAAGTATAAACATGGCCCTTGTCTTAGAGCTTAAGTGTAGTGGAGATCAACTTAAAAACACAGGTGAGTGAATACTATGATGGTCAAATACAGAATGCAGTGGAAACAGCTTGCATGGACTTCAGTCAGAAGAAGAGGGTTTCCTAGAATAAGTGACAGAAATTCTGGAGGCTCAAGGATGGAGGATGCGTTACCACTGGAACAAAGAGTGCAAAGGCTAGGGAAGTAATTTGGGGACAGTTTAATAAAGGGTCTTGCAAGCCTTGTTAAGAAGTTTGGGCTTGATGCTCAGGATAAGGAATGCCACTGTAGGGTTGTCAGCAGCCAAATATACAATCAGATTGTAGTTTGAAAAGGCAGTAAATCTGATAAGAACACACAATTAGTAAAAAATATAAACCTTGAGATAGATTGATTTGGAGGTTGTTGCCTTCACTCCAAGCTTGAAGTGATGGCTGTTTGGACTCGGGTTCTGGCAGGGAGCTTGGAGAGAAGTGTGCGTATTAGAACAATTTTAGAAGACATCATCAACAAGACTTGAGGACTGATTGACTGCAGGGGTATGAGGGAGGGAGGGAAGGATGGAGGAGAGTATTGGATGCAGAGGTATCAGGATTTAGTGTCTGGTAAAACCCACCTCTTTGACAAGAAAGAATTACCAGCAGATCTGAAGATGAGTTCAATTTGGGATAAAAAAGCCAAAGGACAATCAGGGACATTGGTGTCATGGAATCCAAGGGAGAAAATTTTAGGGAGCCAGTGGTCTACCTGTCACATGTTGCCAGACATCATGTGAAATAAGAAGAGCCAGCTGCCTACCTCCACTTTACAAACAATTGAACCTTTTATCCTGAGAATCAGATTTGGTTAGTAATTTTACTTACGCAGTTTGTAAATTCTAGAGTGAAATTAGAGCTCCGAATTTGTGACTAAAGCTCACGCTTTGTCTGCTTGTTTTTTTTTAATACACTTTTTTTTTTTTTAGCAGTTTTGGGTTTATAGAAAAATCGAACAAAAAATATGGAGAATTTCCACCATCCCTCCTCCCCAGTTTCCACTGTTACTAGCATCTTGTGTTACTGTGGTACATTTGCGACAACTGATTTATACATGTTGATATTTGCAAATAAATACATTATTATTATTAAAGTCCATAGTTTACATTAAGGTTTATTCTTTGCTTTGTACATTCTGTGGGTTTTGACAAATGTAGAATGATATCTCTCCGTCATTACGATATCTTTCAGAATACTTTCACTGCTCTAAAAATCCCCTGTATTCCACCTATCCATCCCTACTTCTCCACCTGCTCCCACTGCCAAGCCCGCTAGCAAACACTGATCTGTTTACACTTTCTATAGTGTCCCTTCTCCAGATGTCATATAGTTGGAATCATATGGTATGCAGCCTTTGAAGTTAGGCTTCTTTTATTTAGCAGTGTTTGAGTTTTCTCTGTGTCTTTCCATGGCTGGACAGCTCATTTCTCTTTATTGCTGAAAAATGTTCTATTATTGGGATGTACCCATTTGTTTTATCAATTTTCCTATTGAAGGACATCTTGTTTACTTCCAAGTTTTTGCAATTATGAATAAGGCTGCTGTAAACAACCAGGGGCAGGTTTCAGGTGGATAAATCATTTGGGTAAATACCATGGGACCCAAATGCTGGATGATATGGTAAGGGTATGCTTAGTTTTATAAGAAAGTGTAGACTGTCTTTCAAAGTTGCTAAACCATTTTGCATTCCCACCAGCAATAAATGAGACTTTCTACTGTCCCACATCCTCACTGGTATTTGGTGTTGTTGGTGTTTTGGATTTTAGTCATTCCAGTAGCTGTGTGGTGGTATTTCACTGTTTTAATTTGCAATTCCCTAATGATATATGATGTTAAGCATCTTTTCATATGCTTATTTGTCATCTGTAAATCTTCTTTGGTGAGGTGTCTGTTAAGATCTTTTGCTCGCTTTCAAAGTGGGTTGTTTGTTTTCTTATTATCATTTACTCCTTTTCTCTTACCAGTAACTTTATATTTAACATGCATCTCTCCTAAATTGCTTATGGTTGGGTATTATTTCTTTTGTTCTAATATTCTTTATGTTTTAATATGTTCAGTTCATTAACATTCAGTGCTATCATTTATATGGTTGGATGTAGGTCTACCTAAGTTGTTTTCTGTTTTCCCTTTTCTACATTTAAAAAAATTATTTGACTTTTTTTTTCTTTTAGGAATTCAAGTTTTTTTTTTTTTAATTTTTTTTTTTTAACGTTTTATTTATTTTTGAGACAGAGAGAGACAGAGCATGAACAGGGGAGGGGCAGAGAGAGAGGGAGACACAGAATCGGAAGCAGGCTCCAGGCTCTGAGCCATCAGCCCAGAGCCCGACGCGGGGCTCGAACTCACGGACCGCGAGATCGTGACCTGAACTGAAGTCGGACGCTTAACCGACTGAGCCACCCAGGCGCCCCTAGGAATTCAAGTTTTATATACCTATTGGCTTTTTAGGAATTATCTTTTGAAATTTTTTTATTGACTGCTCTAGGGACTACAATACATGGCCTTACCTTTTCATAGTCCACTTCATGTTAATATCGCACCATTTATTTTTAAATATGACACAATTTATTGAAGTTAGAAACTTTGCACTTATTCTTCTGTTACTTTCATACATTTCATATCCCATAAGACAATACTATATTTTTTCTTTATGGATATATCTGTATTTTAAAGAATTCCAGAGGAAAGCTCTTATTTTATATTCACTCAATAGTAACCATTTCTTATAGTCTTTTTTGAAATCTAAAGTTTTCACTCTGGTATCATTTCCCTTCAGCATACAGAAGTTTCTTACACTTGTAGTCTGATACTGATGACGACACACTTTCTTAGATTTCATTAATTGAAGAAGCCTTTATTTCACCTCTTTGAAGGATCTTTCTCTATAAAATTATGGTGTAATAGTTTTTTCCTCCCCTCATTCTAGAGTTTAGGATACTGTTTCCGTGTTACCTGGTTTCCATGATTGCTGATAAGAATCCTTGGTCACAAAACTGTGTTTCTTTGGCTGTTTTCAAAATATTGTCTTTACTTCTGGTTTTCAGTAATTTAACTACAATGTGATTAGTGTGGTCATCTTTTCATTTATGCAGTTGGGGATTTTCTGAGCTTCTTGAACTTGGAAAAGTATGCCTTTAATAAAATTGGGCAGTTTCTGGCTACTATTTCTTCAAATCATTTTCTGTTCTATTTTCTCTTTTGTGTTCTTCCTGGAAATCCAATTATATTATATAAGACATTTTTACATTGTTGCACAGGTCCCTGAACTGTGTTCCTTCTCTATTTCTCTTCTCTTTGTTTTTCAAATTGGATAAATTCTGTTGATCTATGATCAAGTTCACTGACTCTTTCCTATGTCATCTCCATTCTACTTCAAAGCCCATTCAGTGAATATTTTTCAGGTATTTTTGCTTTTTGTTTAATTAAAAAAAATATTTTTTAGCGGCACCTGGGTAGCTCAGGCAGTTAGGTATTTGACTTTGGCTCAAGTCATGATCTCATGGTTTGTGGGCTCGAGCCCCATGTCGGGCTCTGTGCTGATGACAGCTCAGAGCCTGGAGTCTGCTTCAGATTCTCTATCTCCCTCTCTCTCTTTGCCCCTCCCCTGCTTGTGTGCTCACACCCACGCATGTACTGTCTCTCTCTCTCAAATCTACAAATAAATATTTTTTCAAATTTTAAAAATATTTTCTATTTGTTTAGAGTTTTCCTCTATTTATTATGAGATTTCCTTTATCTCAGTGATGACATTTTTATTATCTGCTTTAAGCCCTAGTCTGATAATTCAAACATCTAGATCATCTAGAGGCTAATGTTTATTGGATTTAATTTTGTTTGTTTCCCATGAAATAAACAAATAGGTCACATTTTTCTGGCACTTCCTATATTCAATAATTTTGCAATGTATTCTGAATATTATGTTATGTTGTGGAGACTTGGAGTCTCTTATATTCCTCCAAAGAGTGTTGATAGTCTTGTTTTAGCAAGCAGTTAATTTGGTTCACTTGAATACAATCTCTCTTACCCTAGCATTTGGCAGTGATTCAAATCTCAGTTGAGATTGCTCTTATTCTGTCCCATGTATGCATGGTTTAGCGGTTAGCCAGGGTTGTATAAATTTATACACAGGATTTGTGGCTTCTGTTCTCTGCCTGTCCCTTTTCTGGGGTCTACCACCCATCCAGAATAATGTTTAACCAAATACCGGGGCACCTCATGACCCAGCCAAGCTGATACATAAAATTAACCATCACACTGTATCAGGTTCATTGAATGTTTGCCTGGAAGACACACATTGTCCATTTATCCACTTTAGGAATTCGGAGTTACTGTTCATCAACTTTCATGCCTCTTAAAGTTACTAACTACCTACAGCAGCTTCTTTCTGCACTTCTTTAAATAATCCCTTATATCCATTTATATTTTCAATTGCCCTCTTGTTTCCCTAACAGCATTGTGAAATAGAACTTCCTTTGATGATACAAATGCTTATATCTCCACTGTTCCATAAAGCTTTGGATTAGCCACATGTGGCTTTGAACACTTGAAATATGGCCAGTGTGACAGGGAAATAGAATGCTTAATTTTAGTTACTTTAAATTTAGACAGCCACATGTGGCTAATGGCTACTCTAAGGGCCGTGCTACCCTGGAAAATGTTTTTGTTTCCTTTTTCAAAATGTATTTTAGCTGACTCATTTCTCTAATAATTTGCTTTGATCTACTTAATGAATTAAGTAATAATTTATGGGGTCACACTATGTGTAAGATTTAATGTTAAGCAGGATTTTTATTCCTTTTCTAAATCTTAGCACCTTCTTTTTTTTTTTTTAACTGTTTTGCTATTTTTAATATCTGAAAGTTACTGATCTTTTCCAAATGACCCATGTAGAGTCAAGATTCTTTTACTTTTACTTTTATATAGAAACAAATTTTAAATAGTGTATTCTCTACATGTGTGGTTGCTGTAGTCCTTCCTCTCTTGCCAGTCTTTCTAAAAGTGTTAAAATTGTTATAAATCCATATTTTTTCCATGGAAACTGTTACTAAAAACTATTAGTTGTGCTGCATTGTTGAAGGCTTCTGACCCTCAACTATTTTCCAAGAAGAGTACTTTTAAGTTTTTGAAGAAACTTTCCTCTTACTCTCTGCTAATTTTTTAAGTGCTGGTAATTAGCACTGATTGAATTAGGTATTGTTAATCTCCTTTGTAGAAATAATATTTACAAATAGTATATAATATTTACAATTTTTTACAATTAATAATACATTTATTTACAAATAATAATACAAATACAATTATTTACAAATAATTTACAAATAATAATAATATTTACAAATAAGTCCTTGAATTAATTATTTTGTATGTTTGTATGTTTAATTAAAATATGTTTAACTTTAAATTGTGGATGTGAGCATTTAACACACTGGTTGATTATTTTTACTTTATGTAGTATAAATTTTTCATTTTATTTCATGATATTTTGATATTTATCATTTCAGGACCACCAAACAATTTTGAGAGCATGGGCTGTAAAAGATTTTGCTCCAAATTGCCCTTTGTATGTCCAGATATTGAAGCCTGAAAATAAATTTCATATCAAATTTGCTGGTAAGTTTAATTTCAAATTTCAACTTGGATGGTAAGAGATATGTCTCTGAAATTAGTGGCAACTTAATATATTCATGAATGTATAGAATAGAGGGATTCCTTTTATCATCTACTTGTTATAAAAGAAGTTACTCACTTTAAAAAGTGGCAAGATAATATTTTGGGAGTGTATCTTTAATTTTTTATATAACTTGGTGATTTTAGCAACTGAATTTCCTGGATATCTTGATAAGACTATAAGTAGATTAGCACTTACAGTTTTATGCATAATATAAACACAGGTTTCAAATGCTATATATCTATTAATTTATTCTTATGTTTACACAGATAGTGTTTTGCTATAGATTATTTAATACACAAGTAAACTTCCCATGCATTAGAGTAATACTGAAATGTATTCAAGTACAAATAGATTTATTTAGAGATAGATTTTGAAAACATTTCAAGAAAAACATACATGTGAGTTTTTCATAGAGACACTGCTTTTGAAGTAATTTCATCTGAGATTATACTTTAAACTGTTAGGAAATTGAACAGTAAGATGATACTTTAATTTTTTCTTAAATGTTTCTGTAGGAACTAATTTTGATCCAGACAGTAATTTATATTCATGTAAAAAAAAAAAAACAACTTTGTTTTTTTAACATTTCACCTTCATAATTGAAGCTGCAAACACCATTAAGATGTAAACCATTTTAACTATGCGTTAGCAAAATGCATTTCCTTCAGAAGATGTGTTTACATATCTTATAATGTTTACCTATTTGTATATGATTTTTAGTGAAAAAATTATAAGCATTAAGAAATTTCTAAATAATAACAAAAAATATTGCCATTCAATTTGCTCTGTTTTTTTATCTTTTAACTTTGCTTCTAATGGCACCATTTTTTTTTCCCTAAAATTTATTGTAAACAAAGCAATGGCTCTCAACTATGGCAGCATTTAAGTATCTGTCTGGAAGGTTTTTTTAAGTACTAATAACTGATTAAAATTGTGATGATGGTGCCAGGGCATTTTTAAGCCTGTTCCCTAAACTGAAAATTAAAATAACAGCACCTCCTTTGTAAATGACTTTGTGAAATTTAGTGGAAAATACATGTAAATTCTCCATCTGCTACCTGTTACATATTTAATTAGCATTAAAGAAATGCCAATTGTTTATTTAAAAGACCTTTGAAACTAAGCTGCTCCCTTTTTATTGTTATTTAGCAAAAGGAATATTTTTATAAAATTCTTATCATACCTGATAATGACTTCTAATGATATAATTTTTTAGGAAGGTGGTAATGGCATAAGCATCAGACCAAGTCCTAAAAATGAGAATTTAAATTTGAGTGCCACCACTTAAGATTTAGGTAGGCAAATTAGAGTTCTGAACCCCATATTTCTTTTTTGTTAAATTATGTATCGTAATTATGATGTCTTTATTCCATTGGTTAGGATTAACAGTAAGAATTAAATAATATCTGAAACATACTAGGTGCTCAATAAATGGAAATCGAATGTGGATCACAATTTTGAATGTGTTATTGCTAGATTTCAGAATAGACTTTTGTTCTTTTCCCTTTCTTAGCAGGCCATAGATAGGCTCACAACAGATAGATCAAACTCACTGAAACAGTCCACCTTTACAAACAAGAAATTACAAAGACTATTTGTATCGATTGTCTTTCATATTCTTATTTTACCATTTTTTTGATAAACCCATTGAAATGAATGAGATAGTTAAAAGTTCTATCCTGATAGTGTATCACAATATATCTAATTTATGGCACCTGCTGAAATTCCTCTTAATGATGTCTGTATTCTTTTATGGCTGAGATTACAACATCTCAGAGGAACTCTTTTCTTACATTATAAAAAGATGAAAGCATCCTAGTTTCATTAAAACGCCATAAGACAGTTTGGGGTGATGTATGAGACTCTGCAACCAATATAATATATTTTACATCTCAGCATGAGGTTAAAAGATTATGGACTTTGCATTTCAAAAGGAAGTGTATCAAGCTGTCACTTAGTTTGTATGGAAGATTGTTAAAATAATGGTCTTCAATGAACCATGTTCCCTGTGTCTATGTCCTATGTTGATGGGACCTTGCAGCTTACATCATTAAGAGATGAAATGCAATTCCCCACCACTTGAATAGGTGCTGGTCTTGTGACTTGCTTTGCCCAATAGAATGTGACAAAAGTTACACTGTATGACTTCAGAGGCTAAGCCTTAAAAGTCTGTGCTTTTGCTTTCCCTTCACTGGAACATTACCCAGAGACTGCATGTAAAGGATCCCAATTTAGCCTCCCTAAAGATGAACAATCACTTGGAAAATGAGACTTACCCATCCTAGGCATCCTACCTCTCTAGCTCCTGACTTGCCCACAGCCAACCCAAGGAGTCATGTTAACCTACAGAATTTTGAGAAATGAAAGTGTTGCTTGCTTTAAGTCACTATGCTTTGTAGTTATTTGTTATTTGGCAATAGATAACAAATATCATTTGTAATAAAATATTTGCTTTACTTTTAAACCATATCATTTGATAATATTTATATTACTGTCTTTTCATTCCTATAAATGTTAAATAGCACAATTCTAATTATCACAGGATATAAAATGAGATAATTTTATTTTTTTTATTTACCTTAAAATGTTTATTTATTTTGAGAGAGAGAGCGCATGCATGAGTGAAGGAGGCATAGAAGAGAGAGAGAGAGGGAGAGAGAGACTCTCAAGCAGGCTCCATGCTGTCAGCACAGAGCCCATTATGAGGCTTGGTCTCAGGAACCATGAGATCATGACCTGAGCCAAAATCAATTCTGACACTTAATCAACTGAGCCACGCAGGTGCCCTGTTTCTCTTTATTTAAATAGCCCCTTTAATACACCCTAAATTGTGGCACTACTACTATGATTATAATTTATATATTTTTAAAAAGTAAATCCATGTTTTTCAAAAAGGAAAAGAAGAAACTTCAAAATTTGGGTTATGAGTTTATAAAATACTAAAAAATAGAAACAATATAGCAACCTACCAATTATTCCTTTATACAGATCTACCTTTCCTATCATGTACGGATCCTTTTCTTCTGAACAAAATGACTATAGGCATTCATTAAGGTAAACTATTGACGTGTTAAAATATCATTTGAATGAATTATTATATCATTAATTATAATTAAAATAATCCTCTACACTTTGATGAGAGTTACAGGGGAAAAGTCTAGGTGGGCTTGATTTCAGCAGCAGAAAAGATATGCTTTTATTCATTTCACCAAGACAGGAAAGTAAAAATAGTAAGTCTAGAGATAGAAAGTCCTCAGTAGAATAATAGCTATGATACAGAATATAAACCCATGCACAGTACAAATTTTAATGAGATTCAATAGCATAAAAATATACTTCATGGGGGCACCTGGGTGGCTTAGTCGGTTGAGCGTCCGACTTCAGCTCGGGTCACGATCTCGCGGTCCGCGAGTTCGAGCCCCGCGTCGGGCTCCGGGCTGATGGCCCAGAGCCTGGAGCCTGCTTCCGATTCTGTGTCTCCCTCTCTCTCTGCCCCTCCCCCGTTCATGCTCTGTCTCTCTCTGTCTCAAAAATAAATAAAACTTAAAAAAAAAAATACTTCATAGATAATTTGATTATTTTAATCACCACAAGTTTCCTAAGAAGAAAATAAACTCAAACAATCTCATACAAGTTTACTGTCAGCAATTTTCCTTTTTATAATAAATTTATCAAAGTAAAGAAACTGATATTGGGAAATCTGTAAAGAGACCATCCTCTGTCAAATCTTCATCCTATTATATAGTAACTGCATGATCCCAAGCTCCTTAATTTCTCTTGACTTTAGTTTTTTTTTTAATTTATTTATATTTTTTAATTTGAAAGAGAGAGAGAGAAAGCAAGCAGGGGGAGGGGCAGAGAGAGAGAGAAAGAGAGAGAGAGAGGGAATCCTAAGCAGGCTTCATGCTCAGCATGGAGCCGAGTGCGAAGCTTGATCCCACAACTCTGGGATCATGACCTGAGTCAAAATCAAGAGTCAGTCATTCAATTGGCTGAGCCATCCAAGCGCCTCTCAACTTGAGTTCTTTGATATAGAAGAAGAGGATAATAAGGGAAACTATCCCATAGGGTTGTTATGGTAAAAAAATATTCAAAAGAACATCAGCTACTAGTAATTGGTACCTATCAAATTGATGATTATCATTAATCTTAAATGTCTATTTCTCATCCTAACAAAACTGTGTTACCCTTGTTTCCAGGAAAAGTAACTGAGGATTGCTCATAATGTTTTACAAACTGCTAATTATAGTAAATATTCTAAAAGCACATAGTTCTCAGCTTGCACATGTTTTCTAGAAAATAGTAAAAAAAGATATTTCCCAGACTCATTTTATGAGGCTATCCTAGCCATGATACAGAATTCATTGAAGACAGTATATGAAATGATTAGAGACCAATTTAGTATATAAAATATACTACAGAAGTAACAAAGTAATGTATTTAAAAAATAATATTACCAAGCTGAAATTATTGTAGAAAGAGATCTTTATGTTAAAAGAGAAAATAGTATCATGATTTTAATGCATACAAAAAAAGCATTTGAGAGAGGATTCAGTATCGATTTACAATTAAAAAAAAAAGAAAGAAACAGGGTTAGAAAGCCATGAGGAAAACATTCATTAAGCTAAGGAAAATTATCTACAAAATAACCTAGAGGAATAAAGAACATTTAATGACCACATATTGAAAGTTTACCTTTAAGATTACATTCAAACAAAGGTGCTTACTAAAACCACTTTTACTCAGCTTTTTCCTGGAAATCCTAAGGAGTGCAGTAAGATTACAAAAATAAATAAAAGTAGTAAGCATTGAAAAGCGTGAAATAAAATTGCCATTATTTATATAAGATTATATAATATATAATTATACATATATTCCACTAAGAAAAAGGGGATCTTATACATTTATATGATTTCCAAAATTAAATCTCTGCCTCAGTAGTCACTATGAGCTTCAGTCTTGTATCTCCAACTGTACAGTCAATATCTCCCATTAGGTTTCTAACAGTTGTCTCAAAATTAAGATATCTAGAAATATTTATTGATTCTTCCTGACTTGAAATCTGTTTCTGTCTCTTTCTTCCCCAAAACCTATGAGTCACCCTTCCATTGTTTGCATTCAATCCATCAAGTCCTACAGGGCAGACTCCCTGAGTATCCCAGGCTTATCCACTGACACCACACTAGGCCATGCCATGATCATGGCTGTGTCAGAACACTCCACTTTTCTTCTTTCCTGGGTGTCCACGATTTCTGCCTATAAGCTTACTGGTGCTCTTCATATTCCTCAGCACATTTGCAATAGCAATCACTGTTTGTGTGTTATGGTAGGCAGCTATACCTTTGTACCTCCAACGTCAACCTAAACTCACTAGTTTCCTTTTTCCAGTATATCAATGCCAACATTCTTTTACAATATCATTATTTTTAAAAGATTCTTCCTGGTGGATTATTTTTGTCAACCTCTGGAGAACAAAAGTCAAATGGTACTATAGCTTTGGTTGTGTTAAATCTCTTTTCCAGTGAGAAATATTTTTTATCAATACACTTCTTTTTTAAGAAGTGGCAGTTGGTACTGAAACATAGGAAGAAGTAATGGCAGTGTTCCATAGCTATGACTAATATAAAAATGTGGTTTTGTAACATCTTGTATTCTTTGTCAGCTTCTTGTAGGACTAGCAATTCTAGTAGAGTGCCTCCAAGGTCATATATGTGATCTGAAATCACCTAGAAAAAAGGACTCCACATTATTAAGCCCTTCACAGATTTTCTCCTCCGTGGCAAAACCATGATGAAAAAGGAAAACATTATAATAGTTCAGCTTTCAGACATTTTTCTGTAGATTTTAATCAGAATAAAACCGAGCCCATATCTCTTTCTTCACTCTGTATTCCAAAAATCATTAAAAAAGAAAACATGAAACAAGACATAAGAAAAAAATGTGGTATACTAGGAAAAGAACTGCTTTATTGAAAATCCTTGAATGAACTTAAAGAATAAACTATGCTGTCCAATTATTTGAATCTAAAAGAAGTTTGCTATTTGTCTCCTAGTCAGATGAAATTACTCAGAAAATCAGTGGGAGGTGAATTCCTGTTATATGAGTAAATTCATTGCTAAATTTACTCTGCCTCTATCTCCACCCCCCAAATAAAGGGTTATGTCACCTGTGAGTGAATACTCAATTCCCTTTCTTTTGTCAACAAACTTTCAACATTCTGGGTCCTTGAAAATTTTCTACGTCATTTTAACAGAATGTACGAAGACCTAAAAATTAAATTGGTAAATTTTCACCTATAGATAGGCGTGAGGAATGTTAATAAATTTGTAGGAGTAGAAAATGTAAAAGAGTAAAGAACATAAAAATCAATTGTTATGTTGTGAATTTTCTATAAATTTTATTTTCCATGCTTTGACTATGATATTTCATAAGTAAGAGAATTTGAGTTAAAGTACATGAATGAAAGGAAGAATCGTACCTCAAGAGTAAAGTGTTGACTGAATGAAATTCTCTCTACTTCACAGCTTAAACATGCCTAGAAGAATGATTCATTATACTAGAACAGTAGGAGTTAGTTCTGGGAATTAAAAAAAAAAAGATTTCAATTGCAATACAAGTTAAAAGTATAGACAAAAATATTTTTAACAATACCATTGACAATATTGTAGAAACTTATATCTTTCTTATAGTAGGTAGTTGTGGCTATCATTATAAAAGCAATATTGTTTACAGTATGCACATATGTGCACATGTCTGTGCCCACACAAACACAGATCTTGGAGAAATAATTTGACTAAAAACTGAAGGTCTTATCTCAATTTAGTCACCATTAATTTTTTTGCTGAAACACCAGACATTCCAATGCCTCACTTTTTTCTACCCAAAAAAGAGAGTAGAAAAATATTTCCAAGTAATATAAATATTGGAAATTATCTCAGCTGTTTCTAAATAACATATGTAAGTGCAACGCTTGACTTTCACCAAATGGTAAGGTGTGAGTTTTTCATGCTGAATAATTTCTTCATTTCCCATATAACACCCACATAGATATCATTTTAAATTTCATTCTTACAACCTACTTAAGAACATAATGCTTTGAATTCCTATTTTTTTCAAAAGATAAATTACCACAATTTTGAAAATTCTTCATTTTCAGGTGGAAATATTTTTTCTTTGATTTTGTATTATGATACAGATTATCAGAAGCCACTTAACCTAAGGTCTGTTCAAAACCAGCACAATTTGGAGAGTCTTTAAATTTTTTTCTTTCCTCACTATTTTTTACTTTGCAAAAAATCAAACACATACAGTTTAAAATTATACAATGAAAACCTGTATTCCCTCCATTTACATTCAGCAATTAACATTTTCCCACATTTGCTTAATCTTCTCTCCCTACAGACACACACTCACACACACACACACACACACACACACACACACACACACACACACAGATATGCACGTATTTTTAACTTCAGCATGCTTTTCCTAAGAATGACATGCTGCCGTGTACCCACAATAACATTTTTACCTCTGAGAAGATTAAATAATTTTATGGATCTGGTTCATGTTTAAATGTTGTCAGTTGTTCCCCAAATATCTTTTATAATTGTATGGTACTATTCAGTATTAAATCAATATTCCATTTTTTTATTGCATTTGCTTTTTAATTTTTTATTGAAATAATTAAATTTGGAAGATTAGTATATACAGTATAGAGCATTCCCATATACCCTTCATATCACACAGCTTCCTGGGATGTTAATTTCTTATATAATCATGGTACATTTAATCAAAGCTAAAAAATTAACATTGGTGTAAATTATTCCTTAAGTGAAATATTTTCTAGTATTTCATTCCTCTTAACAAAAATATCGGTAACTTATTTGCTTTACTTTTTTATAGTTTCTAAGGTTTTAATTTGTGGGTCTATTAAATAACCAAACCAACTTTCCTGTTTGTTCTCTTTGACACTTGATTAAATTCCCATTGAACATTAGGTATTTCAAGCCATTTTCTTGTGGGGCACTTAAAATTTAATGAACTTGATGCATCTTTATATTTTTCTCCATTAATTTTCTTATAGTCTTATATTTCTCCAAGACTCAATTTCATGGTTCTGAAAGCCAGAGTAGCATATTTCTTCTTCTGTCTTTGGAAAGTGCCAGGCATTTTCTATCATATCCTAGATCTATGATTTTCAGTCTGTAATGTAGTTTCTTAATAACAATGATTTATAAAGAATAACAGGTATATCATCTTGCACCCACATTTACTCATTCAAACAATGTTATTAAGTCCTACTGTGAACAATTTGTTATTCTAGGTACTAGTAGTATGATGATAAATCAGATGGACTAGCTGTCTATTCCAATGGCCGGTTTTCTCATTTTCTTTACCTTTCACCCTTTTTATCAAGAATGAGCCAGTGTACTTTTACATTTTGCCTGAGAATACTACTCTAACAGAGCCTGTTCTTTCCACATAGAGCTTCAACTATGACCTTATGATCCTCCTCTCCTGCCCTTGCCACCCTCCATATATATCAAAACTCATGATTCCATTTCTGTTCTAGTCTTATCAGATTTTGCTTGATGAGATTAGTCAATCTGATAGACCTATTTTAGGTAAAGTTTTTTATAATTTAATATAATACCCTCATCTCTGGAGTAATTATGTTTGTATTGAAAAGTCTCTTAAAATAAGACTTTTAACCCCCAAAGAATGAAATCCTAATATAAAGATGATGGCAAATATTATCACAGGATATTTATCTAATGTTGTCTCAAAACATGTATGACAGCATGCTGTGCACACACAAGCATGTGTTTGGAGAGAGACTGTGAATTAGCCTTTACTAAAGAATTGGAATGTTGCAGGAGATTAATGAAAGTTATTGTTGAAGGTATAACATTTTAACTAGATAATAAAGTAACTCCAGGGGACTTGTGGAGTGCAGTGGACAGGACACAAAGGGTCTCATAGGGGTGATTATTTAGGAAGCTATTAGAGTGTTCAGGTGAGAGAGACTGAGTGATTGAACCAGAGTAGTGATGATGGATGTGGAAAGTGAGAAAGATTCATGAATCATTTCAGATATATTCTGTGGACCAAATCATCACTTAACTATGGGAGCCAAAGATAGTGAGAAATCAGTTTATTTGATTTTTGCCACTCTCCTCTCTTTTTTGTATATCCTCCCATTTAACATAAATTGTATTATAGCAGTTTATGAATTGATTTGTAGCTTGTTTCGATTTTCATTTAACTCCTCTGAGTAGGAGTTTCTTTTTTTTTTTTTTTTAAAGATTTTATTTTTGAGTAAGACTCTACACCTAATGTGGGGCTTGAACTTACAACCCCAAGATGAAGAATTGCAAGCTCTACTGACTGAGCCAGCTAGGTGCCTCTAGCTAGAATAGGAGTTTCTTAAATGCTCTTCAGTGACATGCACAGTGCTCGACTCATAGTATCTTATTATTACTAGCATATAGGCTATATTATAAGATTTAAAAACTTAAAAGATCCATTAAGAATGTTCAGAAGTAGTACTATAACTCAGTAAAATACAAATGTGCAATAATATATAAAATAGTAAAAAGGAAAAAAAATTGCAATCTCTCCCCCACCACTGTGTAGGGAAAAACCTGATTCTTTCCTACTGTGTTTTCTCCCTGGTGAGACTACTTCGCTAATCACATAGGAACATCACTTCTGACTCTCTGGTTACCAAATATGTAGAGGTGTCTTCCCCACATCAAGCAGTTCTCTAGGATACCAGCTGAATGTCTTACAGTTCAACTCAAGTCTGACTCTGTTTACCCAGAGATAGCATCAGATCCCACACGGGAGGGCTCAGGGACTGCCCTTCCCCCACCCCTTTCAGAGGCCATTTGCATGTCCAGGTTGTCACCTGTGCTTCTGCTGACCAACATTTGGCTATAGATTGCAAGTCCCAGCACCCCCTTCTTGGGTTTGATTGATTTACTAGAGTGGCTCAAAGAACTCAGGGAAATATTTACTTACATTTACCAGTTTAATAAAGGGCATGGTAAAGGATACAGAAAACAACCAGATGAAAAGATTCATAGGGTAGAGGTCTGGGAGGGTCCCTTGTGCAGGAGTATCTGTCTTTATGGAGTTGGGGCATGTCACCTTCCCAGTGTATGTATGTACCAACCTGAAAGTTCTCCTAACCCCCTACTGTTGGGATTTTATGGATGCTTCCTCCTGTGGTCATGATCAATGATAACTCCATTTCCAGCCCCTATCCTCTCTCTGGAGGAGGGGGGAGGTGGAGCTGAATCTTCTCATCTTCTAATCATGATTTGGTCTTTCTGGGGACTAGCCCCCATCTAGGAGTTATCCAGGAACCCATCCAAAGTTGCTTCATTAGAACAAAAGAGGCTCCTGGCATTCTTACCATTTCAGAATTTACAAGGGTTTTAGGAGACCTGTGTCAGGGAGTAAGTCAAAGACCAATATTAGAACAAAAGAAACTCCTAGGGCTCTTATCCCCCAAGATATACAGCATTTCAGAAGCTCCAGGAACTTCTGGACAGGAACTGTAGACAGATATCTATCTATCTATCTATCTATCTATCTATCTATCTATCTATCATCTATCTATCTATCATCTATCTGTCTATCATCTATCTATCTATCTATCTATCTATCTATCTATCTATCATCTATCTATCATCTATAATCTATCATCTATCATCTATCTATCTATCAATCTATCTATCTATCTATCTATCTATCATCTATCTATCATCTATCTATCTATCATCTATCTATATCTATATATCTGACATATATATGTCTTTCAGATATGAAAGTAATGTTTCATCATATTATAGTAAAAAAAGTTGTGGAGGAGAAGAGTGAATTAGAGTAAGAGCATCAGAAATATGAACAGATTCCTGTAATTTTTTCTGCATCATTTCATTTTTTTCCTTGAGCAGCATTTCATATTAAAATGTGTGTTCTTAGAATGCCACCCTAGAGGTAATTTTAGGAATTGCCTGATGGGGAGCACAGGTATGAGTTTATTTGTTTAAGTAGTAAAAGGATGTATAGATAGAAATCCAGAAAGGATAGAGACATCACTAACATCTGTTTACACAGTTACATGAAGGTTTCATAAGGAAGTAGAATAAGTTGCCTACAACATTTAAGTGGAAGGACATTTATTAAATTTTATTGTAAGGATAAATGTTGAAGGAAACAACAATGTCTAGCCATATGAGACTAGATACACAAGATACATGGATGTGGTGTGTATATGTATTTTCCAACCAAAGTCGTTATTAGATTATATTAAAATGAGAGGCAATACAAATGAAATAAGTAAGATATGGAATTACTTAAAGTAACAATTTTATTAATATAATTCATGTGTAATGAATTGTATTTCATTTTTATATAGAAACATATTATTAGCTAGAAGGTGATTTTGCTGATAATGTTGTTTTTTAATTTGTTTATAGATTTTATATTTTTACATTTTTTTCACACAAGGTCAAATTATTAAGTATAATTAATGCCATGAAAATATTTATAAATCATTATATCTAAGCAGGGAACATGTTATTCAATTAATTACAACTATAAAAATTATGTTTGTATAGACTATAATAATTTGTTAATGTGAACTAAACTATCATTATTAGGTAGGTAAAAGATAATGTATATAAATTTATGAATCTGTGAAATCAGCATATTGTTATATTTTATAACCCATGACAAATACCATGTAATATTTTAATATAATAATAACTTTCATTGGTGCCAAGTTCTCATTTAAGCCATCAAGCTATTCTGTAGCCCTATATTCATAGAGACAAAAACTGATGGTCAGTACCTACTTCCTTCTTGAGAATGTTAACTTAGCTTCCAATGAAGGATGAAAAATAAGCAAAATTAAAAAGTGATAGCTGTTTTTAAAAATCACCAAGGTGAATGTCATGAGCTTAGATAAGTTATTTCCAACAATTTTTGGAAGTTTATATGTTTGAAAATAAGAAAAAGAAATGTGTGCTCTGTTGAAATTGTAGATTAGTAATTTTGATGAATTAGCTCCTCCTTGGATTGTGTATTCAATATTCTTTGTTTTTCAGCGTACTAAGACTCACTTTTGTCAAGAACTAAAATAATAAGTAAATAAATAAAATAATACATCCTCAGTTACCATAAGAGAAGTTTTCCTGGACGTGGGCGATAAGCTTAAGATGATTATCTAGTGTAATTTCTAAGGTGAATAGTATGTGTCCTTTTATGATTTTTAATATGCAGTGCCAATTTGCTCTTCAGAAATGTATAACTTACTTTTGCAAAAGTAAGCAATATTCCTTTTAACTCTTGCCCCTTGGGCAAAGGAAAAATAATATTGAAAAATAATATTAAGAGTTATCTTATCATTATTATTATTATTATTATAGTTACAGTAATATTGGCAGCCAACATTTATATAATGCTTATTATGTGCAAGGACTACTGTTCTAAAACACTTTTTGTAGATGAAGTCAATTAGTTTTCATCACAACCTTATATTATAAAGTAATATGTTAGTTATCTATTGCTGTGTAACAAGCCCAAAATTCTGTGGTATAAACAATAAAAATTTATTATTTCGCAGTTTCTGTGGGTCAAGAATTTGAGAGAAGTAATAATCAGGGTATTTATGATGTTGCAACGAAGATGTCAGTTGGAACTATAGTTACCTGAAGGCTGGACCTGCACTGGGAGATCTGTTTCCGGTGTGGTTCACTCTTTACTCACAAGTGCCAGTACTCACTTGCTGGCAAGTTAGTGCTGGCTGTTGCAGGAGGCCTCAGTTCTTTACTTCTTGGACTTTTTCTTGGGGCTACTTGAGTGTCCTTACGATGTGGCAGCTGACTTCTCCCAGAAAACATTGACCTAAAAGGCAGCAAGGCAGAAGCAACAATATCTTTTATGACATAGCTCTGGCTGTCCCACACTGTTATTTCCACGATATCCTATTGGTTACACAGATCAGCCCTATTCTGTGAATACCAGGGTGGGAGAACCACTAGTGGCTGTCCAGGAGGCTTGCTACCATAAGTAGATTTTATTGGTATAGTTCACTCTCGAACAACACGAATTTGAGCTGCATGGGTCCACTTATATGTGTATTTTTTTGTCCAATAAATATAGGACAGTACTATAATTATATTTTCCTTATCATTTTCTCAATAACATATTCTTTTCTCTAGCTTACTTTATTATATGAATACAGTATATAATACGTATATTATACAATTTCTGTGTTAATCCACTGGATGCTATTGGTAAGGCTTCTAGTCAATGATAGACTATTGGTAGTTAAGTTTTAGGGTAGTCAGATATTACACGTGGATTTTCCATTTATGCAGAGGTTGGTGCACCTAACCCTCATGTTGTTAAAGGAACAGTAGTATTCTTGTCTTACAGATGAGGAAATTGAGACACAAAGATATTAAGTAAAGTGCTGATGAAGCCATACTAAGTGGTGGAACTAAGCCTTTAATCCGTGTTCTCTGTCTCCAAAATGTGTGCTATTAAGAGATATGTGATATTGCTGTTAATAGTTCATTTTAATTTTCAATTATTGATTACTGACAGAGCTGTTCATTCACATGTATCTATTGTCCATTTAATTTGTGTGTTCATTCATATGTAAAATATAGCCCCGAACTCTTACTTTCTATAGAGGTGACTATTTTTCTTAGTGAATTATAGAGGTTTTTCATACTCTTAAGTTATGAACACTTTGATTTTTTAAAAATTGCATTGTTTTTTTCAGTTTTCAAGTTGTCTTTGTAT
Source organism: Panthera tigris (assembly GCF_018350195.1). NCBI lineage: Eukaryota > Metazoa > Chordata > Mammalia > Carnivora > Felidae > Panthera > Panthera tigris. Next base: position 45,562,630 of record NC_056678.1, read on the forward strand.
TATGTTTATGGTGCTTTTAACTAACAAAAGTTTTATCTCTTTTTGGCACTTTTGTGATTTTTGCCTCTAGATTGTCCATAGATTCATCATTTAATAGTTCAAATCAGTGTACTTTCCAGAAGTTACTTCCTTTTAGACAGAATTTGTAGCAACCTCTAGAATTGTCCCTTAAGGTCAAAAAGTGTGTGGAGAGTGAATGGCTGAAATGTCCAATTTACTTTATTTCTTGGAATCCGTTGATATGAATATTATATTGAAGAATTGTGGGGGCTATTTGGTAGAATTTTGGTGATATTGAGGCCAAGTAGGGAAGGACTCAGCTAGACAAAACATTTGGCTCAATTACCCATGAAATCAACCTCACTTTGCATTGAGGAATTCCTTTTAAGTTACATATGCCCCCAGTAAAACTCAAATTTCAATCTTCTTTTGTCCTTTACTTTTACTTTGTTTAGATTGTTAGATGACCATCTAGTTGACAGTAGCAACTATCTATCTATCTATCTATCTATCTATCTATCTATCTGCCATCTCTCTCCCCCCCCATTTCTATCATCTATCTCTCTATCTAATCTATCACCTATCATCTATCTCTCTATTCTATCTATCTATCTATCTATCTATCTATCTATCTATCTATCATCTATCTATCTATCATCTACCTATCTATCATCTGTCATTTGATACAAACATTTTGGAGGAAAAGGGAAAGATTTGGTTATTATGGGAGACTGCCAAAAGGCGGGCAGTAGCCAATAAGTATGTACTAAATGCCTAATATAAGTGATGAAGTGAGAGCTTCTTCTGAAATTTTGTCCAGAGTAATGACACTAGCAAAAACAGCTGTCACAGATTACACATGACAACTATAAATATGGCTATGGGTTGTCATTTGCCTGGGAGGATCAGATAAATCATAGCATCTTCTTGTATTGTTAAAGGAAAGGTGTACACTCATATAAGCTCATATTTCCATTTATTCTCCATTTTTCTAAAACAAAAATATTTACTTGGTATAGAAATTTATAATTTACTGCATGGTGTCCTATGTTAGTTCAATCTGAAATTTATATTTTTATAAGGTAGATGTAAATAACTATACCTATTTGTCTAATATGTTACTAAGCATAGTTGCCTAAAGACTACATGCTTAAAGGCATGGGATTCAGACTTGTATTTTGTGACTCCAAATCTAATGATCTTTAAATAGAGTACAGGACAACATTTGTAACATTTTTCTACTTTATCATGCACTTTTACAAGTGCTAAGATATTATATTTAATCTTCATAGAATTTAATCTTGATTCAGAAGATCCATTTTCCGTTTAATTGGCAAGAATTCCTTGAGAGTTAGAGTGAAAGAGATATGTAATGGAGTATTTACCTGGACTTGACATCATCGCAAATACTTCCAGTCTTATTTATACAATTCAAATCTCACAATACCCAGCCTCAATCTTCTGTGTTTCAATTTTGCTTATTCAACCATCCATTACTATCTAAACACACTCCTTCTGCCTCATTATGACTTTTGGTGCAGTGCTATTCAAAGTGTAGTCCAATGACAAGTTTTAGTCTACAGACTTTTGCTGGGCTACAAGTACATCAATTGAGAGTAAGCATTTAGAAACTTTGATAGCAATTTGACATCACTGTGACATCCAAGGGCGTAATCAATGTGTTATCTCTTTGGAAAGTGAATAGACTCACATCAGAATCATAGGTGAGTCACACATGGCATGAGTTCTATATCAGCCATGCACAATAGAAATGGATGGTGTCTGCAATGGGTTGGAAATGAAGAAGAAAAAAAAATACTGGTTCTTCATCTAAAATAGCTGAGGAGCATTGATCTAATGCATCATCAATCTGGATTCTTCATGGGCCTCTCTTTCCTTTCTTCTCTTCTGCCCTCTTTAAACAACCTGAGCTCTGTGGGCTGTCATTTCAACCAAACTCATATCACTATAGTAATTTCCTTTATTTTCGAAAAGAAAGCATACACACAACAAGATCCTACATGGGTGGATCCTTTTTTTCCTGCTCCTTGGCTGAGCACCGCTGGGGAAAAAAAAATCACTTAGAGGGTCAGATTCGTGTCCTCATAAACTCATTTGGGCAGCTCAGAAGCCGTCTTAACAGAGTGGAATTTTTTCTTATCAAAACACTCTTTTGCTCTTGCAGTTACAATTTCAAACTTTATCTCATTTTTCCTAGTTTTCTGAAAACAATAAGTGAAAATTACCTCAAGTTTTTGCTACCATATCTTCCAAATGTTACTTCATTTTCACTTATGACTCCCTGCTTTCCTTCTATTACAATACACTTCCCTTTAATCTGTATGCTGGATCTCATTGTCTCATAGTCTGTCAGCAACCTTGTAATATTTTCTCTCCTTAATCCTTAGACCTTTCTCTTTTTTTGTTAATTTAGTTTCCATGAAAGTTTATTCTCCTACCTCTGATTTTATTTTTAAGAAAATTACCTCTGTCCACTTTCTTCACCATTCAACTGACTTATTCTTAATTTACCCTTAAAATCTTAGTTTATTTTTTAAATTCTTTAAAGTTTATTTATTTGTTATTTTTGAGAGAGAGTCAGCAGGGGAGAGGAGGGGAGAGAGAGAAAGAGAGAGAATCTGAAGTAGACTGCACTCTATCAGTGCAAAGCCCGATGGTGGGGCTTGAACTCACAAACGGTGAGATCATGGCCTGAGCTGAAAGCAAGAGTTGGATGCCCCAAAATCTTAGTTTAAACATCACTTCCTTGGGGATGCTTTTGTTGATTTGCCCCAGGGCAGGAAAGGTGTCCTTTTGTATCCCCTTATAGCACCTGCATTCATTCATTCATTCATTCATTCATTCATTTATTGTAACAGTTATCACAGTATAAAGGTATATTTGCTACTAATGAATATAGAGATCTTTCAAAATCCCTTATGTATCAGTGACTCAAATCATTTTAGTCCAGCTGTGATTTTAGTGTGTGTAATTACGAAGTGGTGAAATTGTTTTCAAGGTCAAATTCGACTTCATTCCTTCCAAACTCCTTCATGAAATGGTGGGTTTCGAGGAACATAGTGGTTGTATTTTTTTCAGTCATCAGTTTAATTTAGTGGCTGTTTGAGCCATTTGTCCCTCTGATAGCAAGCAGCAATCTTTAATGTGAGTTCAGGAGAAGGAAAAACCACTTGAATATATCACTTATTTTAATGTGTTTGGTAAATGAATTTTAAAGTTGTATAATTTTTGTGGAGTTTTCATAGGTAGTTTGAATTTAAATTAATAATGAGTTTAGGCAAGTTATTTTACCTCTGAACATCTGATTCTTTATCTGAAAATGGTTTAACACAATATACATTATAGAGCTTTTGTGAGGTTTAGTAAAATATATACACATACACACATATATAAACACATACATACGTACATAAAAACTGAAATGCTGGTTGGTATTGTTATTACTATTAAGATGATTAAATGACTATATCATTAACCCTCATGACATCAATAACTATCATGAGCTAGTGAGGAAAGAATACTTTTGGCTAGAACATAAAGAAATAAGGATTCTGAAGACAATAATTTTTCAAAAACGATTAACTGCTGTTTTCTGACATGTGTAAAAGAAAGAGAGGTTAATAGAATTAAACTTTTGCACTAGAGTACAGGAAACTTGATTCTCCTTTTGAGCATTTAATTAGTATGATACTTTAAAATTGCAGCATTGAAATAATGCAGGGATTCAAGCAATAAGAAAATCAGGCAAGCTTTTTATACTCTTTATTATTGAGGTGAAATAAATCTGTTTTATAGAATATTGCCAATCTCAGATGGAGTTGAATCCTATATATTTAATATGCATTCTTATATTTAGATCTTGTAAAACTAAATGACTTTTAAAGGTCTACTTAAATCTATTCTTAGCCAGTTAGTGGTTGCATGGCTCACAATCCCGGAATTGGCAAAAGTCTCTGATGTGTGCTCATGCATGTGTGTACATATATATGTGCACACACACACACATTCATCAATTGGTTATTTTATTGATTAAAGTGACAAAATGAAAATAAAGCTCAATTGTTAGAGATTATCCATTCTCTTCTAAGAAGAAAAAGCAATTTTCATAGCAATCGACCCACTCATGCTTATAAACAGTATAATAAGCAAAGGATATGTGAGAGTGTTTTATAACACAATTTGTTCAGTCCATGCAATAAACTTTTCCCCTTAAAATAAAAGCAAATAACATTCAATTTTTCAAGTTTATCCTGTTTTGTGTTTCTGTTTAAAAGCTCTTTTCCAAAGGATATTTGATTTCTGTAAATCACAACCCTGCCTTGGTTTAGTGCACTTTCCACTGTTGTTACTGCTTTCCAAAGACCTGTTACCTAGCAACTGCATGGAAGAAGCTTCTAGTATTTTAAATCATACAAGAGCTCAGAAAATACTGAGGCAGACTTTTAAAAAAAGATTCTGACTTGTTAAAATGTAATTAACAATTTTATTTTCCATAAAGTAAAAGGGACTTGAAAATAGATTTGCTTCATATGTATCTATTAATTTGTATATTTAATTATAATGGCTTATCTAAAAGCCTTTGAATTTTTTAAAATAATAAACATCACAATAAAAAAGAAACCAAACATTTCACATAATCCTATTTTAAAAATCATAGTCCTTGAAAACTTTCCCACTCCTTGAGGTAGTTAGTATTAACAGTTTGGTTCCTGTTCTTACAATTTTTTGTGTTTATTCAGACATATATGTGAACATATGAACATACATGCAGAAGTCAGCATTTTTATGGATCATGTTTTAATTCTATAACAATAAATTTATGTTATATTGTTTGGCTACTTAAATTTTTTAAATATACTATTGGCATTATTTCAAGACAGTTTATTGAAATCTTTGTTTTTAATATGCATGATTGCAATGATACATAGTACTTGTTTAGAATTTAGATCAGCATTTCATAGTCATTGTTTACTTTTCTCCTCAGAAAATATGAGGGGTACCTGAGTGGTTCATTCAGTTAAGTGTCCAATTCTTGGTTTCAGCTCAGGTCATGATTTTGCAGTTTGTGGGCTCGAGCCCCATGTCAGGCTCTGCGCTGGCAGTGCTCAATCTGCTTGGGATTCTCCCTCTTTACATCTCTCTCCATCCTGCCTGTGCGCTCTCTCTCTCTCTCTCTCTCTCTCTCTCTCTCTCACTCTCTCTCTCTCTTTCTCTCTCTCTCTCCCAAAATAAATAAATGAACTTAAAAACAATTCTATGAGGCATATTCTATTATTATTCACATTTAAAAATAAAGCAGATTAGGCTCAGAGGGATCAGTGTTTGCCCATGGCTTGGCCCACTTAGTGGTGGTGACACCACTTGATCTCATGTGCTTATGCTTTAACAGCAAGCCACGGACAAGAAAGATCTAAAGTAAATACACAGAAACTTCAAAAGTTTGAGAATATATGAGATGCACATAATTTTGAAAGAGGAAATGCTTTCTTCAGCAAGGGAGGGAAACGAGAAGCCATAAAGAAAAATGGACAGATTTTATCATTGCTAAGGAGTGATCTCTGTCTACATAATCAAAACTGGGCTTTTGCCATATATGTGGTCTCACCAACAAGAAGGAAGGAGTTTAGGAAAAGTGGTTTTGCCCACAAAAAAACAATACAGAATTTGGACAAACTTAGTCATGTGACCATATCTAACGAATGGGAAGCTGGACAATGTAATTTTTACCTGGGCAGCCATGCACCCAGCTAAAATTTGGGGATGAATGAGAGGAAATAAGAACTTCTATTACTGAAAGGAAGAAGGAGAGAATGAATATGGGTGACAGCAGTTGCAGCCACAGTTCAAATCCTTATTCATCTAAGCATTTGTGTACAATATTTCCCTTTACATTAAGATACTCCTCCATTAACACGCACACGAATAAATTAGTTAGCTGCCTCCACCCCCATCCCATATGAATATAAAATAGTGAAACAAGATAATTGTAATAAAATATTGGTGTTTGGAAAAAAGAACCAGAGACACACAACAGTTATTGGCCCATAGCAATGATGAAATCCTGCGGGACAGGAATGGCAGAGATCTTGCAGTAAATTCCTTATCAGATACTCATTCTGCTCTTAGAGAATAACTCTTTTGTCTATTCATAACCATGTCTCCTTGTGCACTATTCTCTGTGGCCTTAGAGGAAGTTCAAATTGGAGCAGATTTCTTTCATTCCTTTCCCTGTGTCAGTGATTGTTTTCAAAGTTCTTCTCCAAGAACTCTCTTAAACCTGCCTTATTTACTGGCTTTTGTTGTCCTGTTCATGTCTCCTTTTTGATTATAATGGCAGCTACTTTGGTATCACTTGAAACAATAAGTTTGAGTGAGAAGGCTGCACTTTAATCTGATTCTTGCCACAGGTCTGGCTTTCTTGGTTTGGGAGAGATGTTAATGGAAGGCCTCTGATGAAGACGCTGGAAGAGTATCATCTGGTATTTAGGGTGCAATTCACTTTTTGGTTCTGCAACTGTCCAGATTCTTGGACTCTTGATTTGGCTTTCTGGCTTTAAGCAAACAGTGCCCTGCTTAAGAGAGCTTTATTCCTTTTTCTCTCTGCTTGCAAAGTGATCAGTTCTTACCTGAGGTCATCTTTCTATATGTGACTAAAGTCAGCAAAGTGCTACCACCACTCGTTAGTGTTCTTATCCTTTCCAAACATGTTTCTAGACATGTTTCCATAGATATGCTGTTTCTGCAGATAGAGTGGAAAATGGATAATAAGGAAAAATAGCACTTCTGTTACAGGCATAATTCTACCTTATACATTTCAGTAGTACTTAAATTTTATGTAACTTTGTCTTGCATTTGTAATTATAAAATTATTTGATAAAAACTGGCAGTTTGTGACTTGAAATATCCCAAAAAGGAAATACTAGTAGCTGATAAAACAATTGAGCTGAAAAACGCTCATTCTCCATGTTCACTCTCATTCTTTTCCAAACTGCTTGGTTATAAGATTCAGTGATACTGGTAGCCATGAAAGTGTTTCTCTCAATGACCTAGACTTGTGTACCTATAATTTCCCTATTATATATGTTCTTGTTCACCATCCTAACTCAGCATCCACATCCGGAAACACACTCTACAGATCATGTTATTACCTGTTAATGTGACGCCCCCCCCCCCCCCAATCTCTCTTCTTTGACCGCTGCCACTTATCATTCCAGTTCACATCCTCTAATCGGGAACTCCAGCTAACTCTTCACTACACTGGGAATGACATTCATTGTTTCTACCAAATGTTTACTATTAGTTACAACTGCAGATACTGCCTTCTGTTCTTAACCTGTATGAATTCCATAGCACACCATTATAATCCATTATTATAATTCATCCTCTGTTCATTGAACTTCTGTACATAAGTTAGACTTGTTTGTCAGAAGTTAATGGTGGTGAATTCTTTTTGACAGAAGACGGTGTTTACTTCCACACATTTGAATGTGGCCAGAGGAAACAAAATAAACGAAAGACAATCTGCAGACTATTCCCACTTTACATTGATCATCCCTGATTTCTTAAACAACTATGCTGTATTTTCTTCTTTCACTTCCATCCTCTTACTGAATCATCATTTCCACCTATTCCACCAAGAAAATAGAAATGTAAGAAGAAAAACAAAATTTTTGTAAACTTCCACCTACACATCTACCTACCAACCTGTATGTACACTCATATGACCTACCTTCTTTCCTGTTATTATAGATGACCAATTTTAGCAACAATGAGACAGAGAAGGGTCATAAAAAGATGGTATAGTATGATAGTAAGATTACCCAAATTCTGGCACTCTATGATGTCATTTTAAAGAATTTGAAATATATCCTGTAAGTGTTAGGATTCAAGAATGGTCATTAAACCATTGGCTAATCAAACAGCCCTATCCAGTCATTGGTGATAATGGAAATGTTCTGTATTTGCAATGTCTGATACTGTAGGCAGTAGCCACAGATGTTATTGAGCAATTTATTGCTATTGAAATATGGCTAGTAAGATGGAGAAACTGAACTTCTGTTTGTATTTTGTTCTAATTTATTTAAATTTACATACCCATATGTGGCAGTGGCAACTCTCATTGGACAGCACAGTTTTACAAGGGTAATAGGTGGAATGCTGAAGAGTTGGAAGACAAGAGCAATTAAGAAGTTATTGTTGCATTTGTCTAGGTGAAAGATAATCAGTGTTTGAATAATGATTCAGGATCCCTTAGTGTAGTTCTAAATTCCAGAAAATTCTGGGGGAAAAAAAGCATTTCTGTTGTTAGTGAGATCTGACCTGACCTGAAATTATATGGTGGCAATTCCAACACTGAATTTTTTTTTTCCACTAGTATAGATGTTGACACATTTAACTGCTTTGAAATAATATTTTAAAGCATAGGTTGCTTCCTAGATGTATTACATTAGGTAAGGTAGATGAAGCACATTGCCTTTCTAAAATCTAAAAAATAATAATAAAATAAAAAAAATAATTCTAAGAGTGGATATCTGGCCCTTAAGAATTATGGATAAGGATTGGAAGCCTGTAGCAAGTGAGGAGAATGGAATGGATAGAGACGGCTTTAGTGATATCAGTAAACCTTGGCTGTCGTATGACATTGGGAAATGAGGGTCAAAGTAGCAGGAAAGAATCAGTTTCTCAGTTCAGGTTAGGGGACAGTGATTAGTATTTTAAAAATGTCTCAGAAGGAGTCATATATTTGAACTTAAGAGGAGAAGTCTAAAGATATATTCACTTCTGTTTTACAGAGTGGGCTTCAGTTTTCTGTAATTTATGCAAAAGAATATACCTAGTTGAATATTCTATCATATTTCCCTGTGTTGATCAGCCATATTGACTAAATCAATTTCTGTTTTATGAAAAGAGTACTGACTTTTTTCTTTTTATCTAACAAGGAATCCCATGATAATTATATATTAACTCATTTGTCTAAGACAGTGGTTTTCAACCAATGGCATTTCAACCAGTGCCTCCTTTATACAGTAAATATTTTGTAACACTTCCTTTTCTACCCTGGAATGAAATTCAAAGTGAATATAAGTATCTATATAGACACATTTAAAATAATAAATATATTAATCGTAATTTGAAGGAGAAACAAAGGGGAATAATAATGTATTTCAATACGTAAATGTGCAGGTATGAATACTCAAGAAAACACAATGGAAAGGAGAGGTACTTGCACCATTAAGTATGTGCCAGCTACTGACATTGCTAATATTAGTAATTAAACATCTTAAATTTGTATAAATGACATACAATGCCAAACAGAATAAAATATATTTTCTCCTAATTTACACAGTAGTTGTCTTCCTAGATAATTTAGTATACAGTTTTGCCCCTTGAACAACATGGGTGTTGTTACGCCAACCCCTTACTGCCCTCTCCCCTCCCCCGCCACATGCCTGGCCCTGCCCTGCACAGTCAACTTTTGATTCCTCCAAAACTTTAATAGCCTACCATTGGCCAGAAGCCTTACCAATAACATAAATAGTTGATTAATGCATATTTTGTATGTTATGTGCATTATGTACTATATAATTACAATAAAGTAAGCTAATGAAAAGAAAATGTTAAGAAAGTCATAGGTAAGAGAAAATACATTTATAGTATTGTACAATATTTACTGAAAAAATTTGTGTAAGTGGACCTGTGCAATTCAAACCTGTATTGTTCAAGATCTATGTCTACTAAAACAGTTCCAAACATACTCTGTATTTATGTGCAAAGTTATCTCCAGTAATGTGCGCTTTGCTGATGGGCTAATAGACACTGTAAAAGCAGTAAAGAAGAGAGAGGCAGAAACATTGTTAGCAGATGCTTGATTTTTCTTTTTTTTTTTTTTTGATGTTGAGTAAATCCTGAGATGTAACTGTAGCAATTTCTTCCATAAAATGTAAAAGAAAAAGTAAATAAATAAGGAAATGAAGGAAAAAGAAAAAAATAATGGGCTCTTTCATATGTTAGCTCGTGAAACCAGGAGTAAGTTTATTATTTATCTGTCCAGGGCATTTGCTGCACCATTTCCCAAGTAATTTTTTATGTTTCTTCATCAATGGTGTTGGGTATGTGTTCATTGTATAGATATCTGACTCATCTACAAATTCAACCTTCTGTTTCTTAATTTAGCTAAAACTATTTTCTAAGAGTATTTATTATCTTAGAACTTTACACATTGTCTTTACTTCTAATGCCAGCTCTAATTGTTTACTTGGGAAGGGAAGGTTTTTTCCCCAAAGTTAACAATACCTTGATCACTTCTCTCAAATATGACTTCTGTGGAAAATTGCATATCTGGCATCTGAGCCTTCCTCGCTCTATGAAAGTAAGGGACGTGGGCTGAGTACCACCCCCACCCCCCCTTAATGTGGCCTGTACCCTCTCATGTACCACCATATTTGGCACTCTATTGTTTTTATGTAACTGAACTTCAATTGTTATTTTTTATGTTTCCTGATTGGACCCATCATCTTTTGAGTTTATGACCGTAGGTCTTGAGGTCAAAGTACAATTAAACTTAAATTTATTTTAGCATTAATCTCTATTGCTTGATATTATAGTTGTTTTGATTGTACAAAATCTATTCCTATGTTATGTATATGTTATCTACCATGTCATTTAGTAATTCTGTGTGCTGTGTGACTATGAATTTGATAAATTGGTAATGCTTTAAATCAATACTAATACATTTCTACCATAGAATTTTTATCAGAATTAAATGAAACTTTATACAGTCCCTGATTTATTTTCCAGACTGTACCTCAAATCTGTCTGCCTCTCCTCTGCTTGTCCAGAAGAGGCATAGGAAAAGTAAGCATTTGCCAAAGGCTGCCTATTTCACTAATGACAGAACTGGGGCTAGAATCCCCTTCCCTCTTGATCACTTAACTCATAATCTAGTACTCTCTCTTTTGAAACATTTTTTCCTGGGGAAAATTGCACACGTAAAAGCATCTCTAAGACAAGTGTCTTTGTGTTGAAACTTTTGTAATTTTATTTATTGTTTTATTTTAATATTATTTAAAAGTACTACTATCCCAAGGTAAATTATTCTTATTTACCTATTTTATTTCAAACAGATCATGTTGTTTGTGAAGAAGAGTTTAAATACGCCATGTTAGCTTTAAACTGTATTTGCCCAGCAACATCTACACTTATTACACTTCTGGTTCATACCTCTAGAGGGCAGTAAGTATATTTTTTCTTTAAGATAATGCATTTTAAATTATAAAAAAAAAATAATATAAGTGTAGTTATGTGATTTAGAGTTACAGTAAGCCAAGATATACAGCTAGATACGTACTAACACTTGTATTTGTGTGAATTATCTTCATATGACAGACAGATGGATACATAGATAGATGGATAGACAGACAAATACAGACTTGTGAAGGGGAAGACCAAGACATAGAAAATTGACAGAGATTTGCTGTTTTTTTTCTAATGAATCTTGAGATAATTTGTTTCATCTTAAATTCTAAGTGTCTACATCATTTGTTAAGTCTAGGATTAGGGCACTGTTTCTATTTTTGAGATACTTAGGAAATAAAATTTTTAGAAATGAGATGATGAGAATCATTCGTATGAGATCTGAAAGCTATTTTCTCTTCTATTCCTAAGGTAAGTTCTTATTTCAAAGCTATATGTACATAATTGACATCAAAATTAAATTTTTATAATTATTACAGAATAACAAAGCATTTGATAAAACTAACAAATGTAGTATAAAAGAAATCACTTTTCATATGCATTTTGAGGTAGATGATGGGGAGTCATATCATCAGACCAATTTGTTCTATGATAGAGTTTGTATTTGACTCAGATGATCAAGGAAAGTGTACAGTGAGTACAGTCCCCACTCTTATTTGAAGAGACAACGTTGCATTGCATTTCATACCTTTTCCTATTCTTTATTTGGTATTTTAGACAAAATGTTGATTTTATAGGAAAATTTTACTGTGGTGCTTGTGATTGTGATTATTTAAATTTAGTAAGTTAATTGATATTTAAGTGAAGTGCCAAGTCAAATAAATCAAGAAAAAAATGAAAATTCTTTTTTGGGATTTAATACCAGGTGGAGTAAGTTGCTAATTGGAAATAGCAAATGCCCTGCAATATGTCCAGGTAGATTTTACTCTCTTACCTCTAATTATGTCTCTGCTCTACTGAGATAGTAAGATTGTCCAAGGATTAATTTTCTTAAAGTTCTAAATGAAAATATTTCTATTCTGTGCATTTGTAAGCCTTTAATTTGTGCAGTGGAAAAGATGCAACAGGGTCATGAATGAATTGTTTTTCTTTGAAGAAAGTATGCAGCATTTTGATGAAATTAAACACTGGAACTATTTTAACACCAATGAATGGAACATTCACAGAACTCATCACATGGGCTCATTATTTTGCCACACCCTTTTTGTCGTAGAATCATACAACTTTAGAACTGAAGATCTAGTCTCACTTTATTGTTGTAGAAAGGATAAAATGTGCCCATCAACACTAACATACATCATTACTCATAGACTGGTTGAATTACGCTGTTCAAGTCACAGTAAATACTATTTACTGGCACATACACTATTGCCCTAGTGAACAAATGCACTTGATATAAGCTAAAAAAGAATTTTAGTGACCCTTAAAATAGGACTTTTCCCAATATACTTTAATGAATTTTGTCTTATTAAAAAAGAATGTTGTTGAAGACCTTGTTACCACATAATTAAGGATTGTCCATGAATAAAATTGACCAGCAAAATTATGTCACAATAAATGTGATAGTCCACCAGCATAATTTTCTTCATAGCAACTTTATTGAGACATAATTCACATGTCATAGAATTCAACTGTCTACAGTGTACGATTTAATATCTTAGTGTATTCACAGAATTGTGCAAACATCACCACTATCTAACTCCTGAATCTTTTCATCACCCCATAAAGACATGTTCTATCTTTTAGTAGTCACTCACATTTTCCCACAACCCTTTCATCCCCACACAATCACTAGTCTACCCTGTCACCATAGGTTTTCCTATTGTGGACATTGCATATTGCATATAAATGGAATCATACAATATGCGCTTTGTTTTTTGTTTTGTTTTGTGTTGTGTTTTTGGACTGGTTTCTTTCACTTGACGTAATGTTTTTAAGGTTCATCTGTGTTGTAATATGCATCAGTACTTCATTCCTTTGTACAACTGAACAATATTTCATTATTTGTATATATCATATTTATTTTTTATTCATCAGCTGATGGATATTTGGGCTGTTTTCAGCATTGTAAATAAAAATGCTTTTAACATGCATGAAAAGATTTTTATGTGGACATATACTTTCACTGCTTTTGTTTATACTGCAGAGTTACATGGTAACTCTGTTTAGGAACTGCCAGAATGTTTTCCCAGGAGACTTTAACATTTTGCATTCCCACCAGCAGGGTAGCAGGGGTCCAATTTTTTTTTTTTCCACAATCTCAGCAACACTTGTTATGGTCCAATTTTTGATTATAACCATCCTAGTGGATGCAAAATAGTGTCTCACTATGGTTTTGATTTGAATTTCATTCATGGCTAATAACCTTGAACATTATTTCATCTGTTTATTAGACATTTGTATATCTTCTTTGAAGAAAAGCCTACTTAGGACCTTTGCCAATTTTTAAAAATTGGGTTATTTGTCTTTGATTATTGGGTAGTAAGAGCTTTTGTATTTTCTAAATTCAAGTACCTAAATCAGATATATACCATCACTTGAACATATGTAATCATCCAAATAAATCACTCAGTTTAACATATCTAATATATTTTATTAAATGTATTGTTTGACCAAGTATTTATATTGTCTTTTGTATTATGCATTAACTGAAGATATAGTCAAGATTCCCCTATTAACAGAACATGTTTGAAGTTTTGCCCTTAAACATCAGCAGAAATTAGAGAGTTTAAATATACTGAATTCATAATAAGAGAACAAACTGGGAGGTGAATTAAGTAGTATAATGGGGAAAATGTTGAATAGTCTAAGAAATGTTTTATGCAAGGATTATCAAACCCTTAATTGAAAACAAAGCTTACAATTAATGCTCAATTTCTCCACTTTAAAAAGGAGAGATTATACTACTAAAACTTCATTTTATAATAAATGGTGATTTTGACTACAAATAGTTGATATTCACAAGCTGTTGTGTACTATATTAGTTGGTAAGAAGTGAAAAGAGAAATTTATACTTTAGGATCCAACAAGCTGAGAAGTAAATATAATATAAAACATGTAATGGTCTAATTTAAAAATATATCTTTAAATGAAGTGTTATATAGATTATAGTATTGAGAGAAAATAATAAATATGAATTCTGAAACAAATGAGATAAATCAAGAGTTGAGATCAAAGATCAGCTCTTTCATGACAGACCTGCCTTAGTTCACAGTGATAATGGAGTTCCTAATTCAGCTCTAGGGATAGACTCACCCACTCAAACACCTTTGTCTTCTTCTTAGTTCTCTTCTAGCCAGTGGAAATGGGGACAAAGATGGAAGTCACATATTAAGGATGAATTGCTTACCTCTGGACTTTTATAGAAAAGGAATATTAATTTAAAAAAATTCTATCTTATATTTTGGAGTCTCTACAGCAACTTAGCCAATACCCTGACTAATATAGCTTCCATGGCGATTAGCACTCTTAACGATCTTACGTTCTTTCTTCTTGTATATTAATATATTCATTCCAGTTCTAGTTGATGTATAAGTCATAAAGTAACTTGTAGATGACTTCAAATAAGTGGTTTCATTTTATTCATTGAGAGTTTCCTCTGTATTTTGGCACTTCACTATTTTCCCCCCTCAGTTCATTTGCATTTGAGTGTTCAGTGCAGTTGGCAGTGGTATTCCTTATTCTTGATTAAGTTAACATTTTTATTTATTCAGCAGTCTTACCAGGAAGATGAACGTAAGTTTATTCTTTGGACAGAAATTACTGTAGGCTGTTGGACATCGACCATGATGATTTTAAGCAAGGAAACACTGATATCAGGCCAGTTGATAGATACTCATCTGACCCATCTTGATGACATTTCATCCTTGTCAAATTGAAATTTTTCTTTTCTTTTCAATTTATTTTCATTCAAATAATATTTCATTATTCCGTTGAAGAGGTTGAATTTTTGGCCTCAGTGATAATCAATGGGAAAGAAAGAGAATCGCTAAGAAAAATACTGCAAAGTTAGAATTTACAGAACTTGGCTACTGAATAGATATGAATGTAGGAAAAAGGAAAGAAAAAGAAAAATCTCTAGACGTGTGTCTAGATGGTAGAGAACTATAAAACATGTGGTTTGATAGAAGAAAAAGGAGTTTAATATGAATATATTTGCCTCCTAAACAGATATACTTAGTGGTGGTAATTACTGCTTCTCTTGGTTCCTGAGGTGGGGTCAGTGCTATTTTGGGTCCATGAAATAGGGGTCGGGTGAAAGTAGAAATAGTGGGGATTTGGGAGAAGTGACAACTTAAACTTTTCCTGTTAGGTAACAGGTGGAAGAAAAGGGGAGCAAATACAGCACAGTGCAGTGGAATAAATAGGAGTAAGGATTTCTAAAACAAACCAGATAGTAAAAATATAGATGATTTAAGATGGATGGATGCTGAGCAAATGGGCTTGGTAGGTCACAGGTCTCTGGGGACTTCTGACAAAACAATTCTGGACAGTGGAGACTTTCTCATTTTGATAAAAGGTGAACAAACAGAGATGGTAAGAAAGCGAAGCCTGGTTGAAGGCTACCACTTCATTAGGTTTGTCCATGAAGATGAGAAAGAAAAATAATGAAAGCTCTATTGCACAGAAATGTTAAGGACAGCTTTTTCTAAATATGTTTCATGCACATCTATGTGTATTTATCTGTTTATTTTCTTTTTGCTTTTAAAGTTTAATTAGTAGGGTAAGTACCAGTGAGGAGACAGAGATTGAAAATACAACCAGAGGGTAGGGGATGGGATCTGGAGAATGTCTGGAATATCTCTACTTAGTAAGGAGAAGAATCGTTTCTTCCTTAAGAATGGTAAGGAAAGGGGTAGCTTACAGTAATTTTATTTATGCACAATAAAGAATATTACACTGGCTAAAAATATGTTCTGCTCTACGTAACAGCTAAAATTAAGGGTGGTATTTTATTTTATAAGTGAAATATCTGGGGATCAGCATCTAGAGCAGCTTATCTGACTCAACAGTGCACCCAGTTCTTTCCATTTTTTTTTTAAATTACAACATTTTAGCCAGTAGACTTAATCCTCAGGATTCTCTCATTGTAATCACAAAATGTCTGCTTTGGTTCAGGCTATTCTCTTCTAGGTAGGAAGAAGGAGAATGACAAAGGAGCAAAGTATTGCCAACTGAGACTATTTATTAAAGCTTTCCATGAAGCCCAACCATTGCCTTTCCACTTCTTAAGATACAGTTATAGTTTGCATATTAGGATATGAGTTTGATTCTACTTATGTCTATTAGCAATGTAAATAATTTTAAATAAAATGTGTGTGTATATATATATATATATATATATATATATATATATGCTTTGTGTACATAGACATATAAACACACATATTTACTTACATTTGTATGTTTACTTTTTTAAAATAATTAGGTTATATATCACAAGAACAAAAGATAAATCAAAGGATCTTATCTGAGGGTATATTGAATCATACAAATAACTGTGAAAGCCTAAGTTTTATATGTGAAATACTGTGAAGGTCATTGCATCCTATTAGAGGGGGAGCTAAAATGTGGTGATGCAAACTTGGCCCTATTAAAAAATATTGTTAAATATATCCATAGTATAGTTGCTAATTATTATTACTTCTTGATAGTTGGCCTTTTACCTGAATTTTAACATATTAACTATCAGTGAGCCAAACCCAAGCATGTTATTATTATAAAATATGTGGATCAGAAACTTCTTTCATTAAAGTGGCAACTAAAACTGGACTTTCTGGGAACTGCATATCCTAGTCACAACTAATATTCCCTCTGTTTGGTAGTGTTTATGCCGCAAATGGGGCTCATAAATTCAGGGAGGAAATGTGACAGAGATAAAAGATCCCCGGTTCTGGCAGCTTGAAACAGTTGACTCACTAACTGGGAGAGTTAACTAACATGGAACTGATTACATACTCCATTTAATTCTCAATCATTTTCTATGGAAAATTTGAGCTAATAATTTTCTCATCCATTACTTTATTCATTTATTTGACAGTTATTTATTGACTGCTTACTGTGTGACAGAACCATTCCAGGTGTTGTGGTTTCCACAAGGAAACCAACAGAAAAATTCCAGCTGTCATGAAGCTTTTATTCTACTTGAGGAGACACATAGTAAACAAAAATAAATAAGTTAAATATATAACCTCTCTTGGAAGGCAGTAGTGCAAAGGGAAAAATAAAGCAGAAAAGAACAATGGGAAGCTCAAATATGGAACAGTGTATCCAACTTAAATAATAGAGTCACGGAAGACCTCATCAAGGTGTTGATATTTAATCAGTGACCTGAGTAGGTTAAGGTAGTGAGCCATGTAGATTATTCTGAGATGTGAGTCTCCACTCTGAAGGAAAGGCAAAGACTCTGAGATACAAACACATCTGATGACTTGGGAAACAGCAAGTAGGCCAGTGTAGCTATAACCAAGGGATGAGAAAGGTAGTAAATGCTGAGATCTGACAGGGAAACAAGGGCCTTCTAGGTCATTATAAGGGTAGTGGCTATCATTCTGAAATGAAAAAATCATTGAAAGAGTCTGAGCAAAAGAGTGGTAGGAACTGAATAATAAGAGGAACAAACTCATTGGCTTCTTGGTTGAGCAAAGCAATCAAGAGATTATGGGGATAACCTAAGCCAGAGAAGTTAAACCTTGTTTTGGCAAGGGCACAAGCATGTGATGAGAAGTGCTGAGATTCTAGATGTATTTTGAAGGCATTGTTGTCAGCAGTTTTTGATTAGAGTTGGGGCAGAAGGAGAAGAGTCTAGCATGAATGCAGAGTTTTGGACTTGGAAGAGTATAATTGTGATTTACCGCAATTAAGGGGACCGTGGAAGATCAGGATTTTTATTGTAGACATGATCGGTTTAAGATACTTGTTAGACTCCCTGAATTGTGTCCAGTATACAGTGTGGAGCTTAGGGACAATTCTACATGGATGATAGAAATGTGGTTGTCATCAGCATACAGACACTTTAAAACCATGAAACTGGATGAAGTCCCTTCACAGGATTATTTTGAGGATTACTTATAGCCATGCCAGACCATAGTAGGTGGGGACTCTTTGGTTCCCTTACTGGCTGTATTCACCTGTGTCAAGGGAGTCAGATTTTATGTGCATCAAAACTATTTTTTAAAATTTGGTCGGAGACAGTTTGAGGGTGGCAGGAGAGTTGCTTTAAAGACAAAGCTGGACACCTAGAACCATATACGTATTTGTGATGGAGAAGAAAAAGACTCAGGCCATGCACACATGTATTTTATATGTAAATTAGAATATGTTCAAAACTTTGGTTATTTTTTTGAAAGAAGAATGACATGAATGAACACAGTCCTTCCAAGCAATAAACAGTGAAGGTGTATAATTTACCATGGCCAATCTTTTGAATCACTGTCTTAAGACACAGGGTTCCTTGGTGTAATGGTTAGCTTTCTGGACTCTGAATCACTGTCTTAAGTATTACAGAGATTAGGACTACATATGTTTTGAAAAAGATGACTCAAATATGTACAATGTGAGGCATTTTACTCTCAAGCAATATATTATATTATTCAGTCATGGAATAATTTTTATAGAAGAAAGCCAAATAGAATTGTAGGAGGTATAAAAGTATTTTTCTTCTAAAAATATATAGGGTTTTAGTGACCTTTTCAAAGTTTGTTTGGAAGAAATGCATTATAAAAATAACTAAAATAAGAAAATTGTTAAACTCAGTAAAATTATTTTAAAATTTAGCAGAAGAGAAAAAGATTAAAAAAATCAGATACCAGAGAAAATGGTTAAATTATATGACTATAAACAGATAACAGTTGCTGGCAGATTCAGGTAATGATAATACATCATTACAAAGTGTTACAATAATTTTATTTTGATTTACATGGCCACAAAAAAGAAGACTTCAAATACAAATCAATTGGTGTGTGATATAAATATATATTTTAAGTATTTTGAATAAATGAAAAGATACAAGAATTCCAATGATACGTTCCGTAAATACATAGTAGAAATAAGGGAGAAGCAAAATTGCTTTTATAGTTTAGTAAAATCAATTTTTAAAAAGTTGCAATTTCATAAATATGTTCCCTGGCAGGGTTATTTCATAAGAAGCCCTTCATTAAGGTACCGGGTGAGTGTGTTCTATCCATCAATGGGATCTGGAAACTGCATATTTGGGTTATTATTGCAATGCTTTTTGTAAAATGAAAGCTAAACACTATTACATTTTGTCTGTTTTCAATGTAATTGGTCTCTTTAAAAATAGAACACCTTCATTTGTGGTTATTTCCTTAGCTTGCAAAATTTTATCATACCTCTAACCACATGCAACGTGTTTGTAAAATTATAGAAAAATAGTCTTATTCAGCTTTCTATCATGAGCATTATAATTGTATTCATTTAAACTTAAGTGAAATTTAGGATTTCTCAAGTAACTATTTCACCAGAGATTGCTTAATAGTTTTGGGAAATCTTCAGCCACAGTAGAAACACATTAAGCCAATATGCAGTGAAATTAATTTCTGTGTGTGGCATATAAATAGTGGTTTTGTTATTTCATAGAATTGCCAAATTTGTGTTCCAAGGCACAATTAATAATGCTTTTGGATGGATGTTAGTAATTTTCCTGAAAAATAAAATTACGTGCTCAAATAAGATTGGGAAATGCTGGATTACATATTAAAATTTTAATGGCTTTAAAAAATCTTTTTATTTTAGCTAAATTTAGACTTACAGAAAATTGCAAAAATAGTCCAGAGTTCCTACATACCCTTCCCATATTAACTTCCCTTAATGTTTACATCTTACATTATCATAGTGCAGTTTTCCAATTAACATTGGTACGATACAAGTGACTAAATTATTGGCCTTATTTGAATTTCACCAGTTTTACCATTAATATCCCTTCTCTGTTCCAGGATCTTTTCCAAGATCCTGCATTGCATTTAGTTGTTATTTCTCCTAAGCCTCCTCCAATCGGTGGCAGTTCCTGTGTAAGATTGGAATCAGTATAAACTCATGACATTTAATACACATTTATGCAAAGATAGATTCAGAAATATAGATGTGTATCTCTATGGGTCTGTGGGCACATACACATATAATTCCTAGCTCTGTTTACTTAGAGAGCCTCGAAGCAATGACAGCTCAGTAGCACTTAGCACACTTTAATGCTCACATCTCAGTTACTAAACATAATTCTTTAATAAAAACAACCAGGGCTCCTTGGGGAATCAAGGATTGGTTGAATCCAGGATGAGGGCAGAGAAAGTGTAAGAGGAGTCTGGAAAGTCTTTTGGTGCCAGAAATTAAGGAGTTGCTCAGAAGAGTGTGAGGGGTCATCAAAATGACACAAGAAGTAACCTGAAGGAGTTCCTAATAAGCCAAGGTGGGACAATTTGAGAAACAAAATAAATAATGATAACATTAGATTTTGACCCATAAAATCAAGTAACTACACTGATGTAAATAAGCAGTGGGATAAATAAATAAGTGGGAAAGAAGGAATAGCTCTTTCTTACTTAAGAATTCCAACTAATAAATGTAGAAGGAAGAGAGAGATAGGAAGTCATCATTAGGCAAACAGTTGTTGTAGACACAATCATCTAAAGGGTGCTAATATTAGTGGGTGATAATTTAAAGACAGCCAGGATCACTGTGTGGTTTCAACATGCCTGTCCATGATATTTGATAACTATGAAAGGAAAAATTACAATTTTATAGTGAAATAACCTTCTAGACACTGCCTTAATCAAGAGATCAAGGTAAACATCACCTTGATCACCCACAAAAAGAGATGTCAACTTCATGTAATCCCTATGATGCACTAAGAAGTACATGACAGAAAAAAAGAAGTACATGACATAATTTCTTTGGTATTCCTGCCAGCATGTTCTGATTATGAGAAAAACATAAGACATACCAGTATTGAGAACATCCTACCACATAATTGACCAGTACTCTTCCAAATTTCAAGGTGGTGAAAGACAAGGGGAGCCCGAGGAACTGAATATTTCTTTTTAAACATTTTTGTCAGCTTTATTTGAGAGTGATTTAAATATTTTAGATAGTATTTTGACTGGAGGAATTCTCCAAGCAAAATCTTTAAGAAAAAAATATATCTGGAGACAACAAAGAGCAGGGTCAATGGCAGGTAGGGCAATATTTTGTATATATCTTTTTTTTGTTGTTGTTTTTAGGTAAGCTCTACACCACAATGTGGGACTTGAACTCACAACCCTGAGATCAAGAGTCTTATGCTCTACCGACTGACCCAGCCAGGTGCCCCTATTTTGTTGTATCTTTGAACCTAAGCAGAACTATAGGGACCTGGGCTAGAGATTGCAGAAGGCTTCATTGTTTCTCTGACCTCAGATGAAAATTAGCCATGAGACTTCCTTTGTCTATGACACTCCAACATCCAGGAAGTCCTTATTTTCAATACTGTGTTGAGCAAATAGGCAAATCGAATGTCTTTTACCATCTCCAGAGAAAGGACCGAGAAGGGAGGGAAGCACAGACAGAGGTACAGATTAAGGTTGGAGAGTTTTTCACCTTTTAATACTGAGCTAGTCACAGAGGGCCCAGGGAATCAGTTGCCATGAGAGAGGAGGAGAAAGTTTCTTAAAAGTAAGATTATAGTTACCACCTTGACTGAAAGAAAGGAAAATGAAAAAAAAAATGTGAGGGTGGGTGGCGGGACAAGCTCAAGAGTTACCTTTAGTTCGGTTGGAAGTTTTGCATTCCAAAACTGTGACAGAAAATTATGTTTCGCAATCTGGCAGATCTAATCCAGTCACCCTCTTCCCGTAAGAACCTAAAAGTAGAGTGTTTACAAGGATGACGAGCACTTGGTTTTCCTTTAGAGCAAAACATAATTGTTTTCTCCAGTTCTAATGTTTGATTGCTCTGTTTCAAGTCATTGTCACTTGAAGTATAAATCTTGAAATTTATTTGATAGAACTTTCTTAAATCCGAGGCTCTATTTCCGTTAACATGTTGATTGTATACTTTTCAGTGCTTTCAATCAGAACTGAGAATATTAACAGGCTTTTTTTCTCTCCCACCAAACCTCAAGTCTCCTTTCCATCCTTAATACCTCACACCATTAGGAACCTAGTAACTTACTGCTACTCAGACTTCCAGACAAGAAAGGAAGGCCATAGAAAGGGCTTTTACATATTTCCTTCCCCTGTCCTTTGCTTTTCCACTACGGAGCGTGAATTTCACTGCATCAGGAAACTACTTTTTCTCCTAAAACTCTTCCACCTCACATTACCCTGCTCTAAAGTGCTTCAATTTTCCTGGCCATTGTATTAGTTTGCTAGGACTGCCATAACAAAGAAACTGGGTGGCTTACATTTTTTTTCTTTTTCTTTCTTTCTTTTTTTTTTATTTGAGAGAGAGAGAGAGAGAGCCCAAATAGAGGAGAGTGGGCCAGGGGAGATTGAGAGAGAATCCCAAGCAGGCTGTCTGCTCAGTGTTGAGGAAAGTGGGTGGCTTAAATAATCGAAATTCAATTTCGCACAGTCCTGGAAGTTGGAAGTCCAAAATCAAGATAGTGGCCGGTTCGTTTTCTCCTGGGGCTTCTCTCCAGGCTTGCAGATGGCTGTCTTCTCATTGTGTCCTTACGTGGTCTTGCCTATGTGAGCATGTATCTCTCAAGTCTCTTTGTGTGGCCAGATCTCTCTTACGAAGACACCAGATTGGACTAGGGCTCACACTAAGAGCCCCATTTCAACTTAATTACTTCCTTAAAGGCTCTGTCACATTCTGAAGAATTAAGGGTTAGGACTTTAACATAAGATTTTGTAGGGGGATGAAATTCATCCATAACAGCTTTGGAGTTGGGAGATACCATGGGTTTTATTGGGACACATCTATAGATTGTTATTATTTCCACTAGACAAACAGTTCTGCTGGTTCTGTGGAAACCATTTTTTCATCATGGAAATTGAGGAAGATGGCATTGTCTGTATTTCTCTAATAGTCATTTTTCCATTTCTCCCATGAAAAACGTTTTTAAAAAAGGACTTCAAGATTAGAGGTCTGAATGGAAGTAATCACAAGAGAGATGCTGCTTATTTTTCTTTCATGTAAGTTAACGTGTACTGAAAATCTCCACAGAAATGCATTTTATTCGGTGTGTCTAAAATCTACTTGATTACCTGAGAAATGTTTTTCTAAGCATACCTATTAAAAGATCAATTGGAACAGTATTTTATTAGACATATTTTGAGCAATCTGGATGTTGCTCTAGTCTGGCAGTCCGCTGCTTGGAAAGCCTTTAGCAGCTCATCATTCATTATCAAATTAGATTCAAATATGTCCATTTAATTTAAGGCCCTCTATACTCTAGTCCTAATTTATTTTTATATCCTTATCTCCCATGATTCTCTTATATATATCATGTTCCCCAAATAACATGATCCTAAATATACTTTGCGGTTTCCACCTTCTACATCTTTTTAAAAATGTTGATACTGTTGCATTGAATTCATTTCTTCTGGCTTTTCTGGAGGCTTTGGCTAAATCAAAAATTCTATTTCCTCATGAATATTTTTAAACTTCCCAATTTAATGTGATTTTTCATTTTTATGAGCTTGCATAGAATTTTAGTATACCCTGCCCGAGTATGTATTATGTTTTTTTCTGTATCTATTTTTTCCTGCTTAGTAGGCTATAATTTCATCAAGGTAGAGAACATGTTGTACTCATTCTTATGCCTTCTAAGATGTTTTTCACAGCATGGATGCTCAATAAATATTAATTAAATAAATGAAGTAAAGGATTCACTAAGATGATTCATTGAACCCCTTGCTTCAAACTAGTTTATGATCCACATGCCTTTGTCTGCTCTCCCTCATGAGACTCCGTTGATATGATGACAGAGAAATAAAAAATGATAAGCTTTCATTAATGAAAAATAAGTGAAAGGTGTAAGAAATTTCAGTGAATTTCTGAGAGATGGAAAAAGGAATATTTTCTGATGAACTATTCCCTACCTCCCAGAAGGATTAGAGGCTGATGCACCAGGACAAAATGGCAGCTCCCAGTGAGGCTCTAGGGTACATGATCTCTAGAAAAAGAAAGCAAATCTTCATTGAATTCCTGTGTACTATACAAGTTACCCTTTTCCCATCTATCATAGTACCATTCCCTTGTAGTTAAGTTTAGTCAGACATTTATCACTGGGAAAAATCAGATTTTTTTCTGAAGAAACTAGAAGAAAATGTCTGAATTATATGCTAGTAGACAGTTTGGAGTTGGGGTTCAATCTTCTATAATTAGGCATTTAGTGGCCCCAGACTGAATAGTGTGATCCCTTCCTGTTCACCATAAAGTGTAACCTGCCACTTAACAAAACATTTACAGACAAAGGAATCCGTTTAATATCCCTATACCTCATACTTAGAAGTTTGAAATATGGCTCCTGCAATTTGTTGACTATCAGCATGCAGTATGAAATTAAGGAAATAAATCCAGCCAGATGGAAACAGCTATCTCTGTTCTCACTGGAATTGTTTTGGATCTATAGGGAAATAGGAAAATTTGGTCTTACACTCACCAGTTTAAAAAAAAAGTCAAAATTCAAAAAGAATCAAATATATTTTTTGAAACAAAGTCTCCATAAACAAGAAAATATTTTAAATATATTTTTAATAAATAGAGAAGTATACATAATAGTTTAGAAGAATATTGAAGGTTATAAAAGGATGATGATGACTGTTTAAAGGAATAAGATGCTGAGGAAATTTTTTTTTTGTTTGTAGAATTTTTATTTTTCAGAATCTTTAACTTAAATGTCTGTTGACATTTCTGGAGGATTGGATTTTCTTTGTAATAATAAGAAAAAACCCATAACAAATAAGGACAGATCTAGAATAGTTTAAAATAATTACAATTATTCTCAGGAAGATTTAAGAAGACAAGAGTTATGGTGTACAAGTAGAAAGTAAAAAAGACCTTTTGAAATTGACAGAGTGCTGAAATTAAAATTTAATAAAATTCAGTAAACTCCTACAACTCAACAGCAAAATAAATCTGATTAGGGCATGAGCGGAGGATCTGAATAGGTATTTTTCAAAGAAGACATAGATGGCCAACAGGTACATCAAAAGGTGCTCAACACCGCTAATCATCAAGGAAATACGAATAAAAACCATAACAAGATTACCACCTCATGCTTAGGCTATTATCAAAAAGACAAGAAATAACAAGTGTTGGCAAGGGTGTGGAGAAAAGGGAATTCTTGTATACTGAAGGTGCTAACGTAAAATGGTGCAGCCACTATGAAAAACAACATGGAAGTTCCTAAAAGCAAATGAAAGATAGAACTACTGTATGATCCAGCAATTCCACTTCTGGGTATTTATTCAAAGGAAATGAAAAGACTAACTTGAAAAGGTATCTTGCATTCCCATGTCCATTGCAGCATTATTTGTAATTGCTGGGGTATGGATATGGCATAAGTGCCTATTGAATAAATGAACGGATAAGTAAGTTGTGCTATGCATGTGTGTGCGTGTGCACACACAGAGTAGAATACTATTTAGCCATAAGAAAGAATGAAATCTTGCCATTTGTGACAATGATGGACCTGAGGGCACTACACTAAGTGGAATAATTCAGATAGAGGAAGACGAATATCATAGGATCTCACTTATATATGGAATTAAAAAAAAACCAAAAAACAAAAAACAACTCCAGAAAGCCAGCCTCATAGATACAGAGAATAGATTGGTGGTTGTCATGGTGCGGGCAATGGAGTTGGCAAAATGGGTGAAAAGGGCTAAAAGATGCAAACTTAGTTATAAAATAAGTAAATCATGGGAATTTTATATACAGCATGGTGACTATAGTTAATAATCCTGGATTTCATATTTGAAAGTTGGTAAAAGTAGATCTTAAAAGTCCTCATCCCAAGAAAAAAATTCATAACTATGTATGATGATGGATACTGGACTTTTTGTGGTGATCACTGTGCAATATATACACATATAAAATCATTATGGTATATACCTAAATTTAGAATTATGTTATATGTCAATTATACCAAAATAAAAATTTTTCGAAAAAAAAAGTTTTGAAAGAAATATCATAGAAAGTTTGAGGATTGCAGATAAAAGGACAGAGATAGAATGCATAAGAAAAAGGATTTGCAGTGCAGGTCAATCCAAGAGAAATAATATCTGATTTAGTGGAAGTTCCAGAGAACATGGAGAAAATGGAATGTAAGAAATTATGACAGAATAAGGGAGATTCAGATCTTTAAATTGACAAGAGTCTCTTGCTGTAAATTATAATGAATGAAAAAGAACTATACCTAGATGCATACATAGCATTGCCAATTACAGAGCAATAATGGTGAAGAAAAACTTCTTAAAACTTGTACAAATGGGGGGAAATCGTAGTATTGACTAGTGTTCTTAACTTTATACAAGAGTATCTACTTAACAAGTTTAATTGTAAAGAGATTTATGGAGGAATATGGATAACACTGAGCAAGAAAGTTGACCTCTATCTTGGCTAAACTGACACAAACAACTTCCCCTGCTACTCCACACAACTAACCAGGTAAAAATCCTAGAACCATACTACCTCTGCAACAAAACGGATGCCACTTGCCTGTCCGTTTCCTCATTTAGCTCTCTACCAAAGTAAATCCTGCATTTGTGTCTGATTGATGGGACCCAGGTCACATGTCTGCATCATAGCTAAAACCAAAAATTCCTAAAAGTTATGGTCAAGATAAGAAAAGTCAGACACTGGGTCTCAGAAAAAGACTACACTAGATTAAAAGCTACATGTACAATGTGATGTGGCAAAGGAGGTATCTGTTTTCTCTCCCAGCCGAAAAATAAAACAAACCGAAACAAACCAAAACAAAACAACAACAAAAAATGGCAATCATAAACTCCGAGAAAAAAAAGGAACTAAAATAAAGCCAATTAAAGTGTGCCATAATACTGAATAACATGTTGGTTGGTAAGGAAAGAGTAATTTTTAAAATAGTCACTATTGAATAACTTAGGGTACTATGGTGAAGCTTTCATAATTATAGAATTCCCTTTAGCTCCTAAGTGAACTATGTTGTAATAATCATAATAATGTGATCACAGCACAGTTTCTCTTCTTTTCCAGTTTTATTGAGGTATAATTGACAAAATCATTGTGTAAGTTTAAGGTGTACAACATGTCCTCTCTCTTTTTTTTTTAATTTAATGTTTATTTTTGAGAGACAGAGAGAACTAGTGGGAGAGAGGGAGAGAGGGAGACAGGGAATCTGAAGCAGGTTCCACACTATCAGCGCAAAACTCAAACCCACGATCCATGAGATCATTGACCTGAGTGGAAGTCGGGTGCTCAACCAGCTGAGCCACTGAGATGCCCTTCTGTTTTTAATCTTAAGCCATTGACTTTTTGCAGCTAGTGAACAAAGTATAAATATTTGTAATTTCAACAATGTAGAAAAAAATTGTACAGCGAATAACGGTTTAGAATAAAAGTAGGGAGAAGATGTGGAAGGGAAGAGGGTCATTAATATCCTCAGGTTACATAATGGAAATCAAGACTGGATATAGTTAGTGTAACAGAGTTAAAGTGTGTTATTTAAAGTTAAAATGTAACTAGTGGATCTGAAGTTTCAAACCTAATCACCAATGAACCAACTTATGTTAGCAGATAGGTTTTATTTGGCCACCAGCCTGATGTAAATATTTTTTTCTTTTGATTTTTTTTTTTTTTTGAATTTGCCTTTTCAGCAGGCATGTAACAGCCAACCCACCCAAGCCTGCACACTCCCCATTGTGTCACATCTGGCCTGATTTAAGCATTTACTTTACTAACCTGCTCTGTGGACACTAGAGTTGCAGAATAACTCTGGAAGAGGAATCCCAAAGAGGAATTAAAAATGGTAGTATCGTTATCTGAACAGCACCTGTTGGGACTCTCTTGTGAGATCGTTCTTTTGTCTCATACCTCAGAGAAGGCAGTCAATAGACAGTGCCTAATACTGATTATAATGATAAAGCTTCAGAGCATTATCATTAAGAAATACCTTAAAACTCTGCATTAAGCTGAAGATTTGGAAGCTTTTTCTTTCTTCTTTTTTTTTTTTTTTTTGGTTAAAATTTGAGGTTTGGATGAAATAACATGCTAAAAATAGCACTGAGTTAAAATATTGTTATGTTTTGGCCATTAATTCATTGTATAAATAATAAATTCATGCATCCATACAGTATAAGGCACTGTGTTAGAAGTTTGGGAAACGCAAAGCACAAGTACATTCTCTTTTTAAAAATTTTTTTTTAATGTTTATTTATTTTTGAGAAAGAGAGAGAGAGGCAGAACGTGAGCAGGGGAAGGGCAGAGCGAGGGAGACAGAATCCAAAGCAGGCTTCATGCTCTGAGCTGTCAGCACAGAGCCCAACACAGGGCTCAAACTCAGACTGTGAGATCATGACCTGAGCCAAAGTCAGACACCCAACCGACTGAGCCACCCAGGCGCCCTGAGAACAAGTACATTCTGATGAGAAAAGACTAATATTCAATACAGGGTAGGACACAATGTAAACATGGCTTATATATGGATTTGGGGCATATTATAAACTTCCCCTAGATTTATTTTATTAATGAAATATCTTCTCTTTGTGGTAAGATTACCTTTGCATACCTTGAGAATAAATCAAATAACAACATGGGAAAACAGTGAACAAATCTCCTAGTTACAAATAATTTTAAAAGGGCAAAAAAAAAAAAGATACTCAAATGGCAAAATGTAAATAATAACAGCAGGAGCTTCTGAAACTCCTATATCCCCAAATATTAGTGTTTATGGTATATAACTTTCCTGGGAAATTCACAATGGCGTTCTAAACTAAAGGGATAGATAGAGTAGCGCTATGTATGTGTACAAGGGCACAAAGTACTTTATTAGAAGCTGAGTGTATGGTTTTCAGTAAACAAGCAGGCTGTGTTCTGAGAAAGAAAGGGGCAAGTGCATTTCAGGTATGAATTTGTATTCCTTCTGATGGAGAACAGTTTAAAATCAGTGGGTTATGACTTCATAGTAGCATGAAAGAGCTGAGAATGACGTTCATTATGACAGAAGAATTTACCTTTTCACCTGACAGTTTGAAAAGTAGATGAAAAATCTTTACAGAATTTTAGGATTTTTGTGTGTGTGGTAATTAGGCAGCTTTCTGAATTAAGTGAGCATTTCAGAAAATCACATTGGAGTAAGGGCAATGGCTTTTGGCCCACCTTCAAGTATAGTGGGCCCTTTAGATTTAGCGTTTAAGCTGTATTTCATTTTTTCTTGAAGTAGATCCCTTTCAAAAGAGTGTTCATTGTTTAAGGTCACTATTAACAATGTTTGAAAGCTGGTGCATCTGGGTGGCTCAGTCCACTAAGCGTCCAACTCTTGGTTTTGGCTTAGGTCATCATCTCATGGTTCGTGAGTTTGAGCCCTGCATCGGGCTCTGTGCTGACAGTGCATAGCCTCCTTGGTATTCTCGCTCTCTCCCTCTCTCTCTGCACCTCCCCTACTCTCTTTCTCTCTATCAAAATAAATAAATAAACTTAAAAATTTTTTAAAAAATATTTGAAAGCTATATGGCATTTTTCTATTCTCCCCATCCCAACAATTTTTCTTTTCCCAAGAATGGCAAACAGCTTTCCAGTTCCATCTAGTGGTAGAAAGTTGATTAGCATCCACTGACTTGACTTAATCTTAGGACTCAGATTTCTATTTTGGTGTCTGATGACATAAAAAGCTGGGGAAGTTCAGTTGTTCAAGAGTAGGAATGCATAAGCCTCTTCCTGGTAGACCGAGACATCTTAATCTTATGTTTTATTACTTTCTCTATATTTTCTTTTTAGATAAGATAACCATATTTGTATGTCAGTTCTGTCTGCAGATTAACAAGAATAAATGTGCATCAAAGTTGTGTGTTAGCTGTTTCTTTTGTATCCTCCCTGTTTTGGAAGCTTCTGTATATTCAAATATACACTTTCCACCTATAAATTACAATTATGTTTCTAGTGACACAGGCTACAATTTGTCAAAATCATTTCTTTGGCCTACAGTCTTCACTGTAGATTCCTGAGGTTGATAGTAAAGGCAAGATTGTAGTACAATTTAAATAACTTGATTTTTAAATAATGTAACAGTTTGGGACCATTATGAGTTAATGCAATTCATGTGTGTTTTCAGAAAAGCACCCTGTAAAGAATATAAATAACTATGTGCAAGCAAGCAGACATTAAATTGGGGAAACACAACAGTATAAAATTAAATAAAATGTATTAATTTTAATTAGATTTAAACCTTTGGGTTTTAAATCTACTTTCAATCAATACAATGAGGTAACAAATATCTTCTTGAAAATGGAGCATCAATAAGGAAATTTTATTTTATTTAACATTTCAACTCTAAATCTAAATGACATCCTTTTCCTAAGGCAAAAATTTCCACCTAAGTTATACGTGAAGCCTTTTATTACATAGTGAAGAATGGATTTATATCAAAGATACCTTGTGACAAGGTGCTTTTTATACCTACTGATGTGAAAGTAATTTAGTTTGATAAAAAAAATAGGTATACAAAAACAACTAACTTGGCAATCTGTGTGGATTTCTACTAATGATTACATTTTATAACCTTGAAGGCAGGGCTTCATAATATCATGCTTACTCTTCTTGACTTTACCTATAGTTTTGTGGCATGCTTATATGCATACAGAAAATATGAAAATAAAATCAAATTTTATTTTAAAAGTTATTAGTATGAGTTTTTTTTAAAAAATACCACCCATGTTTATAATAAAATAGGAATTTGTCAGTAGAATAAGGTTTTATGATGTTTTTGTTTTTAATGCCAACTCTGTTATTGGGCAGAGCAGTTCAGCACATTCCTGAACTAGAAAGAGATTATGTACTATAATACAATTTCAACCTCTTCTATCTGGCACAGGAAATTCCACTTAAATTCTTGTTTCTCCCTTTGGGAAAATTTGAGGTGGGGAAACTTCCAGAGACGAAATTATGTAAAATTCTTTTACTGCATTCAGAAGCCTGCATTAAATACATTTCTGCAAAGAGCAGACTCAAGTGCTTACTAACAGTCCTCCTTACACTTGGTTGACCGTGTTAAAGCTCAGGAGATTGGTATGTGAGTTAATTTGCTTTCTGGCAATAAATACCCATTTGCCTTGAAGGTATAATCATAGATTAATGAGGAATGTGCAACTTGCATCTAAAAAATAAAATGAGTTGTCAGAATTGATTTATGTATCATCCAGAAGTTAACTGGAACAAATTTTCCCAGATATTTCTAACTTAGGAAAACTAAACAGAATTGAGCAAATATACTATTTTTACACCAATACTTACTATATTGGGAGGGACTTTTCATGCCCCCCAATTGGTGAAAGAGGAGATTAGAGAGGGGGATGGATAGAGGAGTACAGTGCTCTTGTACCTACCCCAGCCATGTGAGGAGAAGTACAAAAGAATTATGCATTACTCATGGAGAATAGGGCTGTCTGCAGGAACTGGGAGCTAGCATCTCATCCTTCAGTTGGACATTTGCTTATATTGTTTCCTGTGATTAATTGAACATGAGGAAAAAAGAATTAGAGAAAAATGGCAGAGCTAGAAGACAGCCTTCAGTCCCATGCATGGGTTTTCCACAGCATGACTGATAGCTTAAAAAGATCTGAGCCATATTCCTGGTACCCCATCTGAGTGTGTTGGTCACAAGGTGAGGAAACTCAAGCAGTTAGATTGTAGGATGTACCACTGGTAAATAAGATGAGGGAAAGTGGAAGAGACTTTCTTATCAGTGATCATATACCAAAGTACAGCCCTCATTCCCCATAAAGGGATATTCACATG
Source organism: Panthera tigris (assembly GCF_018350195.1). NCBI lineage: Eukaryota > Metazoa > Chordata > Mammalia > Carnivora > Felidae > Panthera > Panthera tigris. Next base: position 45,594,838 of record NC_056678.1, read on the forward strand.
TGCCTACAAGACCCTTTATAGTGATTACTAATTAGAATTACTTTGAAGAGCAGCAACATCCTGTGGAGAATCAGCCTGAACTGGTAAGATTGAAATTTCAAATGGGGTGAGATTGAGCTTTTTAATAACTGAACATGATTTGAAAGAAATGGGACCTGCCCAAGATATTATTATAAGACAGGAATAGGGGATTTGACAGGACGTGCTTAGAAGGCTACAAGGTCTTGAAGACTGACAAAGGGTTAGTTTATTCACTTGACTAGGCGTTTTTCCCCCTTTCTCCTAAGGAATTGTCTATCACCTTTCCTTCCACTTCTCTTTAAAAGAAAAAACAAAAAATTACTCACTTAGACATTTGTTTAGAGTTTAGAATGCATAGGAGAGCAGACACAAGCTTTGTTTCCTTCTAAGCTGCCTCATCTAAGTTTTTTCAAGGCTCTCTTGACTCTAGTTTTGGGTGCATGCATTTTACAGCATATCTCTTTATGCAGGGGAGATAGATATCTCAAAGAGGTTCTTTCAGATATGAAGCATATACTGTTACTCAGTACTCCATTTATTGTCTTAATAGAATATTTCATTTTCATATTCCTATCATTGTTTTCTTTTTCTACTATACTTTTATAAACAGCTGGAGATGGCAATGATTTTGAAAATAAAGGTGGACATACACTGGTTTAGGAAGCATTGATTACCAGTAAGTTTTCAGTAAAAATGTTAGAACATCCTAAAAAGGGTATGGAGTAAACTAGGCTGTATTGTCTTACAGGTTGCAATATACTTTGAGCTCGACAGTAAGTAAATGCACAAACCAATTATTTTCCCTAAAAGTTCATTTGCTTAGTGTAAACACATCTTAAATCTTCATTAAATGGCTTTTTGTAACTTTCACTAAGCTTTCCATTCTGTGTTTTTTGTCCCTAATATCTTTTGTGTTTTTACTGCTGCTGAGGTTAAATTTATTTCATGTCCATTAGCGATTGAGGAACTCCATGATTATTTTTTTCTAATTCTAATGGCAAATTCATCATAGGGAAAGTAATTGGTTAGACCTAAAAGATGATTCTGGTGAGAAGACAGGTATTATATAATTAGGAAAGCAGAACATTTAGTAATTGAGCATAAAGAACATCGTTAGATTATTCTTTGTTCATTTAACCAAACATTTATTAAGCACTTACACTGTGTCAGAATGGATGTCAGAGTCTCAAAAGTATAGTGGTAAACAAGACATGATCCCTTTCCTCATGTGGCTTATTTCACAGGGAAGCAAGACATTAAGGGGTAATTAATACAATTTAGTGTTACTATATCATGAACAAAGTACAGCACTGCAAAGCTAAGAAGTAATGAGTAAGCTATAGGTCAGAGAATGAGTAGAGCTTTGGAGATAGGACGAACACCCTTGTGAAGAGTCCAAAATATAAGAAAGAGTTTCTTGTTCAGGGTAAATTAAGGAGTGCTCATGGCTGGAACACACGAGAGAAAGAAGACAGAGGTAACAAATGAAATTTGAAGGGTAGGTATAGCATAGGTCCAGAGGGCTTTGTAATGATGATAAAGAAGTTCACATTTTTAAAATGGAAGGAGGAAGCCCTTTAAACATTTTCAATAGGAGAGTAACATGAACTGATTGGAGTTTTTGAAATTCAGTCTTCTGACGCACCATAAATAGATTTGTAATGACCAATACTGGAGGCAAGGAGGCCAGACAGTGGGATAGGACTATTTGAAAAGTGTAAGAATTGATGGAGAAAGGGACAAGTGGTGAGATCAAGACCCACCTAGATGGTGGAATTAAAGAATTCTCTGGTATGAGAAGTTTGGAAATATCTTTTTATTTATGTGATTGTTTTCCTCCATTGAAAAATAATCTTGAATTGTTTCTGCCTATAAACATAAAGTAAGATAGATGAAGAGAAAATTTAGGGAGAATAGTAAATTGAAGACAAAGAAAAGGTTTTTTTATACATCTACAGGCCGTAAAATGCCCTTTTTAAAAATAGAGATATAACTGCCAGGTAATATTACATTAATGTCAGATGTACAACATAATTCTCTCTATATGGGTATATGTATACACACATACACACATATATGTAGAGAGGAAATGATCATGCTAATAAGTCTAGTTAACATTCATCACCACACATACAATTTTTTTTCTTGTATGCCAAACTTTTGAGATTTACTCTCTTAGTAGCTTTCTAATATATAATATAGTATTATTAACTATAGTCCTCATGCTGTACATTATATTCCAGGACTTATTTAGTATATAACTAGAAGTTTGTACTTTTTGCTCACCTTAACCTGTTTCACCCATCTCCCCAACTTCCCCTTTGGCAACCACCAGTCTATTCTCTGAATCTAGGAGTTTACTTTTTGTTTACTTTTTTTGTTTTTAGATTCTACATCTAAATGAGACCATATGGTATTTGTCTTGGTGACTTATTTCACTTAGCTAATAACCTCAAGGTCCATCCATATTGTCACAAATGGCAGGATTTCCTTTTATATAGCTGAATAGTAACTCGTTATATATATCTACACCACATTTTCTTTATTCATTCATCCATCTACAAACTCTTTAGTTATTTCTATGCCTTGGTTCATGTAAACAATGCTGCAATGGACATGAGGTGCAGATATCTTTTTGAGTTAGTCCTGTTTTTCTTTTTTTGTGATGCAATTATAAATGTCTCAGACATTCAGAAGTTGTAAGATTATTGTCATTAACATCCAGGTGCCTAGCATTTCAGATTAAAAAAAAATAAACATTACAAATGTTTCTGAAGCCCACATATATTATCTCTGATTGACTTCTTTCTTTCCTAGGAGTTAGTTAACTAAAATAACAAATCTGGAATCACTTCTTTTATTTAACATTTTATATTTGAGATTTCTCCATGATGTTTTATAATCAATTGTACCTGCATTTTCACTCTTATCTTTATGGATTCTATTTATTTATTTGTTTATCCATATTTCTGATGGACATGGGTGCTCGAGATTTTTATATATTTTTTCTCTTCCATTAGCAAATCCTTTCTGGTCTACCTTCAGAACACACCCAGAGTGTAATCTGGTCCAAACCATCGTCATCTAGCTGGATCATTATATTAACCTCCTCATTGGTCATTACCCCTTCTTCAGTCTCTTCTCAGCATCCTGACCTGTGAGGATTTTTGTAAAATTTAAGTCAGAATCTTCTCCCATTCTGTAGGTTGCCTTATAGTTTTGTCGATTACTTCCTTCACCACACAGAAGCTTTTGATCTTGATGAAGTCCCAATAGTTCATGTTTGCCTTCGTTTCCCTTGCTTTCGGGGACATGTCTAGTAGGATGGGTAGGATGGGTGTTGGGTATTAGGAAGAGTAGTTGTTGTGATGAGCACTGGGTGTTGTATGTGAATGATGAATCACTGAATTCTACTTCTGAAACCCATGTTGCACTGCATGGTAGCTAACTAACATATAAACAATTAAAGAAGACAAAAAATTAAAGTCAGAATCTTTTGCACCCATCTTTGAAATCCTCCAGTGACTGCCAAATCATCCCAAGTCCAAGTCCAAGTCATTGTAAAATTTTGTATACCTCTATATGACCCCTCCCCCTTCCCAGTTATCTCTCTGGCCTCATTTTTTCTCCTCCCCTAACTCCAGCCAAACTGGCCTTTGTTCTTTGTTCTCTGCTTCAGGAAAGTATTTGTTGATACTTCTGCCTGAAACAATATTCTCCTGAGTATTCCTATGGTTGCCTCTCCCACTCTCTTAAAGATTTTTACTCAAATGTCAACCTTCCAGCAATGCCTTCCTCAACCGTACCTTTTACTTTTCAATTCACGGCTCAAAATTATTCCCTCTCTGATTTTTCTCCCTGCACTGATCACTTCCAACATAACACAGTTTGCTTCTTTTGTTTACTGTCAGTCTTCCTTCACTAGAGGCTTCAAACAAGAAAGCATTTTTGCTTTCTTAACTGCCATAACTTGTGAATCTAGAACTTTCCCTGACACAGCCTAGGTGCTTGATAAATAATTCATGTAGGAATTAATAAGTGAGAACTGAATTTACCCAATGATATTAAATGGCATTATTAATTTCTTACATTTCTGAAAAAATTTACATGAGCTAAAAGGGGAACATTTTTATATATTTACAATTAGCTGAACCTAGAGATTCTTGGTTACCTATTAGGAATATATTTGAAGAAATCATAAAGATGTCTCCTGGCATGAAAGCATAAAATAGCATGAGAAGAAGCCAATGATTTAAGGAAATCCATCTGAAATGTCCTTGTATAACCCTCTCCTTTTCAAGCTACAATATCGTTTTCCCATTTCAGCCCCTGGACTTAGATGTATGATTCTTTTGAATAGCTTTTAGTACCCTTGTGTGACAATTATTTGACTCCATGCTACCTTTTGGATCTCAAATAAACCATGATGAATTACCGGCATCTTCTCTTACATTTCCAGCCCATTTAAATGGATTCTGTCTTTGCCAAGTATCATCTTGCCAAGTAGCACTGTGGTACATAACAAAGATGATTTTATTTTTGTTTGCCAAAAGGAACGTTTTCTCTACCAGGAACAGTTATTCCTAGAAAATAATAGTTAGATGTAGCCATATACAGGCTATAGTCAAAAGTGTTTTTACTTTATTTTTCTACTTCCAAAAACATATTAAAATTATTACAGAAGAAAGAGTAAAGGTCTTAAAAGCATTAGTGTTCAATAGGTTGCCTGGGCTGCTTAAAGGTGTCTCCAGAATCTAGCAATGAGAAAAGTGTAACAGCAAAATAATAATGGAAGCTAACATTTTCTGAGTGATTACTATGATCCTAACATCTGCTAAGTGATTTATTTGTATTACCTCATTTTATCTAACCCAGTGAGGCTGATACTGTTTTTCACAGAAGAGGCAGAGAATCACTGAGAAGTTAAGTAACTCACACAAGATCTTAAAATTAGGATTCAGATCAGGCAATCAGACTCCAAGGTCTAGGCTCTTGACTCTTAAGCACAATTAAACATACCTGGAAAATATATGATTTTTTAAAACTTAGTTACTCTTCTAAATGTTAATAAATGTATTATCTCTAATAATCCTTTAGACAAAACTCAAGAGTTTAAAATGTTTTTAAAACCCTAAATATGACAAATATGATTTGTTATCTGCTTTTATCCATTCAAAATCTATAGACAATCTACTGAAATATTTTGATATTTATACATTTATCACTTTCCTCCTAGAATATGCATTTTTTTTGTGTTTATAGAGTCCATAAGCTTTATTCAGAAAAAGTAAATGAAATACATTATAAAAAAATAGGAAAAAATAATTTTTCATAGGTTGACTTTTTTTATATATTTTCAAGGCCACTGAGGAGAGCATTCCAGAAAATAGAAACTGTACTTTTTGTGATAAACTTATATTCTTTTAAAAAATACTTCTGGTGATTGAACACCCTTTTATCTTGAAGAGGTATCTTTTCTTAACTGCTACATAATTGGAAGGAAGCCATTGCTATGATAGGGACAGAAATTAAGAGTATGTTTTCTGTGAAATCAACTTGATAAGTTGACATGTATGAATACATAATTATAAATACAAAGCAAAATCAGTTACCTACAGGGGCCAAATAGGTATCATAAATGAGGTGAAGTAGGTGCCATGTTACTTAGACTATAAAACAAGTGTAATATGTAGGATATGCATGACAGGATAGACATAAACAGAAATTAAAATGAAATGCTATATCTCATTGGTTCATGGTCAGGATAAATGTTTTCATTAACTGGAGTATGAAAAACTACTTTCTAGGATTGTGCCATCTTTCAAGCTTATTATATATTGTGTTAGTTTCAAAATTTTTGTAGTAATTCTTTGTGTTTGTAAATATCATCATTTAGAGCACCATACATATACTTCTTTGCACTGTGTTTACTAATTCTTCCTGGGAGGAAACTCCAAATTATGTATGGCAACTGTTTTTTTGTTTTTTTAACTTCATTCACTGTGTTTTTCTCTTGGTGTGCGTGTATGTGTGTGTGCTTTTGTTGCAGAGAAGGCCAGCAGTCACCAGAACAGTGGCAGAAGATGTATGGTAGATGCTCTGGCAATGAAGTATACCACATTGTTTTGGAAGAAAGTACATTTTTTGCTGAATACGAAGGGAAGAGTTTTACATATGCCTCTTTTCATGCGCACAAAAAGTATGTTTCTGCTTCCAGAGTGGACTTAAAATATAAATCAATCATACCTTTTAAACACAGTTTTCTAAAATACAGCCCATATTGGTGCTCATGAATTCCAAGTATTATGGAATTTTTAATGTAATTACCGAGACATTTGAACTCTGAGCTTCTGTATGATCTCTACAAGTTAATATTATTAGGTATAAAGTATAACTTAGTAGGAATATTGACTTTAGTAACTTCTTTTTAAAGTTGATTTTGAGAGAGACAGACACAGTGCAAGTAGGGTAGGGGCAGAGAGAGAGAGAGGGAAAGAAACCCAAGCAGTCTCCATGCTGCCAGTGCAGAGCCTGAAATGGGGCCTGAACTTATGAAACCTTGAGATAATGACCCCAGCCAAAACCAAGAGTCAGATGCTTAATTGAGCCACTTAGCTGCCTTGACTTTAGTGATTTTTAAATTGTCTTTAACATATTTTAATCTGTTAATGGGGCGCCTGGATGGCTCAGTTGGTTAAGTGTCTGACTTCAGCTCAGGTCATGATCTCGTGGTTCTTGAGTTTGGGACCCCTTGTCGGGCTCTGTGCTGACAGCTCAGAGCCTGGAGCCTGCTTGGGATTCTGTGTCTCCCTCTCTTTGCCCCTCCCCACTCACACTCTGTTTGTGTCTCTCTCTCTCTCTCTCTCTCTCTCAAATAAATAAACATTAAAAAACTATTAAAAATATTTTAATCCATTAGGAATTTAAAATAAATGAAAATGAATCTTATTTGGAGATCTAATTATAAAGTGTTGTTTAAAAATGTAAACAGAGGGGTCACCTGGGTGGCTCAGTTGAATGTATGACTTCAGCTCAGGTCTAGATCTCTTAGTTCTTGACTTCAAGCCCCACATCAGCTCCCTGCTGTCAGCACAGAGCCTGCTTGGGATCTTCCATGTCTCACTCTGCCCCTCCCCAGCTTGCACGTGCCCTCTCTCTCTCTCTCTCAAAAATAAACATTTAAAAAATGTAAACAAAGTCATAATAACATTTATAAAAACTAGACATTTAAAAAAACTTTCTTTGGTCAGAGAAATAAGTTAAAAAGTAATCAATAGTATCTTCTAATTCAAACATGAAACATAATTTTTTTTCCTTTTTGAGAAAAATTATTTACTGAAGAAATAAAAATGTATGTTTATAATGAAAGTAATATATTATCAGTATTATAAATATATTGATAAAACATTTTTAAGGTTTATTTATATCTAGTATATTCTACTAATGTAATATTTTATGTATTACACTTAAATTCTCCATGTGATTCTATCCATACATACTAAATATACTTTTGATGTTTAAAAAATATTTAGTTTATAAATAATTTGTATTCAATAGATTTATTTGTAACACTATAAGACATATTGAAATAAAAAGATTCAGGACATTTTCTGTTTGGAGCATAACCTGAAAAAGTATAAAAGCAATTGTTAATATCTGTTCAATTTAGTGCTTGATATTTCTACTAATTAAGCTGTGCACCTATTCAGACTATTAAATTTTTTATTCCTAAAATTCAGAGTAAACCAAATATGGTAGACACAGAACTAAAAGAAATTTAGGGACCCTGATTCTTCGTCATGTGACATTGGTAAGTTTCTTCCCCTCCTTTAGGCCAATGGCTTTCAAATTTTTTTGACTAAGTAATATTGTTTTATGTTTTTTGATCAAATGAAAATACATATTTAAGGAAAGACCCAATAGACACACACTTTATAAAAAAAATTCTTACCCTTCCTAATGATATACATGCTGATGTTTTCTATTATCTTTTATTCTCTTCTGCTTTATTTAGGTGAACATATACATACATACATATATATGTTATAATCAACTAAATTGATTTCACAACACACTAAGCACATAGTTTCTTCTCCTGTGAAAATAGGAAAGTCTTGAGAATCTTGAGTCTTGAACTTTTAGGATCTTTTCAAAACGCTTTAAAAGGCTTTGATTTGCTGGAGCGCCTGGGTGGCTCAGTTGGTTAAGCGTCCGACTTCAGCTTAGGTCATGATCTCACAGTTTGTGGGTTCGAGCTCCATGTCGGGTTCTGTGCTGACAGCTCAGAGCCGGGAGCCTGCTTCAGATTCTGTGTCTCCCTCTCTCTTCTGCTTTTCCCTAGCTCATGCTCTGTCTCTTTCTGTGTCAAAAATAAGTAAAAGGCTTTGATTTGGGTTTTAATTTTCCTCTGCCTTATAACAGTTTGCTAATATGAAAACTTAAAAACAAACAAAAACTAAGAGCTTGCTGAATCACAATTCTTAAACTTTTATTTATTTATTTTAAATTAAGGTTTGGCGTCTGCTTGATTGGTGTTCGGAGGGAGGATAATAAAAACATTTTGCTGAATCCAGGTCCTCGATGTATTATGAATGCTACAGATACATGTTTTTATATTAATATTACCAAAGAAGAGAATTCAGCATTTAAAAACCAAGACCAGCAGAAAAAAAGCAATGTATCAAGGTCATTTTATCATGGGCCTTCTCGATTACCTGTACATAGCATAATTGCCAGCATGGGTAAGTATAAATAAATTTGAAAATATCATTAGTTTCTTTCTTTAAAAAAGCATAATAAATATACTCCAATGTTTGTTAAAATTTCAACATCAAATTTAGAAACTACTTGCGTATATTATAAATTTGGTGTAGCTGCATATACAGAACAAAGTTTCTAAGCTGTTAAACTGGTAAGAAATGTAGCTAATTCAAAATTGCCAACAATTGTTTCATATTTTTGATTATAATGTGAATACCCAACACTTGTGTATTTCTTTTGTAAGTTCTGTATCCAGTTATCAACAGAGGCTATTTCAGATATTCACCATTTTTCTCAAAACTCTTCTTCCATCCTCCATCTCAGGACTGAAGTTAGGTTTTATAACCTAGAAGTTAAAAAAAAAAGGAAATAGATCCAGAAAAATAAGAATTTCCTTTAAAATTTGCCACCAAACTACCTACAAGCCCACAAATATTCAGTTTTTGTCACAAGGAAATGTGTCCTTTCTTTTAACATTTAACATTTTAATAGGAATGTCATCACTTATATAGTGGACCCATCTCTTTTACCTCTTCTGGAACCTCACCTGTGTTTTGATTCATCCTCATTACCTAACTTTATTTTTTTCAAAATCATTGGCTCATTTCTCCTTCCTTTGTTTTTTTCTCTGTCTCTGTCTCTGTGTGTCTCTCTCTTCATAAACACACACACACACACCCCTGAACCTCTTGGAATGACATCTTCACAGGTAAATTCCTTGAAAGAGTTGTCTTCAGTTGCTGGCTTGTTGTTCCTTCGTGCTCTACCCAGTTCAGTCTGAAATCTGCAGTCCTTATATCACTACTCTGACAAAGTCACCACTCTTCTGTTTGTCACTAAATTCATTGAGCATCTTCACAGCATGGGACAGTTTTGACCATGTTCTTCCTGAAACACTCTAGTGCTTTTTCTCTGTATCGTGTACATTCATTTTCCCTAAATAGTCCCATCTGTTCCTATAGATTGATTTGCCTGCCAAAAATTGATGATTCTTTCATGTAAATCATTAACTTAAATTTCTCTTCACAACAACATATTCAACGGTGTACTGGTTATTTCTGTCTGGATGCCTCACAGGAAAAACTAGCACAGCATATTCAAATTGAACCAATCTTTCTGCCATCATGCAAAACCATCTTCCTCCTCTATTTTTTGGCTAAAGAACAGATGACACATTATAATTTATAAAGTCACGATTCTGACTTTTCACTCTTTCTCTCCTCTCATATCTCAGAATTCACCCAATTCTATTAAATCTGATCATTGAGTAACCCCGAGAGTCATTCCCTTCTCTCTTTGTGCGTTGTCTGTATGGTCATGGTCTCAGTCTCCATCATCTTTCCCCTCAACTGCAGGGTCAGTCCCCACAACCTTCTCTCCATGCCTTGGTGCTGTCTTGCATTCTTCTCCACCTTGAAACCAGGGTAATAATTTTTACATAATTTTGATAGTGTCATTGTCCCACATAAATCATTTGAATTGCTTCTTATTGGTCAATGGGAAAAAGAAATCTAAATTTTATAATATCACATGGCTTATAATTTGGATGACCAAAATCTCTTATTCTCATGAGTCAATCCCAGTTTCCCCAGGACAGTTCCAGTTTATATACATTGTCCCGGGTGTAATTATTGAATTCTTGATTCTCAAGAAGATAAATTGCACAGTCACTTTACTTATAAATTTTTTTAATGATTCCATCTTAATTTTCTAGTCCTGTATTTTATCATCCCTTTAATTGCACTCCTAAGTCCCAATCATACTAAATTCCTTTCAATCTTCACTAATGGTTTCTGACCAGTAGACCTTCGCACATGAAGTTTCTTTTGACAGGATCTACTCCCCAGCCTCCAACTTTGCCCTGGTAACAACTTCTAATCCTTTGTATCTCAGTCTCAATATCAGTCTTTCTGAGACATATTCCATGGCTCTACTTGGACTGTATTAGGTAACCCTGTTTGTCATTGACACAGCATATTATCTTTCTTCTACAGTAGTCCTACTCATTATCTTTCCATTGTTCACAATTACTTATGGAGTACCTAGTATGTGCTGGAAACTCTTATAAGTATTTATGATAAATTAGTAAACAAATAGACAAAGATCCCTACCTCCCAGAGCTTACATTCAATCACAGGGAAGACTGGCAATAAATAGCACATAAAAAATAAATTATTTAGTGTGTTAGAAAGTGATGAGTAATAAGAAAAAAGAAAGAGGGAAACAGAGCTAGTAAAAAAAGTCTATGAATTCTGGAGAGACTGGATTTTTAAATGAGGTGGTTATTGGGCCTTATTGAAAAGGTGACATTTGAGAAAATACTTGAAGAAAATGAGGGAATTAGCTCTGTGCATATCTGGAGGAAGATCAAGTCCCCACTGGGAGCCTAACTGGGCGGTCTGGGAACAGTAAAAAGGTTCTTGTGGTGACTTAAACACAGTGAGGGATAGTGGGGTATAAGAGATGAGGTAGAAGACGTAAAATAAGACAAATTGTGTTGGGGCTTTTAAAGTCAAATTAAAGATTATTGTTTCTACTCTGAGTGAAGGAGGATTCATTGAAAGTTTTAAGCAGAGCAATGGCATGACCTCAACTATGCTAACCTATGTTTTAATACAATCACTTTGGCTGCTATTGAGATTCTTGGTTTGGCCAAAGGATCAGAGTATTATCAAGTGGAAATAGTAAGAAGGAGAAAATTCTGGGTAAACTTTGAAGATAGAATAATTAGGGTTTGCTGATGATTGTAAATAAACTGAGAAAAGAGAACTGTGAAGAACTCCAAGGTTTTTGGTTTAAGCAACTGGAAAAAGGGAATGGCTGTCTATTGAGATAGAGAAGGCTTGGGGGAGTGCAGGTTTGGCTGGGGTCGTGGGGGTGGGGTGGGGCGGGTAAAAAGTTCAGTTTGGGTCACACTGAACTTCAAATGTTTGTTTGACATTGAGAAAAAGATGTCACATAGGAAGTTAGACATAAAAGTCTAGAGTTTAGGAAAGAGTTGTATACCAAAAAGGTAAATTTGGGGTTCGTGAGCTTATGTATTATATTTAAAGCCATGAGACTGAACAAGATCATTGATGAAATAAGTATGGACAGAAAAGGGATAAAAACAAAGAGTAAATCCTGCAGGATATCAACATTAAATATCAGGGAGATGAGAAGAAACCAGCAAGAGACCAAGAAGGAGCCATTGGCAAGGTAGTAGGAAAGCCTGGTGAGTGTGTGGTCTTAGAATCCAAATGAATCAAGTGTGTCAAGATACTGGAGTGATCAGCCATGTCTACTGCCACCAATAGTACAAATAACATCAGAATTGAGAACTGGCAATTGAATGTAACAAAATGGTGACCGTTGCTCTTTCATTGGAGTGGTAGCGGAAAACGGCAGATCGGAGGGGTTCATGACAGAATGGTAGAAGACAAATTAGATACGCTAGGTCCAGTGTCTCTCAAAAAGTTTTGCTGCAAAGGGATGCAAAGAAATGACTTTGTAGTCATGGTGGATATACAAGGAAGTGAGGAGGGCAAGGCAATCGGGAATATATTTAAGAGAATGAACATAATGATAGACCGTGGAACTTAATTTAGCTAAGGAAATGAAAAGCCATCTTTGGTTGAAGGAAACTGAAAAGGTAGTGGATTCAAAGATTATAATTCCATTGGGAATTAAAAAGGGAAGAGGTGGAAGGAGAAGAGGTGAAGGTACATATCAGAGAATGAGAGGCCAGAAATAGAGTTTACATGTACTAAATAGTAACTGTCAGATTTAGGGTATGACTGTGAGAGTGAATCGTTAAAGAATGGTGGAAGAAAAGGCCATTAGTGGATGAAGGGACAAGGAACTAAGTTTAGAGTATTGGAAGGATCATCTTCATGTGTAATGAAATATAAATCTATCTACATGCATAAAGAACTTGCCAAGAATGAGGACAGACATTGTACTGGACGGACTAATGCAGGAACTAAACTATCCAAGCATATTCATTTGCATTGATGCAGGTATCGGTTAGTTAGAGAGTTGAATTTAAACAGGATTTGCTTTTGCCAGGAGAGTAGGGGAGCAAAAATGTGACAAGGGAGCCAAGAGTGTTTGCTAGCAAATAATCATACTGCTTAAATATGGAGCCTAAGGTGGGTAAGAAGAGAAGACAGAACATGAAAGGAGTAAGGGAGACAATTCAAATTTGGTATCATAAATACAGTTGAAGTTCCAGTGGAGTGAAACCGTAGCTGAAGTTGAGACACAAATAAAAGTGACCTAAAAAGATAGGAAATAGTGGTGGTCAGAGGGTGAATGCAGGAAATGAGTAAAGGGAGCACTGTTGTAATTGGTTATAATAAAATCTAAAGAGTGAATGTGGAAGTGAGGGGCTAAGATAAGGTGAAAAGTGATTTCTTTAGTAAATTCAAGGAAGTGAGATTTTGGATGTGGGAAGGTTTATTTACCTGCATTTTTAACACACTGAATGAGGCAGGAAAAGTGTTATGAACTGGATTGTGTCCACCAAAATTCATATGTTGAAATCCTAACCGCGCCCCCCCGCTCGCCCCCCGTAACTCAGAATGTGATCTTTATTGGAGCTAAGGTCTTTACAGAGGTGATCAAGGCAAAATGAGATCATTAGGGTGGGCCCAAATCCACTGTGACTGGTGTCTTTATAAGAAGGGGAAATTAGGACACAGAGACACATCAAAGGAAGACAGTGGGAGGAGACATAGGGAGAAGATGGCCATCTACTAGCCAAGAAGTGAGACCTGGAACAGATCATTCCCTCACAGCCCTCAGAAAAAAACCAGTCCTTCTAACACTTGGGTTTTGGATGTCTACCCTCCAAAACTATGAGGCAATAAATTTCTGTTTCTTAAGCCAACCAATTTCTTTGGTTCTTTGTTATGAATGCAATAGTATTGGAGAAACGGACTAGAATCTTTAAGAAATAAGTAGAATGGCATAGTATTAGTTACCAAACAAAGCCATGAAAGATAGCGGTGGTAGAATCTTGAAGGTATGGGATACAAAGCTGGTATTTTCTAAAGGATAAAAGGAAAATGGTTTAAAAGAGAGTGACAGCACTGAGGGTATTTATCTACCTCCAACCCACCGGTTTAAAGGGGTGACGGGAAAATGTTAGGGAAGAGCCAGGTTTGTTAAGGAAAGGAAATGTTCCAAGAACAGCTTGTTTCTGTAATTGAAACTACTTTCTAAATTGCGTCTTCCCTGCTAGATTCTTTCTCAGGATCGTATCCCTCAGGCCCAGTTTGGTGCCAGGTGTCCGTGTTGGCAGAATAATCAGGAAGTGACCAAATTTCCCTATGTTGGGCAAGAAAATGATAAAGCGGTAGTTGGGGTTATGTGGAGTCAAATATATTTGGAGAATGGAGTTAAAAGATCATGATTCCTTAGGAAGCAGGAGGGGATTTAATTCCCCCAAGAAGAGTAGGGATGAGCTTTATGTAAATGGAGGTATGTTTGTTTGCTTCTAAGCAGAAATAAAGGAATAAAAGTTTGGTGAAATTTTCATGTTTGTTTAAAGTCAGGGAATTGAAGGGTTTTTTCTACATTAAGTTCTGTTTCCTCCCTGAATATGGCACTGTGGTTACCTGCAGAGGATAAATAATATACATATGATTTTTTTTTAATGTTTTAATGTTTATTTATTTTTGAGAGAGAGAGGGAGAGACAGAGTGCGAGCAGGGGAGCGTGCAGAGAGAGAAGGAGACATGATCCAAAGCAGGCTCCAAGCTCTGAGCTGTCAGCACAGAGCCCGATGTGGGGTTCAAACTCACAGACCCCAAGATCATGACCTGAGCCTAAGTCAGACGCTTAACCGACTGAGCCACCCAGCTGCCCCTATACATATGAATTTTAACTCAGAATCTTAGGATATAAATCATGTATTGCTTTTCTTTATTTTTGTAAGTCAAATATATAAAATTTAATTTTTAATCAATTCCAGACTTAATAGAAAATTTAATCTCATTTTCTCTAGGGTCCCCATTCGCCCCTCCCCCAAAGAGAATGAGTTATAGATTAGTCCTTATTTATGATGCTAAAATTTTGGGCGAGTGTATAGTTTCTGATGGCAACCACCTTTACCTTCTCTCTGATATTGGAATCGCTGAGTGCTGGTAGCCACATCTCTTTCTCAGAAACAGCAGTTCTAAATATGTTCATATATGCCCCTCACACAAAGGCTTCCCCACTGACTACAGACACACTAGGCTTCCCGTCCCTTTAATCTGAGTATGTGCATATGAAGAGGTACCAGTCTCTGAAACTTGACCCCCAGAATTTATTTGAATTTTGAGGAATTCTCAAATATTCTCACTAGACTTGTGCTACCAACCCTCACCCTCAAAAACATTCTGTTCATCTGTCTTTCTGTGAAGACTTGTAGTTGCCTCAGAGGTTTTAGAAATCAGTTGCTGACCTCTCTTTCCATGGTACAAGGAAAGAGATGCTAAAATCCATTAGTTTTATTTCCCCTTTAAAAATGCCCGCTGAGATAGTAAAGGAGGCGGCAAGGTCAGGTTTGAGAGAAGTGGAGAGTGTTTTAATAGATGATTCAGATGGGACAAAGTGAGGTCTAAGGGCTTTTAGAAAGATGACGAGGTATCACTGGGTACATACATGAAGTGAGTGGTAGTGAAACATGATGGCATCTATCAGGTAGATTGTATTATTTTCTTCAGAAGGGTAGAGACGTCAACTTTCCACAAATTGGTGTTTCAATTAATTTCAAAATTCCAATACAAAAAGTCCCAAAGGAATTCGTTTCTTCTGTTTACTGTTGAGTACCTCAAGTATTCAAAAGCCTTAAGCTATTTGGGTTTGCTGTTCCTGCTGTCTCAGGGTATTTCCACAGCTCCTGCATTTGCACTCACTCTTGTCACTATTGTCTTTCCCGTCAAAAATCAAAAGTCATGGGGCGCCTGGGTGGCTCAGTCGGTTAAGCGTCCGACTTCAGCTCAGGTCATGATCTCGCGGTCCATGAGTTCAAGTCCCGCGTCAGGCTCTGTGCTGACAGCTCAGAGCCTGGAGCCTGTTTCAGATTCTGTGTCTCCCTCTCTCTGACCCTCCCCCATTCATGCTCTGTCTCTCTCTGTCTCAAAAATAAATAAACGTTAAAAAAAAATTTAAAAAAAAATCAAAAGTCATGACTTCAGAGTAACCTTCCTTACCACCTGGTGAAAAGTTCATACATCCTCCTGCTCCGAACCCCACTGTTCTTTTTCACATCATTTGTTTTATGTTCTGCATGGTATTTATCATTATCTAAAAGAGTTTTTTTCCCCCATTTATTTGTCTACTTGGTTATTTTAAAGATAAATGGTTATATGTGGAAACATTGTCTCACTCCCTGCATATCCAAAGTGCCTAGGTTAGGTGCTTGCCATGCGGTGGGTGATTACTCAATAAATATTTGTTGAATAAATATAAAATATTAATGGTTCCAATATAAAAAAGTGGTTACGAATCAACAAGAGAATAATAACAAAACGAGGGGAAAGATATAATGAGAAATACACAATATTGCAAAGGATAAAAATTCTTATTAATTTTAAATAAATGTAAATTGAAACAAGGTATTTTTTTCACTTTAAATTCCTAAATATTTCAGGATTTCACAAGTCTTATGTTTTGTGCAATAGAGCTAGACTCAGCAAATACACTTCTGCACAAATACACAATTTTTTTTAATCCACGTAGGTAAGAAATGCCCACGTGAGAAAGAAATAACTTTGAGATTAAGGGATAAACAATAATATGTTCCCTGGTTATACTGGTTGTATTTTTATCATTAAATGGTTGATTCTCATACAGATGGCAAATGTTTTGATGGATTTTTATGTTTCATTGTTGCAGGTACGGTGGCTATAGACTTGCAAGACACAAGCTGTAGATCAACAAGCGGCCCCACCCTGTCTCTTCCTACAGAGGGAAGCAAAGAAATCCGAAGACCTAGCATTGCCCCCGTTTTAGAGGTTGCAGATACATCATCTATTCAAACATGTGATCTTCTAAGTGACCAATCAGAAGATGAAACTACACCAGATGAAGAAATTTCTTCCAACTTAGAGTATGTTTAGATAGTCTAAATTGTAAGATTTACTGGGATTTGTGCTACTATGAGACATTAATGTCCTTACCTTTTGGACATCTTAGAATCAATTCTACATACTTCTACCAAAACATCCTTCCTACTAGCCAGTATCTCTGTTATATAAAAATAGAAAATATTTTAAGACCTCAAATTTCTGGCTTCAACATATATTTCCAGGCTCCATGTTCTCTCAATTATCTGTTATCCTCAAAGAAGAAAATACATAAATCGGTATTTTCATGCTATAAGATGCATTTTCAGGATTGTATGTTTTTGTTAATTATATTGTACTCTCTAAACTTTATATCCTTCCATGTCGATATTGAAGTTCAGTTATTAAATGACATTTAATGGAGCTTTCTTCCATTAAGCTTCCCTTCCAAATCTCAGCATTTCAGCAGTCTTTTGCATATGATATACGTCAATAATATTTTGAATGCATGGATAGGGGAAGTACTTGTGCTCTTTACTGTGCTTCCATAACACATAGGGCCAATGTACATGCTATTAGTCACATTTTAGCCTTCAGTAGGGTTTGTTTACTTGTCTTCATCACATATTATATTGCCATTTCTTGAGGAAAGCACAGTGGTCAACAGTCTTGACTATGGAGTCTGAAAGAATTTGTTTCTCATGGCAGTTCCACCTTATACTGGTTATGTACAAATGACTTTGATTAAACAATCTGAATCACAGTGCCTATATCTATAAAGTGAGTATAATTGCAGCTTCATGATGTTCATATGAAGTTTAATTGAGATAATGGAGAAGTGCTTATGACAATGCTTTGTGCAGATTAAGCATTCAATGAGTAATAATTACTAGGAGGTATAGCAGGGCTAGTAGTAGTGTCAATGGTAACACCATTCACATACTGCTCCTGATATCTTTCATATAATAGATGTTCAATTAACATTGATGTTAATGTCGAATTGAACTAAAATAGCCTGAAATACAATTGAAACTTAAAAAAATCCTTCTTTTAATCCTTTACACTTTAAAAAAATTTATTACAGGGAAGTTTGATGTACCTACAGAACACAATCACTCTCCAAGAAATCAATAGTACTTAAATATAGTTATGAAATATTTGATGGGAACAAGGAGGTTTGAGTGCCAGGATTTTCCTAGAAATTACTTTGTGTGCTGTGATTGAAATTCTTTCTTTGCATGTGCTTTTGAAAAGTTTGAGAGGTCGAATTTTTTTATTTTTAGAAAACGGAAAAAGATGATGACGTAAAAGTGGAGATTATCAGGTTCTAAATTTGCAAAATGGGCACCTTTTTACCCTCCTAGCTAATAATGTCTGGAAAACAGTTTAAACTAGGTTTGAAATTTGGTTTAGAAGGTAAATTTTTACTGAGAAAACAGTTTTCATATTGGATAAAGGGATTTTGCCTCTACTAAATTTTATTTAATAAATAAATAGTTCTTTTTTCTGCTGCTGCTACTTTTTGATAGTTTTATTTTGAAAATCAGTACAGCCGTGATGTACAAGTGGCTATTTTCATGAAGTCAGCAAACAAATGAATGTTTTTGATAATATTTTAAGGAAGATTCCAACAATATTGTTTTTGGTGAATGTTTGAGTGATTAAATCAACTGTTTACTCCTTTGTGATTATGCATCCAGGACTAATGAGTATTGATGAAGTAAATCATAATAAGTCATTTTGCTTTAGGGGCGCCTGGGTGGCTTAGTCGGTTAAGCGCCTGACTTTGGCTCAGGTCATGATCTCATGGTTCGTGGGTTCAAAACCCGCATCAGGCTCTGTGCTGACAGCTTGGGACCTGGAGCCTGCTTCCAGTTCTGTGTCTCCCTCTCTCTCTGCCCTTCCCCCACTCACGTTCTGTCTGTCTCTCAAAAATGAATAAACGTTAAAAATTTTTTTTTAGAAAATAAGTCCTTTTGCTTTAAATGTGTTTTATAAAAAATAATGGTCGGGGGCGCCTGGGTGGCGCAGTCGGTTAAGCGTCCGACTTCAGCCAGGTCACGATCTCGCGGTCCGTGAGTTCGAGCCCCGCGTCAGGCTCTGGGCTGATGGCTCGGAGCCTGGAGCCTGTTTCCGATTCTGTGTCTCCCTCTCTCTCTGCCCCTCCCCCGTTCATGCTCTGTCTCTCTCTGTCCCAAAAATAAATAAAAAACGTTGAAAAAAAAATTAAAAAAAAAAAATAATGGTCATATTTTAAAAAGTCTATCTAAATTTTTAAACCGAGGATTGGCAAACTTTTTGTACAGGAACCAGCTAATAAATATTTTAGACTTTATGGGCCCTATCTGGCTGTACACACCCAGCTATTTTTGACACATGAAAGCACCCATTGACAATACATAAAATGAATGAGTATGGCTGTGTCCTAAAGAAACGTTACTTGTGGATACTTACGTTTTAATTTCATAATATTTTATGTGACATGAAATATTATTCTTTTGTCTTTTTTCAACCATTTATTTTTTAAAGCTTTTTCCAATCCTTTAAAATAAAAAACAAAACAAAACACTTTTAATTCACAAAACTAGCTGATGGGCCAGACATGGTCCATGGGTCCTGGTTTGCTTATCCTTATTATAAATCCTTTCTTTATCAAAACGTAATTGCAAGAAAAAGAGTTGCATCTAACTTTATGAAAATCGAGGGGTATGGCTATAACTTAATGGTCCAGCTTTGTGTGTTTTGTTCAAGGCAATTCAAATATTTCATATTATTTTACAGATATGCTAAAGGCTACCCACCTTACTCTCCATATATAGGAAGTTCACCCACTTTTTGTCATCTCCTTCATGAAAAAGTGCCATTTTGCTGCTTAAGACTAGACAAGGTAAGTAATTGTTATTTTCTCCAAAACTGAAATTATGGCATTTTGTAATTACATATATTTAAATAATTTTGTATAATCTTTTGACTAAAATATGTTTAAAGAGCATTATCTTCTCAAATGTAAATGTAATACATAAAATGGTGAATTGTACTTTCTTAACTGAACTGAAGATTACCCAAAAACTCTACTCTTCTACTAAAATACCCAATGATTCAGCCAGTCATCTTGTTAAGGAAAAAACAAAGGTGCCAAAATCTCAAAGTTATGAATTTTCCACATCCAAAGTCTCTCAAAATTACTTTGGCCAAATGGGCACTATTTATTTTGCCAGGTATTTTTGCCTCAAAACTTAATGTGCGATTGCTTACATGGTAAAATTAGCTGATCTATGTGTTAGCCACAAAGGTTCATTATTGATTAGACTGAAAGCTAATATCTGTGTCGTGGTTAATATCTCCTTTCCTAAAGATTTTACTATAGTTCTTGGTTCCTGTCTGGATGTTCCAAAGAAACCATTCAAAACAGAAAGCTTCCAAGAAGGCGAGCATTTTTAAATCTCTTTCATGATATGGCCAATTGGCATGACCTGTATAAGAGCTTGTTCTCTTGATGAATAAGAAAGCAGATAAAAAGAAGATTCTCAACTGCCCCTCCACCTCCTAGAAATTAAAATGCCACTAATTCTAACCAGGAATTTTACTGTAAATTTTGGAGTTAATGGGTGTTAAAATCTGCTTACAGGCTTTGGAATTTGGGCAAATAACTTCATTAAATTTCAGTTTCCACATCTGCAAAATGTTTGTAATTTTAATATGAGCCTCATTGGGTTCTTTTGAGAATTCTATAACTTAGTGTGTGTAGAATGCTTTTAACATAGTGCCTGGAAGTCAATAAATGACTAGGCACTTAATGCATTCTGTTAGTATTCTTGCTACTATTACTTTTTTGTGTAATAAACATCATGAGTCTTGGCTATTACTGTCATTCTTGAGGAAGATTAGCAGAACATTAGAAAATTTCTGCCTTTATCATTCTGAAGCTTTTTTTTGTAAATCTTTGTCATTGCTTCCAAATATTCATCTGGGTCCATTAAGATGGACAGTTCCATCTCTCAACGCCTTTTGCTTTTGTTCTTGTTTTAATTTACCGTGTGCAGTATTTGATAGTACTCTCTGTGTATTTTTGGTAACAGTAATAAATCTTAAGCTTCAGGACTCTTCACCTGTATCGACCCTTTCTAAGAACCTGTGACTAATTTTTTTAGTTTATAATATTTGTGTTATTTTCCTCAAAGAACATTCCCCAAGAAACAGAAGCTTTAGGCCCCACAAAACCTGGATTCACTTCTTGTACCATTTTATTTTTTAACACACAGTTCAAGAGAAAAAACATACTGGGAGACCAAAGAGGAGAAATGATTTATCCCCAAGCAGGACAACTGATATAATTGAAAAGTTAAGCTTTCAGAGATACAGATTGGTGAACAATAGAGGGTCCTTTAAAACTAAAGACTGAACTGTCTCTCTACCATATAGAGAAGGCAAAGTTTCTGAATGTTGCTGACTAGCTGTGACATCTGGTATTATCATATATTTATTTAGCATTAGGCTGGCTGGAGGTGGTGGTCTGCTCCATAAAGGAATGCCTACTTTGTAATTAGGAGATGGGGTTGGGCAGCCAATCCTACTGCATCTGTGAAGTGTGAGTGGGGATTATGTTGCCCAGTTCATTCTGCATCAGCATCAACAAGCTGGTTCCTGATCAAGGTTTATCAACACTAAATTCCTTGTTTTCTCCTTTTTGTTTTCTTATTAATTGAGCTACTTCTTCTTAAAAAAATTTTTTTTTGATGTTTATTTATTTTTGAGAGAGAGAGACAGAGCACGAGTGGGTGAGGGGCAGAGAGAGAGAGGGAGACAGAACTCAAAGCAGACTCCAGGCTCCAAACTCTCAGCACACAGCTGGACACAGGGCTTGAACCCACAAACCGTGAGATCATGACCTGAGCTGAAGTCGGACACTTAACTGACTGAGCCACCCAGGTGTCGCTAATTGAGCTACTCCTAAATTAGTTCTTTTTTTCTCATTTTACCTCATAAGTCTTCAAGTTCTTAATAGTCTCAACATCACCTGTCACTCTTCCCTTTCCACGACCTCTTTGTGAGTGACCTCATTCCTTCATATGGTTGCAGATCCTACTTATATTAGTAAATCTTCAATCATACTTCCAATGAAGGCTTATTGCTCCCTCCTTTTTAAAACCATTTCCCCTTTCTCCATTCTTTTTTATACCTTAAACCTTTCTTCTGGATTCATTTTTCTACTTCCTAGATTATAGCTTTTAGAAATTCTCTTACTAAGGTCCTGTCAGTGTTAAATTCTGTCAATTTCAGTTTCCCTACAAATATTCTTAATCTTAAAAGATAGTTTTGTTGGGTGTCCAATTCCAAGCTATGAGTTTTCTTTTTCCTTTAAGCACATTGGGATTTTATTTACTGCCTTATGGGCTCCATGTTGCTTTTGAGAAATGGCCATCATCCTAGTTCCTATTCCCTGTGGAGAGTCTCTGTTTTCTGTTTGGCTGGTTTTAAGATCTTGTCATTGCCTTGGTTGTTCTGCACTTTTATTACCATGCATATGAAGCTGGATTTTTATTTATTATTTGACTGAAGTTTTGAGTATTTCATTAATTCTAGAAAATCCTCAGTCAGTATTTACTTGAATAGGGCTTCTTTCTGATACTTTCATTTTCAGGCATCTCGTTTAAATATATGTTAGACACTGTCACACTGTTTTCCAAATATGTTCATTTTTTCTTACTACTTTATATTTCTTTCCTTCTCACATTCTGAGTAGTTACTTCAACTCTGCCCTGCAGTTGACCCCATTCATATGCATCAAATGTGTAATATTACCCAGCTTTTGAGTTTTTATTTTTAATTAGTGTACTTTTTAGTTCTAAAAGAGAATATATGCATTTCTTAACTTTTTTTAAATGTTTATTTTATTTTTGGGAGAGAGAGAGCATGAGTTGGGGAGGGGCAGGGAGAGAGGGAGACACAGAATCTGAAACAAGTTCAAGGCTCTGAGCTGTCAGCACAGAGTCCAATGTGGGGCTCGAACTAGGGAATGGTGAGATCATGCCTAGGCCGAAGTCAGAGGCTTAAACCAACTGAGCCACCCAGGTGCCCCAAATATATGCATTTCTCTTAACATCTGAGTATTTTAAATAATCTCTTCTTATTTGTTCATACTTTAAATGTTCTCTTTTATTTCTTTAAATACAGTAAACGTGTTTGTTTTATATTCTGAAATAATAACATCAATAATTTGTAGTCTTTGTGAGTCTAATTCTATCATTTATTGTTTCTGTTGACTCATGGTGCCTTGTTCCCAACAGCATTTTGTAATTTTTTATTAAAGAATGAAGGTAGAGAATATTCCAGAATTGGTGATGAATCCACAGAGGATCAACTAATCTCAACCCAAATAAACAAACTCACATAGAGACATAGATAGATGAAAAAGCAGAACACTAAAGGAGTTCTCCATGCAGATAATTTAGTTTAAAAGAACCTTGGTTTAATACTGCTATGTCTATTAAGTACCAGCCCCCTAGAAAATAGCAAAATACCCTGAGGGCAACAATGAGTTTTGATAAAGTATTGCTATTGTTTTTGTTGTTATTACCAGTAGTAGTATTGTACTTTTGTGTATTTCTATCATTATCTTGACAGCTCAGATATACAGTTATATAATTAAGGATTTTTTTTTGTTTTGTTTTTCTTTGCTTTTTTGTTTTTTAACAACAAAGAAAATGCTTTTTCCATATTCGTCCCTTTAGATATTCAGTACTTGGAATGTTCAAAGGTTATTTAATTATGCTATTTCTGGCAATGAAAGTCAGAAGTAGATTTTTCCCAGCATTATTGAGATATAATTGACAAATAACAATTGCATATATTCAAGGTATATATAACATGATGTTTTGCTATCCATACACATTATGATAATTTTTAAATATAGATACCCAGATGTCATCTAGTAGTAAGTTTCAGTTTCCAGTAGAACATGTATGCACACATATTGCTGACTTTTTCTTCCCCTACATCATGCTACACACCCGCAATCATTTGTCTTGCCATGCACACCTTTGTTTCCTGAAGCAGGCTGGAGAACGGCATAGAAAAATGTAACTATTTTCAAATTTTTTATAAAATAAGGGATTTACTAGGTTAACTTAACTTTACTTTTCCATATATCCTAAATTTTTTCACCAAATTTTAGTGGAGTGTAAAAATGGCATTTCTTTGTATAATTTTTCTTCTCTAGAGTTGCCAGCATAACTACTATGAGGACGCAAAAGCCTATGGATTCAAAAATAAGCTAATTATAGTTGCAGCTGAAACAGCTGGAAATGGATTGTATAATTTTATTGTTCCTCTCAGGGCATATTATAGACCAAAGAAAGAACTTAATCCCATAGTACTGCTATTGGATAACCCGTAAGTATATTTTAAAATACCCAAACAAGACAAAGAGTTTTTAACATTATATCAAAAATAATTTACTTTAATTTGCTTAGAATATTTTAAATCAGATACATTATGGCACATGATTCATTGGGAGGTATATTTTGTGCTAAAACAATCACTGAGTATGGTTATGTTTCACAAATACTACTTGAAACATCACTGGAGCACTCTGAGCATCTTATTTAAGACTATTTTGCAAGTTGTTATCACTCAATATCAATGGGAAAGACGCCATTGAAATAATTACAGTTATTTTCTTTAAGTTAATCAGCTAGTCTGGAAAATTTCTGCCAAAACTAGACAAATTTCTTGTCTTTTGAAAGAACCATTAATTATCAGCTAAGCATATTAATGATCCATTCTTATGTCATAGTATGATACATAATTATAAGTTATTATGATTCTTCCACTGTCAAAACATACACTCTATACCATAACATGAATAATTAATGCTTTACCATGTTCATGTATTTTGAAAACGTGGGATTGATATACTCTTGTGAGATAAGACTACTTAAGCATTTCACAATCCTTATGCAAATATAAATGTGGGTCACTGAATGTTACGGTCAAACCCATTGTGTCCTAAAATTATGATATTCCTCTCTGTGACTCAAAATTGGTAGCAGATGGTTCTTAGATCAATACCATATTTTAGGATCCTCCAACTCTCCTCTTAAATTCCAAAGTGATACAAAATTTCAGGATAAACTAAATGAGGCCAAAATCTGTTGCCTTGTTCTGCCTTTAAAATTTATCAAAAGAAGTTTTTCAAAATAGAAATTCTTTCCACTATTTTAACTTAGTGACATTGTTTATTCTGAATATACCAATATCAAGACACTCATTGATGTGTCTTTTTTAGCATCATTATTGCAATGATAACTCTAAAAATTGAGAACACTCTAGAGGTTTCAGATGAAGAATTTTCAGGTATGATGACTCAGTGACTTTCCTGTTATCACTTTGGCATCCAAGGAAAGATTAGATAAATTTAGGGCAGGTATGGGGGAGCAGAAACTTGGATTTGATGTCAGAAGAAATTAAAGCTTAATGAAACAAATCTTAGGAGGTTGGAAGTTGGGTTGCGGGATGGGTATGGCAATGGAGTGGTTGTAAAACACCTCCAAGGCCTTTGAATATATCCCTAATTCTAGAACCTCTTTGGCAGGAAGTTCTAAGGGACTGGTTGAACTGGCACACAAGAAATGCTCATTTGGCCCTGTGAATTGTAACACATCAGGTTTTGGCTCTTTGTGCTTTTGGTGTGTTTGTTCCCTTAGAGATAGTATTTAAGGTAGGTGCATTTTCAAATTGATTGCCTTAGAACATCCTCATCTTGTATGGCTTGGATCGAAGTGGATCAACTGAGGCCCCAGAATACAGAGAGAAAGATAGGAAGAGGCTTGAAAAAGAAGTATCCCTGTGGTAAAGCAAGGGGTAAAAACTGACCTTTCCCCTGCTTTACGTTATTTCAAGGTAAAATTTCTTGTTCTAATGTGTAAATCTAATTGGGTTCCTGGACCCAGTTTCAATGTGTGTATGTGTTGGTGGGTGGTTTCCCACATCCCCAGCAAGCAATACCTGAGACCAGCTGGGTGTCCTACAATTCAAGTCAATTCTAACACTACTGTCTGGGTTAAGGGTTCCACAGGTTAAGAATTCAGTCCTACAAGATTACTTCCTCCATTCAGAAGCCAATCACAAGCTCAGCTTATCATCTGTGTTTCTGCCCAACCAGCTATAGACTGGAGGTTCCAGTGACCCCCTCCTTGGACTTGAGGTGCTACTCACAAGTCCAGGTTGATAGCTATATTTCTTTCTTTTTTTTTTTTTTTTTTAAGTTTTTTTTTTTTGACAGAGAGAGAGAGAGCACAAGTGGGGGAGGAACAGAGAGAGAGAGAGAGAGAGAGAGAGAGAGAGAGAGAGAGTCAGTCTCAAGCAGTCTCCACACTGTTAGCACAGAGCCCAACATGGGTTTCAACCCACGAACCATGAGATCATGACCTGAGCCAAAATCAGGAGTCAGACATTTAACTGCCTGAGCCATTTAGGTGCCCCTTTAGCTATACTTTTGACCAACAGACTAGAAATCAGAGTTCCCTACTCAAGTTCCATTAATTTCCTAGAACAGCTCATAGAACTCAAAGAAATGTTTACTTCCTGGATTACTGGTTTACTATAAAAAGATATAACTCAGGAACAGCCAGATGGAGTTGATGCATAGGGCAAGGTATGGGGAAAGGGCATTGAGTGTCCACACCCTGTCTGAAGGCACCACTATTGCCAAATGTTCATGGGTTTACCAACCTAAAAGTTCCTCAGACTCCTTCCTTTGGGTTTTTATGGAGGGGTCATTACATAGGTAGGCATAATTGGTCAAATCATTGGTCACTTGTTGTTGAACTCAAACTCCAGCCCCTCTTCCCTTCTCAGAAATCAGGGTATGGGACTAAAAGTTCCAACCCTGTATTCATGGTTTGTTCCCCTGACAACAAGCCCCCAAAAGAGGTGGTTCCCAGAAGTCACCTCATTAATATCAACCTGGTTGTGATGGAAAGGGGCTTGTTATGAATAACAAGACACCCATTGTACATCTATGGTTCTGAAGTGATATAGGAACTGAGGACAAGAGAACAAACATTATGACAAAAAATGTTCCCATTCTCCTTTCCTCAGGAAATTCTGAGGGTTTTGGGAGCTATGATCCAAGAATCATGGATGATCTGAATGTCCAAATATATATTTCTTATAAGTCACGATATTACACCTCCCAAAAGAATCCATATCTCTAAATTTTGGAGTGGTGTTTACTCCATGGAATAGAGATGGACGTTTCTCTGTTTTAATATCTAGTCTTATTAGGTAATCCCATGTCAGCATCATTAATCCTCCTGTGTCTACCTTATTATCCCATTGAGCAGGTGGCAGGGTCTAGAGTTCCTTCATGTGTGTGTCTTATGTAGATTTTTGAATGGTTATATCTAAATCAGTCCCTTTTTGTTTAGTTCTGAATAAATAAGTTGCCAAAATGCCCAATTACTGATGGATTGGTTGAATGATTGATTTGTAATTTAGAGTTATAAAAACAATTGGTCGTTTTTATAGTCTTAATTCCTAAATCTGGTCAATCATGGAAAAACCTGAAAACTCTGTTCCTCTTAATTATTGGAAAACTGGTCAGTATTTCCACATAAATCTAGATGCAGCTTTTATTAGAGAGAGTATTTTGTCTGAATGAGACCATAGAGATCCTTTAATAAAGTCAATATTCTTTACTTCTACCCTCTGTTCATAACAGTAATAATTGTTGAGCATTTATTGCCTGTCAGTCATCATACTGGACACTTTTATTGTACATTTGTTCCCCTTAGAAATATATCTATATCGTATACTGATGATTTATCCTCAGAGAGATGTACCAAGCAGCTTAAAATCTCAAAGTTTAGAAGTTACAATGATAACATTTAAATAAACCAGCTTGTGTCACTTGGTTACAGTACTCTTAATTTATAGACAAGGAAAAACAGACCAAAGAAGTTAAATGACTATTCCAAGGTTAGTTCTAGGATTAGAACCTTCTATGTAATTCATACTTCATTGTTCTTTCAACTATATGATGTTGCTTAACTTACAGGTTTTTAACATATGCAAAAAATACAGTGCGAATTCTTTTTAGAAACAGTAATATATTTTAACTGGATTATTTTGCATTAAAATTTTTTTGCTTTCCTAATAACTTACATTTTGGAATCCAATTATTCCCATGATGTTTTTTTGTTAGATGACTTTTGTAGGCTTTGACTTTCCTTTCAAAGTGTTATGATGAAAGTACATGCTGTAATGTTTATTAGCTTCCTGAGTCCTTCCCAAAAGTGATGTCTAACATTTTTATTTGTTGTCCTCTGCTCTTTTGGCCAAGAATGAGGAAACGAAAACTAAACACTAATAAATAATGTTCCAGGAAGTTTTATGCAATCCTTTTTTTTTCAAACAATGAAATGTTTGTTGCTCTGCCATGACTAGTATTTTGTAATCTATCCTACAATGTTACAAAGAAATATGATGCTTTTCTTCTTCAACATATTTCCATGTTATAAGAATATGTATGCTAAGAATTGTATATACTTTTTTAAGTATTAGTTAGTTTAGTGGGTTTTGACTTTGTTTTAAATTCACATGAGTATTGCTGAAAATAGTATTCAGTACGTGGCTATTTAAGTTGAAAGAACAATTAATTCAATATAACAAATAAACAATAACAGATGTCATAAGTATGGGATTTTAAGATGTAAATTAAATTGATAATATTCCCAAACATAATATGTCAAAATAAGTTTTCATAATGTTTCCAAATAGAAAGACTTGTGGATCTCATCTGATAACTTAATGAAACCCAGTCACAATGGAAAAGATCTTGCCCTTGATACTGGCTCTTTAGAGCTGGTCTTGATTCTAATTGGTTGGCCATCTGTTTTGTTTGGTCTCTTGTTGTGCTATGCTGATCTTAAATATTTCGATGACCACCACAACCTTCAAGGTCATCTAGTCATCTGATAATACCATTTCATAAAAGAGATGGAGACAGGAGTCAAAAACTTTGGAATATATTGCCCAAAGCTACACAAAGTTGAAGTGCAAGATCCAGGCTTATGTTCCCAAATTTTTACATCTTCTTTCTACAATCCTTTTAGTGCATCAATCTTCTTTTCATATATAGTGTCCAGTA
Source organism: Panthera tigris (assembly GCF_018350195.1). Lineage (NCBI taxonomy): Eukaryota > Metazoa > Chordata > Mammalia > Carnivora > Felidae > Panthera > Panthera tigris. The sequence goes on from NC_056678.1 coordinate 45,623,806, forward strand.
AACTTCAGCTTATTTTAAAAGCAATGATACATTGTCTGATATATCAGAGCCCTTATTAAAGACATTCAATCTTTGGGCTCATGGATCTGAGATATGGTCTAAGCTTACTTAACTTCTTGATAAGGCTTTTGCATGTTATCAAATATCTCTAAGCCTTAATTTTCTCATGTGTAAAATGAGTAGGACATTTATCTGAACGGCTAATTTTGAGACTTTATAAGACAGTGTGTATGAAGCACTAGTGAAATATCTCACTTAGAAAGGCAGTCAGGAAATGTCAGTTGTCCCCCTACCCCCCATACCAATCAAGAAAATGACATTGTCACTATTCAAACTGATGAGTGGATTTGGGTGAAAACCCAATTAACAATAAAGGGAAATTTATTTTAAGCACTTAAATGAAACTACTTATATATTTTTAAGAAAGGAATAAACTACTTAACAGAATTATGAAATGCTGACAAAATAAACTGTCTCACTATATTGATTCACTTCTTGAATTTGAAATACAAAAATTAAGTCCATCACATTTATTACTTAAATGGGAAATAATGATCTTCAACTTTGCAAATCCATGCAAATCCACAAACCTTTTCACTCCTAACAATCAGTAGCTAATTAACATTTGCATATAATGGCAATTTTTATAATGAAAGCTTTTGTAAGAATATGATGTTTTAGACTCATAAACAGTCATCTTTCTTAATATAATTACAGTTAGGTTGCAGATTAATGATGTGCTCACTTTTTTTCTGTTTACTAACATCAATTATGTCTGAGTTTGTTGAATTTTAATTTCTTGTATTACTATTTAGATACAACATGTTTCATTTGAGTCTGTGTACATTTCTTTTGTTCTAGATCTCTTTTCCTCTTTATCTTTTCTTGATTTGAAATACTTTTTTGTATATTAAGCAAAAAATCTATGAATTTATAAGTAACATATAAATATATAACACATTTTAAAAAATGCTTAGTTTTGAGAGAGAGAGAGAGAGGGTGAGCAGGGGAGGGGCAGAGGAGAGGGAGACAGAGGATCTAAAAGCAGGCTCTGCGATGATAACAGAGAGCCCAATGTGGGACTTCAACTCTCAAACCGCGAGATCATGATCTGAGCTGAATTTGGACGCTTAACTGACTGAGGCATCCAGGTGCCCCTAAGTAACCCATTTTTAAATGTTTCTTTTTTGCTAATTTTTTTGTGATGAGCTTTAGAGTTAAATCTGTAATTATTTTCACTTTTCCATAATGTAATTTCTAACATAGATAGGTCTTCTGTATTTAACATTCAGATAAAAAATGCATACATTTTATTCTATAGTATTGATGGTTTTGTTTTCCTACATTCCATTCTTCATCTGTCCTATGTTTAGGGTGCAGCATAAGAATGGGACATTTCCTGTTTTTATTAGAGTTTTATGTTTTTGCTTAGTGTCTTTCAGTGTAAAGGTTATGTTTGCCAATTAACTTCAATAATTAGAAAGATTAGTCTATTAAGAGCCTATATCATTTATGTCACTCATCAATTACTAAGCAGTTTAGTGACATGAACACTGTTGCCAATTTATTTAAATGAGCTAACATAGTACATACAAATGTACAATTGCTATGTTCTTTATGTTTCAAGTTTCCTTATAAACTAACTTTATCAATAAAAGTAGATGAATCTGTTCGTTATACAAGTTACATTTGGCAAAAAGTATGGCATATAAGATTCTCTACATTAGATATGCTTCATCAAGATTATATATTTACTAGGTTTCCAGGGCTTGATTTACCTTGTAACATAGCTGAATTTGTGTAAGGATGAGCTAAGCTAGCATAATGCAGATGCTAATGTAATTTCTGAGGGTGTAGAAGGTTGCTTGCACATCGTAAATACATGTTTGTGGCAGAATTGCATGTGGCTAAAATTCTTGAGTTTCCTAAAACAAGGCAATAATTTTGATGTCTAAGTACCTTTAATGATTGCTACTGGAAAAAGCAACAAAATACAAAGGACATATTTTTATTTTAACTCTAATTGGGAGCATTGGCATAAAGTAAGGACTTAATTTTTGTCCCCAGTGACCCCAGTACTATTTATTACACAGTTTTTCAGTATTTTCATTAAGTTGAGTTATTCAATAACATTATTTACTCTTGCTTTACTGGCCTTTAGAATAGAGAAGATGGCGTAAAGAAATTGAAATAATCTGAATGTAAAAGAATGAGTCAGAGTAAAAGTGTGGTTATTCCAGCCAGGGTATGTGTCTGCAATTAATAATGAAGGATTATAGATCCATCTCTGTCACATAGATTATTGAGCTACTCACTTTATCTGAGTAGAACTGCAAAGGAGTAAAGAGAGATGAAACAAAATAACAACCAAAAAAAGACACAGGCAAAATGATTTTTCAAACCACTGCAAAATCTCAGTACGGTCCCAATCTTGTGGCACTGTGTCCTCACACCTGCTTCTATAAACATGAGCTAGGGGAGGGGAGTCATGGAGGTTATCGAATGAGCAATGAGAATGGCACTTCTAATTTTAAGAAGCGGAGCAGTGCTCAGACCGAACCAGAAGGTTCTATAAAAGACTGCCGCTCGGACTGTATATTGTTATAATATTCATTGAGATGAACATGCATCATGAGTTTTTAAAATATCTGTATTCTGTGATTCATTAATATCCTTCTATGAATGCTTTGGCATAAATGATTTAAAAACTAATACAGGAAAATGTCATCTAAAGATGTTCATACCAGTATGGTATATAATAGCAAGATATAGGAAATAACCTGTAATTTCAAGAGTTAACAATATGAAAGTGAGAATAATTTATATACTGAATAATTGAGGATTTTAAACATTAATTGTGGTACATTTATAATATGTAATAACATGGGGCCATTTAAAATGACTATGAAGAAATTTAATGTTGAGCTGAATCAACATTACAATAGTATTCTTTGGAAGATTGTCTTTTTAGCTTCACTGTATTGTGCATTCTTTTTCTTTAGAGTTAAAGGGTTAAGAGGATGATCAACAGGAAGAAAATAGGTCAGGGAGGAAAAGACTTCATCTAGCTGGGATATTAGAGATGCTGTCCTTCCCTCTTCCTAGAATTTCCCTCTCCTTCTCTTTTACTGGCAAACATCCAAATTTAATATCACTTCTGTGAAATGATCCCCAATTCTGCTTTCTGAGTGCAATCTATTGTTTTTTTTTTTTTCTGATTAAACCATATATTGTAATTATGTGCTTTTGTACATGTGTTCCGAAAGCTGTATTTTATATAGTACAAGGTAACATGATATTCTTTTTTGTGTATGCCTTAGTATAGAAATGTCTATTATATAAATATATGGGTACATATATGCTGAGTGAATAGATGCATGAAAGAGTTAATAACTTTATAAAATGAATATAATAGATTAAGTGATTTCTAAGGAAGCATCCAGGTTTATGATTCTTTCCCCAAATATGCCTATAAGTATAGATTTTAATATATATTTGCTCAACAATATACATGGAGTAAGTCAATTATGTAAAGGTGAAATACTTTTAATTTTATATGATACATATGTTACATGGGTGCATATACTATATTTATTGATTAATAGGCTGATACATTAAAAAGGGCATGTTGTAATTGTGTATATCCCTTAGAGAGATTGCTCTTAATAAGCATGCTAATTTAGTTCTCTATGCTTTGGGCCATCCAAGAAAAAAATCATTAATTTCTCATTTTACAATTCTTCCTCTGCATGAATAATTTTTAAAGTCATTGATAAGACTTTTTAGTCATAATTAAGGATATCAATTCAGTATTTTTGTAGAATAATGCCATAATGTTTCTGATTTAGAAAGAAATACAACTTGTTTTTATAATATAATAGTACATTGTATTATTTATAACAAGTACAAACGATATTTTATAATTAATGTTAAGAAAAAAGGCACTTAAAATTAATCTTGTCAACAGTGTTTAGTTTTGGAAATGCAAACTAAGTCAACTTACTTCCTTTCCCTAGAAGCGCTGCCACTGTTGTGACATTGTGTTTCATTTTGTAACCCATCTGCTACTTAGGCCAGATATGCATTTTCTGGATGCAATCTGTTGGTTTCCAATGGTTTACTACATGGTGGGCTCTATTGACAAGTAGGTGACAAAATCTTTGGCGCACTAACTAGTGTGGTGTCCTGTGGTTTGTCCTGTGCTGTGCCCCCGTGTTGCATGATGAGTGTAATTTGCCATTTCAGTATTGCAAATATGGTGTATTTTGCATGCAGAGCTTATGGTCTCGTGTTATACATCTTGTATTCAAACTTCCTAAAGCAGTAATCTGTTGTTGAATTAAAACAAATCTTGCTGCATGAGAATTTTGTCACATTTGTTTAGTTTCTAAAGCTATTTTAGTTTTGCACTGTCTGTAGCAATAATGTTGTTACTAAGGGCCGAGGGATAGAGAAAACCTAAAGGTTCAGTGTTGTGATGCATTGATATCATTGTCATAACTTCTGGAAACCTTCAAAATAATTTAGAGATGTTCGTTTTAGGCCAGATTTATAAACTGGAGCATTTCCTTAAGAGTTTACTTTATTCTAGTAACATATATCAATCTATAACTTCTAAAAATGTGTTAATTAAAAAGTCAAATGTGTGCAATATGTTAGTATTAAAATACAAATTCTTTTATATGCATGAGCATATAAGAAATATAAAAACTAAAGATCATAAAACTAATATGCATATAAAATGTGTTAGCTATCCATTAAAAACAAAATGTCTACCAGAACCGTCGAAACAAAATGCTAAAAGTTATCAATTAAGAACTTTCATGCTTACGTTTTGTCCTGTAGATATTGAAAAAACAAAGTCTTATAACTTTGAAAGTGTTTATTGGCTGTTGGATATATTAAAGACCAAACTAACTTATATCTAGCCTCTAGTCTACATTAATATAATTTACATGATCAGTTATCTTAATACTAACCAACTAAGATGTAGTTAGACGCATTAAAATTACTATTTAAATCCATGAATGTGAAATCAAACTATATTTTATCATTAGTAATGTTACTGTGAAATGATAATATTCTATTAAAATTCATTAGAAAAACAGAATACTTAAAAGATGAATAAACCTCCCATCTGTCTTTGTTGCTGTAAACTATGAAATGAATTCTTCCTCTATAAAAGTGTATATGTTGAGACAAAGAACTGAGAGGGTCAAGTTCCTATGAATGGAGAAAAAAGCAGGATTGGCAACAAGTTGATAATTATTGAAGCTGGGTTGGGTGATTGAAATATGGAGGTTCACTGTGTTATTCTCTTTTGCCAATGTTTGAAATTTCCCTTAAAAAAACAGACACACCTTTGAATGAATTAAAACCCATTCACAACACTGCCATATACTCATACATTCACATTGTAGTTCTTCTTGGGAAGGCTTAGAGAAGGGTACAAAGGAAGTTGTTTCCTCTTGAGATTCTTTTTTTCAATATTAACTTTTATCTTAGTCAGCCATCTGGTGGCCAAACTGTGTAAAGCAACTGTGCTGAATAAAAAAATAGGCAAGTGGCTTTGCAGATAGGATAGTGTGGAAAAATCATGATAGACATGACATTATAATTCATTGGTAGCATAATAAAGATAAAAAAGGAATAAAATGTAATATTAAATGGATATAAAAATAAGTTATTCAAAGTTAAAACATGAAGAACAAAATGTTTCTACGTGTTTCTGAAATGCCATTCCAATTTTATGTATTTTCTACAGATTTAAACTCGTACCTAATCATAATTACTAAAATCATTTGCCTAGGTTATATGTGAACTACAGCAGCCAATATTTTGAGTATGGAATTAACTGATACATGTAGGTATAGGTAACTATTAGCTATTTGGCACAGGTACTTACAGTGAAATTTTTTGTCAAGTTTCAACCTCATTGATTTATTACTAACGAAATATTCATTTTTCTGTCATAACTTTTATGTGTATATCCTTTTCCAGTCAGGCTTACCTTCTTCCACCTTATCTGTCCCTCTTTTTATGTAGATAATTATAATGGAGAGATGATTTTTTTTTTTTAATTGGGGAGAAGGATTTTAAGAGCTGACATAGAAAGCAACTTAAAATTATAATAAAGTGAATTGAAGGCATCATTTTTATGGCCCATAAGGGACTATATCACATTAATTTTCTACCTATTTCTTTGTTTTTAAAAAATGTATTTTAATAGACCTAAGAACAATTATGAATTTCTTAGTTAAAAGGAACATCCAAATAAAGTATTTCTAGGGATTTAAACTTGATCATCATATTGATTGGATATTGTGGTACTGGCCCCTCTTACCATAGGAAATTTATTTGGAATAACATTCTGTTTCCATAGTTTTAGCCATAAAATCTTTGCCACAGAGCATTGTTCCTGATCCAAGCAAAATATTTTTTCTGAACTACCCCTGGGGATCTTGGTAATAAGTCTGAACTACCTTGGGGATCTCAGAGCTTTGGTAATACTCTCTCACCTCATAACAGAATAAGAAATCCCACCTCCTTCCTTATCATAAGAAGAAAACAGTTCCCTCTAAAGTAACGTGGCTAGTTCAACCAATCACACACTTGGAAAATATCCTCGGGGAACTGACCCTTCAATTGAAGAATTTAAAAGGAACTACTGTTTTTTAAGGTCTACACTGTCTTCAGTCAACTTTGTACCAACAACATTCTTACACATTCAAATTTAGTCTCCTTTATCTACTTCAGCCCTAGCAGAGGCAGTGAGATAATGGTTTCCTTGTTTCAGCTTTAATGGTAACATTTTCTTTTAATTCAGTGGGAAACTGCTAGTTTTTGTCAGTGATAGGGGAGAAGACTGACTATTATAATTCACAGGAACTTGTATCTAGTTTAGCAATTATTTCATGCAACTAAAGAAATTAGGTTATTCAATCGGTTGCTCAAAAACTAAATGGTAAATGGTAAGTTTGAATACAACTGATATTTATATATTTTTCATGCTCGTGGCTGTGTTGAACCAATCTTTAACACATAGCTCTCACAAAGAGATAATCCACATTTGAGAATATTTCATAGTTTACCATTTCTTTGTTGAGCTAGACCATCTAAGGTAATATGAGTATTCATCTCTACTCTTACCAAAAGTACTGTAGGGATAAAGAAGATGTAAATGTCATGTCTTTGAAATAGTGAGAGAAAAGTTCTGATATGCTTTATTTCTATTTGATGGCAAAATGGGTGTTTTCCGTGTTTTCTTTATCTAATTAATAAATATTATTTAAAAATTCTTAAAGCATAGTGCTTTGAAACGGTTAAGATCTAATGAAACATAAACAGCTCAAAAACACAAATTATTTAATATCTGTAGAGAATGTATTATAATCCCCATTAACATCTACCAGGGCAAACTCTATGAAAGCCATCTATGAGGGCAACCTATACAAGTGTAGTGGGTAAGCAAGCACTGATCTTAGTACCGTGATTTATTGAAAGTCCATTTTTCTCTGTTGATTTTTATCAAAGCCTAGATGACTTACTCAGGTGTGGAGTGACTTTCGCTGCCAACATGGTGGTTGTGGACAAAGAGAGTACCATGAGTGCCGAGGAAGACTACATGGCCGATGCCAAAACGATTGTAAATGTGCAGACACTTTTCAGGTAACTGTCTGAATAGCTCTGCCCTGTTGTCTACGTACCGCTAAATATCTGTGAAATATTTGACTCTGAGTCTGTATAAAAGGAATGAACATGAGATACTTACCCTGAAGTTTTATGTTCATTCATTCAATCCAAAAGCAAATACTTATTTAACATCTAATGTATGACTGGCACTATATGTTTAATTTATTTTATTTTTTTTTTAAGTTTATTTACTTATTTTGAGACGAGGGGGTGGGACAGAGAAAGAGGGAGAGAGAATCTCAAGCAGGCTCCACACTATCAGCGCATATCCTTTCATGGGGCTTGAACTCACAAACTGTGAGATCATGACCTGAGCCAATGTCAGGAGTTGGACACTCAACCCACTGAGCCAGCCAGGCACCCCACCATGTGTTTAAGTTTTAATGCAGGATCATCATTCTTTTAAAAATCAATAGAATAATAAGTGTGGGTTTTTTTGTATAGTTTAACATAACAAATTCTAAATCCTGTGCTGTAGTAGTCATGATTTGTGACAGACCATGTGTGTTACAACTTTGGTTTTATGCCTGGCAGTGGCCAATAGTACGCGTTTACAAACTGGATTACTAGGAATGAAATATCGTAAGACTGTGAACAGGTAATTTACCCATGTTAGGAGCCAAGTCATAACTCATCCAGATAGGAATTTTCTTTATGGTTATCTTTGAGTAACAGTGAAAACCAAAGAAAAGGTCATGCTATAATCAAAGTCAAAAACTCCCCTGTAAATGAAGACATCTATGTCACTTGAATGGTTCTTTCTGAAATCATTTTAAAATTTAAATATCTAAAAGATCACTATTTCAGTTTCATGATTTTTGCACAAGGCCAAAGGACATACCTGAGCTACCAAATTATGGAAGTAAATAAAACAATCTGAACTCCATCATCATCTCCCATCACTCCACCTTTATAACCTTTATATTGTAGCAAAGCATATACTGAGGGTAATTTTCAGTTTATAGTTTGAGTTTAGAATTCAGAAGAGAGAGGCTAGATGTGAGTCCCACTTAAGGTGATTATTTACTATATGATCTTGGGCAAATTATTTCCTTCTCTAAACCTCAGTGTCTTAATCACAAAGTTGATTGGAATTTAAAAATATATAATGCTGTAGCACGTGACTGGTAGTTTTCAATTATTCAGTGAAGGCTACTGTAATATTAGCACTCTCACGATCGCTTTCATCTGACAGAGTGGAAAAGCCACAGACCTTGGAAAAATATAACAACAAACTTCATCTGTCCCAGAGGTGCTAGTAGACACTATGTGACCTCAAGCATATTTCTTAACTTCACAGAAATTCAGTTTCTCTCATGTATAAAATGCATGTGGACAATAGTTAACCCTTCTTGCAGTGTTAATGTGAAGACTGGAAATTAGGTATATAAAGAGTCTGTTTTCCAGCATTTGGAAAATTTACTCTGAACTTGCATGAGAAAGTCTTGTGTCAGAAGGAGAACAAATGTACCCTCTAAAGTTACTGTAATGAGGCGGTTCATTTAGAATAAGGCTGACTAGTTCTTGAGCTATATGAAATAGTACAGTTAAAGGGAGAATAGCACATGTTTAAAATATGACAGATATGTAAGTAATTTTTTTTCTCTAGAGAATGCAAAAGGATATTATAGGGTATAAAATTAATTTAGAAGGATGAGATTTACAGCCAGTGAACAACGTAACATCATCCTTTTTATTCCCTGTGTGGCAAAAGCTAGTTATATTTTTAACAAGAGAGGATCTTTGGTTCTTTTGATTAAACATACCATTTTAGCTTTCAACTTATCATGAGTTTATTTCTATTACGGTAAAGTTTCTATTGACCTACTTTTATTGTATATACTATGAATGAATAATTTTGATTTTAAGATAACAATCAATCAATCAATCAATCAAGAATAAATCCCCATCTTACTGAGCGATGCAAAGGCTCTAATATTTTTAAACTAACTGACTAGAATAACTAAGGGTAGATATACATGTAGCGATATTACCATTATTTCACTAAGTACATAACAATATTTTTCAAGAAAACAGTTCTGTGAAACATTTTTTATGGGGTAATCCATGAGCTCCTAATCTAAACTAGTGCTAAACTAGGCTAGTCTTATATAATAAAGTGCAATGGATCCCCATGATGTACTGAATGTTATTTATATAGATAAATGACCAAAACTATGCAAATTTATTAGTTTCATCATATAGGTGCAGTCAGTTACCACCCTTGAGGTCACCCACATTCCTTGAAGATTTTAGTTCCTGATTCACTGTGACTCTAGAAATCCTGCTTCTATCATAATTCTTGATGGTATCAGCAATCCTACATAGATGATCTTTTCAGTGTTTTACCTTAGCCACCTGTTCTCATGGTCGTAGCCTTTACCTTGAAGTACCAATGATTTTACCCTCCTTCTTTTCAGTTTCATTCAGTTCTCTGAGTACTACTACTCTGAGTACTATTGGGGGTATTTCTTCTAATACCCTCAATCTTAGCAGCCTTTTGTCTCCACTAGAACCTACTATCCACTGGTTCTGCTACCTTTTCACTGTCCTTAGTCATCTGAGGGCTTTTCTTCCATGCTTAACAGATTAAGTTCCAATATCAAGCATTATAATCACTCCTGTGCTGAAACCCTGAATTAGTGTCCACTAATTACTGATTAGTGTCCACTACTGTGGACTGACACCGATCTTAACTCTCTTTCCTGTCTCCCTTCCTCCGCCCTCAGTTTTCTATCCTTTCAGCTTCTCTGCCCATCACCTTGCATGAAATTTCTTAGAGACAGATGACAAAATTCCAGAGGTAGGATCCAGTTATCTTCATAAGTGAGCAACAGGCAATCAGAAATCCAGTCATAGTGGCTGGATACCAAGCTATTTAGGATTAAAGCTTAAGGCTCCATCTCTAAGAGAACACTGAGTATATGAAAGTCAATAGTGTTAAAAAGGATTGAAGAAGACTAGTTAAGTGATGCAAACAGACTTTATTTAACATTTCACGAAGTGGGCAGTCTCCATTCTCAAGGATCAAGACAACTACAGAATGGAGTGTGAGGCAGGAAGCTTTTATGGGGTAGAAGAGTAAGGAATAAGAAAGAGAAAAAAAAAATGAGTAAGGAACAAAAAACAAGGAAATAAGTATAGACCCCAGAGTTGGCTTGGCATTTTGGGATTGGCTGACTGGATATATTGTGTTTCTGGTCAAGTGGAATATTTACAGGTATCAAGTAACAAACCTAAAACAATTTAGTAATGAGTTTGATATTTTTTAAAAAATGTTTATTTATTTATTTTGAGAGAGAGAGAGAGAGAGAAAGAAAGAAAGAGCACGGGAGGGGCAGAGAGAGAAGAAGAGAGGGAATCCCAGGAAGGCTTTGTTCTATCAGGGCAGAGACCAACGTGGGGTTTGATCCCATGAACCATGAGATCATGACCTGAGCCAAAATCAAGAGTCAGACACCTAACCAACTGAGCCACCCAGATGTCCCGAATTAGATATTTTTTAATCAGTGGAAAGCAGCCTGTGAATTGGGGGAGTACAGTGCCTCACAAGCAATGAGACACTTTCCCGGAGAGATTTTGGGCAAGACTGAGATTTACAGAATGTTAGAAGAGGCAACATGGAAACAGGGCATGATGGGCTAGGAGGTCAGGCATTTGCTAAGGCTAGTAATAGATCCTGTTTTCTAGCATAAGCTGAGCTAGCTAAAGCTGAGTTGGAGGATTAGGGTTGGTGTATATTAGGTTTCCTTGGTAGATATTTACCAAAAGTACAGGCTGACATGTTTAGATTTGTAACATGGGCCAGGCCACTGAGACAGCCTCTGTTTTGTGGGTCCCAAAATACAAATTAACGTTATCACAGAGACAGAAAAGTTAGATCTAAGTTTTTAGTTTGCTGGCATGGCAACCCAACAGGAGAAGCTCCATCGTGGTCCTAGAATTTTTTTTCAATAATAATATCACGAAAATATCTCAGCCAATCCTTATATCTTCATGAATATCATTAATTTCCTCAAACAAGAGCCGAATTCTAATCTTCTCTGTAGCTGTATATATTAAGCAAGTTAAGATTACCTTCTGCTGTTGCTCTGTATAGAGCAATACTACATTTTATTAGCATTAGTTTGTAAATACCATTTATCTTGGTTATTTTGACATTCCATTTTGACATGGGGCATTTTGACCTTTACATTTTCAGCTTTTAAAACTACTAAAGAATATGTTAGAGGAATCTTCAATCTGTGGTTGTATTAGAGTCCAGAACATAAGAATGAGATGGAATTCAAATATGAAATGAAAGCAACAGTGCTCTAGTTCTAGGTATTGATAAAAACTGGTATGATTTGTTTTGCTGGCTAGGAATAGGGTTAAATTTGTTGTTATTCAGAAGCTCACAGTGACCACTTGAACCCATACCTGCCCAGCTTACTCTACAGCTTCACTTGACAAGGTCTCTCTTTTGTCCAGATTGTCCAAGGACCTTTCAGAGTTACTCAGTCCCAAAAGACCAAAGGCAAAATAGGAGAAACTCACTAATTCACTAGCAGTATATTTGGGTGGTGGGGCTAGGAAGAATTAGAGAACAGTTGGGGGCATCGGGAGAATTCCTTTTCATCTGGAATTGCATTTATAACTCAAACATAGTTTTGTAATTGAAAACTGGATTACACAATTCAATGTGTCTTTATCCAGTAGGGCAATTATATATTTGCTGGTTTGGCCCTTGCATGTTTCTTCCAGAGAACCTACCCAGGAAGTGTTTTATTTTCCATATCCAGAATCTGGAGCATGACATACAAAGTGTTAACACTCAGATGTTTGATAAACATTCCTTAAGTTTGTTTTGGGATGGCTGGGACAAGAGGGGCCTCCAGCCTCAGCCAAGCTTTGTCACCAGAACAACCTAAGCAGGCCCTGTATTGATCACTTGCCCAAATTTGTTCCTTCACTTACGATGAGTTTACCTTTGTGGGTTCGGAGTAGTCCTTTATAGTAAGCAGCAAACTCCTTCAGGGACAATCTATTCCAGAGGTTCCAGATTCTCTAGGTAAGAGAGTATCTCTAGTACTTTACTCTGAAGAGATTCCTTGAATCCTAAACAATTGGCCCATCAACCTTAGAGACCATTTCAAAGTACCAAAGACTATAGGAGATAAGGTCTTTTCAAGTCAAATATGGCTAAGCCTCTTTCTCTCCTGTGCCTATGGACCTTAGTTTATACATCTAAGAGAAAACACTCATGGGTCATTCTCCTTGAAAGATCTGCTAAGTGAGTGTCTGATTTCCAAATTGAAAGAAAAGCAGGTCCTCACTTTAAAATTTAAGTGTCTCTTGCTAAAGTTTTACCTCACAAGCACTTGGTGTATTGAAAATATTGCCTGTTTTCACATTTTTATGAACAAGTGTTAATATCTAAACTAAATTTAAAGAAGCATGCCAAAATGTGCCTTGAATTAAAAACAACCACTTCAAAATGGCCATGTCATCTATCACTATTCTCATTTAACTGAAGAAAAAAAAGACGATATTGAAAGCAACTTACTGGCTCATCCTATCCTATATAGGAAAAAAAAATGGCCGATTCAAACCAACAGCCTAAGTCTGTGTATCAGGAGAAAGGGAGAGGAGAAAATTAACTCAAGGAGTCGTGAAGCAAATGTTTTTCTAGAGAGCACACAAGATAGATAAACATTAGTTTAATACAGAATGGGTACAAAAGTAAATACTTGCTAATTTTAAAAGATGAACTAAGGTATATTAAAAATTTTTTAATTTATTTGAGCAAAAATCAGTTCAGATTTGTCAGTGCCAGGTAGGAAGTAGTTAGAAACACTCCATGGACAAGAGTGAGGGACTTACAGAGAAGAGGCAGAAGTAAAGCAAAGAAATAATTGATCAGCTACAGCTTAAGTGGTTGTATTATTTGAGAAAGCCTAGTTGACTGTTTGTGATTGGCTGGCCTTTGGTTTTGATTTCTTAACCTTGAGGCATGTATAGGTTGAGGTGTTGATTTGTTTAAGTAACCTGCTAAGGTGTTAGAGCCATCTCAGTCTAATGGCCTCCTTATTTAATTAACATTAGTTTTGTTTGCATTGTAAAAGTCCAGGAATGATTTAGTTCAGAAGTCTCTTAGGCTGATTTTGTTTTAATATAAAGATATTTTTGCTTTTGAATTTTTTCCTAAAATGTAGCTGATCAAACTGGTAAGATAATCAGTGCTCTGGCAATGGGAACATTCATTCAAGTCATGGATCTGTGTATTGCAGGAATCCAAGAAATTCATGCATTAACCCCATAGTAGGTGAGGAGGACGTCTACAAACACCTACACTTGTGATTTATTCATGGTATTATTGAGCATCTAGTAAGTTTGGGGACTATACAGAATGCTATGGCTGAGCAGTGCCTAAGGCAGACATAGTGATCAGTAGTGATTAAGTAGTGATAGTCTAAGCAGGGAACATATTAAACAAGAGATTCCAGTAGAGAATTATAAATGTAGCAGCTACTGAAAAGAGTATAGTGTTACACAGGTACAGACAACAAGAATGTATGATCTAGTCCAGTGGATCAAGGAACACCTACCTGTTATCTCCCTGAAGAATTTACTCAGTTGTTTACTTGATAGACTAAGCAGGCAAGGAGAGGAGTAGAACATTCCACAAGGGGGCAGCATATCCAAAGGCTCTGAGGTATTGAGGCGGGCAAAGTTGATGACTTGGAGCAGAGCAAGTGGAAGACTGACAACGTGAGGCTGAAGTCTGAATCTGAATCAGAATATTCATGGCTTTGTAGAGCACGGTAGCAAGTTGATCTTCATTATAAGAACAACAGGAAGGAAATCACTGAAGGATAGAGTTTAAAAATACTATTTTAGCTACGACATGAAGAGTGGTTTGAGGGGAAAGTAAGAGGAGGGGAGAGCTGTGCAGTTAGAAGACTTGCATCCCCAGGATGCAAAGAGCATAAATGGCAAGTTAAAAAATAAAATCAAAAAAGAATATTGTCTTTATGTTGGCACAAGTAAGATATTATTATTGGCACAATAATCATAGTTATTGAGGAAATGTCATACCTCTCTCTGTATGTGGGAAAAGACATAATTGAAAATACTGATAATGAATATGTATAAATACAAGAATGATTCACTTATGTAGTGCAGAAATATCTTTATTATTTTGATTGGTTTACATAGATAAAAAAAATTACATACAGGAGATATCTGATATCTCAGACTTAAAGTGTTTAAAAAGTATTTTTAAAAGATTAAAATATATTCATATTTATTTTAGTGTTGAAAGCCAATTGTAATCTGAAACTGGTTTTTTACATATCTAAGTGAGTCTCTGTACCTATATATTAATATATATGTTTGTTATTCTGAAACATCATTCCTAGCCACCACAACAGATTAAAATTTATAGTGCAGCACACTAGCTCCGTTTTTTTTAATTAAAATATTGTGAACATTTTCCAGATTTGTATGCCCTTATGTTTGTTTTTCTTGAATATATAATTGCAGGTAGTCTCAGCTTCTCCCAGTGGTCTGTCAAGTAGAGTATATGGTGTGTTTTTCATCTTCAATTAGTTAGCATAACTGGGCATGTCTGTCAAAAGTATTTTTTGAATAAATTATACCAAGCAGAGAATTAGTCCATAGAGATTTTGCACCTCTCCACAATGATACTTACATCACTCAGTCAGGACATAAATTAATTGTAGAAAAGTTTTAAATACAAAAATATATTATTTTTCTTGTTTTTAATGTTTATTGTTGTTTTTGAGAGAGAGAGAGAGAGAGCGACAGAGACAGAATGCGAGTGGGTTAGGGGCAGAGGGAGAGAGAGGGAGACGCGGAATCTGAAGCAGGCTCCAGGCTCTGAGCTGTCAGCACAGAGTACAATGCAGAGCTTGAACTCATGAACCGTGAGATCATGACCTGAGCTTAACCAACTGAGCCACCCAGGCATCCCAGACCATATTATTTTTCAATTACAGTATTGCTTTATTATGATCTAGTAGGGAAAAAATACATTTATTATGTCATTTTATTTCTAAAGTGTTTTATACTCACAATGTGTTTAGGTCATATTAAAGCCCAGAAGTAGATTTACAGATTCATATTTTAAGATACATAATTAAAGTTACTAAAAAACCAAATTTATGAATGTATTATAATTGAATGTAAGTAATAGTTTATAGATATAAAAGGCAATGCACTAAAACATTTCATTAAAGTATTATTTAGTTCTAGATTTTCACTAGGTGGCAGACGTAGACAATGCATTCACTTTCTCAGTTTCAAATAACATAATGGTATTGGTTCATTTATATAGAACAGAAACAGCACATCATATAAACTTTTTGGTTCTATCTAATTTCAACTCTACAAGTCACTTAAATACAATGACCAGATCAACCAATCATATTATCATTCACTGTTACTCAGCTCTCAAGTATATAGCTACACATTTCTACTTGATATAATGTGTTAGAAATCATCCCAAGTAATCCCACAAAAGTATCCAAAGTTTGAAAAATAATATGTATGAAAGATAAAAGCTATATTTCGCAGAGAAAATTTAAACTTTCCAAAAGATGAAATAAGTTTTCATTGTTTTGCAGCTATGTTTTTCTCACAAATTACTTCTCTGGCCTTATATCTCAACACTGTCCTGGATGCTTCTCACAAGCTATCCATTTACTGGTGCTTAATGCTGCATAGTCTGTGAGATTCAGTCAGCCATATTTATCACTCTTATAAAAATATATACAGCCTTATAACTTACACATTTTTATAGTTTCCTCTACTGGGTAGTAGAGTCTAATTTAAAGGCCAGCATATCTCTTCATACCTCTTTTTAGGTCTTGGAGACCAGAGCTTTCCAATAACAAACACTTCATTATTATTTATTAAATTAGATATTAAAAATATGCCTCAGTTAATAGAAATAACAAAATGAAGTTATGATCTGACAACTATTATCTTGTGTGTGTGTGTGTGTGTGTGTGTGTGTGTGTGTGTGTGTTTTGGGATAAGGTGGTGAATAAGAAGGAAACTAATGCAAAGCTATGGGACGCGTGAAAACTCTCAGGATCTTTCTAGAATAACACTATCAGTTGAGCCTTGGCCTCAATTCATTACAATGAAATGTTATTTGAGTTAAAATATTTTCTTTTCTCAGGAGATCATTATAGCAAGATGTGACCTTCAAAATCGCATACTATGAGAATAGGGAATCTTAGAAGATCAAAGAACTCATATTATGGACAATAAGCTCATCACGTGGAATTTTTGTCAATTGTCATATTCATCTTATAAATTTCTCTTTTGATATTATCCACAAAGTCACTTGTGACTTCTTTTTTTTTTTTTTTTTTTTTTTTTAAATTTTTTTTCAACGTTTTTTATTTATTTTTGGGACAGAGAGAGAGACAGAGCATGAACGGGGGAGGGGCAGAGAGAGAGGGAGACACAGAATCGGAAACAGGCTCCAGGCTCCGAGCCATCAGCCCAGAGCCTGACGCGGGGCTCGAACTCACGGACCGCGAGATCGTGACCTGGCTGAAGTCGGACGCTCAACCGACTGCGCCACCCAGGCGCCCCACTTGTGACTTCTTAAATTAGCTTCATGAGCTTCTTTTCTATGCCATTTCATAATTGTAGAGAGAAAAATATCTAATAAAAAGCCAAATTACTAAATTTATTTTTCTTATAGTGCTAAAATGTTGGTTAAAATATTCTTTGGGAAATAGCATTTCATTTTTCTTGCATTGTACAGACAGTTTATGTGACAATGCCTGCTGTTGTAATTGAATGTAGTTTTATGCCTAAGGCTAGGAATCACTCACTCATAAATATGTTGTTACAAAATATACCATATTGGATTGTTAGTGTGATGCAAATGCTTTTTTGTGTGTGTGTGTTTTTAAATGTAGGTTGTTTTCCAGTCTCAGTATCATCACAGAGCTTACTCACCCAGCCAACATGAGATTCATGCAATTCAGAGCCAAAGACTGTTACTCTCTTGCTCTTTCAAAACTGGAAAAGGTAAGACTTCCTATTAAGGAGGTTGCATTTAACTATTTTTCTTGAAAGAGTAACTCTGAAATTCCTGTATATAGAAAGAAATGCCATGGGATAGTAAAAATAAAAATGCTGCTGTGAATTCTTGTTTTGGAGCTAAAAATCTTCGTTTATAATTTTTTAAGGGAGTTGATGGATTTGAACCATTGGTATCACAAGTGAACATACTGAAGATATCTTGTTCTCTCATCATTTATTATAGATTGAAAGCATGATTTAAGAAAGAGTTGAATGCAACAAGAATGCATATACCCGCTTATAATGTCAGTTATATTGATAATATCATGAGCGCTATGTCAAGAAATCCATGTTGTATAGAAGGCTTTGCAGTTTAAAATAATCCTTAAGGCCTTAGAAAAGGCTTTCTTGAAAGTTAGCTTCCCAGATGTCACCAACACAATCTGAGACAAAGCTGAGTTTATTGCTTACTTAGATAAGGGAGATGGTCATCTCAGAACTTTGGCAGTGCTTTAAAACTGGGTCAAAGTTTATTGGGTTTTGGAAATCTTATTTAGTGAGGGTCTTTTGAAGTGGGAGTTTGATTAGGATTCACAAGGGATCAGGGTAATGTGAACGGACAAAGTAGTTATGTGGACAGAGAGGTGTGGTTTCCATGCTTAATGTCTAGACAGAGTGTCAGGGTAAATGGTTTTTGCATGCAGCATTGACTTGATATTAGTATACTGGGAGAATTTCATATAGAGAAAAGATTCAATCTTATACATGTGAAATAAGATTCAATCTTATACATGTGAAAATGTGTTGTCTGTTCTATCTTCATTGTTTATAACAATATAAGAGATACAGAAAACGATGCCTTATATTTGTTGTTGTTGTTGTTTGGTTAGTTCATTTTTTCACTTCATTTTGTTTTGATTACATAGTCCTAATTGCTAGGAGATATATTGCTGAGTAAGGGCATTTCTGTACTCTGGTTTGTTGATACCCAGCTTCAGAGCTGGTCACATACATTGTGTCAGTAGAGCCTTACCACTGTTCCTTTATTGTCATAGTTAAGTTTTGTCAGGCACTGCCTTCAGAAGAGGGAACTGAGTTTAAGCCAGGTAAAATAAGTTTTCCAAGATTACATAGCTGTCAAGTCAGTGCAGAGAATCTTAAAGACATTAGCATTGAGGACAGAAAACTTCCATTATGCCACACTGCTTTAACAACATAGAAAGGGTGGTGGCAGGCATAGTGAATTGGCTCAGCATCCACAGACAAACCCAGTTACCAGGAATCCAGCTGGAATCGGTGCTGGCTTGGTGTCTGATGGTCTCCTTCATGACAAAGTGAGCGAGGATCACCTAGTGATGAAGAATACAAGCTCCGGAGTTCGATTGGTCCATTTCTCTACTACTTTCTAGGAATGGAACCTGGCTAAATAAATTATTTACACATTGATAGCTTTGGGATTCTTCTCTGGAAATAATGGTAATAGACAAATAATAGGATCGCTGCAAGATTACACCGCATGATCTATCCAAAACATTTACCTGTTTTGTCGTATAGTCAGTACCCAAATAAATGGTACTAAAAACATAATTATAAATTGTTGTGGATGTCACTAATAAACATTCCATTCTGTGTATTCAGTTTTACGCCAAATAGATGTTTCAAGGTCATAACTGTGGAAGATGTTTTCAGTAATGTTGACTGCATGTGTCTATATTTTTGTGTGTCTGTTGCATTAGGGAAAAAGAACAAAATGATATTTTTATTTTTGTTGGGGAATTAATTTAAACTCTTCTGCCAGCCTAGAAATCCTCTTCACAAGTGTAGGAAAGTTTTACTTGCATAAGCATTAAATCAGACTGCAATATATCTCAAGCAATCCACTAAAGAGATTGCAAAAAACAGAAAGGCATCTCATCCTTTTATACAGCCAGGCAAATACAGTCATTTGCATACATGCTAATGTCTTGATAGAAAGGAAAAATAAAACTTCTTGTATTTCTGCAACAAGTAAAAGTTACAACTTCAAGCCCGGCACCTAGGCTAACCTCTCACAGAGACCGAAAGACAGGATGCTTTATGCTCACATTTCAGAAAGATAGTTCTAAAGCTCCCAAGAAAGACTTCACTGATTTGCAAAAACTGACTACAGATTATTCAGGTTTTCAAAAGGTTTGCATCCCACTCAACTAGAGAAAGAACTTACAACCGCAAGTTTTCTAGGGGAAATGCTTTAGCAAAAAAGAGCAGGAAGGAATGAGTTTTCTTTGTCTTTTGGCATCAGGGGAATTCACTTATTTTTTAGATTTGTATTTACTCTGACATGCTCTAGATATGTCCCAAAATAAATAAAGGAATTCGGTACATTCCCTAATTGTTTAGAAGTAGAGGGGCCAGGGGAATTGGAATTAAAACCAATTGGTTTGGAGGTTATAAAGTCATAGGAAATTCTTTTCAATTCAGTCATTACCACTTTGTTCATCTAAATAAGGATTTGGTACATAGAAAGTTTTTAGACTTTTGGACTGTTTTGACTTAAATTGTGTTCCTCCCCCTCAAAAAAACGTGTTGGAGTCCTAACCTCTAGTACCTCTGAATGTGATCTTATTTGAAGATAAGGTTTTTATAGGGGTAATTGGATTAAAGAAGACCATTGGGGGGAGGGGTCCTAATCTAATACAATTGGCATTCTTATAACAATAGTAAATTTGGACACAGAAACAGACACACATAAAGGGAAGACAGTGGGAAGAGAAACAGGGAGAAGACAGCCATTCACAAGTCAAGAACAGCCTGGAACAGATCCTTCACTTAAAATCCTCAGAAGCAACTGATGGTGGTGACATGTTAATTTCAGACTTCCAACCTCCAGAGCTCTCAGGCAATAAATTTCTGTTGTGTAAGCCACCCGGTCTGGAGTACTTTGTTAGGGCAGCGCTAGGAAACTAACACATGTGCCATCAATGATATGGTAACTGTTCATTTCCAGTCAGTGCTTTTTATCTGATATAAATACAGCTAACTTATCTCTTAAAGTAATTATCTTTCTTTGTCTTCTGGATGCAAGGAGATATTTTTAGGATTAGGAAACTGACCTTTATTTCTAGTATTTGAGTATCACGTTCTAGAGTTACATTGGCTGAGGAATAGGTAGATTTTTATTCTTTTGAATGTAATTATGAATATCATTTTATTCTATCTATAATTAGATGCACTTACACAGATGAAACCTTCACCTTTAGAAACATAATCAGTTTTTGAATTAGAAACAAACAACAGCTGGGCTGCTTGCCACACTTTTTTGACACTAAGTGGTTTCCATTTAAACTCAAGAAATGCTGGAATTGGTCAGGATGCTTGTGGAAGATTAGATTGCTTTGACCCTGGCTGCTTTACTTGTGTGATGATTACATTTGGGTGGTTTCCTGGTAGACCCTGCATTCTAATAGAACCTTGGTTGCCATTGGTAATGCAAGTAATAATCTGTAAGGATTCTCTGGAAGAGGCCACTCACGGAAGAATATCCACAATAATAACTTCCATTAGGAAGAGGAGAGAACTGAGAACATGGAAGGATTACTGGTCTGTGACAATGATGTGAGCAATAGATATTGTTGAGGACCTCCGTCTGTTCTTATAAAAAGAAAAGTCCTTGATTATTCCTTGATTACTTTTCTTAGATTTGCTGTCTGGAGGTATTCCTTTTTCTGTTGTTTTATGTGACCCCTGTCTCACCGCAAGCTTCTTCCTAAGCTATTTTTATCCACGTCACTTTGGGAGTACATACTTCTTGCAGCCTGTGTGAGTTTTGTATCTTGCTTATTGCTTATGCAAATTTGAAAAAAATCTAAAGATCTTTAAGCTTATGAAAGCACTTTTTTCCCAAGACATTTAAAGTCTAAAGATTTTTCAGACTAGTCTGCTAATTTCTCTCAAAAACTTGATAAACTTCTGGTATACTTACTTCCATAAATTTTTATGGCCAGACTGTCCTCAAAATTCCTTCTTAAAATATAATTTTTGAGTTTTTATTTCTTCGTCTCCTCAATCCATGCATCTCTCTATCTCCTTGGAAGCTACCTTGAGGTTATTGAGACAATAGTGTTGGGTTCGACTTTGTTGTTCAATGCCTTGTTTCAGTTTTCTCTCCTGTGCTGTTGGCATTTAGAAGTACACAATTTTTAAATATTGGAGGCTCCTAATCTCTCAGCTACCTGTTTATTTTTAGTCTCTACTTGAAACTAATTCTTGCCTGAACTACTGCTGTCCTTGTAATGTCCAACGAAAGACAGCAAGCAAATAACTGCATATACACACCAATATTAAACAGATAGAAGTTTTTATGAGCCAGGACTGGGAATGGCAAATAAACTTCCACCCGTATGCCATTGGCTAGAACTCAATCGTGTGTCCACACCAACTTCAAGGGAGACTGGGAAATGTAGTTCAGTCATGTGCCTAAGAAGAATTGGGCAGTAGATTTTGGTGGACAGTCAACATTCTCTGTCACATGCAATATATCACACTGATTTTTTTCAAATGTATATAATCAAGACATTTTCTGAACATTAGTGCTTTAGTTGGCATTTTCCCATCATCTGATCTTTCTTTTGTCATTATCCACTTTTGTTCCTGAGTTGTTTTGCTTTACAATATTCTTTTTGTCCTGGATATTCCCATTACTGCCAGTGTTTTCCCAATATTACTTCCCACATTTGGACATTGGTCATGTTGGGTCATTGAGACTTCCCCTAACAAAGTAAGTGTAACAGGCATCAGAAACACAGTATTGGAGCTAAGCAGAGATGAAAAATGTGACAGATAATAAGGAAACAAAGAAGAGGAGGACAACAATATGGAAAAGAGAAATTTCTATCTCATTTCCCTCTGAAGACTTATTTCATCTCTCTTGTTTTGATGCATTTCATAAAAAAGCCTTTTATTCATGCAGATGACACAATTTGCTTTAAAACTGCTTCCTTTAAAATGGCTTTGGAACTATCACCATTCCTCAATAATGATCATAATTACACTTGAGCAATCATATGGTAATTGCACACTAATGTAAGAGGCAAAGTAATGAAAATATGCGTTTAATAGTGTGGTATTATATATGTGTGTGTGTATATATATATATATATATATATATATATATATATATGTTTTATCTTTGTCCCTGGTTCCTAATGCAGAGCTTCAAAAAAATCTTGGAATTTAGGAGTGTCTTTTGTTGTTCATATCTTTCAACCATACCTGATTTTATGCTAAGGAGGCAACTCATAGAGGAGATAGCTTCAGCATGAGAACCAGAAAAAGCAACCTTATGATTAGAATATTGAAACTTTCAATATCTTCATCACCTTCCAAACCTCCAGGGACAGAAGAGGGGCTGGACATTGAGTTTAATCACATGACTAATGACTTAATTAATCGTGTCTACATAATGAAACTGATAAAAACTCTGAAAAACGAGGATTCGAGAGCTTCCTGGTAGGTCAACATATTGATGTACCAAGAAAGCAGCATGTCCTGACTTCATCGGGACAGAAGCTGCTATGCTCACGATCCTTCCAGATTTGCCCTGTGTCCTTTTTTTATCCACCATTCATTTTCATTCTTTATAATAAAATGATAATTATTAAATATAGCATTTTCATGAGTTCTGTGAGCGTTCTAGCAAATTATCAAAACTGAGGGAACTGTGGAAAGCCCCAAATTTATAGCAGTCTGGACAGAAGTACAGTTGCCTTGGAGACACATAGGACTTGTGACTGAGGGTAGTCTTGTGGGACTGAGGCCCCTTAACCTCTGGGGTCTGAGTCAACTCTGGGTAGTGTCATAATTAAATTGAATTGTAGGACATCCAGTTGGTGTCACAGAACTGGTGTCAGACTGCAAAGAGTCATGTCTGCAAATCATATCATTTTGTAGTCAGTGATAGAGCAAAATGATAAAAATTGGAGATAGCTTCTGGGAGAAATAAGTGAAGACTATCAGAATTATTTGTTCAACATATGAACTGTGTAAAAGCAAGAAGGCAAATTTTTCATGTTCTCAATTTAAACTGAAGCCAATAAATATTTACTAAGCACCAATTATGAGCCAAATACCTTACTAAATGCTAGAGGTTTCCAATAGAATAAATACTTGCAATTTGTAATGTGATGGGAGGAACAGATAGATATATAGGAACAGACAAAACACATGTCCTTACTTTTTTTGTGTGTGCAAATAATTGGACTACTTTTTGTTCATAATCAAAGTACTAGAATGGCTGAATGCAAGTTTGGTATTAGCTGCCTACATGAGATTTGATTCATTAGGAAAGATTTTTATCCTGTTTTTAAGCAAATATTTACCTTTTCCCTTACTGGTCCACAAAGAATTTGAAGAAAATATTGGTATTAGTTTCTATTTCTTTTGAATGTAGAAAAGCATTACCTGATCCACTCTGGAGGAGTGATAAAATGTTATTTATGTGGATAATTATTAATACCTTTTTAATGGTTATTTATTTTTGAGAGAGAGCACAAATGGGGTGAGAAGCAGAGAGAGAGAGGAGAGAGAGAATCCCAAGCAGGCTCTGTGCTGTCAGTGCCGGGCTCAATGCAGGCCTCGATCTCATAAAATGTGAGATGATGACCTGGGCCAAAATCAAGTGTCAGACGCTTAACTGACTGAGCCACCCAGGTACCCCTGGGCAAAGTCTTTCTTCAGGTATTCTTCAAAACATCATGTCTATGCTGATAACCTAGTCAGAGTGGAATTTCTCCTGTAATTATTGTGTCAGTGGTATTTTCTAACCTTTCCTGTTCCAAAATTTCCCCCAGCAAGAACTATCAGCTGCTTCTGCAGACATTTTATTTGGTTCTAATTCTTGATCTCTTTTCAGTGAGATATCTGCATGTCACATACTGTTTTGTTTTTCAGACCTTCCCTTGTCATGGGAATTATTGTTGATTTACCTTATTTTACTAATTTTTAAAAGTATACTTGTGTTTTATGAACTATAACTTTTGAACAACATTAAATGGTACTGAACTTACCTTTATTTTTGAAAAGTACATACAGGTAGTTTATTTTATAGTTTATAAAAGCACAAGAAGGAATAGCTGTTGCTTTTCTCAAAACCAAAGCTAATGAAACTGTAAATATTTTAGATCTCTTATTCTGTAAAAAAGCAGAATAAGATCATGCACATGGAATGCATGATTGCTTCCTGTTTGTTTGGCAAACTTGTCTTTTAAGGCTCTACTCTGATGTCACTTCATCTACGACACCATCTGCATCCTCGTGAGGCTTCTTTAATACTTAGACTTCTACAGGCTCACATCACATGGCTTTGTAAATACTTGATTTTAAGTCTGTCTGTTAAGCAAAACTATGAATACCTGCAAAATTGGAATCTTCTGTTAATCATCTTTGCATCCTATCAACCCAGTTCAGTGCCTGATACATAACAGTTAATGGATAAGTGTTTCTTGATTGCACTGCTTTGTTTTTTCCGAAGCCATGGGAATAGTCAAAGCTTTTTTTTTTTTCCTTTTTTCCCCCTTAATTTAACACACATTTTAAATGTGTTTTTAGTTTGCTATATTATTTCTGATATAAGTTACTGTTTAAACAAGATATGAGCTAACAGATCTCTTGACTCATTTCCAACTACGTATCTTATCTTCCAAAGTGGAAACCAAGAGCCTGACCGTACAACCAGGTGATACAGATGAATCAAGTGAATCATATGTAAGAAAGAATGAATCTAAAAGGAAGCAGATGCTTTCAATTATGGCCAGTTGTTGACATGACCTATGATATCAGATTTTCCAAATGTAAAAGGAATCAGAAATTTAGACTCTTAGGTTAAGTGTTGGAACTTAGTCAGCCTCAGTAAATTCACGCAGGCCAAATGACACTCCTGCAGTTTCAATTGGACTGTGCACTGCCAATGTATAACTGCTAGTGTATGTGTTGTTTTTGAGAGACAGAGGGGTAGATAAATGATACTGTCCCAAGAATCATGCTGGAGGGGCGCCTGGGTGGCTCAGTCAGTTAAGCGTCTGACTGCGGCTCAGGTCATGATCTACAGCTTGTGAGTTTCAGCCCCGCATCGGGCTCTGTGCTGACAGCTCAGAGACTGGAGCCTGCTTTGGGTTCTGTGTCTCCCTCTCTCTCTCTCTGCCCCTCCCCCGCTCACACTCTGTCTCTCTCTTTCTCAAAAAAATAAACAAACATTAAAAAAATTAAAAAAAAAAGAATCACACTGGAGTGGATGGTAAGACTAAGTGTTAGTCATGTATAATTTTCCCCCCATATATAAAATGGCATTTATAAAAGGGAGGTTTAAGAAATTAATCCAACTTCTTCTTTGTCTAGAGGAAAGAAATTGTGGAATGTATTCTCATCAAGATGGAATGAGTTACTTGAGCTCTTACTTTTTTATGTAACTTAAAAATTAGTAGGACTCAAAAATTTTATTATAGGATCTTCAGTGTTTTTTCTCCACTATAAGGGAAGTTAATACTAAAAAAGAGAGTAAATCACAAATGCAGAATTGTTCACATACACAGAAGGGCAGCACCCCTCGATAAGAAAGTGTTTTCTGAGTGTGTAAAGCATAATAACCATTTAGAGAATGAGGAGGATTTTCAGAGCTGACATTAAGAACAGTGAATTCTCTAAGATGAGAATATTATCCACTGTGAGGTAGAATCTTAATCTGGGGAAGGAATTTTTGTATCTCATCGGACAGCCAATCTGACTCATCAATATCCATGCTGGGAAGAACTGAGAAGTCATCTCCAAACCACCTACACGTACTGTTCAAACTAAGCGTTCTCGACACCTTGCCTCCTAAATTAGAGAATATACTAGGATGTAATGGACACAGACAAAAATTGGGGCACCACTTGCTTATTTTTCCTTTTGCCCTCTCCCTACAATCTCAAGTGAGGATATTCTTATAGTCTAGACAGTCTTCTCAACCAGATGGATGGGATGAATGTGGTGTAATAACTCGTGTCACTACTTGGAAGGGTCTCATCTGTCCAAGAGCCTCATCTGTCCTCTTGGACAGACCTCATTTGTTTGTCCAGGGGAAGCCCAGGGGTCAAATCACCCTCATGCCTTCACAAAAAGCAAGGGCAGTAGTCCTCTTTCATTCTTTGAGCAGTAGTCTTTTGCACACAGTCTTCAAATCGGGGTATGGGAGGCTCTCCTTCCCTTCCTCCAGATTTGCTACTTTGGAAACAGGAGCTTACTTCCTTTGCCTTAAACGCCAAAGTTAACATTGTCATTTGATCATAGCTAAGATATGAGTTTTTTATTTGCTTAGCTGTATCTATTTTTTCCAAGGAAAGGTGGCAGAAACCAGCATTTTTGAGATTACTGTTGGCTAAGTAAAAGATAACTTCCGTTCTTAAGAAGCCCCGTACAATCTTACACAAGCATTTGCTCTCATGTCTTCATTTATTAAGGGAAGTTAATTGCAACAAAATTTTTCAAAAGAAACTCCCATACACTGTGATACACACACACACATAATACACACACACACAGTTTCTTTTCTTTCTTTCTTTCTTTCTTTCTTTCTTTCTTTCTTTCTTTCTTTTTCTTCTTCTTCTTCTTCTTCTTCTTCTTCTTCTTCTTCTTCTTCTTCTTCTTCTTCTCCTCCTCCTCCTCCTCCTCCTCCTCCTCCTCCTCCTCCTCCTCCTCCTCTTTGGCATTTAAAGAACTTAGCTGCAGTTTGGTGTGGCTGGGCACAACTTAAAGGTATTTAGAGAAATGAAAACTCAGATGACAGAAAGTTGAAAACCCCTGGATGTGGTGGCTCCTACCTGCCTATTTTTGTGTCCTCACATAGGAGAATATCCAAAAGCAAAGCTTCCAGGTGTTATGATACTTTATGTGGTTTTAGGGTTTTTTTTTTGCATTTTATTAAGTCCTTTATTGTGTTTGTTCTTTTTATTATATTACCTCAAGTCTTTTGCAGAAATATGTATGAAGAGTAAATATTTTTAACCTAGAGTACAAACTGGTGGTTACCAGAGGACAGGTGGGCGGGGGATGGGTGAAACAGGTGATGGAGACTAAGGAGGGCATTTGTGATGAGCACCCAGTGTCTAAGTAAGTGTTGAATCACTAAATTCTGCACCTGAAACCAATATTACACTGTATGTTAACTAACTGGAATTTAAATAAAAATTTGAAAGAGTAAACACGTGTTTAATATATGAGAGAATTAACCTTCCTTAATTATTGGGTACTTTAACTGGTGAAGAAAACTTGGTCATGAAAAATAAAGGGACGTATTAAAAATGCAGTTATATACACTTACCACAATGTGTGAAGTCGTGTACATTTGTAGCCACCAACCGTTTAATGAAAATATCTTCTTCACATGTATCAGGAAAACATAAGCAGAAAAACGTAAAATATAGAATCCTCACACATTTTTCCATTTCAAATTTCTGAACAGAAAGAACGAGAGAAAGGTTCTAATTTGGCCTTTATGTTTCGACTTCCTTTTGCTGCTGGGAGGGTGTTCAGCATCAGTATGTTGGACACACTTCTGTATCAGGTATGTGGTGTTTCCTTCTTTTCTCTCTATCATATTTATCCTAATCTCACTTAGATTTTATTAAATGAATAATCCTTCTAGTGTTTCTCATGCAGCTGTTACCTTAAGATTGGTTTTGGAAGTAATTCAGTGTTTTATTTTGTGTGGTTCATGACAAATGTGCCTGTGAAATATTTTGTAAGAAAAACACTATTTTTCAGAATAATCTATGAAATAATTTTTAGTTATTCTTTAGCATCAGTGTCCTACAGTGTTTACTGTGACATTTTAATACATTTTGCCTATTACTCTCAGCATATTACCACACTAAAAAAAAGAAGCTAAGAAAAAAATGATTATAGTAAAAAAAAGACACCCTTCTTCATAATGCACACTTTTTGGAAATAAGACACCAAATTGATGTCAATAAACTGATAAACCAAGGATGTTTTAAATATCCATTAATTATCGCATACCTTAGAAAATATATTAAAAAGATTTTGCAACATCTAAAACACATTTAGTTTGTTCCTGAACACCAAAGTTAATGTTGTCATTTGATCATAGCTAAGATATTTAGAGATGTTATTTTACACCAATATATTTTAATCTTTTTTTAAGGCTACCAGAAACTGAACAGCAGTAATATTTCATATTCTCTGACTCAAGTAATCAGACAATTTATAAATGTTTCTATTAAGAGAAAAAAGGTATTCATGGAGCTTTAAATTACTTGATAGCTTTAATCTCAAATTACGTATTCAAACATTTTGTTGTGCTGTTTTCTTTTTGATTATGTATTTTATGTACCCTCTTTTGCAATGCTTGACTGAATAAACTAATCTGAAGATAGTTAGAGCTGGCCTTCGGGCTAATTATGCCCCTGAATATGCCTCTAGCAATGTCACAAACCATCTGCTTATGCCAGATGAGTCCAGGAACAAATGCAACAGAGGAGAATAAACACTCCTATTCACCCTGAAGTTTCCAGACACATTATCTGGGCACTCCAAGAGGGGGACCTCCACCCCCACACACCATTCCCACACATATACTTCTGATCTCTTAAGGGATTGAAGAGCAATCCTGAAACTGAACATTTTATGTCACTAGCAGTCAAATGGTGGATGTCATTATGCACCAATGTTTTTCAGATTTCTTAGCCCTGGTATCTTATGTTTCAATAAAATCTCACTAGAAAGGCTAATATATGGGGTAAATAGAAGGGAAACTGTTCTATAGAAGTGGAAAGCAGTGGTTATTTCTTTCTCTTCATTTATACCTTATTTTTTTTTTGTTGTTATAAATACAAATGTAGGAAGTTGGTGTTTTCTGAAGCTAGCGCCGAAAGCGTGAACTAGAACAATAATTTTCAAAGTAGTAACTGTCTATTTAGCTTTGCCTGACATCAGACAAGATATGTTATGTTTCATTTTTCAGATCGGTAAAGAGTAGTCATTTATGGGTTAAAAAAGATATTAGAAATTATAAGTAAATTTCTAAAATTATATAACAAGCATGCGTGTATTCTTAAGATATATACTAAATGCCATCTAATTTTTTTGGTTAATGATTTGAACCCATCCTCTTGAGGATAAATGTTTATATTATGTATTTAAGAACTATTATTAATGACTAGAATTGTACAGTGATTTACTATTAATGTAATTCTATTCTAGACATAATATCATTTGCTTCCTCAAAGAAAACTCTGATATAGACAGTATTATCAATCACAGTAGAGGAGACACAAGGGCTCAGAAAGATAAATTATCCCATGGTTAGTGTGAACCCACATCTTCAGACCATGCACATCTCATTTGATTACTCACAACCTCATCCCTGTGGTAAATGAGTCCATATTTGTATAGTGTTTGAGTTTCTTGTGGTACTTTTTTTTTTTAACTTACCAGAAGGTTGTTTTTCTTTATTAATATCTTCTCAGTCATCCTTTTTCTCCTTCCCACTTGAAACACAGATCACTTGTACATTTTTAATAGTTTTCTTAATTTTTCTCTTTGTGGACCTGGAAAACAAATGATTAAAAAATAAGTACTAATGGGGCTCCTGGGTGGCTCAGTCTGTTAAGCGTCCAACTCTTGGTCTCAACTCAGGTCTTGATCTCAGCATCATGAGTTCCAGCCTCATGTTGGGCTCTGTGCTGTGTGTGAAGACTACTTAAAAAAATAAGTATTATCTGCGGAGATGTCAGGGAGGGGTGGGGGAGAAAAAAGTATTATCGAAAATAAAATTAAATAGATACT
The DNA here is from genome assembly GCF_018350195.1 of Panthera tigris. Lineage (NCBI taxonomy): Eukaryota > Metazoa > Chordata > Mammalia > Carnivora > Felidae > Panthera > Panthera tigris. Next base: position 45,654,361 of record NC_056678.1, read on the forward strand.
AAAGGAAACTGAAAAAAGATTCTTCTGTGATTGAATTATATGAGATTGAATGCATGGATTTTGTGATATCAGGTGGGACTGTCCCTTTTTGGCTCATTCCTACCTCTTGTCTTTGACCTGATGACGTTACAGGACAAATGATCTCTGGATAAGGAATACTTCAGTGACAAACACAGTGAACAAATTAGCTGTATTACCACATCTGACTCAAAAATAATTTATAACGGGGGCGCCTGGGTGGCTCAGTCGGTTGAGTGTCCGACTTCAGCTCAGGTCATGATCTCGCGGTTTGTGAGTTCGAGCCCCGTGTCAGGCTGTGTGCTGACAGCTCAGAGCCTGGAGCCTGCTTCGGATTCTGTGTCTCCCTGTCTCTCTGCCCCTTCCATGCTCATGCTCTGTCTCTCTCTGTCTCTCAATAATAAATAAACATTAAAAAAAATAATTTATAATGGTTATTTGCCAAATCCTCAGTTTACTCTCTTTTCCATGAGCGCTTTCAATTTTTCGCTTTGGAAAATAGTTTTAAGTAGTTGAGAATGTATTTATTTTATTTTTTTAAACATAATTTATTGTTGGGACGCCTGGGTGGCTCAGTCGGTTGGGCATCCGACTTCAGCTCAGGTCATGATCTCACAGTCTGTGAGTTCGAGCCCCGCATTGGGTTCTGTGCTGACAGCTCGGAGCCTGGAGCCTGCTGCAGATTCTGTGTCTCCCTCTCTCTCTGCCCCTCCCCTGCTCATGCTTAGTCTCTCTCTGTCTCAAAAATAAATAAAAACATTAAAAAATTTTTAAGTATAATTTATTGTCAAATTGGTTTCCATACAACACCCAGTGCTCATCCCAAGTGCCCTCCTCCATGCCCATCACCCACTTTCCCCTCTCGCCCACCCCCTCATCAACCCTCAGTTTGTTCTTGAGAATGTGTTTTAAAAGTCTTCTTTAGCACACACACTGAGTTATGAGTGAAGTTGGACAGTGCTTGTCACCACTGCTCTTGATAACTACAAGAACACTAACACACCTTAAAACCAAACTGCCATTTCTTTGGCCTGAGATAAGGGAATGGATGTGTTTCCTTATGTGCTCGTTTAAGTGGGAGGGTTTAGTTTTCTGATGCTTGCTGTTGGTAAAAAGTGCTGGACAAAGTAGTCTAGTAAATGTATTTAAAAGGTATTATACCTTTAAAAAAAGTCTTTGCTATGCAAAATAACTAGACAATTATTTAATCTTTTCATTTTTTTTAACACTTGAAGATCAAATTCAAAACAGTCATTTTATATAGTTTATGAAATAATTACATGGCATGGTGAAAATGTACTAGTATTGGTTGAAAGTTTTTCTTTTCACTCAGAGCTAAGAATAAATTGAAGAAGTTGGAAGCATTGTTAACTTAATGCTCTGTTGAGTAGTATTCTAGCAACATATCAAAATATATGCTACCATTTCAAATAGTTTGATGATGATATTTAATGCTAAAATATTAATCATTAATAATTAGACCTACTGAAATATTAGAAATTTATTCTATTAGCAAGGAGCTTAGTCCCAAAGAAACCCTTTGGAATTATCCCCTTGCAAATTTTAGTTTTCAAGGTTTTTTTTTTTTTTTTAATATTCTCTATTTTTTTTAACTCATAGTTTTTTGGTATTGAAAATCTAAAAACACTTTTATCATGACTGATAGCATACATAAAGTTTAAGCATATCAGGATACTCCATAAAACAATCATTCCCCATATTTCCTTATGGACATCTTAACTGTACCTGTGTATTTAAGACACTGACAGGATAGATTTTTATTTCCTTTTTTGTGGGGGCTTAATGATGTGTTATGGGAAGTAACCTTTTGCTGGTTAATGGTAAGATGTTCTCACTGAGCTATTCTGTACATTTCATACACATAATAAATACATATTTTGTTTATATTGCAGTCATTTGTAAAGGATTATATGATTTCTATCACCAGACTTCTGTTGGGATTGGATACTACACCAGGATCAGGGTTTCTTTGCTCTGTAAGTTAATATTTGCTGGAATAGAAGATTGTTCTAAGAGATGTTTCTGAAATCCATCTGTGGTATAGTTTGGCTAACTCATATATGTCACTTTTTTCCTCTAATATGTGCTCAAAGAATATCATCATAGTTTTTTTTAATTCTTTAAAAAATTTTCGGGGAAACATTATTTTAAGTTAATAATCATGAAAATAGCAATTCTATACAAAATTCAGAACCAGTGTCTTTTTTTTCTAGCTGGCATTTGAGACAGTTTCTGACATGACGTTTAACCCCTTAGTTTTAAAAATGAGTACACTATATCCAGGCGTATTCAGTGAAGTGACTGGCCAACTATTAAGATTTTTGATGAGTGAAGAATGACTAGTACTTAATTATGCCTTCTGTCTGGGAGTCCCGTACTCATTCTGCTACACCTTTTTCTCATTATGAGAGTTATTAGGACTTTGGATGGACAGTTTCTTTTTGTGCTGGAGTGTGTTTTGCACTTGTAGCATTTGTAACATTGGCAGACCCTGCCTGCTAAACTTTAGTGGCAGCCTGTAATCATTGCAACATTCACAAAGTCTACACGTTTTGTAACATCTCCCAGTGAACTAACAGTGACTGCTGTCTACCAATATTGAACTAATACAATGTGACTACTGTCTACTCTGTTGAACTAATATAATGTCCTGCTGCCACAAATTGAGTGGTTGGTCTTCTGAAGTTTGAGGAACCCCAGGGATAAGCTGAAGTGAAATGCTATGACTAAGTTCAATACATGGATAAGCACTTACGAATGTCACTTTGAGATTTCAAAGTTTTAATGAATTCTACATTTAAAAAGTGAAAACCAACCACTGTATTTTTACTTTTTTGATGTAATATGTAAATGATTCGTATATCTTATAGATGAAAATCACTGAGGATGACCTATGGATCAGAACTTATGCCAGACTTTACCAGAAGTTGTGCTCTTCTACTGGAGATGTTCCCATTGGGATCTACAGGACTGAGTCCCAGAAACTTACTACATCTGAGGTTTGGAAATACCAAAATATTTCATTTTAATGATTAGCCTGATTAAATATAGCTATTTCTAATCTTGGAAATGGATTTCTAAAAAAAAATGTCATAGAAAGTGACAAAGAATGCTTTCTGGACATATAGTGTCATCTCAGAGGCAAAAACTTAAATATTTGTTTAAGTAAACTATGTCAGAATTTCGCAAAACATTGTTGGCTAAGGGGCTATTCTAGAGTTTATGAACTTTGGGTTCTGAATGCCTTTTGTGGATCTAAGATTTTGCATGTCTAGATTGTCAGGTAGCAAATTAATTTTAAGTAACCTTCTGACACATAAGAGAGCTTCTCAGGGCAAGCAATCTAGCTTTCTAATATACTGCTCATTTCATATACACACATTTGGAAGGAAGTAAATTGAAGTTAGTAAGCATTGAAACTCACATTTTTCAAACTCTAGATAAAGACTACTCTGAAGCCAAGATAAAACCCTTCAGGAGTAGTACCAGACCTTCCCAGAGGAAAGCTCAGTCATTTTAAAAGCAAAATAGAATCTGTTAATATAGAACAAAATTTCTGATGGCCTCATACAGCTGAAAACATATTCACACCGATCTGGCCCCATAATGTTGTTCTAAATAATTTTTAAATCCTTGGTAAAACATGCACTTTAAAATTTTTTTTTTTTTTTAATATTTATTCTTGAGACAGAGACGGAGCGTGAACAGGGGAGGGTCAGAGAGAGAGGGAGACACAGAATCTGAAACAGGCTCCAGGCTCTGAGCTGTCAGCACAGAGCCCCGACGCGGGGCTCGAACCCACCAACTGTGAGATCATGACCTGAGCCAAAGTCAGACGCTTAACCGACTGAGCCACCCAGGCGCCCCATAGCATGCACTTTTTAAATTATATTCTTTTATGAAATAAAAATTTTGGATAAATGTACTATTCTACCAATATTTATAAAATTACTTAATATAAATATTTTGAAATATTTTTTCTTGAAATATTCTTGAAATATTTTTCTTCTCAAATACCTTAAAGGTATTTGAAATTTTGGTTAGCCATATTTATTTCTGGTCTTATGCAAAATTAACTCAACTGTGAGGCTCAGATCAGTTATATGCATTTTAGTAATCCATGCAGCCATTTTACCAGTTTGTGTTAAAATCAGTGAATCCATATATATGTGTGTATATATATATATATATATATCTATCTCCATATATATATATATGAATATATATATGAATATATATATTCATATATATATTCATATATATATATGGAGATAGATATATATATATATATAAAGAGCTTTATGAGTAAAAGAGTAGATTTTTGTTTATTTGATAAAATTTGTGATTTGACATTTAAAAAAGTAATATTGAGGGCAGCAGGAAATAGTTCAGTTTTTCTTAGGTGTTTTCTGCCACTTTCACTGTAGATCAGGAGTGCTAAAAGGAACTTTATTGCCATCTCTGCTATTTGTAAGATAGTTTAGCCAGATAGTCCTAAAATTTTAAGAATACTGGATCCAAAAAAATTATTATTTGATTAAAAACCTTTAATAGAAGACAAGTGCTTTCACACCTAAGCAATTAACCATTTCTTATTTGAACTTGGTAAATATAAAGGAAATTTACATTCAACAGAGAATTATCATGCTCTTATCTTACATATAGGCTTTGTCAATTTGAATGTAGTAAATTCTGCCCTTGGTCAAGTTCATATTCAGGTCATTTTATATTATTAAGGGACTTTGTTGTATTCTGTTTACATTATATGTAGAGAAGGGATCATAGAGTATTTATATTGCCATGAAGCAGCATTTAACACTATATTTTGGTCAGTTCTTCCCATCACAAAAAAGATCACTTTATTAAAATGTTTATAAATCCCCAAAGCTCTAGCTTATATGGAAAACATATATTCTTGGGGAAATAAAAGGAAACTGAGTTAAATAAAGATGATACCCCTTGTCTTCCTTTATTGAATTCAACTCATCCTTTGGAACATATATTTTTGCCTATTGTATAAAAATTGAGGCAACTTAAATAATTAAAGATAAAAATAAAGCCATCAAGATTTTTTGACAACAAAATATATTAATAGAGGCCGAGAAATGAATGTTATTCTACATCTAAAATGAACTTAGTGCCACAGCTGAGCCAGAATTCTACTTTTACTTTCCTGGCAAGTAAGGCAAAAATAGAACTGTTGAATTATATAGTAATTATAGTCTGATTCATGAAAAGATAAAAATTAATCTTGAGAAAGATTGGTTATTAAAAGAACACATATAATATAAGCTTTCTTATTTAAAAGGTTTTAGATAACATGAAGAAGAGTATCTATCTTCAATCATAGTTTTGTAAGATGCAAAGTGCCATTAAAGTGCATATCTTTTAAATTAATCTTTTATTTATTTTTAAAGGGACATCAATTAAATAATAACTCAGTAAAGAGTTGGATTGGATTTTGTGTGAAGAGGGAAACTTTTTTTCCTGACCATACAAAAACAAAGAATAAGACCTTAGCATCTCTGATGAGATGAGTGACTCATACATTCCACCATCTTTCTCAAATACCAGATGGTTCAAGAAAAGTCACGTTAGAATTCAAATGATTTACCTTTGCCTCAAATACGAGGGTTGTCTTACTTTAACTGAAGAAAGACACCAGATTTCAGGAGGTAGAAACTTCATTTAATAATTAGAATTGAAGAGTCTAACGTATTCTTTTCGGATAGCTGTCAGATCCCCATTCCCCTTGACAGTTCAGATAGCCGTATTACTGTCCCTCACTCCACACTGGCAAAGATTGAAGATTGTTTCAGTGGAGAGATGACACAGATATTGTGGACTGGGAGACACTAGGCATAGTTGAGGGCAGTGATACACACTAAATTCAGGGAGCTTAGTGCAAGATACATTTTGTATAGTGTACCCATCAGCAGTAGGTTAGAAGAGTCTTCCCTAGGGAATCTGACCAAGCCAAGTGAACAGCCTAAAGATGTAGACATGGGATATTCAATAATCCAGTGATCACCATGAAACTCAATAAAAAATGTTTCACTAGGAGCTTTCAATAAATGTTATCAGTCTCCTACTCTTAAATACGAGTAGACAACTAAAAATTCCATATGTCAAGAAATAGAATGAAACTCAAAGGCACTAAAATAAACAAACATGAAGAAAAAATTATGTAGGAAGGATAGATCATTGAAGAAGAAGACAATTTCAAAGCACAAAATGAAGACTTACATTCCTCAGTATTTACCTAAGACAAATGAAAATACATCCATGCAAAGATTTGCAATTTGCATATGAATGTTCTCAGAAGCATTGTTCATAATAGCCAAAATTTGGAAACAACCTAAATGTCCATCAACTAGTAAACAGATAAACAAAATGTATATCCATACAACAGAATACTGTTTATCAATAAAAAGAAACTACTTATATGTACTGTTACTTTGATGAATTCAAAAATATTATGATAGGGATACCTGGGTGGCTCAGTCAGTTAAGCATCTGACTCGATTTCAGCTCAGGTCACGATGTCATAGTTGGTGGGTTTGAGCCCCATGTCGGGCTCTGTGCTGATAGCTCAGAGCCCGGAGTCTGCCTCAGATTCTGTGTCTCCCTCTCTCTCTGCCCAACCCCCCCTGCTCACTTGCTCTGTCTATCTCTCTCTCTCTCTCTCTCTCTCTCTCTCAAAAATAAATAAACATTAAAATAAATAAATGTTTAAAAAATATGTTAAGAAGGCAGACACAAAAAACACATATAGTATGATTTCTTGTTTATGAAATGTCATAAAAAGTGAATGTATGCAGACAGGAAGCAGATTAATAATTGCCTAAAGCAGGGTGAGGTGGAGGAAATGGGGAACCAGTTAATGAACATGATGGGGTTTATTGGGGTATTGGAAATATCCTGAAACTCACTTATGGTCATAGTTGTACAACTTGGTAGATTTACTAAAATATCTGAATTTTACATTTGAAAATTATCTATGTCAAATATATATTATTAGTAAAGTTATATATTGAAAAGTGATCACTAATATTAGAAAGATAAGATATTGCAAGGATGAAAGATGAACAGGAAACTAAATTTTTAAAAGAATATTTAGGAAAGAAGAAAACCTTGGGAACTGAAAATGTAATACCAGAGGTAAAAAAGTTCATATCATAAAGTTGAAGAAATCACCAGGAAACTAGAACAAAATTTCAAAAATGGAAACAGTAAAGAAAAGATAAAATTAGAGGACTAGTCCAGGAGGTCTAAGATCTGAATGATAAGACTTCCATACAGAGGAGATGCGGGAAAATTGAAGAAATATCAGTGTAATAACTTAAGAATAATCCCAGGATAGAAGTGTGTTAATTTTCAAATCAGAAGGGTCATCAAGTGCCCACTATAATGAATTAAAATGAATTCACATCAAGACTCAGCAGCATAAAATTTCAGAATATTAAAGGAAAGAAGATTCAGGAGGAGAGCAAGGGGTAGGTCACATGCAAACTATACTTGGGATTTTTCAACAGCATCTCCGTAAGCCAAAAGACAATGGAACAATGCCTTCAAGATGTTGAGGGAATGTTTCCAACTAGTTCTAGTTCCAATTCTGAACTAGAATTCTATATTCAGCCAAACCTTTCAGACTTGTGGAAAGGTAGGATAAATCATATTTTAGCATTGTCTTCAAAAACATTCTTCCCATGGCTGCTTTCTAAGGAAACTACTCCCACCAAAAGAAATGAATGCACTGAGAAAGGAATCATGGTATGGAAGAAACCAGACATTTTGTAGAATCCAGGCAACAAATATGAGGCTAAGGAAATCCCTCCCCAGGGTTGCAGTGAAAAGACCACTAGGCATAAGAGCAACCTGGAGTGGGTCAGAAGGTTTCAGAGAGATTTCTTCAGGAAGATGAAATCTACAGAATACCTTATATATCTCAATATCTTACAGAAAGATTAGACAATTGCCAAAGACCTTAGGATATATTAAGTACATACATAATTAAACAGTTAATAAAAATAAGACAGTTATTAACTATAGGAATACAGTATTACTACTGACAAAAAAAAATTATGCAGGAAATCAATAGTAATCACATTTCCTGTATAGCTCATCTGTAAATTGCATTTAGTCATAGTATGCCCTCAACTTTGATCTGACCAAAATTATATTTGAACAATTTTGAAATGATGGGAGATGGCAAAGGTACTCGAATAAGTGGAAAAGATTAATTCCTCTCCCTTCAGAGTATGAAGTGAATAGATGAAAGCAGAGGCTGAAAAAAAAAAATTATCAGGTGTGCTATATAGAAACAGAGATAAAAACTACATATCCAGCTAAAAGACATAAAAGCAGATGAACTCTAAGGAAATAAAAGTGATGATAGTGGAAGCTTCTATTTGTCAAAACAAATCATAACATTTTCTGACGAAACTATGTATTTATAACTAATAAAAACAGCTAATAGGTTTATAGTCATATATAGTCATATAAGACCCAATCATTTATTATTTTTCAGATTATACTATCAAGTGTTAAGTTCAGTCCTATCTTGTGGATAATTTTTTATTAAATGCCAACATTTCATATCAGAATGTAGTAGGGATAAACACAAGTGAAAACTAGGCCTTGCTACCTTGTTATTTCATGAAGTTAAAAAAAGTACAAGTTAAAGTTGTATTTGACTTTACATGGGATTTCATGCCAACTCATTTTCTAGTCTGTCTTTAGTATCTTCTTATATTCAATGTATAGAAAAAAAGTTATTTTGCTTTGTCTGTGGCAGTAGGGGAACTACTACTCTAGCAGACATCTTTGAGAAGATAAATGATGATGAAGAATATTTATCATTAAAATTGTAACATGTACAAAAGACCTGGAATACAGTATGCTTTTTGGTGAGCTGTATACTGGTGGAAGGAGAATTCATACAAACACAGAGAATAAAGCATAGGTTCATACAGTGACTCAAGAAATCAGTCCATGGAAAGTAGGGTACAGCTGGATCCGCCCCCTTTTAGCTGGTGATATATCACCATGCCAGACTTCTACACCGTCTGTATGTGTCTATTTAAGGGAATCTTTAGAAACATCAGAATCTCCTGGTTCAAAAAACACAGGATACACAAGGACTCATGCTGCTTTTGCTGACAAAGAGGAACTACATTTCTGTCCACAATCCTTTATCCACAATTCCGAAATCCAAAATATCTCACTTGAATTGTGAGATTTTAATGTTATTATTCCACTTACAGTTCATATTCTTATTTTTTCCATGCTTATTTATTTTGAGAGAAAGCATGTGTGCACGAGCTGGGGAGGGGCAGAGAGAGAGGGAGAGAGAAAATCCCAAGCAGGCTCCATGCTGTCAGCACGGAGCCCAAGGCAGGACTCGATCCGAGGAACTGTGAGATCATGACTTGAGCCGAAATCAAGGCTTAACCAACTGAGCCACCCAGGCACCCTTAAAGTGAATATTCTTACTTTTCATTGCAGAAATATTACTATTTTTTATCATGAAATGTTACCAAGACCCACTAGGGACATTTCCTACCATACAGTATATAGTACAGTACCATTTTCCAAAGTCTGTTAAGTTCTTAATTAATAGACATATTTGTTCTTATGGTTGTTTGGTAAGAAAATGTGAAACTGCATTTACCTCGTTTTCCAGTGTACTGAAAGTCCCATCTGTTTGAAGTATATTGTAACCACTGAGAATTGTACTAGAAATTAGAAAAAGATCATTTTAAAGCACATTAAAGTACCAGTATCTCTTCGGTGTGCACAATAAATTAGTGGAATATGTTACTCTGATTGTTGGTCACCTTCACAGTTAGTAAATCCTGTAACTTTAAAGCATGTGATTTAATGGAATAGTTAATCATTGACTGTCCCATCTATCAGTCATTAACTCTTGACTATTAAGGTGAAACGTAGTATTTTTAAATGTACAAAATCACATTAATAAAATTATTTTAATAAGGATTAAGATAGAATAGTTTTGAAATTCTAGCTGCCCATTCTGCCATTATTCACTCAAGCAATGTTTTTATTTTCTTGGGCCATGTGTTAAGAATCCTGAGATCAACAGTTTTAAGGAGGCTGTAATTAAATGTTCATCATGCATTTTTTAGATTTGTGACAACAGTTAGAATGCTAGACGATTTGTCAGACTTGAGTAATGTTATATCAAGGAATATAATTGAAAATTTCGCTTCCACTTATTGAAGAGTGAATAGAATGTTATTCTTTAGAACTGAAGAATAAGATAGCATGACTTTTATATCCCCTAATTACTTAAGGGTTATATGGTGACTGGACAGATCAAGTGTTAGACTTCACAGCCAATGTGAAAGCTCGGAATATTTCTCAAAATGAATTAAATTTATGCATTGGAGAAAAACAATCTTATTACAACATCTAAATTTAGAAGTATTAAATTTTAGAAAACAATTTTATATGAGATGCAAATTTTAAAACAGTACAGATATTAATGCCAACAATGATTATTGAATGCCAATAATCATATCAAATATTCTCTCATGAACTTTGTAAGCTTCTGTCAGTTGTTTTATTTTCTCTACTTGTACCACTTTTTCTTTTGATTAGAGAGACAGTTTTACCAAACAAACAAACAAAAAATAATCGAATAAGAAGTTTCTGGGAAGCTTTTAAAATAATAATCTATTCTTTATCTAATTTTATTCAGAAGTCCCGTGATAAACAATGAATCACATAATTGTAATGTGAGTGCTAAGTGGGGACTTGTCATATTTTGTCTTTGTTGCTGATCGTTTCATGTATGTATTGTTTAGTCATTGTTTAAACTGTATTTTGTATGTTTCTTTTTTCCTTCCTTTGTGTCAGTCTCGAGAAATAGCATCACAAGTAAGTATTTTGTCTCCCTTTCCTCAACCAGTTTAATTGTGAATTCAGAGCTGTTAAAAGGAAAGAATATTAATGATTGAATTCAATATTTCAGATATTAAAATAAAACAAATTGATTAAGCTGAGGTGTTATAAATGCTCTATTTTCAAGTTAGTGTGTCTGTATTTCCCTAATAAGATTGTGAGATCATTTTACCTGTTTGTCTTCAAACAATGTTTATGTATTAATCCAATCATATGTTTTACTGTGTGATGTCATTACCTACTCATCACTTAGTGGCTGTGGATTGTCTGTCTGTCCTTGAGTGAGGGGCCCACCTTAAATGCAAGCAGCTGGGACTGAAAATGTGATATGAAACATACCTTTTTGTACACTTCCTGTGTAGGCTGGTCCCCCTAGAAGGGGTTATAGGAACAATAGGACGTGGGATGGCTTTCTCTAGCATACTTTTTAATGTTGAATTTATTCTTTAATAGTTTTAATTTATTGTCATGAAGAAACCATCAGTTTAGTGTTTGATAACAGTGATCAGTGCTAATAATTGATTTATTACAATGAAAACAAAGTTCTTAATATTATGTATGTATACATGCACTTATATTGCTGAAAACCTTGATATCATCTTCCTGTGATTTGTATTTTTAATTTTATTTTCCACTTTCTTCGTATAAACTATGGTAAACAATTGTCATTATGGTCTTAGCACCTAACACACACTCCCAAACATTAACATAATTAATGTAACTATTACAAATCTAAGCATTTTCAACTTTAAAAATTGCATTTTGAATGTGAAAGCAGTGGTAGAATTCAGCCCATTAAGTGTAAAACTTGTGTGCCAAAGTTGCCATCTGAGAGTACACGTCTGTTTTTCAGCTTGTTGAATTTTGGAGAAAAGTTCTGTATTATATTATCCAAATTTTTGGTGTAATGACTATTGTCTTACCTATGTCATACATTTGAATCTATATAATAAATGCAAATTCTGTTCACTAAATTATTTTAAACATCTTAAATTATTTATTTAAGGTTTTAAAAGTTGCAGCTATTATATTTTTCAGTATTCTTCTTTTGTTTTATTGTATATTAAATCTTTTAGAATTTACTAAGTAATCGCCAAGGAAACTTCACTTTGGGGTGCATGAATGATGTTTTAGAGGACTGCTTTCCAACCTATTTCACATGATGGTCCACACTGAAAATATAGTGTTTGTTTGGCATGAAGACGCCCAGGGGTTTCAGCTACCATGACTGCCTGCAGGTTGAGCAAATTAAGATCAAATTTTATCTCAATGTAGAACATATCCCTGGCACAGAATGATTTTGGGGAACATGTTTTAGAGTTTTATTGTTGCTTTTTTAGAATGTTTTATAACACTTTGAGTTCAAATGAGATCAAACATATATTTCTAAAGTTTTAATTTATACCAATATCTGACCTGACCAGCTGCACAAATGAAATTTCAAGTGCAGTGAATTGGCATCCAATATTTAATAAAATATTTGGTAATATGTCACAAGCCAAGTTGTTTCACCTTGCTTTTCCTCAAGGGATTCTCAGGTATAAGTCCAGATGTGGTAGAAACACAGTGGTAGAAACACTTGCTAGGGTTTCCTCTGTGTCCCAGGAAAAACAAAATTTTCATTTGGTCAAAAACTTTATAGTTTTATGTTTGGAAATGGACTGAATCTTTCAGATGTAGGTTTTGGCTATGTTGCAGTTCTACCTATTGATTCAGATGTTCTGCATTTGTATTCAGGTGGTACACATCACCATCACCTCTTTTCTCTAACTTACCACTTGGGGGCTAAAAGGCAAAAGTTTGGCACATTGCTGAATCATGGCAGCCAATTGCAAGTTTACCCATGGAGGTTTTTTCTTTCTCATAGATATTATTCTAGGTCTAAACATCTTTCAGTCAGCTCCCTGTGTAAGCAAAGTGTCTTCCCTTTCATTTACTGGAGGGTTTGAGTCTTCCAATATAAGTATCGTTCTTGCAATACTTTTTATGGAGGAAAAAAACCTCTAATTGTACTGTGGATATGAAGACATTTATCTTTGTAATTCTGATTGTTTCTACAACAATTTTCACCTTTTCGAGCTCTAATTTTTGTTTTTAGGTTTTTTTCTCTCCCCATCAACTCTCTCCCTTTACCTTTGAATATATATGGGTTTCCCAAATTCTCAAGAAAAATTTCCCCTTTTATTCTTTTTCTTTCTTATTCTTGTTGTTAAAATCTGAGAAAAGCTCATATGGCTGTTTATTCTATTCCTTATCAATGTCTTCCACAGTTTCTCCCCACTACTGTATTTATTCTCTTCTTGAATCACTAAAAGTCTTTAGCCAAAATCATGGACATTTTAAACTAGTTTTAATTTATTTAGACATCATATAACCTTTATCAGGGTTCATTATCTTCTACATCTTAAAATTATTTACCCTCAGTTTTTATATTATGAGTTACTTTCTTTATGTGTTTTACCTGTTTTTATTGGTTCATTTCTTAAACTTCCCTCCCTCTTTCTTTTGTTCAATTTCTGCCTATAACAGCTCATTTGAGATACTGCCAACGTGATCTCCCATCTGAAGGCTTGTCCTTAACCCGTTGTCCGTGGGATTGGCTCTGGAGCTCAAGACTCCCAAGTAGCTGCAGCAATCTAGGACTTCTAGGACTGGTCTTCATCTTTAACTTCCAGAAAGTGCTCCATTAACCACCTGAGTTTAGGCTAAAGTTCATTGCAAGTAGTCTCACCTGGAGGCTTAATCTTGATCCCTGCCCAGTGCTAAGCACTTTATTATTTTATTTAATCCTCACCATAAGCCAATATGGCAGACAATATTATTCTCATTTTTTTAAGTTTATTTATTTACTTTGAAAGAGAGACAGAGAGAGCAAGTGGGGGAGGGACAGAAGGAGAGGGCAAGTCCAAAGCAGGCTCCACACTGTCAGCACAGAGCCTGATGCGGAGCTCGAACTCACAAACCGTGAGATCATTACCTGAGCCAAACCAAGCGTCGGTGCTAAACCGACTGAGCCACCCAGGCGCCCCAACATTATTCGCGTTTTTAAAGCAGAGATATAGAGAAGTTAACTTGACTAAGGTCAAAAGCCCTGGAAATAGCAGACCTGGTTTTAGAATTTATCACTGACACCAGAGCCTCTTTTAATCACCAGGTCTCACTGTAGCAGCCTCTGCCGGTTTCTGAACTACCTCTCTCTTTTCCACCATCTGCTCTGAGGTCCTCAGATGCTTTGTTTAAGAATCAACATGGGAACTGACACTGGAACCATAAGCAGGCATTTACTAAATGTATGTTTTATAGTCTTTTGGTCTTTTTCTACACTTGATCTTGCAACAGTCGTTGTGTCTTACGGTTTCAATTATTACCTCTATGTTGATGGATGGCAGATTTGTGTTTTCCATCCTTGTAATTTATAAAAATGAAGACAAACCTATTTTCTGCCAGATCGTGTTCACTTTGTTATCTACTAGGAGGTAAAAATATTTATTGAGCACCACTAGGCACCCGATGCACCCATCAAGGTGATCGGTACGTGTCAGTAAACATACAAGAAAGATTTCTCAGAAAGCTAACATGAAAACTTCATGTCTTTTCTTGAATTTAATTACTTCTTGGTGGATTTACAATATCTAAATTCTCTTCCCTTCAATATCTTGCATAGAACAGATTAATGATCATATTCCTTACTTTATTCACATGATGCATGATGCATATAGTGGATATTTGATGCCTACTATATCAGATCAAATTTCTTATTGCTGGATTTTACACTACTTTATATTCTAACCATTCTTTATTGATAATCTTTCTGTCCCTGTGTCTGCTACAGATCATTTATTCAGTTACTCTGCCTGACCAAATGAGAAATGAACTTGGTATCAGATGATCTGGGTTTAAATGTTGGCTTCTCCCTTTACTAGCTGTGTGTAAAATGGTCTCTTCTCAACACACAGCAAAGTGAAGACTAAGTAGGGAGCATATGATTATCACTTCACAAATTAGAATAAAGGGCAGTTGTGTGTTAATTATTCATAGCTAATGGCAAACGATTCTGGAGCAGAGTACATAGAGTACCATAGATCTTATTTCATCAGTTTTCACTGCTGCACCATTTTGAGTGGATGACATTCCTTAGAAAGCATTTGTATCAACACACTTAAATTTATAAAATAATATAATAGTAAGTATTCTTGTGATTTGGATAAATACTTTATAATATTAGTCAAACATGTATATATTCACTATATACCTCAAATGCATTCTAATTACACACACACACACACACACACACACACACACACACACACACACCGTGAGTCTAAGCTCATCTGTAATTTTGTTTCACAATTTCTCTTACAGAAAATATACTCTTAGATCTTTTTTCTTACCTTATTTTACAATTATTTTAAAATATTTTCTGGCTTTTATTCTTATCTTGTGCATTTCCACCGCCAGGAAAGCATTTCTTACTTGCATTATGTCCTTACTCTAACTTAATAAGAATCTCATTGAAACACTTATTAGCAGGAAGCTGTTTAAGTGAATCCAATCTGTTTGATTTAATTTAACTACATAGTCATGATTTTCTGTCCACTTAACATCTTAAACTGCATGGAGATCATGCTTTCACTCTGCACAGCCATAAGAAGTAAATTAGGCCTTTAGTTACAGCTTTCTGTTGAATGGCCACTAGAGTCTACAAAATCAGAACCAGATGGAAAATTATAAGATTGATCTAGGTCTGCATAATGGAGTGGTGTTCTGTAAGCAACAGTATACTTGGATCAATAATGCTGTTTTGTGTAGATTCTTTACATGAGAATGTGAATATTTATATCTGTGAAGTCTTATATCATTGTATCTATTCTTCTTTTTTTTATTTTTATTTTTTTAGAGGGGGAGGTGAGGGAGAGGGAGAGGGAGAAGGAATCAGGCTCCACACTCAGTGCAGAGCCCAACATGGGTTCAATCCCGTGACCCTGAGATCATGACCTTAGCTGAAATCAAGAGTCAGATGCTCCACTCAGTCACCGAGGCACCCCCATTATGCCTGCAATTTAATTAAGACATTAAATATATCACAGAAATTTTCTTTCCACAGGCTCATTTACCCATAACTACCATATGTTTTAGGTCAGTGGTTCTCAAATGATAGAAAAAAGAAAGGGGGAGAGAGAAACAGTGTTTAAAATGGTGGAATTGGCCCATTAGAATCACTGTAATGGTTTTTCATGAATTTATATGCTTAAGTCCTTTTATTCTGGACTGTAAAATGCTGGAGGTGATAGAATGATATCCTCCCTAACTTGCCCTACAATGGGTAGGATCTGCCCCCACACACATATACTCACTGTTGAAACCATTGTTTTAGGCTGTGTATTCCTGTAATTCTGGAAAGTGGTAAGAGAAAATTGAACTGTGAAGAAGACAGAGCTGGCAATGAAAATATGATTCTAATAATGTAAGCCATTGGAATGCCTTTATGAGGATGTTAAACCTATGTGCTTATTCAGTGCTCTTCTATTTGTTGATTGTAAGTCAGTTTATTCAGATGTATAAGCTATTCTTTACACACACACACACACACATAAGTATGTATAATACATTAAAACCTAATCATAGAAACCCCAAAAGGGTGTTTTATGTAGAAAGCAAGTACACTCTTATGTTTATTTGTTTCTAGACATAAAATGGATGAATTGGTCAAAGAAAACCACTCTTTAGTTTCCTTATAAACCAAATTTAATGATGATGAAATCAATCTAAATTTGGGCCAGACTTTCATTCTGGCCTAGTGGACACACATCAACATGTGGCAGATGACAGTTAAAGTTAAATAAAAATTAGAAGACTGAAAGGGTGTCTTGAGACCTACAAAAAAAGTACTTGTCAAATATGTGGTAATAGCAATTCTGATGCCGATAATATCACTTTCTCTTTAAAAAGACAAAAAACGTAAGCATTACTTGGAGAAGAAATGCTATACCTTCAGAGAAGACAAAAGCTTTCCACTACTACACAGTGAAAAAAAGTGGACATCATCTGACTTCAAAAGAAAAACAATGAGAAAATAGTGTAAAATAGTGTTAGTGGCATTGGTTAGTGACATTTTCATGGAAACATGACATAATAAAGGCATTTTCATTAAACATTTAAAATATATTTCTGAACACTACAACTTAAAAGAGTTATGCATACTTTAGAGAAATATTAACCTTTAAATATTGCTGTTTAGCAAATTCTTTTCTCAGGATCACCAGTCACTTCTATAACATACTTGTATGAATAAAAGGTGCGTAACTTTTATTTAAAAATCTCCCATCATGGGTAGTGCTATGGTCCTAAATAAGCTAATGACCTTTTATTATGTATTTTCCTCTTCCTCAGTGCCTCTATAACAATAGCTATTATTTATGACATATATAGTAGAGGGCAAAAAGCTGTAGTAAGAACTATTTGATAATAGTCATCACCCATTCTATTCCATAAAAAATGCTTCATTCTTGGCTTCCTGAATAGTCAATTTTTCTATACATTCTCATATTCTTAATTTCTTATTTCTCATCTATTTCATATTCCCCAACTGAGGATTCTGAGGTATAAAAGTTAAAACGAGGGCATTATCTCTAAACCACATCTTTTTTTTTTTTTTTTTTTTTTTACCTTTTTTAAGGTTTATTTATTTTGGGGGTGGCGTGGAGAGGCAGAGAGAGAGGGAAAGAGAGAATCCCATGCAGGCTCCAAGCTATCAGCACAGAGCCCGATGCTGAGCTCAAACTCATGAACCATGAGATCATGACCTGATCTGAAATCAAGTCGATGCTAAACTGACTGAGCCACCCAGCCCCTGTGGCCCAACACCTATCTTTTCATTATTAAAATTCCCAACTTATATTAGTTAATCATAAATAGAAGCTTGGGAGGACTCTACAGATACAGCATAAAACTGCACAGCATAAAACTGTTGACAATTGATGGCAACACAACTCAAAAATTTTGCTGAGCAGCAGGAAGTGAAATCAGTTAATAAGCCTCAGCAAAAGAAGATTCTCAGTGGTAGTGGCCATTGCCTGCATACCTTGCTTGCTGTGCCAAATATTGAGATCAACCCTCATAGACAGGAGGGACACCTTTACCCAAATCTGGTAAAAGTGTTGAGACTGGCGATTCCACATGTGCACCAAGAGGGTAGGGTAAAGGGCCATAAGTCACTGTATTGGTCTGAGTCTTCCAGAGAAACAGAACCAAAAGGAGATATATATATATATATAAGAGAGAGAGAGAGAGAGAGAGAGAGAGAGAGGTAGATGTGTGTGTGTGTGTGTGTGTGTTTCTTATTATAAGGAATTGGCTTATGCAATTATGGGGAGCAAGAAGTCCCAAAATCTTCAGTTGGCAAGCTGGAGACCCAGGAGAGCTCGTGGTGTAACTCTAGTCTGAGTCTGAAGGCCTGAGAGTCAGGAGAGCTGAGATGGAAGCTGCATTCAAGGGCTGCATTCAAGGGCTGAAGACTGGTGTTCAAAGTTGAAGCAGTTAAGTAGAATAGCCTTTTGTTCTACTCAGATCTTCAGTTGATTAAATGGGGCCCACCCACATTGGGGAGTACTACCTGCTTTACTCAGTCTACCAATTCAGATGTTAGTCTCATTCAGAAACACCCTTACAGACACACCCAGGATAACGTTTGGCCAGATGTTTGGGCACCTGTGGCTTAGTCATGTTGACACACAAAATTAACCTTCATGAGTTCACTCTTTGTCAGTTAGGCACCTTATACATCTGTTCAAAACATGCTTAATCTCCAAAGACAATAACAAGGTCCTAATTCCTTTTAACATGTTAACATAAATATTTTGCGTACAAATAAAAACACACTAAGTCCTTCATCAAAGGGGAGCTAAAGTCCTTGAGTGATGTTTCCTTGTCTCCCTGATGTCTGTAACTTAAATAGTATGCTGTAAAATTAACAGTACTTAAATAGTATGATATAAAGCCTATACATTTTACATTACATGATAAAGAAATAAGAGAGGGAAGAAAACAAAAATATTTCTTAACACACATGCACACAGTCAAATAAATTTATAACAAAATAAGGGAGAGATATGCATGACAATTGCGTTCCTTATTTCTGTTAACTATTCACTTGGTCATAGCTGGTACTTACTTCCTCTACCTTTTGTATTCTATATTCCTGTTGCCTTCAGCCAGCACCTGTCTGGTGAGGTGACTCAAATCTTCATTCTTGTCTAGTGGTCTGGGCCATTAGTAGTTCTATCTGGATTGGATTCTTACAGTTTTCCATTGACCTAACCCACAGAGTACAATAATACTAAGAGAGCCCTAAAGGAGCTCGCTCCTTTGTTCGCAAAGAAGAGTAGCCATTCGCAGAGGATGGCAGGGTTTTGCTCCCAACAGCATCCCTATCTGCCAGCAACACTGCACGCACCATTGGTTTTACTAGATCCTAGAGCCCAAGTGGCAGAGCACTTGCATAGCAGCCTGGACCTCTTACAGAGCCTTTTTTTTTTTTGGTCTGGGCTACTAAAAATTGGCGGGTTTTGGGGTCACTCAGTAAATGGGCCAGAGTTAACACACCCAGATGAGGACTATGTTGCCTCTACTGTCCAAAAAAGCCCACTAGGTATTGTGCTTCTTTTTTGGTCCCCTTGAAATGTCACTGAAGTAAGAGCCCCCTGTATTTTTGCCAGATCCGTCTTCCACCTTCTGACATGCAAATGTCTTATCAGTAAGTTTTGGGTAGTTGCTACTTCCTGCTTACTAGGTCCAATCAGCATAATGTCATCAATGTAACTGGCGTGATATCTTGTGGAAGGGAAAGGTTGTCAAGGTCCCTACAAACTAAATTATGGCATAGAGCTGGAGAGGTGATATACCAGTGAGGTAGAACGGTGAAGATGTCCTTGGCAGCCGAGAGCAAAATGCTTCTGGTGTTTCTTATTGATGGAGATGGATAAAAAGACATGTACCAGATCAATAGCTACATACTAGGTACAGGGGATGTGTTAATTTGTTCAAGCAGTGAAACCACATCTGGTGTAGCAGCTGCAGTTGGAGTTACTACCTAGTTAAATTTAGGATAATCCACTGTCAGTCTCCAAGCTCCATTTGTCTTCTGCACTTGCCAAATAGGTGAGTTGAGTGGGGTTGTGGTGGGAATCACCGCAACTGCATATTTCAGGTCCTTGATGGTGGCGCTGATTTCTGCAGTCCATCTAGGAATTTGGTATTGCTTTTGGTTTAATATTTTCTTCCACTGGTCTAGTGGCTTCTGCTTGCCCTTTCCCATCATAGTAGGTCAGTATGGTCAGGGAGCCAATGTGGGGCTGGAATTGGAAAAATATCATTAGGATGGGTTCTGGGAACTACTGAGTCCACTGTGTGACAGACCTGAGCTATTGGTCACATGACGACCATAAGCTCCTACCCTGACTGGTGGACCAAAGTGATGTTTTGAGTGTCCTGGAATTAGAATCATTTCAGAGCCAGTCTCCAGTAGTCTTTTTAAAAGGTCAGATTATTTCCTTTTCTTCAGTGTACAATCACCCTGGTAAAAGGTTGTATGTCTCTTTGGGGAAGGCTGGGAAAAAGATTAACGGTATAAGTTTTTGGTACTATGCCAGATCCTTCCGCAAAAGGAACAAGCTTCTTCTCCTATGAAGCGTTCTAGTTGTGTAAACTGACTCAATTCTGGGGATTATTTGAAAGTCTGTGACACTCTATTTTTATGATTCAGGTTAGATTTTTGTTCACTTGACCTAGATGTTTTATGCTTATGCAGATCAGGTAAGAGTTTAGTGGGTTTTCCCACCTATTTTACCTGTAGGAACACCAGTGCCATGGGTCTGTGCAAGTCAGACTATTCTGCTTGCTGCTTTGACTCTGTTGTCCATTATAACCATGCTTACCTTGGGCAGTTGATTGCTACCACTTGGCCCATGCCTCCTTGGGATCCAGCTACTCCACTGCATTCAGGTTTCCCAACTGAGTGACTGCAATGATCAGACTATGGTCTGGCCCAGGGAGAAGAGTGATCTTGGAACTCTTCAAGGGTACCGAGGCTCTGCTCACAAATTTATTCCTCACGATTGCGGTGAAAGGAATGCCTTCTAGACCCTCTCACTGTGGGTGAATATGTTTTAAGTGAAAAATCTACTCTTACATTCCAATCTTCTCACAACTTTAAATCCCTTGCTTTACATTAAACCAGATTAGATTCCGCGTGTCCAACTTGCTTACTGTGGGTCACCTTTTGGTACATGTTTCAGCCAATCAACCAGATAAACTGTTAGAACCCTTTCTAACTCCCCAAGCTGAAACTTTCAATGCAGAATCTCTACTTAATGAGTCCATATCAATAAATACTGCCTGATCCAACTTTATGTTTCTTCTACCATTGTCCCACACCCTTAATATCCACTCCCACACACGTTGCCCAGATTTTGGTCTATGTAAATTAGACAACTCAAGTAGTTCTTTTGGAGTATAAGTTCCTAAACATGTGATGAAAAATAAAGTAGCTAATATATATGCCATCCATCTATCATGTACATCTTTAGGAATCACTTTACTAGGACACCTGATATAATAATACAGCCAATTAAAATAAGAACCACATTCCCTTCTCAATTTGTTCTTAGTAGCTCAGATGAATGTAAATTCTATGGAAGACAGCCACCATGTTGTTAGCAATTACATAACAATAATATTTAAGATCTTAAAGAAGAAAAAAGTATGATTTTCTGGGTCTAAAAGCACAAGGAAGGCTGTTAGGTAATTGAAACCCCTGTACACTGATTGTTTCTGAATGACAGTTTTAAAGGCCCAGGGGAAAAAATGAACCACAATGTGAGAAATAATATCAAGATGATAAATTAGCTAGGTTTCAAAATTCCACAGAGACCAAAGAAAGGAAAGATTTAATTAAACACACATTCATGCACACACACACACGAAATATTGCCAAGGATGTGTGAATATGCAACTTAATGTATAAATTTAGAACAAACAATAAAAAAGGAAAGTGAATTCATAAGCATAAGAGTAACTGATTAGGATTGATTTTCTTTTAGGGACAATAACAGAAAGATAGGTACTAGATATGGGGTGGGGGAGATGGAAGGAGAAAGAGGAGAAAGAAGAGAGAGAGAGAGAGATGTATTCTGTTCAACAGCGCTAGAAAGCTAGGATAAGTCTGTGGATTATTTAGCACTGTCTCTAAATAGACAACCTGGGATTTTTTTTCACTTGGACACAAAATTAAATTTTGACTTTGAAGTTATCAGATTGGAATGGTGAGTTACTAGAGGTTCTACGTGCTATGGGTAAACTTTATATTCACAGACTAATAGATGAAATAGAACATGGAGACGAAATATCTGATTTTTAGATACAGAAAATGAAGTCAAGAGATTGAAATTAGTTTTGCTATTCCACCAGGTGATTAACTTTTAAAAAGAAGCTATCATTTGAGCCTTAGTTCTTGAGTAATTATTTGACTTTAGAATTTATATTAGAGAATTACTACAGAATTCTCTTGTTTGTTTTTGCATCGAAAATTGTGAAAATTGTCACTATTTTTCAAGAAGCTCAGTTCGTTTGTTCGAAGTCATGAGGTATTAGCCTGGTAGGACTGAAAATACAATGTAGTATTGGATTCCAAAGTCAGCATATTTTAGACTATAATGTTGTTTATTGTCTACTTATCTCTGTGATTCTGAAAATATGCTGAAAATACATCTAAATACAATGTAACTAGTTATTTTCTATCTTTTCTTAGATCACAGACTAAAGGAATTGGTTAATCTGAGCCTTTATAGAAAGTGGAGAAACATCTTTTTGTGAACTTTTTTTAATACAAAGAAATGTCCATGAGACCCCAGATCACTAGCCAAGGTGCATATGGATTAAATTCAGATGATCTCTCAAGTATTCTTATAATTTAACCTTCCTTTAAATTTTTTTATGTTTATTTATTTTTGAGAGAGAGAGATGGAGTGCGAGCAGGGGAGGGGCAGAGAGAGAGAGAGAGAGAGAGAGACGCAGAATCCGAAGCAGGCTCCAGGCTCTGAGCTGTTAGTACAGAGCCCTATGTGGGTCTTGAACTCAGGAAAGATGAGATCATGACCTGAGCCAAAGTCAGTTGCCTAACCGACTGAGCCACCCAGGCGCTCCTAACCTTCCTTTAATGAAAAACATTAGATAGGAATTCTTTTATAAAGTGTTAAACTAACATACCTTTAGTGATTTCATTTTCCTCAGTTTTCTTTAACAACAATTCAGGATGTCTTCAATCATAAATCACATAGCACAGTTTAAGTCTATTTTAAAGCCTATAAAACTATTCTTAAGGGAGTCATGAATCTAGATTACAAACACTCACTTTCAAACTATTGGGTGAATTGATTTATTTTAAAATACCACTTTGTTCCACAGATTGCTCAATAACCTTATGACATGAATAACTTCAACAAAAAAAAAGAGGAAGTTGAACTGAGTCATTTTGGGGTGTGTGTGTGTGTGTGTGTGTGTGTGTGTGTGTGTGTGCATGTGTTTGTGTGTGTAGAGTGTGGAAAAGAATGTTTGATATATATTGTGATTCTGACACTTTCTACCTTTCTGAAAACAATGAAACTAATTAAGTTGTTTTAGGCATAAGAAACATTTTCTGCCAGTTCTCATTCTTGTGAAAAAATATTTGTAGCCTTTTTAAAAGCCATATTAAGTTTGATCAATATTTGGAAAATAATATAATTTTTAAAAATAATAATGTTTTAAATTTATATGAAAACTGTTGATTAGCCATATGAATTTTTCATTTCCTTATTGAACTATATAAATATGTTCCCAGAAGCATTTCATAAAAAATATGTGTTAGTCCATTCAAGTTGTTATAGTAAATTACCACAGGCTCTGGGTAGCGTATACACAACAGAAATTGATTGTTCACAGCTCAGGAGGCTGGAAGTGGGAGATGAGGGTGGTAACGTGGTCTGGCGAAGGCCCCCTTCTGATCACAGACATCTCATTGGCTAATCCCAGGGCAGAAGAGGCTAAGGATCTCTCTGAGGTCTTTTTACTAAAGGCAGTAATCCCATTCATGAGGGCTCAACACTTACAATCTAATCATCTTCTGAAGACTTCACTTACTAATACCATCACTTTTGGGGCTTAAGATTTTAACAAAGAAACTTTGAGGGGATACAACATTCAGATCAGACCATAGCAATAGCAATATGAAAATGTCTTTTTTCATTCTTGTAAACATTAGTATTAAATCTTGATTTTCATGTTAGTAATCATGTTAGTCTTCTGATAGTAAAAGTACAAAAATCTCACACCAGAGTCCTCCCATTATTCCTAGAAATAATAAAGAATAAGTTCTAGAAGCAGTGCAGAGCAATAAATCTCCCCTTCCACTTAAATACTTGTTCTCTTCTTCAGATTCACAAAACTTTAACCAAGGAATCTTTACGCCCAAGGAATCTTTGTTTACAACACCTTGATTTCTTGTAAAATACAGCCACTGATAGAGAAAACTACATCAGAAATATGAGTCATTCCTGTCTTTTTCATACCCATTTCTCACTTTTATATAACCCTTCATAATTATTTCTTCCTCTTGTCTCCCTTTTACTGTCTTTTCATACCAGATCATGAACCATAATATTAACTAATATTTAGTGAGCATTTTCTGAGACAGGCACTATATTGTGCACTTTTCAAGTATTATCTCTTAGGTCTCAGAAAAACACTGTGGGCAAAGTAAAACTATAATTACCACTTTTCATATAGGGAAATGGGCGTGATCTTAGAGAGTTTAAATTACATAACCACGAATGCAGAGCTGGTAAATGGTGAAACATGTATTTAAACCCAGGTCTATCTGATGGCAGTGGTCTTGCTTTTAAGCAGTCTGTCACTCTGACTCTAAATTCAGGAAAAAGTCCTACGATCAAGGCACTTCTTCATCTCCCAGCACCACACTGTTTCCACTAGATTATGGTGTGTCATGTTAAAAACACAATAGAGGTAATCCAGATGATGAGATGGCAGCAAGAAAGTATATCTATAAATGGACTTAAACTTTTTTTTAACATTTATTTATTTTTGAGAGACAGAGACAGAACATGAGTGGGGAAGGGGCAGAGAGAGAGGGAGACAGAATCCGAAGTAGGCTCCAGGCTCTGAGCTGTCAGCCCAGAGCTCAACGCGGGCCTAAACCCATGAACTATGAGATCATGAGTTGAGCCAAAGTCAGAAGATTAACTGACTGAGCAACCCAGGCGCCCCTAAATGGACCTTTTTAAAAAGCACACAGGTGTACACACACATATTTGCTACCCAGGAATAGAAAAACTAATGTTTATTTCCAGTGTAATTGTTATTGTCAATAATTATTCTAACTAGGATGTGTTATTATTATTATATGTAGAAAATTATAGTTGGCACATATTTTCTTTTTACATTGATGTGTTATAGGAATTTGCACAACATTTCAATGAGGTAGAAGATGGTTATTCTTATTCTCATTTTACATAGTGGTTAAAGCAGATTTGTTGTAGGAACAAAGCTAGGAAATATCCAAAATATCATTCAAACTTGTGATCTTAATACATAAAATTCAGTGTACTTTTCATTATGTCATATTGGAAATATGGAGAAAAACCTGCAAATTTCAAACACACAAGGAATAATCTATGTGTTGTCAGGTTCAAATTTCTTAAAATTAATCTTCAAATCCTTCAAATTCCTTTTTTCTGTACTTAAAGTGAAATATACAAAGAAATGATACTTATTTTATTGAATAATTGACAAAAAGGCCTTGTGATCCCTATGGATTTTCTTTATAAATCATGCCATTCCTTTCTTACGAAAATTCAAAACAATGATGAACAGGGTATTCAGTAATTTTAGCTTATACATACGTAGGCTTCAGTTCATGTTTTAGATGTTTGCTTGATACATTCCCTGGTATATATAACTAAGAAAAATCATTTGCCAAGACAGATAGGGTTTCACCCTCTACTTGAATTATGGGACTGGCAAGGTTACTATTTCCACACATTTGTAGGAAATCAAACTATTACTCACAGGGACTTTTGACTAGAAAGATCACTTCAAATAAATTTAAGATTAACAAAACCCTGCAAGCCAAAATGTCTAAATCTGTATGTTTTCATTTTTGCTACAAAGTACATATAAACTGAATCTACTGAACAAAGATTGGTATTATTTAATGATGGTAGATATTACTCAAGGGCTTATGTATTTTACTTCCACAGAAGAGGGTTTACAGTATATTATCAAGTAGGTGAGACTAGAGGAAGTTAAGGCTCATAAAGGTATCCATGATTGCAAAACCAGGCAGCATCCAAATTTTATTACTTCCAATTTAAATTCTGTGTCTCAAATAAGTTTTCTAAAAACACTAAAATAAAATTTTCTCTTGTGGAGATTTGAAAGTTAAAACAAATTATTTTTAATGTCGCTCACTGTTTTGAAACAGAAATGTGGATGAATATTTAAATTTTTTCATTGAATTTAAGTGTGAGGTAATGTCATAGCTTGCCACTAGGAATTGTATGGAAGGCATTGACTGAGACTTGATAACTTACATTCACTTTTAAAGGGTTTTATTGGATCTACCTCCTGACCTTACTTAAATTGGTCATTTAAACGGTATTACTTTGAAACCCAGCAAAACATGAATGATAGAGCTAAAGTTCAAACTTCCATGCATAGAAGGGAAACACAGTTAGCAGATTCATGAGTATTGCCCTTATGTACAGTACAATTTAGGAAACTGTTCATTTGCATATGCATCCTTTTAGAAGGTAAGACCTTCAGCTTTGATCCATGTTGCATTTCGTTTAAATTCCTGGTATGAAAAGCAACATTTTGAAACAGGAAGCTTTTATTTATTAAGGGCCTACAATCAAAGGAAAGC
Organism: Panthera tigris; assembly: GCF_018350195.1. Classification (NCBI taxonomy): domain Eukaryota; kingdom Metazoa; phylum Chordata; class Mammalia; order Carnivora; family Felidae; genus Panthera; species Panthera tigris. Next base: position 45,681,299 of record NC_056678.1, read on the forward strand.
TTCTTACTTTAAAAATCAGATTTAGTAGTAAAAAAGTAAATCAAAATACACTTTCTGAGTTTGTTTATTGTTTTTGCTTCCAATGGAGAATAGCCTGATTTAAATTTTATTTATGATTCTGGAGTACATTTGTGAAATATTAATATTTACAACAGATTTTCACTTAGAATACTGAGAACAGTTCCTGAAATACGTTTTAATATTTTAATCAGAAAAAGGTTTATGTCATGAATAGTTAATGCATGAACTAATTAAAAAGTGGTTTTGTTTTCTTCTGGGTCATGTGAGTAAATTAAAAAAAAAAACCACACTTTACAAAGTTCATTCCAATGCCATTTTGAGAAAGAGCAATAATTTAAAAATCTTTTAAAATATTATGAATTCCAAAAGTAAAACAACGTGCATTATATTTATTTAAATTTCATGTGAAATGCCTGTAGTAGATTTGGAAAAGTTCATTACATTGACTTTATTTGAATAAAATTTTAAAATATTTTTTTGTGGGGTGCCTGGGTTGCTCAGTCGGTTGGGTGACCAACTTCGGCTCAGGTCATGATCTCACGGTTCATGAGTTCGACCCCTGTGTTGGGCTCTGTGCTGACAGCTCAGAGCCTGGAGCCTGCTTTGGATCTGTGTCTCCCTCTCTCTCTGCCCCTCCCCTGCTCGTGCTCTGTCTGTCTCTGTCTCTCAAAAAATAAATAAATGTTAAAAAAATTTTTTAAAAATAATATTTTTTTTGTTTGTGTCTCCAAACAACTCTATGCTAGTAGGGTTATATTGCAGATGCAAAGATATCTGGTTCATATATAAGTTCAAAAAAAGTATTCTCAAGTAATAGTTTTGGTGGTAACAAAATGGACTCAATGATCACGATTTTGCTCTTTCTGGGGAAAGTCTCCTGAGATATATAATTATACCAAGATATTAGCAAAAGATACCAGCATACCTCCAGGTTACAATTATCCCTAAAATATCTAATTATCCATATCCATTTCCTTTACAGTCTCAAATATCTATCAGTGTAGAAGAGTGGGAAGACACCAAAGACTGCAAAGAACAAGGTCATCACCGAAGCAACCACCGCAACTCAACATCCAGCGACCAGTCAGACCATCCCTTGCTGCGGAGAAAGAGCATGCAGTGGGCCCGAAGACTGAGCAGAAAAGGTCCAAAACACTCTGGTAAAACAGCTGAGAAAATAACCCAGCAGCGACTGAACCTCTACAGGAGGTCAGAAAGACAAGAGCTTGCTGAACTTGTGAATAATAGAATGAAACACTTGGGTCTTTCTACAGCGGGATATGGTATGCTCTTTAAAAGTATTGTGTGATATGGACTTGTGATTTCTTGCCATGGTTGTTGTGTAGCTGGTTCACATTTAGTAAGTTAAGAATCACATTTTTGTTTCACAGGCCAATTTGAAATAACTACTGGCATATATCTAATATAGAAAATTATGATGACAGCCAAAGTAAATGCAAAAAATGTTAAGTATTTGCATAGTTCTTTAGGCACTCTGCTGAACCTGTTACATAAATTATCTTAATTTTATTTTTCACCAAAACTCTTCCATTTTAGAGATAAGGAAACTTAGTCAATAACTTGCTAATTAGCTTGTTAATAGCGTGGCTGAGATTTGTAACCCGTTCTGTCATGTTCTTACACATGCACACGCGTGCACATGCACACACACACACACCACATCTTATTCTAGGATCTGGGATAAAATGAATTTGAGGCATGGGCAAGCAACTAAATGTAGCAGTCACAGATGAACTGAAATGTCTCTATAAAATTTGTTTAGTTTCTTGTGGTCCAGGAACAAAAGTCTCCAAAAGCTTTAATTTGAAGCTCAAACAGTACTTGATATATAGTATAGATCTGTATCAATAATTATTATTTCCTATGTTGATCTGTGACTGCAGTATAGATCAAAATGCACAGCTGAAATAAAAAACAAAGATAATTTAAAAATACATTGTTTACTAGCCTATGAATTTTATTAAAAAAAATTTGTCACACTTCGGAGTAAAGCCAAATGATAAATAAAATGGTGTTGTTATAAATATAACTTGGGTAAATCAGAAGCTAAGATAATGTAAGTATTATGCAGGTTAAGGATAAAACGGAATGCACTCTATATTTGCCCCCAAAGTCTCAACTTGAAACAGTGTACGTAGGGAGAAAGTTTAGTTGTTGAATTAGTTAGAGTTTAAAAGAAGTTAGCCTGTGTTTCTCTAAACATATTTACTGAGTACCAACTCTGTGCCAGGAACTATGCTAGGTGCTTTATGTGTATTTTTCATTACTCTTCATAACCCTGATTGAATAGGTGTCCCGTTTTACCCTAAGAATTTGAAGCTCAGAGCTTAAAGACCTTGCTCAAGGACATACAGTTGAAATGTATTGGAGTCAGGATTCCATATGTAATTGAAACAATTATTTTTTACTTAAGTGTAGTACAGACTCATCCATGACCAATAATTTTAATATAATCATACAAGGTCTTACATTAAGAAATAAATTAGAAGAAAAATTTATCTTCTTTTTAAAATTTATATGAATAGCTCTTTGCTAATTTGATGACACTAAGTATGATTGTATTTCGTATAGAACTATAGTCCTATATTTGTGTGTACTTTTGTTAGTTATTATTCAGCTACTCTTTCTTTTTTTGGAAAGTTCTAGTAAATGATTGTTCATCCAAGTTCCAGCTGTGTTTCATGAACATTATAACCCAAGGCTGGTCCTGTAAGCAGTGTGGCAGATAACAGTTTGACTCTAAGAGACACAAAAATGCATGAACTGGCTGCATGGGAGAATCATCAGGGAACATATTATGTTTTTGCTAATGAAACTTCTATCAGGTACCTTGCATTTAGTTATTATCTGTGTTGTGTTTTTTTTATATAAATTTGTTAATTTAATTCTCACACTAACTCTTACAGAAAGGAAGAATGGATGTTGTCCACCTTCTTTTTTTTTTTTTTTTTTGCTTTCTTTTCCTTTTTATTTCTTCTTCTCTCTGTCCATTTTAACCATCTATCCATCCATAGATCCATCAATCCTTTCTAAAGCCATGTGTTGGACACCTTTAACAGCATAAAGATTATGAAAATAGGACTTGAGATTTAATACATCATGGACTTACTAGACTTCTCCATGTGTTCCTAACTCATAATAATTCATCCATGCAACAGATATTATTGGTCTGTACTGGGAATAGACTAATGACCTGTTGAGATAGGACTTCTGCATTTATTAGACTTATATTTTAGAAGCCAATAGATTTATCAGATTATTTAACTCCTCCAAGCCATTTTTTTTAATCAGTGAAATGGAAATAATAATACCCATCTCATAAGTGTCTTGTGAGGGACAAATGGGATAATCAGTAATGTCCTTAGCTCAGAACTGGCATTCAATTAATACCACAAATCTTCCATATATCTATTTCAGTACTGTATGTATATCTGTGTTTTATACATAAAAGGAGTAAGTTGTGGTTTTTTTACCCACCTCAAAAAACAAAACAAAATAAAAACAAAAACAAAAACAAATTTTGCACCCTCAGAGGCAATATTGCCTCCATTGAGGATGTATGCTTTGAACCAGTTATTATTTTGCATGTTTGCCTTCCTTCCTTGAGAGAAAGGGAATGTCTTACTCACCTTTTCATCTTTGTATCCCCAACATATTACACATTTCCTGACACATAGGAACCCAGTAACTGCACATTGAATGCGTGAACAAATGGAATGCTTACAGGTGAGAAAACAGGGTCTCAAATATAAATGATTTCCTAGCCTACTAGACACTCAAGTCAGTACTTTAAGACTTTTGACTCTATGTCTATTTATGTTTCCACTATACCACATGTTCTTTGTACATATTGTCAGTATTTTATGGTGATTTACAGTTGAAAAACATTTTTACATACTTAAAAAAATGCATGATGATTAATTTAACCACAAGTTATAATCTGCTTTTTTTCTGAGTTAGGTCTGGCGTGCTCTAAAAGAATGAATAGATTACTTTTGACCTGTTGGATATGAAACATAAAGGAGAGGGAAATGGAAGAGTCAAAAGATGACTTCTGAGGGTTCTTATTTGAACATTAAGTGTATGGTGGTGACATTCACTGAGCTTAGAAAAAGAAGACAAATATGTTGGGGTAAAGATAACTAAGTTTAACTCAGTGCCTAAAAGACTTCCAGTAGGTGATGCTGTAAAAGAAGCTGAATTTCTGCTATTGGGTGTCAGAAAAAGAAATGAGATCTTTTGTAGACTTGAGACTGTATATGCTGATAGAGCATTTGGATTTTAATTAAAGTCATAGGAGTAGATGAAATAACCTCTGATGAAGGGCTGTAAGAGAACTTTGGAAAAAACTTGTATTTTTCAGAAATGTTAAGGGAAGGAATATTTTTTAAAACCAAGAGACTGAAATGTCATAACTGAATTGCCCAAAAGATGTGCCATATTACAGTAGTATGCTATCAGTTTATTACATGGTTTATCATGACACTGATCCTTTATACTTTCAGAAAGCCCTGTGGGACCTGGGGTGGTTAGAGGCACTCCTCAGGCTGGTTACTTCCAGCCATAAGCAATTTTGTCTGTTATCCCAATGTGAGTGCAAATATCACTTCTTTTGTGTTCTATGATGTGAAAAATGTTGGGAAGCATTGGGCAGAGAAATAGGAAGCAATATTAAGAATGCCAAAGAGTATTGGTGAGTATAGTGATAAGTCATTGATGGACCGTGGTGAAAGTTGTATCAGTTAAGTGGCATGTGTACAAGTCAAATTTGAGTAGCTTGAGGAACGATGTGAGGTAAGGATTTGAATATAGTGGATATAAATATATTAGGGACCCCAAGGTATTGAAAATGTAATCTGTCTCATTGTTCCACCATCTATTGCTTCTATTGCCAAAATCATATCACAGTAAAAGATGAATGTGGGAACTCTGATTCTTTTGTCCACATTCCATCCAGCAGGTAAGAAGGAGATACCAGAGAACAAAGAGTGGTCTTTTCAGTTAAAACATATTATCAAATAATTACACACACCATTTCTATTATGTCCATTGGAAAAGAATATGTCTTATTTTTGATGGCCCAAACCTAACATTAAAGAAGACAAGAAGAAAGACTATTTAGAGACCACTATCTGTCTGCCACAGTAGATATTTTTTAAGAATTTTCATTGTGAAGGAAAGGTGAGAATACGGAGCTAACTGCATGGGAAAGTGGTGAGGGAAGAGAGACTGTTTTGAAGATCAGGGAGATGGGAGCATGTTTATTAAGATTGAGCCATTAGTGAAGAAGTTGGACATACAGGAAAAAGATCATAGTTGGAACGCTTAGCTTAGATATTTGGAAATGAGCTTAGATATTTCAAAATATTTGTTTTAAATGCAGTAAATTTGTAAGTATTTTGACAGGAAGGTGAGTAACATTTTATGTGATGTTACACAGTATACATTATGTGGCCAATATTATTTTCTAAATCTAAAAATTCAATTCTGGAACACATCTGACCCTATGGATTTGGGAGATGGAATTTGAGGACCTGTATATTTTGGGAAAATAGCTGAAGTGAAAAATCACAAATTCTGCTTGCTTTCCATTGAATTTTGGGGGGAAATTTCAATATAATTTTTAAAACTTCACCTCAAGGTTCATGGCACTGTATACTAGCTAGCCATGTGTTTTTAGGCCAAGTTACTATCTTCCTGAAAATCATGTTTTTTTAACCATCAAACAAGGATAATAAAGCTTTCCTAAAGGGATGTGGTATAAAATAATAAAATGTATGTGCAAAAAAAATAATCTGTAAACTATACGGCAAATATGAATAATTATAATTTTATGTTCATAACTAGCCTTATTCTTCAACAATATATTTAGAATGGCTCTCACACTCACAAAAAATTATTCTTTCCAACTATTGACAGATTCTTGATGATTAGCCACAGAATGGCACACACTATTAAGTATAAATTGGCAAGCAAGTCTTCCTAGTGTGACTGCTCCTACAGGTGCTAGCCGGTTTTGACATGGATTGTTGTAAGTTTCGTACTGTTACTAAAAGATGAAACCCCAAGGGAGGAAAAAAAAGAAATTCTTTTCAGTAACAAAGAGATAAATACTAGTTAGACACTGGCTTTTATTACATCTACCAGAAAGTCTTAGTTTCCTTCTAAAGTAAATTTATAATTGCCCAAAATAATGAACAGATTAGACAAAATATTGTTTTAACAGCCAATTTAGAGACTCAAGTGTTAATTATTCTCCTTCTTATGGGAAAGAAATAAGCAAAATTAATAAAAAAAGGACCGTTATTCCCACCCAAGTTACAATAGACGAGGCGGTGGTAGAAGGAGGAGGAGCAGTACTAAGAGGAAGAGTAGTAGTAATAATAGCAATCATGAATTTCTCATACTCTTTTATAAATCAACGATCATTTTTATATAAGCTTTTAACAAAAAATTTCCCAAAATCTTAATCCAAAAATCAGGTACCTAATTTAGTACAAAATTATTTGCAAATTTATCCTAAAAAAATTACCAAGAAAGGAAAAAGCTCCATAGATAGATATTTCTTATGGAATGTTTTGCAACATTTAGTACTTAGGAGGAATAATGTTAGTATCTGAAGTCACTGTAACAACTTCATCAACACTTTAGTATTTCAAAAGAAATTGATACTAAATTTTTGTTGTTTTTGAAATATATTATTTAACTTTTTCCAATACAAATGAATACAATAATATTGATATGTACAGTCAATATGTTCCTGGTATAGATTCCCAGAATATGGATGATTTTATGTTACTCTGTATTTCCAGAACTGATTCATTCTCATGAAGAGTCAGTCAGAAATAGAAGAATACATAGATGTGCTTGTTTTATGTTAATCTCATTGTACATACAGAATATTAATAGAAAAATATCAAACTCAATGCTTTTCTTAATAGATAAAGTAATGAAGCTTTCAAAGGGCATAATTGATGAGGTGATAATGATTTCTGGTAAATGAAAATATTTGAGCAATGAACTTTTCATATATCCCTAAATTGAAACTATACAGTTTTTCTTCATGGAGTTGTAACATGTCCTTCTCAGGACATTAATTTTTCAATAATATCAATATTTTTACATAATTTAACACTGCGGTCAACTTAATTGCACTTAAGTATACATATATTTTATCATTATGACTAGAAATTCAAATGCTGTGTTTTATGTGTGTGTAAGAAAAATGTGGCCAATATGACTAGTGGCCAATTTGAATAAACGAAATATTTTTTACCATTAAGAAAAACAGTCGGTTGAATGAACTTTTTACTCAGCATATTATTGACAGAGCAAAGAATGGCCACCTGAAAGCATTAAAACAACAAAAAGAAACTTCCAATTATGATGACCATTTATGCTGTCAATTTAAATAACTAGAAAAAATATAAATCAATAGCGTGCAGACACTTGAACAAAAGAAATCATAACTCCGTTTCCTGAAAAAAGAGAATCAGATGGACCCAAGAGATGGAGATGGACCCAAAATACAATATATATGCATTTATATGACCTTTTCCAGTAGAAAAATCAGTCAATAGAAACAGATCTAGAAAAGCATAAATACTAAAGTAGTTTTTACAGTATCGTTTATATGTTCAACATTGTAGAGGAAAACAGAAGTATGATAAGGAAAGAAACTGAAGATTAAAAGAGACCATACTGAATTTCCTAGAGGTCAGAATTTATGATGCAGTATTAAAAATGAGATGTATGCTGAGTGGCATTAACATCAGAGTATTGCAGAGGAAAATATCAATGAACATAAAGCCAAAGCAATAGACTATCCAAAATGCAGACTAGAGAGAGAGAGAGAGAGAAAAAAAAAACCTTGAAAAAATAGAATGTTACTTATGGTGCGACAGTATCGTGTAGTCATGTAATTGGTGTCTCAGAAGGAAAGAAGGGAATGGATATTTGAAGAAATAATGACCAAAATTTTTCCAAAGTTGATGAAAACTATTCAAGATCTGAAGTTCAATGAAGCTTGAGCAGTATAACAAATACAATAATGCCAAGACACGGTGTACAAAATTGCTGAAAGCCAATGATAGAAGACTTCAAAAGGAGCCTGAGGAAAAAGACATTTTATAAATGAAGAACAAATACACTTGAATCTTGAACAACACAGGTTTGAACTGTGCAGGTCTACTTATACATATATTGTGTTCAGTATACACATACAGTACTGTAAATTTATTTTTCTTATGATTTTCTTCAAAACATTTTTTCTCTAGCTTACTTTATTTCAAGAGTACAGTATATAATATCTATAACATACACATGTGTTAAGTGCCTTTATTTATTGGTTAGGCTTTTAGTCAATAGTAGGTTATCAGTAGTGAAGTTTGGGGGCAGTCATAGGTTACAAGCAGATTTTCTACTACATAGGGGGCTTGCAACCCTAACTCTTGCATTGTTCAAGGGTCAACTGTACAAGGATGACAGCAGACTTCTTGACAGAAACTTTGCAAGCCAAGACACAATAGAGAAACATCACTGGAGTACTGAAAAAAAAAATAGTGTACCTAAAACTTTAAATACAGTAAAAATATATTTGTAAAATAAAAGCAAATAAAGACTACTGTAGACAAACAAAAGCTGAGAGACTTTGTCAACAACAGATCTTCACAATGAAAATAAATGTTAAAGGAAGTTCTTAAGACAGAAGAGAATTGATGCCAGGTGAAAATTTAGATCTAAAAAGAAATGGTAGGAGTGCCTGGCTGGCTCAGTCAGAAGAAAATGTGCCTCTTGATCTTGGGGTTGTAGGGTCGTAGGTTCAAGCCCCATATTGGGCATAGAGATTACTAAAAAAATAAACTTTTTTTTAAAAGAAAGATAAAAATAAATGGTAACTATGGGAAAATATGAAATATATGTTTTACCTCATAAATTTTGTGTAAGGACAATGTACTATTTATAACAAACATTTTAAGGTTTATAGATTATATACAAGCAAACATGTATGGCAATAATAACTCAGATAATAGGAAGGGAGAAATATAACGTAGTCAGATTGTTATACTACATATGAAGTGGTATGTTATTTAAGCATAGCTACTGAGAAGTTAAAGCTGTACATTGTAAACCCTAGAGAAAGAAACAGCAAAGTACAGTACACCAGTGTTTGTTAAAAAAAAAGAAAAGAAAAAAGAAAGAAAGAAAAAGAAAAGAAAAAAGAAAAAGAAAGAAAAAAACAACCATCCTTGCTTGTTTGTATATTATCTATGACTACTTTTACTTTACAGTGTAAAAAGTTTAATAAATAAAACAGAGATCGTATAGCCTGAAAAGCCTGAAATATTTACTATCTAGCCCTTTACACGAAAACATTTGCCAAACTATGACCAGGAGAAAATAAAAATAATGAAATCAAAGAGATGTAACTAACAACCAATAGTGCAAATGAATTGGAATGATTATAAGAAGAAATTTTTAAAATCTTAAAAACACAACTAGGAAGAAGGTAAATTAAATCTAATTATATTGATATTTATATTAAATATAAATGAACTAAACATTTCAGTTAAAAAGCAGAAGTCATCAGATTAGATAAAAAAAGGCAGGGTCCAACTGTGTATTGTCTAAGAAATGCACCTAAAATTTAAAGAAACAAATAGGTTAAAAGTAAAAGCATAAAAAAATATATTTCTTGCAATCATAAATCCAAAGAAAATTGAGTGGCTATATAAATATTAAAGTAGATCCATGCCATACCATGGATGCTTGACATTATGCAAACGTTATGCAAAGAGGGGAAAAGCCATGCAGAAACACACTGCAGACTTCTAGAAAAGTGATTGTTTTTAGAAATAAGTGATTGCTAAGGGTTGGGGGAGTGAGAGGAACAACCGACAGCAAAGGGCAGGAGGGAGCTTTTTGGCATTATGGAAATGTTCTCTATCATAATTATGGTAGAGCTTGCATTACTGTATGTATTTGTCTAGACTCCTCGTGCACTTGGAATTAGTGAATTTCGTTTTTTGTTTAACAGCAAGTGTATGAGATAAAAGAACAGCAGTGATTATCCTAAGATAACTTAAAGAATGTTTAAAATCATATAAGAAGTTTAAAGTAAATTTAGTGTTACAAGTAAACCTATAACTACAGATGTGTGACCTCTATTCTGAAGACTGTATTTACATACTATACTGCTTCTCAGAAAATTGCTAAAAAGGTCTATGAAGGAAAGGACTTGGCCTATCTTTTCATTGCTCTGTCCTCTGATTTAGAATTGTAACTGGTCTAATCATAACCAGTTAACATTATTAAATGACTAAATTGAAGAACAAAATAATACATGTATGACAAATTATGATTATCAACTATCACAAAAGTGCCTCCTATAAGTCATATGGAAATAATACAGGACAGCTGCAAAATTGGAAACGTTATTTTTAGGTTGTGCAGATATTATGTTCAATACATTTTCTTCAGCCTCAGATATTGTTTCAGGTGAAGTATCTTTAAATTTAAAGCAGTGTGGTCAATTGTTAAAATGAAGAAAAAATACATAGTCTTTCCAAAATCTTTTAGATTTTCTGTGGTATATTTATTCTACTTTTTAAGACTATCAACTAGAGTCATAGTTTTAAATTTAGAAGTACTTCACCTGAAAACATACCTAACACATTTGAAAATGTAATTAATGTTCTACTTAAAAATAAGTGTACCTATACTCCTGACTTTGCAGACAACCTGTATCATTTTGACTGACATCACTTAATATAAAATATCTGCCGTCAGAGTATTTTGAAAGAAACGAGCATTTATTGAGCAGCTCCCATTCACCAGGGACACAAAATTACTCTGAATTACTCAGTACTTGGTGGGGGTGGGAGAAGGGCACATGCAGTGGAGAAAGCATTTTAACAAAACAAAACTGGGCTTTACACCATTGAAAAAATATGTTCTTACAAGTATTATTCACTTTTACTTCCATTATTTTTGTTTTTGAATACTCTATCAATTTCAAAAATAATGATAAAATAGGGTTTTGTGTTTTGGTCTTTTAATATTTATAAAAGATAATAGATTTTAAAAGGTTAGGAAACATTGCATACTGTATTTTAAAAGGAATATTGAGCCTAAAGTAATTAGTTTTGTGTCTGAAGCTAGTAAGTGATGGAGTGGCTCATGGCAGAGTTGGAACTGAACAATTTCTGAAACTTGGCTTTATATCATGCTGCTTATTTTACTAATTATTTCATCTGATCTTCATTTCTTAGTGGTTTATATGAAGGGAGGTTACAAAAGTCCTGATTTTTATCTTATGTATCATAAAATAGTTCTAAATTATTGGAAGGTAATGAAAATTGCTTAAAATAGAGGTAATTAAACAGAAAGATTCTTTTATCCTTATCTCTAACCTTTTTTTCCCCTTAGACTGGTAAGTTCAGTAAATTTGACAAAAGAGTTGTACTCATAAGCATAGCTTGGTATTAAACTAAAACAGATGAGCAAATTAAGTCAGCATTATAAAACTCGCCAGTTTTATAGTTGAATAACACATAATATGCTTAGAAGTGTAGAGGTGGGAAAAATGAAATCATCACTGGGTTATGCTACTACTGATTATTTGGATTATTGGACTATGTAGAAGAAATAAGCACTGTGCAACTGAGAGTATTTTCCTCAATGAGGTTTCTTGCAGTGACTGAAGAAAAACATATCCTCACTCTGATACATCAATTTCTTTGTCTTTGCTTTTTTCATCAGCATCCATATATGCTGTTGTATCTCTCCCATCTAGGACCATCTCAGTCTCTCCTTCCCTCCCTTATGCCTCCCATGTTTCCTACCCCTACTCTGTCCCCGCTTTTTCAGGCTCGCTATCCCCACTCTTTCAGGCTCGCTAGCTATCGTTTCCTCCCTTCTTTCAAATTTCCTTCATTTCCATTGCCCCCAGGATACCATCATCTTTCACCTGGGCTTCTGCACTGTGTATCTACTCTTCTTGAGACCAGACTTGAGGCCCTAACGTCCATTTCCCACAAAGCAGCCAAGGAACATAATATAGTCAATAGGAAATTAGATCATACCACTAAATCTTCCACCCTAATAGCCCTTCTTGGTTTCCCATTGCTTTTAGAATAAAATTCGAGCTTCTGATGAGCATCTATAAAGCCCTACGGGATCTGGTCCTAGCTTGACTTTTCAACATTGACCCCAGTTAATCTCCTTCTTGCTCACTTCAATCCAGGGCCTGTTTTCTGCAATTTAAACTCAACCATCTCAGTCTTTCCCATTGCTGTTCTCTTTGGACACTTTTTCCCCCCTGTATTTGTATGCTAACACCTTCATACTGCAATATCTATACAGTTATTGTTTATAGGTTATGAAATGATTTTGCCTGCACAATAATAATAGGAAACCTTTATGTAGCACTTAATATAAATCAGACACTGATTCTAAGAACTAAACATTTATATTAATATATGAATTTTACATTATATTAGTTATTCATTTATAATTTAATTCTAACATTAACCTAGGAGATAATACTATTTTTCGCCTCCCTTTTACAGGTGAGGAAATTGAGCACAAAAGATTAGAAGAAATTAAGTAATTTGCCTAAGGAGGCCTTAGCATGAGTAATTGAGAAAACTGGATTTCTGTCTTTCTCTTTTTAATTTTTACTTATTTTGAGAGACAGAGCACACAAGCAGGGGAGGAGCAAGAGAGAGAGAGGGAGACACAGAATCTGAAGCAGGCTCCAGGCTCAGAGCTGTCAGCACAGAGCCCAACACAGGGCTTGAACTCATGAGCTATGAGATCATGACCTTGAGCCCAAGTCAGACGCTCAACAGACTGAGCCACCTAGGTGGTCCGAGAAAGCTGGATTTCAACAGAGGCACTCTGGTTTTAGAATCTCTGTTCTTAACTGAGTCTCTTGATTTAAAATGTCTCTTTAGGGGAGCCTGGGTGGCTCAGTCTGTTAAGTGTCTGAATTTGGCTCAGGTCATGATCTTGCAGTTGGGGAGTTCCAGCCCGCATTGGGCTCTATGCTGACAGCTGAGAACCTGGAACCTGCTTCAGATTCTGTGTTTCCTTCTCTCTCAGCCCTTCCATCCCCCCGCCCCCCGCCTCTCACTCTGTCTCTCTCTCTCTCTCTCAAAAATAAACATTAAAAAAATAATAAAAAAAAAATAAATAATAAAATGTCTCTTTAATTATATAACACATAATGGATATGCTTTTGGAAATATTTAATGAAACGTACACAAATTATGTAGGATTTCAATTTCTTTCTGATCAAATTTCGTTCTCCTTATTTAAAAGTATTCTTAAAATACTTTAACAAGAAATATTTTGTAAGAGCAACAGGAGTATAAATCCATTTCCTTTCTAATGTGATCTATTTACTTGAAACACTCTAAGCAGAATATTTGCTATATGAAGATTGTGACTGAATAATTGCATATGCTAATTAATACAGCAAATTAAGTTTCTTGGTAAATACTACTGGAAATTTTAAAATATCTTTTAAATTTTTCAATATTCTAGTACATTTATTTTAAATTTTTGCAGGATAATTTTTCATTTATGATAATTTTATCAATGATGAAATAATTTCAATAAAACGATGCAAATGTAGAGTGATTTTTATTTTCTCAGGGTCAGATATTAGTTATCAGGAACACGCTGAATGTTCTCACAACAGATTTTCTTAGCAGATATTTTTCTGATAGGACATGGAATATTGATTCTGGTTCATGAAACATTTTAAAAAGCAAATTTATTAATTCACTAAATTTGTTGTAGTTTTGGTAAAGAGCCTTATTTAATCCACTGTGACTTTGCCACTACCAAAGAGGATGATTATAATAGGATCTTAAAGATCTAGGAGACCTACCACAGTTTCCCCATCAGAATTCAGAAATAACAAAAGAATAAATATAAGGAATGACCAATAGAGACAATAATTCCAGACTTGCAGCTGAAAAACTAGACCATTGAATGTGGTTTTGATATGTGGCCACAACAGGCTTTTAAAACCTTGCTTCCTAATTCTTAACCACAGAGTCACAAAGGGAAGGAGAATGAACTGCAGGACTTCCCAAAAAAGCAGCGTGACAGAGAAAAAGCAGACCAGAATTAACTCTACAGCAAGGCAGACATGAAAGAGAAAGAGAGAGTGGCTTTGAACTCAGCAACTTCTTTTAACTTCTTTTAACCTAACACTGAGGAGAAGTCAGCAAGGGGTGGATGAGGAAAGAAACCAGGAATGATGAGCTCTGATTGTGTTACCCATGCATGTCTTGATATAAATCATATGGGATTATGGAATTGAGCACATTAGCAAAACATTTCCTTTGATTTCTGGAGTGCATGGAAAAATGAAAATCTTCAAAATGATAAATAAGACTACTTGAGCAGAAAAAAATTAACACAATAGTTGTATCTATTGCTATAAAGTTCTCAGCTATCTACACAGTTTTTTCACTTATAACAGGCAAACCAAGTCACCAATATATCTTGACTTCATTCCAGGTGTTAAATGAGTACAACATTATTTTAATAGTCAACGAGAGAGGTTGGGGATTAACATGGACTGAGAAGTTATTTGTTAAAATTGTTTTACCTCTAATGCCATTGTTCAATAATATTCATTGTTTATATGAGAAATTTAATTAATGCCACTGTTTTACATAAGAAATTGAGTTAGACATAACCAAATAAGATGGAGATTTTCTGGTAGGCTGGTTACATTGTAGAGCATCATGTTTCAGTCTCCAGAATGTACTATCAGTATGTTCCTTTGTATAGCACCTGGGGAAATTCATACAAAAGGAAAGTTTCTCAAAAAGCATAGATAAATCAAAATTGCTTTTTATATAGAAAAAGGATCTCTGTCATCTCCTACCAGTACAAGATGTTTTGAATTGGAATTATACCTAATTTGAAATAAGCTCAACATCATATATTCATTGGATTTCCAAGCTCCAACTGGTTGAGTTAGCCATCTACCTGTAGGTATAATTGACAGGTTTGGCAAATAAAAAATACAGGATTCCCAGTTAAATTTGAATTTCAGGTAACAAATAAATGTTTTAGCATAAATATATCACAAACAATATTTGGGACACATGTGTGTCAAAAAATTATTAGTTTTTATCTGAAATTCAGATTTCACCAGGCAGTCTCTATTTGGCCTGACAATCCTATCCCTATGCCAGGATACAATTACTTGTGTCCACCCCAGAGACATGCAACCAAACATGTTCTTTTTTAAATATAAATGTTATGATTTTATTATTATAATGGTTTTATTGGCAAACTTATGGTGAGTTCGATTACATTGCAGTTTATTGTCCTTGTAAGATAAAGATGTTCATTTATAGACTTTAAAAGTAGGGCACATCTGCATATCAACTTGAACTATCATAACCAAAAATATTATTAAATTTTGCTCATTAGAGTGATAGGCTTCTAGTTAGAGGAATACAGTGGTAGACATTATTTTTTTAAAAATGATACATATTTTCCAGTGCAGGAAATTATTAGAGTCAAATATGTTGGCCTAAAAAAGACCTTTACTTGACGCATTTGAATATTGATATATCTCCATTGGTATGAAATACATTCTTAGAGTTTGGATCAAAATGCAAAACTTAGTACTTTTGTTCAGGAACCAAGCTTATCTGCAGCTGAAGTGGCTAGAAAGATATTGTGGCTCTAGAGAAGGATTTTGAGCAGTATCCTCACAGCCTAAAAATACTACCTTTGGGAGGATTGATGTTTACTGAAGTATGTGTCCACATGGCTTTACATTTACATCTTATCATAGCTTTGGCAGCTAGGAAATTGAGATCTCAAAGCTGTTTTATTTTTAAGTGCCCAATATAATGCAAGTTAGCTCTCCAAACTTGAAGGCTGACAATGTCTTCAGAGTGAATTGAAAAAAAATGAAAGAACGTAGCCTTTTATTTTAAAAATACATATTGTTTTAGAAGAAAAACAAATAATTTAGCAGTACACTTTCCTTGAAACTTAGTTAATTCTACAAGAATCTTTATATTTTGCAAAAACATATCAGGTATATCTTATAACAAAGTCAAACATATTTAGAACCTTCAACCTTTTTAGATACATTTCTATTGTGTTTTCTTTTTTTTTAATGTTCATTTGTTTACTTAGAACGTGAGAGCGGGGAGAGGGGCAGAGAGAGAGGGAGAGAGAAAATCCCAAGCAGGCTCTGCATTGTCATCGCAGAGCCCCTGACATGGTGCGCTGTCTCAAGAACCATGAGATCATAACCTGAGCCAAAATCAAGTGTTGGATGAACACTTAACTGAATGAGCCACCCAGGCACCCCTCTGTTGTGTTTTCTAAACAGAATGTCATCAGATGATTTTTCACAGAATTACCCATATGAATGTTCATATCTGGGATGGCTACCTATAACCACAATTAGTTTTTATAATGAATAAGACATAATAAACTAATAAACATTTTGTCTAACTATTTCTTTAATAGAAAGACTTTCAGTGTAATAGCTTAAAGAGGGTAGAATATAACTGTAGTTGTTCTGAACAGAATTAGATACTTTATTTTTATCACCTGTTGGAACAAAAAATGAGTACCTGTCAGATATTTCCAATGACAGTAATTTGAAAATAGTCAAAGTTATGTACACAATCATGCTGTGGGCAGAACTATAGCAAGCTCTCGTTGACAGCTATATGGTTTGAAGATTAGATGCTCTACAGTAATTCCTGTAATTTTCTGTCAGTAGTATAACAAACTTGGCATTTATTTATCTTCTAGATGAAATGAATGATCATCAAAGTACCCTCTCCTACATCCTGATTAACCCGTCTCCAGATACCAGGCTAGAGCTGAATGATGTTGTGTAAGTTGATCTCATATCTCACATAAGGCATTTATTTTTAGAAAACCAGTTAATTTATTTATTTTTATATTTTTGTTTTCACCATTATAGTCCCTTATTTCTTGTGTCATAAATGCTTAGAAACTCCAAGCCTAATTTTTGTGTTCAATAAACAAATGTATTTCATGTATTTCTATGTATTCTATGTATTATGTATTTTCTATACTATAAAAAAACATTGTAGAATGTAGAGGCATAAAAGAAGGAAAGAGCAGAAGAATTCTGTATTCTGTGAGCTCCTATATATTTGGAGAAATAAGAGAAAATATGTGGAATAATAAGAGAACAGCTTAGAGGGAAACTTGATATACCCCACACTATCTCCTCAATATCTTAGAGTTTCCAAAAGCTCTGAGTAATATAAGTCAAAAGACTTATTAAGAAAAGGTCTATGGTAGTAACTTGATTAATCAAAAACTCTGTATTATGCGTGTACAATTGCATTAGTGTTTCCTTAAAAGTGCAATAGAGATTAGATGTTTTTCCTGACTTCAAAGTGCTTACATTCTAATTAACAAAACTGCAACTTAAACATAAAAAATTTAATAGCAATATATACTATGGCTTTGTTACTAATGAATTAAGCATCCACTGAGTGTGACAGTGTTTTTCTCATTTCAAAGAGGAAAACTTACTGTGAATTACAGTGATTACAGAGGATATAAGGACTTGAACTAGACTTTGAAAGGTAGATAAGATTTGTGTAGTTGGAAAGCACAGGACATTCCAGAACAGGGAAATGGATAGAGAAAATGCACTACATGGGGATGCATAATATGCTTCATTTGGCAACCCTACAGAGTCCAGTTTGACCAGAGTAAAAAAACTTTGTATTATTAGCATCTCTGTTGTTAATTAAACCTAATATTGGAAACATACATTAAACCTGACTCTGGAAGGACTTTAGGTGAAAAATATGGAGTTTAAACTCAGTTTAAACCTTACAGGCAAGGAACAGTGCTTAATATATGAACAAGAAAGTAGCAAGATTTTAGAAAGGCATTTTGACAGTTCATGGTGTCAGCCTAGGGGAGAAATTCCTAATGTGCATCTGCCCTTGAGGTCCAAGGTCCTGAGGCTGAGCTGGATCAAGAGCTGCTGAGCTAAGTAAGGTAGCTAACTCCAGGTTTCATTACTGACTTAATACAAATACCAAAGATCCAATAGTCTCAGCGGGTGTTAGGTCCACAGGATGTGTTTGTATCTATAATCAGGAAAATCATTAATAAAGTCAGAGACAAAGAGGACTGAGAACATTCTGTGATGCAGAGCATGAAATGGATCCTTGCAAGTGGTTTAGAACTAAAGCTAGTAATGTGCCAAGATTTAGAAGCCTACCTTTATATGTTTTGTGAGAGATTTCTGCTGAGATGGAAAGGGTACTTTTTTTTTTTTAAGAGCATTGCAAGCAGCAGTAGAATTTATTGGCAGGATGGCTTAAGGTTGAAATAGACATGAAAATAAGGAAACCAGTTAAATTGTTGTTAGGCAGGTGTGAGGAGATAAGAATCTCTGGAAGCATTAGGATAATGGATAGTAAAGGCAGGTTTCTACGTAGATACATTTATGGAGGCAAAGACTAAGACTTGTTCATTGATACAGGACTTGGAAAAGGAGTATAACATGGCAATTCTATTTCATTGCAAAATAAATAAATGAATGCTCGTTCACTGAAGCAAGTCAGAAAAGGGAAGCAATTTTCTAGGAAGGAAAGGGGGCATTGTTGTCTGTGGAGAAAAAGGAAATGATTAGTTTTCTATTATGAATAAAGCTGATATGAACATCCAAAAAACAAGAGAGATAGATGACAAGCTAGAGTTTAGATACATCATTCAGTGTGCTACATGGAAATGTCTAGAAAGCGTAAAGAAATAGAGTACTGGAGCTTTGAAAGGAAGCTAGTTCTATGTAGAAAATATTTATTTTTCATCTTCCAGATGAGCAAAGCTAAAAAGATAATGATTTTAGGGTAGATACATAAGTGTGTTTCAAAAACTTCTTAGGAAAATACATCAGCAGGAGTAACTTTGATCCCAAATCAGTGTGAAAACAGCTTATAATGCACCTCATATACAACTAATTAGTATAATGCTTTGTTTTGTCATTTGATGATACTGGTTAGAATATAGGAGCTTTGGGGAATGAGATGAATGATAATTTCACCTGTTAGAGTTCTTAAAGCAGCTGTCAAAAATTATGTCCAGTGGTGATACTGAATTTATGGAGGACTTTAAGTGGCATGAAAATATCTTATTTATGATGCATCTGCTTTTAACTGCACATACTGGAGACTTTACCTGGTATATTACTATAATAAAACAAAACTGCTCCTTTTTCTTGTGTCCATATTTATATATGTCTTTCTTCCTTTAAGCCCATATTGCTATTAATTGTCAATTTTTATTGTTTTATTAATTTTTATTAATTTTTCATCTGCTAATTGTAATCCCAATCTTTTTATGCCTCTTTTTCAAATTAGTTGTAATTATGTTGATGATATAGTGTTTTTAAGAAGTTATGCTTACCTTATTCATATTTCATAACAAATTATAGGTTTTTGAACTTAAAATAATTATTTCCCATGACTATTTTGAATGAATGGGGAGATTTTGTTCATCTTTTGAGTCTATAAACATGTCCTTTCATTGAACATACATTTATAATTTAAAATAATTCTCCCCAAATTAAAACTTAGAAATAAAATATGTATGTTACAATATGTATTTTACAAGTAAAATAAACATGACATTTTCTGCCTTATTGATACTATTATTTTTTATTTATTTAAGCTAAAACATCAGTTTGACTGCTATAGGGAAGACACCTTTTTTTCAATGATCTGTATTTGTGGCCTTTAAAATAATTGTTTTACTATAACTGGAGCAATGATAAATGCCATGAAAAAATGCCTACTGTGACAAGTATTAAATAAAAACATGTTTAAGAAATTTATTTTATTAGATTCATAGGTTTAGTAGTGATAATAATAAGGGAAAGCAACTTTTGCAGCTATTTCAATGAATTTAGGGGATAATGAATTATATTTTTTGTTTTTCTAAAAAAATGCTTTCAAACGTTTAATTTAAATAAAGGGGCAACATTAATTTGGCTCAAAGAACAATAAGTAACTAAGTGATTGGTATTAAGCAGCTTAATGTTCTTGAAATAAATGAAAATGAAAATACAAAATATCAAGATTTGTGCAGCAAAAGCAGTTCTAAGAGGAAAGTTTATAGCAGTAAATGCATATATTAAGAACTTACAAATATCTTAATTAAGAATTAGAAAGATCTCAAATAAACAACGTAACTCTACACCTCAAGGAACTAGAAAAAGAAGAAATTATGCCCAGATGTAGCAGATGGAGAGAAATTAAGTCAGATAGAAAAATAAATGAAATGGAGACTAGAAAAATAATAGAAAGTATCAATGAAACTAAAAGCTGTTTTTTTAAAGATAAAATTGACACACTTGTAAGTAGACCAACTAAGAAAGAGAAGACAAATAAAATTATAAATGAAAGAGGACACTACAACCGATACTACAGAAATACCGAGAGACCACTATGAACAATTATATGCCCCCAAATTACATAACCTGAATAGTTACGTATAAAATAGATACATTTCTAGAAACATACAACCTACCAAGACTGAATGACTGAATGAAGAAGAAATAGAAAATCTGAACAGACCAATAATGACTTAAGAGATTGAGTCAATAAAAAAAAATTGTAATACAGAAAACTCCACAGGCAGATGGCTTTAATGGTGAATTCCACCGAATACTTAATGAAGAATTAATACTAATCCTCCTCAAACTCTTCCAAATATCAAGGGAGAGGGAGCACTTCCAAACTTATTCTATGAATTTGGTATCACCTGGATACCAAAACCAGGTGAGTGTTTGAAAGGAAAACTATAGATGAATATCCCTGATGAATATAGATGTAAACCAAATTCAAGAACATATTGTAAAGATTATGCACCATGACCTAGTGGGATTTATCCTCAGGATGCCAAGATGGTTCAATATATGCAAATCAATAAATGTAATTCATCATATTAATAAAATGAAAGATAAATATCACATGATCATCTCAATAGATGCAGAAAAGGAACTTGACAAAATATAACACCCTTTCATGATAATTACCCTTAACAGATTGGGTATATAAGGAATGTATCTCAATATAATAAAGCCATATACAATAAACTCATTGTTAACATATAAATAAGAAAAACTGAGAAAGTTTTCTCTGATATCAGGTTGCCAAGGTTGCCCACTCTTAATATTTCTATTCAATATAGTATTGGAAGTCTTACCTAGAGTATTTAGGTAAGACAAAGAAATAAAAGACGTCCAAATCAGGAGGAAGAAATAAAATTGTCACCATTTGCTGAAGATATGATCTTATATAAAGAAAATTCCAAAGAGTCGATCAAAAACCTGTTGGAATTAATGATTTAAGTAATGTGAGACATTATAAAATCAACTTACAGAAATCAGTGGCATTTCTTTAAACTAATGATGCAGCATCAAAAAAAGAAATACAACTATCCTATTCACAGTAGCATCAAAAACAATAAAATACTTAGGAATAAATTTACAAAAGGAGTGAAAGATCTGTACATAAAAACTACAAAACTTTGTCCCTGGTGTGATTCATCTTATGTGGCTGTTTTGTGGAACAATAGTCGTTTCTCTCTGCCCATCTTCTCTCTCACCTAAGTGCATGTCACCACCACATGGAAGATTCGATGCACATGGACGTGAGCCTTCTGAGGCCCCAGAACTTTTTGGTTGTGAACTAAAGGCTGACAAAGATTATCAGTCTAAGGTGGATAATGATGAAAACGAACACTAGTTATCTTTAAGATCGGTCAGTTTAGGGACTTGTGCAAAGGATGAATTGCACATTGTTGAAGCAGAGGCATTGCATTACGAAGGCAGTCCAATCAAAATCACACTGGCAACTTTGAAAATGTGTGAAGAGCCAATGGTTTCCCTTGGGGACTTTGAAATAACACTACCTGTGGTCTTACAGTTGAAATGTGGTTCAAGGCCTGTGCATATTAGTGGACAGCACTCAATAACTGTGGAGGAAGATGCAGAGTCAGATGATGAAGAGGAAGAGGATGTGAAGGTCCTTAGTATATCTGGAAAGTGTTCTGCCCCTTGGAAGTGTTAGCAAGGTTCCACGGAAAAAAAATGAAACCTGGTGCCGATAAAGATGATGACGAGGATGATGATGATTTTGATGATGACAAATCTGAAGAAAAGTCTCCAGTAAAGAAATCTATAGGAGATACTGCAGCCAAAAGTGCACAAAAATCAAACCAGAATGGAAAAGACTCAAAACCATCAACACCAAGATCAAAAGGTCAAGAATCTTTCAAAAAACAGGAAAAGACTCCCAAAACACCAAAAGAACCTAGTTCTGTAGAAGACATTAAAGCAAAAATGCAAGCAGATATAGAAAAAGGTGGTTCTCTTCCCAAAGTGGAAGCCAAGTTCATCAATTATGTGAAGAATTGCTTCCCGATGACTAGCCAAGAGGCTATTCAAGAAATCTAGCAGTGGAGGAAGACTCTTTATGAAAGTAGTTTAAACAGTGTGTTAAAACTTTCCATCTTATTTCACTTCTGTAACAGTTGATATCTGGCTGTCCTTTTTATAATGTAGAGTGAGAATGTCTGCTGAACACTGTCCAGGTTCCATTGCCAAGAATATGTTGTCCAAAGTGCCTGTTTAGTTTTTAAAGATGGCACTCCACCCTTTGCTTGGTTTTTATGTATGGAATGTTATGATAGGACATAGTAGTAGTAGTGTTCAGACAAATGGAAATGATAGGGAGACAAAAATGTATATGTGAAATAAACTCAGTGTTTTAATAAAGTAAAAAAAAAACTACAAAAATTTGGGGCACCTGGGTGGCTCAGTCAGTTAAGTGTCCATCTCTTGATTTTGGTTCAGGTCATGATCTCACAGTTCATGGGTCGGAGCCCCACATTGGGCTCCATGCTGACAGTGTGGAGCCTGCTTGGGATTCTCTCTCTCTCTCTCTCTCTCTCTCTCTCTCTCTCTCTCTCTCTCTCTCTCCCCCTCTCCCTCCCTCTCTTTCTGCCCCTCTCCCCCCTCAAAATAATTAAATAAACTTTAAAAAAAACTACAGAACTTTGCTGAAAGAGCTCAAAGAAGAAACAAAGATATGTAAAGACCTCTTGTGTTCATGGATTGAAAAGATAAATGTTGGTAAAATGGTCACACTACCCAAAGCCATATACAGACCCTACAAAATCTCTATCAAAATATCAAAGGTATTCTTCACAGAATTAGAAGAAACAATCCCAGAATTCATGTGGAACCACAAAGGATCCTGAATAGCCAAAACAATCCTGAGAAAAAAAGAACAAATTCAGAAGTATCATACTTCCTGATTTCAAACTATACTACAAAGCCATAGTAATATAAACGGTATGGTACTGGCACAGAAATAAACCTATAGGTCAATGGAACATAATAGAGAGCCCAAAATTAAATCCCTGTATTTATGGTCAACTAATATTTGACAGAGAAGCTAGGAATACAATGGAGGAAGGAAAGTCTCTTCAAAAAAATGATGTGGGAGACACTGGAGAAGCACATGTAGAACAATGAAATTAGACTTCTGTCTCACCACTAAACAAACAAACAAACAAATGAAACACTCAAAATGGATTAAAGACTTAAATATAAGACCTGATATCATAAGATTTCTAGAAGAAAAAAGGGAAGAAACTCGTTGATATTGGTCTTGGCAATGATATTTTGGTCATAATGCCAAAAGCACAAACAATGAAAGTAAAAATCAACAATTGGGCTACATCAAACTCAAAAGCTTCTGCACAACAAAAGAAACATCAACAAAATGAAACAGCCTACAGAATGGGAGAAAATTTTTGCAAATCGTAACTCAGATAAGGGGTTAATATCCAATATATATAAAGAGCTAAAACTTATTTTAAAAACCCCAAACAATCAGACTAAACAATGAGTCCGAACTAAATATTTTGCAAAGAGGACACGAAAATGGCCAATGCCATGGAAAGACGTTCAACATCACTAATCATCAGGGAAATGCAAATAAAACCACAATGAGATATCACCTCACACCTGTTGGAATGGCTATCATCAAGAAGACAAGAGACAACCTGTGCTGGTGAGGATATTGTAAAAAGGGAACCCTTATACACACTGTTGTTAAGAATTTAAATTAGTCCAACCACTATGGAAAACAATATGAAAATTCCTCAAAAATTAAAAATAGATTTACCATATGATCCAGCAATGCCACTTTGGGATATGTTATCTAAAGGAAATGAAAACTGGATTTTGATGAGACATATGCACACCCACGTATATTGCAGCATCATTCACAACAGCCAAGATATAGAAACAACCCAAATGTCCATCAATGGGTGAATGGATAAGAAAGATGTGGGTATTATTTAGCTATGAGGAAGGAGGATATCCTGTCATTTGCAACACGTAGATGGACCTTGAGCACATTATAAAAGCGAGATGTGAGAGAAGGACAAGTACTACATGATATCACTTATATGGGGAATCTAGAAACAAGTCAAACCCATACTAAAACAGGTTGTTACTAGGAGATGGGGAAGTAGAGGGATGAGACTGATGGTGTTTAAGGATTCAAACTTATAACAAGAAATAAATAAGCCATAAAGATCTAATGTAGAGTATAATGAATACGGTTAATAATGATGCACTATAATGATGTAATGTGATGAATATGGCATCAATGGCAATCGTATTAAAATATATAAATGTATCAAAACAACGTTTTACATCTTTAATTTACAATTTGTAATGTGTTCAATTTACGAAATTAAAAAAAAAGAGTTTAATGTGCACTATTAGTTGTCTTCATCAATCTACAATGCTAGTGATATTTAAAATAATTATAAAGCAGTGTGCATGGAGAACAATATCCAGTTAATAGATTCAAGGACATTAATTTCAACTTTTATTTGATAGGAGAAAATAGACTATTGTGTTTTAAATTGCCTTTTCTCATATTCATTAAGGAACATGTTTTCTGAATATTTTTCTTCAGTTTTTAAGAGGAAACATACAATCCTCTATTAGACTAATCTCTTCAAATTAGGTTTTCTGTTCATTTTTTGTACCTCCCAAATTATTATAAAACTATGAATTACTAATTTCATTTGCATCTGAAACAAGACTTTCTTTGAGTGCTGCGTTGCCCGGATTTACTTTCCTTCTCTCCCTGAAAACTCTCAGTGGCTTCCCACTGCCTTTGGGACAGAGTTTGAAACTACTTTATCCTGAAACTTAAAGTCCTCTGCTAGCTGTTTTCTATGCTTCTTCCTGAATTTACCTTCCACTATTTCCTGGTTTAACCATTCTCCTGAAATCAAGCTCACTTTCGGAAGAGATCAGGAGCAAACCTAGAGACAAAGTTCAACTCAACCTTCTGAATAGGGTTCCCTAATTATCTCTGTCGCTTCTTTTTTCTCTTTCTGTGATGTTTGGAATTTATTTTTCTTGTGTTTATCTGCTTTATAAATTAAACTCAATGAATCTTCTGCAGGACAGGTGTTGGGGTTTGCGACCTTTTGTATTTCCAGTTCCTAATGCAGTATTCCAGAAGTGCTCAAGAAATGGAAGCTCATTATTTGAGATCTGAAGTAAAGCATCTCTCTTAAAACAAATTATAACATTATTTAAATGTATGAGTTTGGCAGATGAACACTTTCCTATTTACTAGTTGAATAAATTAAGAATTATTTTTTATTTTGTATAAGTGCTCACCATAGCATAACCTGAATTTTAGATTAATTTCCAGATAATTAAAAGGTTACCTCTGCACAATATTCTTCAGAGCATGTATTAAATCATGACTTTTTTTAGAACCCTGAAGTATTTAAATAAAGGACTAAAGAAATTATTTAGATCAAATTTATTTATGAATTATAAAAGTAAGACTAAGAGCAGTTAAGTAATAGAAGAATCATGGCTAAGATTTAGGTCTGCTTCTTAGAAAAATAGCCAAAGAAAGGGATGATAAATCAATAAAATACTAAAATAAAACATAAAATTTTGATAAGATGAAGATGGTGAAATGGATTATAACTAAAAAAAATAATTCTTGATTCATTAGTATTTATCATCATAATCTTAGGTATAGAAATAATACAAGTCCTGCAAAATATTTTAGGTCAATTAAAAAGTGAGTCCCGCTTCCAGTGCTGTATCTAGACACGGTTTAGATCACCTAAAAACTGAATACATTTGAAGCAGGAGTCTAAACTGTAAGTGTGAATTAGTTTTGCCTTTATTTACTATTACAGTTATTTGCTTTGTTTTCTTTTATTAGATACTTAATCCGACCAGATCCGCTGGCATACCTTCCAAACAGTGAACCCAGTCGAAAAAACAGCATCTGCAATACCACAGGTCAAGACTCTCGGGAGGAAACTCAACTTTGATGAAAAGAAAATAAGAGACCTTTTTTTTTTTCCTACAAGAATCTTGCTTAAACCGACTCTAAATCTTAGGGGAAAATAAGTGCTGCTGGCATGAAATAAACTCGATCAGAATATATTCCATTCTCTCATATTAAAAGAAATCTATTCTCTTAGAAGTATAGATTATTTTGAAATTTAAAGTATTGCTTCTTGGTACTCCTCCTATTAATATTTGAAAGATATCAATGTAATGATTTTGAAAACCTAAATTAAAAGACATAATTTAAATTGGTTATTTGTTTGACAATAATCCAAAGTGTATGAAGCCAATTTTTTAAAATATTAAGTTTTTATGAAAGTAAGCGAAAAACCCAAGTATATTTGGTGCATCACAATGGACATAGAAGATTGTTGGTCTTCTTAAAAGTTAAATAGTCATATCCTTTAAACTTGCTGTTTTATAAAATTGAGCTCATCAGCAATGTCTAGCCTTCTCTACACAGAGATTAACCAACAAACTTGTGTGGCTGACTTTTGTGTAAGACTCACAATTTGCTTTAGCATATAAATCTTTAAGTCATTTTAACCTTTTTTTGTTGCCTTTCAGATGATATCATATTCATTTCAGTATTTGAGATGTTCATAGCATGTTCTATTACACTGAAGAAACCAAAAAATATCAAGTACCTGAACTTTTTGCTAACTTTATGTCCGACACACGTTGTTTGCCAAGAAAAGTGTATTAAAAAGCAAATATTTATTGTTCTCCTAAAAGAATAGCTAACAGAGAAAATACTTAAAGCCCATATGTTAATTTAAATTTAAGCCAAGCGTTGAAACATTAACTGAAACATGCGTAATGGTTTCCATTTGGCTCTGGAGTTTTAACATTTCCATAATCTATATAGTATATCTTATTTAGAAAACTCCTTTAAAATTCAAAGAGGCAAAATTATGCTATTTATGGAATACAAGGCCATTTCAAACATTAAAAGTCCTCCTTTATCCCTTTAGTACCGAAATCTCATACACAAAACAGTGGTATCTTAAAAAATTTGATTTAATTTTGAAAAATCATCTATAGGAACTATGTTTTCACACGATGAGGAAAAACACATGTAACGACAAGTAGTTTTCGCCGCTGAAGTTTAGTATAAATTATGAAGAACTTGACAATTATCAATTAAATGTAAATCGCTCCTTGATGCCATCAGTGCTGCTATCTTACTGCTTTATTTCCCTTCAGAAACAGACTGAAAAGCACAAGAGCAGTGTTTGCCAAGTAGTTGGAATGTGTTAACAGCATTCCCAGGAGAGAGAAATGGGTAAATTTCAAAAGGTATTTTTCTTCTAATTTTGTATTTTAAAAATTTCTGGCCTTGACATTGACTTTTAATTCCACAGAAAAGAAGATGTGTAAGACTAGAAAGAGACATTTTCTTCTTTTCATAAAGAAACAGATGAATTGGAAAGACAGTGGAAGAACTTAAAAAAACATAGAGAAAGCCTAAAATTCCCCGAATAATTCTACGAAAATGAAAATGTAGAACCTAACATGAAAAAAGGATAGATTATAGCCATTGTATAATTTGGCTTAGAGAAGAAGAAATGCCTGTTTGTTATTGGTTTTTAGTATTTTGTATTACTCTCATTTTAGCATAACAAAAACACCAAGAATTTCTCCTAAAACAGAGAGAGCCTATCTTTAATTTTCTTTAATCAGATAAGAAAATAGAGAATTTATAACAAGCTTCTTAAAATTGGAATTGTATCATAAAACGAAGATTGTATGCATATGCGTGCGTGTATGTTGTAGACACATGTGAAATATACTTCACAAATTTACACATGCACCTATAAATTATTCAGGCTAAAGGCAGAATTGGATCAATGTCTGTAATGGAGAATGACAATGAATTTAAGTAACTTTATATTTGCACATAAAAAATCAAAAATCATATACTTCTTTAAGTTGCCATTTCATTACTCCATTACAGTTATTTTTAGGAATAAATGTAAGATTTTATGAATATTCTATTTCCCCACAAGACCTCAAGTTCAGTATTTTTGCATTATGACCATTGTCAAGACTAGGACTTTACGCTAGGACATGACTATATTTCCTATAAAACTAAAAGTTTGTTTCACAAATTTTACAATGGTTATTTTTGATTATGCACATTAGTCCAAATTTAATAGTTGACACAATTCATAGCAGCTTGCTATAATAATGATAGTTTATTAGTCTTTCTGTTATTTAAATAATAGAAGATGCTTATAAAAGCCTTTTAACAAACTGTTGCCTTTTTAAAATACTTAACTTGCACACAAAAGAAAACATAAAGTCAGTAATAGTCCTTGTAATCCTATGGGAATCGGTTCTGTTTATTGTCTATGTACCATTTTGCTACCAGTTACATTGAATTGCTTAAAATAAATAATAAAAATTATTTCTCATGGTGAAAACCCCTTGGTGCTTTTTGCCAAAACTTTAATTGTTTAACCAAGTATGTTTTGAAACCACAAAACTCCTATGCCACTTTTATATTTCAAAACCAACATAAACATGAAGGTCTTCTCATTGGAAAAGATAGCCATAAAAAACTGGTTGAATTGCTTCTTAATGTAATAGTTTCTGAATAACTAATATAGCAGGAAAAGAGGAGGGAGGAAGGAAGGGTCAGGGATGGGAGGTAGAGAAGAAGTGAACAAAGGGAAGGGAGGAAAAGTAGAAAATAAAAGGAAGGGGGAAAAGAACGAATGTTGGTGCCACAAGAGAATTTTTGTGTGTGTGTGCAAATCAGAGCCAATACACTCATTTAAAGGTCAGAAAAGCACTGGTTAGTGAAAAGAAAAATAATTTTAAATGCCAAGATAGACTTTTTGGCTCCAGGAAAATGGAGCCTATTCTTCCTGCTAAGTATAGCTTAAAAAAACAAAAAACAAAAACAGAAAAACCCCTCTAGATGTTATTTATGAAACAAGCATCAGAAGACTGCGAAGTGAAAAGAAGGAAGACAGACCAGGGAGCTGAGTCTTGCAGAACAGCACAGGGTTGAGGGGAGTGAGTTTTCGGGGTTTGTTTGTGGTCTCCTATGTAACTTACTCTGGATATTGGGAAATACCAGTGAACATGGACAAAAAAAGTCCCAAGAAAAACGTGTTCTCTCCTTCCAAGGGACTGACTCTTGCAGCAGGTGGTGCACAGCACAGAGTCCTGATGATCCTGCAGTGTGTGTGTGGCTTCTCCAGTCAACGTACCCAGGGGCGAGGAGCTCCCTCAGCACCAGTTCAGATGGTCCAGTGCCTCCAGTGAGACCCTTCCCCATGAACGACTCCCCCAGATTTCCAGCAGGTTCTGTTAGTGCAAGTACCACAATGACTTTTCTGCAGTTCTGTGAGCCACTGCTAGGCCATCTCAAGATCTTGATTTCAGTCCCAGGGTCTTTTCTTGGGGCACTGTATCTCAGGCCTGACAATGATGCATGCTTCTTATATATCTGCTGTCGCTATATTATTTTCAAGTTCTCTTTACTTATTACTAACTCCAAAGCTTTGCTATGGTTAATGATTCTCTACATTAAACTTTCTCTGTCCAGATCACCATGTGGTTTCTCTCTCCAGATTGAATCTTGGCTGAGACATGATGCACAAATCAGCAGTTCTTCAATCTGATTAAATCTGACATAATATTGATATCAAATTTCAAGGACTGCAATTTAAAGGACAGATTTTGGGGAAATTCAACAAATTGAATAGCACCTGCTGGGAAACTTTTAAAACACACCGTGCTCATCCTGTGGAGTATTAGGCCACATTATTTCACTTTGATCTTCTCCTTTTCTTTTTCTTTCTTTCTTTCTTTCTTTTTCTTTCTTTCTTTCTTTCTTTCCTATAGGACTGCTCTCTAGTCTATTTTATTTGGAGAGACATGTCAACTTTAATTATCGTGAATCAATCTAATATTATACCATATGGTCCTAAAAGTATAGTTATTTGGCTTATCATTAAAGTCCGTATTCTTACTATTCAAGAGAATTATATTTTATTATTTATATCTAAAATGTTTTAATAGAAACAAAAATAATGATATGTTTTCCTAAGTATAAATCATAGCAGAAATCTTTAATAAACTGTACTGTAATTTAGTCTCATTCTTGTATAGTTAGTCTCATTCATGTATAGTTATACACAGATATTTATATTTTCCGTTTCTACTATATACAAAATATGTTTCATTTCATGTTATGCCAGGCTAGATATCTTTGCATTTGAAAATTAAATATAATTTCCAAAAGGAAACATTCCTAAATATATAGACTTTCATTCCCTGGTCTGTGTTAATATTCATTTAGAATAAGAAAGTTTGAGATGGTCTTGAAATACAAGTATTTCTTTTTTTTCTTTAAAAAAATTTTTTTTTACATTTATTTATTTTTGAGAGACAGAGAAAGGCAGAGTGTGAGTGGGGAAGGCACAGAGAGAGAAGGAGACACAGAATCCAAAGCAGGCTCCAGGCTCTGAGCTGTCAGCATAGAGCCTGATGTGGGGCTCAAACCCATGAACCATGAGATCATGACCTGAGCCGAAGTCGGACGCTTAACCAACTGAGCCACCCAGGTGCCCCAAGTATTTATTTTCTTATCTGAAAACTCTCAACTTGCAAAAGACAGGGCTATGAGACATTCTTATTACTAGACCTGAGGTAAGGACTGAAGTTGAGGTTTGTAAATACATTGCTTAGTCATTCAGGGCACAAATAAAGTATATAATGCTAAAGTAATAATTTTTAACTTGCATTTTTTATTACTCATTATTGTCATATGTCAAAAGTTGTACCAATATGCATCAAATGTAATGGATTCTAAATTTTAATGGAGACCCACAAAAATGAGACCCACAAAGAAATCTGTCAGTGTGTCATTGTTTTAGTCCATTTTTGTGGTAATAACAAAAATACCATAGACTGGGTAGCTTAACAAACATTTATTTTTCACAGTTCTGGAGGCTGGGAAGTCTAAGATCAAGACATCAGCAGATTCACTGTTTGGTGAGAACCTGCTGCCTGGTTTATAGATGGCTTTGTTCTTGTAACCCCACATGGCAGAAAGTAGAGAGGAACAAAGTTTCCTGGGACTCTTATGAGGGCATGAATCCTATTTATGAGAATTCTGCCCTCATGATCTCATCATATCTTAATTTCCTCCTAACGACTCCACCTCCTACTATCATGACATTGGGGACTAGGGCTTCAGCATATGAATTTGCAAGGAGGGGATTATAAGCATTCAGCCCACAACATTCTGTCCCTGCTCCCATCCCCCAAATTCATGTTTTTTTTCCCACATTCAAAATACATTCATTCCATCCCTACAGTTCCAAAAGTCTTAACTTGTTTCAGCATGAACTATAGAGTCTAAAGTCCAAAATCTCATCTAAATCTGATCTAAATCAGATATGAATGAAGCCCACAGTACAATTTATTCAATTACTATATTAGTCTGCTTGGGCTGTTAGAATAAAATATAATAGACTGGGGCTGTTTAAGCAACAAAGGTTTATTTCTCCTAGTTCTGGAAGCTGGGAAGTCCAAGATCAAGGCAGAATTGTTGTTTGGCAAGAGCCCACTGTCTGGTGAGTGGGTGGCCATCTTGGTGTCCACTCACATGGTGGAGAGTAGAGAGCAGCAAGCTCTCTCAAACTCTTTTATTTTATTTTTTTTTAATGTTTATTTATTTTTGAGAGAGAGAGCACAAGCGGAAGAGGGGCAGAGAGAGAGAGGGAGACACAGAATCTGAAGCAGGATCCAGGCTCTGAGCTCTCAGCATAGAGCCCAACGCAAGGCTTGAACTCACAAACCTTGAGATCATGACCTAAGCCGAAGTCAGATGCTTAACCCAGGCGCCCCCTTTCTCAAACTCTTTTAAGGTCATTAATCTCATTCACAAGGCTTCCCCTTCATGACTTCATCTAACCCTAATTATCTCCCTTTGGGCACCTGAAATCATCACACTGAAGGGTAAGATTTCCAAATACCAATTTGAAGGAGAGACACTCAGTCTATCACAGTCATAATGATCTCGCAAGGAAACTGGCACTTTATGATACATATTTGGCAGGACAGTTTTGGCTATGCTGCAGTAATAGTTAAACAAACACCATAATCTCAGGGTTTAATATAACAAAAAAATCATTTTAATCTAGAAGAATGCCCAATGAAGAAAATGACCTTAAGTTTTAGGTTAAAGATTTTATAAATATATATTCATTGGAATAATATAAATTTCCAAATCATTACAGTAACATAAATATAATAGAAGTATTTATTACCTTAATCAAGTATTCAAACTTGAACAGAAAAAGTTGAGAAAACAGTAATAACTTCTTGAAAAACACTTCAGTTTTAGATATTTTGCACCAACTAAGCTACAAACGATTTTATTTTAAAAATAGAATTATCTTATGATCACTTTTTAATGAAAACTAATTGATTTTTAATGTTTTTGGCAAAAAGCATGCTGTGAGATGACTATGAAATGACTGAAGTTTCTACTGGAAAACATGTTGCTGAAAATAATTAAGTAGCTGTACGTGATTTATTATCTCCGACTAAAGGAGCAAAGTTCTTTATTTTGGACTGCTCGACATCCTTCGAGTTAGCGTGGGCAATACTCATTTCTCACTTTAGTGAAATTAAGATTTTTTCCTTGACTAGGAAACAAGTTGCAATCCAATTTGAAGCAAGAGGAAAAGTCATCACTTACCTTGGTGTGCTTATAAACTTAAAAGCCTAAATTAGAAAGAGAGAAGGAGGTTCTTTGGTTACTTTGGAATGTAAATATTCCAGAGCACATATTTTAAAACAAGAGATCTGTTCTTTTTTTTTTTTTTTTTGACCTATTTACTAATATGGTTGTGATGTTTATCAGATAGTACTAAAAGTTAAAATCACTTAATAAAATGATTTTATTTCATCAAGTCCTTTTGGGGTCATGCTATCATTTTTTCTTGTTTGTTGAAATGTGGATAACCATGTAATGCAAGTAACAAACTATTTAAAAGTGTATTATTAAGAATTTGTAAGAGCAAAAGCTTAGTATTTCAAAATAGTTTCTGTAATATTTGTAGTTTTTTCTTAAATAGCCACTCTTAAGAGATATTGACAAGATCTGCCTGCCTTATAATTATTTGGTCTCAGAGCAATTTTTCAATATTAGAAGAATCAAATTTCCCTGACATCTTTCAACATTCCTTAACGCTTTCCTTTTGTTTACCTATTTATATAAACTAGCCACCAAAATAATTACAAATTTCATATAACTTTGACATAATTTAGTGAAGTAATTTAACATCTCTTTGTATCATAGATAGAAGACAATTTTCAACTAAGTCTAAAATACAATTGTTTCTTTATAACTCTTCTGATAGCATCGCAGAATAAACTGCAGAATACAGATGATAATCAAGGGTAAGTCATTTGTTTTGTGTATACAGTACTGACTACTCTGTAGACTTATCTGTGTCATAATTGCCACATCTCGCATTGTGTCCATTCCCACAGAGGTAGCTATCTGGCCCCAGGGCATACAGATGCTGAATGGTAGGGCAGTTTGGCTCCTAAAAAGACAGTTGGTCAGCCAGCATCAACTCCCTGATCTTGTAACATGGCAGTTGATCTGTGTCCATTTCTTATCAATCCAATGAAAAGGGAGGATTGCTTAAAGTCACAGAGGGCTCTGCTGGAGAAAGTAAGTGTTGAGTTTGCTCCTGGAGACAGTACTCATTCCAGCTGGTTCTGTCAGAGGCTCTGAAAAGCAAGAAACCACGGATCTTGGTACCTGAGTGATGAAATTGGAAATGATTTTTGTGGAGAAAATGGCTATAGATCTAGACATCTTAAAATTATGATGTAGCAATTGTCTGTTGTTATGAACTAAAAAAATGATTGACATGAAGACTTTAGAAGCTCAGAAATAAATCTCTTTTGAAAATTATTGTAAATATATTTAGCTGACGTACACATTGTTTATGATACCACTCAGACTGTCATCTGTCCACAGGATATAAACACAAGACTGTTGTTTTATACTAGTTCAAAAAAGAGATTCTCAAATGCACAAGGGCAAACCTGAGGCCCATCTTTGATTTTCCTCTTTTCCTTCATTACTCCTTCCCATCAGTTAATGTCGGAGTTCTGTTATTTCTTCCTCTTAAACAGCTCTCATGTTCTATGTTCTCACCAGTTCTGTCCCACACCGGAGTACTGAAACGCTAGCCTGCACCTGGCTACTCCAGTGAATGTGCCAAACCCAATCTTGCCCTCCTCTATCCTTTTCTCCAAATTATGATCAGAAAGGTTTTTTCAAAAATCTAGATTTATTATTAGTTAAAATCACTCAGAGGCATCTCGTTGGTGTTAGAATAGAGACCAGAATTAGCAGGCCTGATAGTTATGATCTGACCCCATGCTTTTACCTCTTCTGCCTCACCTCTTACTCACTACGTTTCACTCACAATGCACTGTATTCAGTTTTTCAAATAGGCTACATGCTTTTTCTCTAGTGAAGAACCAAGCATGTTATTTCTCCTGCCTCAGATTATATTCCTCCTACCTTTGGCTATCTAACTCCTCCTCATTCCATCTAGTCATTCAGTTATAACAAATATTTATGTAGACATATCTTTAAAATAAACTATAAGAAATACTTCTTCAAGGAAAGTCTCACAATATCATTACTAATAGTTGAAATAAACTAGTGAAGGTTCCCTTTATACATTTTCATGGTATCCTGTACTTTTTCACACCTCTTGCCCCCATTTGCCTTTATGATATTGTTAGTAGTATTATGATCCACTATTGATTCATAGGGAGGAAACCCAATTCTAAAATCTGGTTGCAAATCTCTCTCTGAGAGAATGTACCTTTTTCTGAGAAATACACTCTTGGGCATATCTGTCTAAAAGAGAAGCCTCTATGAGAATAACATGAATAGCCTAGGTTTAGGCAATGTCAAGTGGCCGGTGACCTGGGCCTCTTCTTTATTCAAAAGACTATTAATTCTATATCTTCTCCAGTTTTGAAAGTGGAGTCAAGGTCAAAGTCTCTCATGGGTTACTTGACTCCGGTTCTACAAATCAAATAAAACTTTGGTGGGTTGCCTACCAGTTTCATTCCCAGAGACCCAGGTTTCATTTCACCACTGCTAATGAAATTATTTCAGAAATCAGATGATAACATCAGACCTGCTGCATTGGAAGGTAATTGTAGTAATATGACTTGAAAGGTTCAGAGTTGATACTTAGTCTTGCCACCCTGGGATTCTTCCCTTCCTGCGGAGGTCACTGCATTCGCCGTTTTTTTCAGTCACATTCTGGACATAGAACAGTAATAAAGGATGAATCAGATTTAGATATTATAAGCTCTCTTTGTGAGTTATAACTTTATGCCAGTGGTTCTTCTCTTTGTTGCAAGTTAGAATTAACTGTGGAGCTTCTAAAAAATATCAATGCTCAGGCTCGTTTCCAAATGAATTAAATAAAAATCTCTGAGGGAAGAGTCTCAGCTTTGTATATTTTTAAGGATCTTTAAATCATTCTAATGGATAGCCAGCATTTTTTGCTCCCTAAATAAGGATTTAAAGCACTCTTGCCTCTGAAAATGAATTTTTGTTGTTGGGAAATAGATGTGCTTTCCTCCATGTGCCCATTCAGGAACTAACCACAACTAATCTCATGTGTCCTTTATTGTTTATCTCTGTCACCACAGGAAACCCCAGGCCAAATGTTCATTTCCACACTGTAATCTAAATCTGACTCTGCATATTAATACCTGTGTCCCATCACCCTCAACTTTTGAAGTCATTTGATTATGGTTTAAATAGAGCCACTTTAGACATAATGCAGACTGCTCAAAGTGGAATGTGAACTATCTTACAAAAAGAATGTTGTACTTAAAACTTTAGAAGCTTGTCTGGAATCTTTAATATTGCTAAAAACTTCTGGAAAATAAACTATGAAATCATGGAATTTATAATTAGGCTTATACTTCTGTGCCTGGGTCTGCAGTTTCTTGATATGGAAATAGTCTTGGCTTAATTTGGGCTCTCTTGGCTACTGGACTGGAAAGAAACCATAAGTTGTGGTCATAATTATCCTCAGTATTTTTCTCTGTTATGCGGCTCAAATATATGATCTCCAAAGTTTTAAGTGCAGCTGTACAGTGGCTGTTCCATATAATGATCCAATAAGAAGTGTCCTCAAAAGAAAGAAGAAAGAAAGAAAAGAAAGAAAGAAAGAAAGAAAGAAAGAAAGAAAGAAAGAAAGAAAGAAAGAAAGAAAAAGGAAAAAGGAAGGGAAGTAAAAGGAAACAAAAAAGGAAAGGAAGGAAATGAAAGAGAAAGAAAAGAGAAAAGAAAAGAGAAAAGAAAAGAAAAAAGAAAATCTGACATGGCATTTAGAAATGGAAAAATTGTCATTCTAAGTCTACACTTGAGCACGACATATTAAATACCAGTGCAGACCTAGATTAGTCATATCCCCAGGTGATAATGGTTCATCCTCTCTGCTAGACTAAAGAATGATCAAAGAGGAGATTGAGAATTGAAACCAGTCTATTTTTCCATTCCTGTTCTATGAAATTCTGGCTCCAAGATACTTTACCATTTCTGTGCTAAATAACTCTAGCACATAGCATGCTTTCATTTTTTGTGTGTCAAAAAACATTGGCCTTTGGCAAAAATTATTAGATTCTTGCTCCAGGAAGTGTTTCTGGAAGATAAGATTATGAACCAACAAAACAATGATCATCATTAGCTGCCTACTCATCATTATTCACTTTAAGATTCTTTCTGTGCCCAGCAATGCAAGTTTTATGTCATGAACTTTACAGAATCGCAGTCAGTTCACTGCCTTGCAAAATCACCTTATATCATCCAGCCCAGGCCTTAAAACTTGATTTTTCCCTTCTAAGATTCTACTCAAGTTCTGGCAAAACAGTATTCTTCTTTATTATAGTAAGTCTGACACATAAGTTTGCTTGCTAAACCTCAACATCAGCTTTCTAGTGGATATTTTGGGAAGTCAAAAGCTGACAGATCACACAACTCTTTTCTCCTTCATCTCCTGGTATGTGTTAGTTATGATATTACTTGTAAGTACTCTCTTGGTTTTAAATACAATTTTAAGTAATATATAAAAATTTCATTCCTTAATGTACCAAATTCAATGTATTTCAAATCTTCATTAGCAAAGACTGAAGATTCCTCATTAATGAAGACACCGAAATAATGCATATACATATTTTCCCATTTATTCGATTAAAAAAATGGTTTTTTAAAGACTATTTATTTATTTTTGAGAGAGACAGAGACAGCACGAGTCGCGGAGGGTCACAGAGGGAGGAGACAGAGAATCCCAAGCAGGCTCCACGCTGGCAGTGTAGAGCCTGATGTGGGGCTTGAACTCACAAAACTGTGAGATCATGACTGGAGCCAAAACCAAGAGCTGGACGCTTTAACCAACTGAGCCACCCAGGCGCCCCTTAAATATGTTTTTATTTTGAAATTGTCAACATTCGTAACATTTATCTTCCTGTAGCTGTTTAATCTCATTTTGGAAGTAAATCCTTATTGCCAGTGAGTAAAATCACTTTAACATGGTTTTTAACATGGTTTTTCTGATCAGCACTTGGTTTTTCTAATGTGTGTGTGTGTGTGTGTGTGTGTGTGTGTATATATATATATATATATATATATTCTATATATATATGTATATATATATAGAATATATATATATAAAATAAATGTGTGTGTGTATATATATTCTATATAATTTCTAATGTGTGTGTGTATATATATATATTCTATATATATATATGTGTATATATATATATTCTATATATATATATGTATATATATATATTCTATATATATATATGTATATATATATATATATATATATATATAATAAATCAGGAATGAGATAATAAGACAGAGATATAGGCATGTGACCCAGATCCTGGCAATTCAATGATAAACCAACTGTATTCCTGGCCACAGTGGGATAGAGTGTCATATATATATATATTCATTCCACTGAAATAAGACCCAGTGGGTCTTATTGGTATTCTTCCATGTATGAGAAAGTCTGCTATTGTTTGAGTGACAGATTTGGTGGATTTTATAATAAACATTATTGCATTGCTCTTTATTTCCTCTGAACTGTGTGGAACTTGCTCTATTGCATTCTGGCATTAGATGTATCAATGGGAAATATCTGGAAGCTTGGGGCCAGCCTGATAGTATTTTTAATCTTTATTTGCAAGGGACATGATATTTCTGCAAAGATATCAAAAAAATTCTTTATCTTTGAAGCTCAGTAATTTCATTAGCATATGTCTGGTTATTTATTTTTGTGTCATTTTCTTTCTTTCTTTCTTTCTTTCTTTCTTTCTTTCTTTCTCTCTTTCTCTCTTTCTCTCTCTTTCTTTCTTTCTTTCTTTCTTTCTTTCTTTCTTTCTTTTACAAAACACTGTATGCTCTTTTAATCTGAAGATTTTTCTTTTTTTAAAGAAAACTTTATTACCTAATGAATACTTCTTTCTGCTCTATTTTTATAATTTTTATTTGTTCTGTTCTCTTTTTTAAGAAATGAAATATTCTTATGTAAACATCTTTTCTATCATGTATTCTACTTTTTTTTAAAATTTTTTTTTTTTAACATTTTATTTATTTTTGAGACAGAGAGAGACAGAGCATGAACGGGGGAGGGGCAGAGAGAGAGGGAGACACAGAATCGGAAGCAGGCTCCAGGCTCTGAGCCATCAGCCCAGAGCCCGACGCGGGGCTCGAACTCACGGACCGCGAGATCGTGACCTGAGCCGAAGTCGGACGCTTAACCGACTGAGCCACCCAGGCACCCCTCATGTATTCTACTTTTGTTCTCTCTTTTATAAGTTTAATTTCTTTACAGTTTCCTCTGCATTCAAAGTGATTTTCTTCGACTTTCTTTTAGGTTACTAATTTATTCTTTAATTCTGTCTCTATTTTTATCTCTTTTTTACATAATTATTATTTGTAATGTCATTTGGTTCTCAATTAATTTCCTCCTATTGTGGTCTCGCTTTTCATTTGAAGCTTTTAGGAAGTCCATTTTTTAAGGAAATCTCATCTCTCAGACCCATGTCCTCATTAAAGTTCTTTCTTGTAATGAGTCCTTTCAGATAAATCTTTTTTCTTCTCTTTTGTTTCCTTCGAGATTAGATTATTTGACTGTCTTTGCAGACTATATTTAGTTCCTATCTCCCACCTTTTATTTTTAATTGAGATGTAATTGACATGTAACATTGTGTAAGATTAAAGTGTCCAATACGTTGATTTGATACATTTATGGATTGTAATGGGATTGCCAT
The DNA here is from genome assembly GCF_018350195.1 of Panthera tigris. Taxonomy (NCBI): domain Eukaryota; kingdom Metazoa; phylum Chordata; class Mammalia; order Carnivora; family Felidae; genus Panthera; species Panthera tigris. The sequence goes on from NC_056678.1 coordinate 45,721,179, forward strand.
TGTAGCATGAGTTAACACCTCCAACACATCACATAATTATCATTTTTCTTTGTCATGGGAATAATTCGTCTCTCAGCAAGTTTGATGTTTATAACATAGTATCGTTGTCTATAAATACCACCTTTGTTTCCTTACTCATGCTCATTAGTGCCCGAATACGAGACTTTCTAGTTTTTCCTGGACTTCTTCCTTTCACTTTTATCTCATCTTCTTTGTCCACATTCTATGTCTTCCTATTTCTTTTCCCTTCCATTTTATTTTTGCACAGTGGCCATTCCATTTATTTTCTTGCTCATAGTTAATGTGGGCAGGTTGTTGGAACTTTCTTTTTGTTTTGATGTAGTGGGTAAATTCTCCATGACTCTTTTCCCATCTAAACCATGATCAACTTATAATTATATATAACGTTTATGGGTTGTGATTATTCATGGATCCTGAGGAAATGGGAAGAACAGGAGGTGTACTGAGTCTCTATGCAGCCTTGGTTGCTGTGCCTAGGTTCTGTTCTCTCACTAAAAAAACACAAAATGTCTTTTATAAGGCATCTACTCAGGTTTACTCTACCATTTCAAGTCTATCCTTTCCCATGAGGCTGAGTTCTCTTGAGTAAAAAATCAAATTAGCAACTATGTGAACTAGCACTAATAAGTTAAATATGATGAAAACCAAGAATTGATTATTGGGTTTAGCTATGTGGAAGTTACTGGTTACCTTGATAGAACAATTTTGGTGCATTCTCTGGAAACCCTTGTTTTCCTGGATTTAAGGACAAATAAGAATCTTCTAATTGCTTTACCTCTGTGACGATAGCTCTCTCCATGCAGCTCCTTACACTGTGGCAACTGCCTTCCAGTAGAGTGAATGATGCAACAGAGAGGCCAACGGAAAGGCCACATGTCCTTTATCTTTTGCTTTTAAATCACATCCTGTCACTCTGCATTGTTTTGTTAGAAATGAATCATTAAGTCTAGCCCACGTGCAAGGAAAAGGAAACCTTCTCTAGTGTCTTTTCTTATGAAGACTCTAATCCCATCATGACAGCCTACCCACATGGTTTCATTTAATTCTAATTCACTCTCTCAAGGTCCCCTCTCAAATAGCATCACATTGGGGATTAGGGATCTGACATATGAATTTTGAGAGACAGAAACATTCAGCACACAATAGCTGCCATCTCTGGTCTTTTTCAAAATGTACTGGATCTTTTTTCCATGTGTACCTATGACACAGCATTTTTTAAATTTTATTTATTTATTTTTCAATATATGAAATTTATTGTCAAATTGGTTTCCATACAACACCCAGTGCTCATCCCAAAAGGTGCCCTCCTCAATACCCATCACCCACCTCCCCTCCCTCCCACCCCCATCAACCCTCAGTTTGTTCTCAGTTTTTAAGAGTCTCTTATGCTTTGGCTCTCTCCCACTCTAACCTCTTTTTTTTTTTTCCTTCCCCTCCCCCATGGGTTTCTGTTACGTTTCTCAGGATCCACATAACAGTGAAACCATATGGTATCTGTCTTTCTCTGTATGGCTTATTTCACTTAGCATCACACTCTCCAGTTCCATCCACGTTGCCACAAAGGGCCATATTTCATTCTTTCTCATGGCCACGTAGTACTCCATTGTGTATATAAACCACAATTTCTTTATCCATTCATCAGTTGATGGACATTTAGGCTCTTTCCATAATTTGGCTATTGTTGAGAGTGCTGCTATAAACATTGGGGTACAAGTGCCCCTATGCATCAGTACTCCTGTATCCCTTGGGTCAATTCCTAGCAGTGTTATTGCTGGGTCTTAGGGTAGGTCTATTTTTAATTTTTTGAGGAACCTCCACACTCTTTTCCAGAGTGGCTGTACCAATTTGCATTCCCACCTACAGTGCAAGAGGGTTCCTGTTTCTCCACATCCTCTCCAGCATCTATAGTCTCCTGATTTGTTCATTTTGGACACTCTGACTGGCGTGAGGTGATATCTGAGTGTGGTTTTGATTTGTATTTCCCTGATGAGGAGCGACGTTGAGCATCTTTTCATGTGCTGTTGGCCATCCGGATGTCTTCTTGAGAGAAGTGTCTATTCATGTTTTCTGCCCATTTCTTCGCTGGGTTATTTGTTTTTCGGGTGTGGAGTTTGGTGAGCTCTTTATAGATTTTGGATACTAGCCCTTTGTCTGATATGTCATTTGCAAATATCTTTTCCCATTCTGTTGGTTGCCTTTTAGTTTTGTTGGTTGTTTCCTTTGCTGTGCAGCTTTTTATCTTCATAAGGTCCCAGTAGTTCATTTTTGCTTTTAATTCCCTTGCCTTTGGGGATGTGACACAGCATTTACAAATGGGTAGATCATTTCTCCTCACCTTGTTGCATGTTTGTTACTTATTGGCTGAAGTTATGGATGTCATCACAAGCCATGGACTAGGGTTTAGTTATTTGCCCTGAATACAGTTTCAGGAGAAAAAGTATCTTTTTAACAATGACAAAACACTATAAGCTCACATGACAGTTGTTAAGGTCTAAGAAGCAAAGAATACAGGGTTCAGATTTTTCAGTTGCTGAGAGAGTAGATCTTTAGAGTTCTCATCACAAGAAAAATAATTGTAACCATTTATGGTGATGATGTCAACTAAACTTATAGTGGAGATCATGTCTCAATATACATATATTTCGACTCATTATATTGTACTCTGAAACTAAAATCATGTTATAGCTTAATTATATGTCAATAAACTTCTTTTCAAGTTAAAATTTTTTTAATATGTAATTGGAACTTGAGTGATTAGATGTGAGACTTGAAGAGATGAGAATCAAGAGCTTATGCTTTTATAATATGATCACTTCCTCATTAACAAGCACTAAATTTCCCCTAAATTTAAAACATGACGGTTCTTTATATTATATATTAAAGAGCAAGACATACCTTTAGTTGTGCTGTGAATGCAATATAGGTATGAAATAGATCTTGATGACTGTACGTGTTTACAGTAATTAACAATGGAAGGCATTTTTTTAAAAATCCAACATTATAAAGTTATTTTGTTATGTGTTTAAATTGTACTATTTGTGCAGTGTCGTCTGTAAATTCCTAATCCCAGAAACTATCATTTTGATGTGTAGGGCTTTCTGCATATCAGCTACTGACAGATTGTTAACCTATCCTCTTACCCTCCTGTTGAAACATCTGAATGATTGCCTGATTACTTACTGACTCTTAATCTATCGTTATGGAAATCTTTTGTTGTGAAGGCAGACAGCAATTTTTCAGTTTTTATTTTCTTTAAAATTATTACTTTCCATTTTTTGTTCTATAAATAAAATATATGTTGTCGTTATTATTTCATAATTGTTATTATCTAGCATTAAATAATTCCAGAGAAAGCACAGTTTATTTTGTTGATTACCTAAAACTTAATAACTAGCTAAGTCATGGTTTAAAAAAATTTTTTTAGTGTTTATTTATTTTTGAGAGAGAGAGAGAGAGAGACAGAGCATGAGTGGAGGAAGGGCAGAAAGAGAGGAGACACAGAATCCTAAGCAGGCTTCAGGCTCCAAACTGTCAGCACAGAGCCCAATGTGGAAACCACAAGATCATGACCTGAGCCAAAGTTGGATGCTTAGTTGACTGAGCCACCCAGGCGCCCCTACTAAGTCATGGTTTTTAATCAAATTTTATAGTGAGTTGCAGTAGAAATAAAAAATATATATTTTATTGACTATTACCTAATGAAAGTCACTAAATTCAAGAAAGTGTTTGCTTTTATGGCTATAGAAAAATATTTTTTACTATTGTATCATATACGAGTATACATTTTATTATTATTTCAGAAAATGTTTGGACTTTATTATATTAATGAAATTCATGTTGAATAACATTCTTCTTATTGTATACATAATTTTGATATGATTTTTAAAAGTATTTTTAAGAACATGGGTGACTTAGTTTTGAATATTTCTATAGCAATGAAGTCTACATTCTTCTTCAGTGTGTAACATTTAACCACAGTTTCCTCTCACATACACCCTAGTTTGTCTTGTTAATTGTCAAATCTTTTAATTTAGATGTGAAAAGTCATCAGATTTGCAAGGCAGGCATAGTGTTCCTTCCAAAAATTTTATTACAAATTGAGCAACTAATATGAATTATTCAAAATGGATTTGTATGCCCTGTGCGTCTTTGCTCTCTCCGCCCAAAAGATTTACTTGCATGGAAAAGTTTTCAAATAAAAGAGTGGTACAAAGCAAACTCTGATACCACGTTACTACAACTAAATCGTTTTATGCAAGAAAAGAACACGTTAAAATATTTATAAATAAAAGATAGGTAACAAGTACAGATCTTTCTTAAGCGCTATTAAAAAAAAGTATCAGAGCTTAACAAGCAGGTGAAAAAGTGACATTATTAATAGTTAAAACCAAGATACCTGACAAAAGGAGAGAATTTCTCATTTCATCATCCAGCAAGGAAATTTTCAACACCACATTCTGGGACTATGAATCAAATAAAAAGATATCACTTCAGAATAATATTATTATAAAATGCATTACATTCCAGATGATACAAAGTTGGCATTAATTCAGAAGTTGATAAAAGTCTTCATTGCAGATCAATGAATCTTCAGACATCAATTAATGTGCCCAGTTAATAAAACAGTTAAAATCCCTCAGAGATAAGGAAGAACGCTGGGTGTTTTGCAAAGAAATACCAAAATGAGCACCGAGGGAAAGATTATTCAAAGTGGACATGAATGCTTGAAACAAATTAGGTAATAAGGAAGCACTCCATAAGTTTGTGTATTGACTATGTGGCTACAATAACAAACGATTTATAGTCTTTAAATCAAGAGTTATTTCTGAGAAGCTGAGATTTAATGAGGGGATCGTTATATTCATTTCTCTGCATCATGCTAAGAAAGCTCAGGCGCTTCAGCCTCAAATATAGGGTACCATTGAGCCCCCATTTCTGTCACTCAAGCAAGTTAGCTACCAGCTAGAATATTAAAGCTGGAATTTCTGCAAGTTGACCTACATTAAATAATTTGGCACGAACCACTGTAACATTTCTCACCCCTTGGTCTAACTCCCTTAGAATTCACTCCCACACATGGTCCCCAGATTTCTGTCAATATATGTAGCAAATAAATCTTGCAATTTGGGTAGTGTCTACGTTATTTCTTCCAGAAGTGTAGCATAGACCTGTCTTCTTGGAGCATGCTGAAATTTGACACCAGTTATGGGTTCAGCAGAACCGAGAAGTGATTATGATGGGTCTCCAGGAAATTGAGTGTCCCCTTTGTGTCAGAAATTCTCTAAAGAAACAGAAGCAGTGTCTCTATCTCTAACTTACCTATATGTCTACACCTATATTTATATTATTGATATTTATATTTAGTGAAGGAATTTATTGTAAGGAATTGACTCATGATAATGGAGGCTGGCAAGTGAAGTCTGCAGGTTGAGTTGGCAGGCTGGGGAACCAGGGAGGAGCTGATGTTGCAATTCAAGCCCAAATCCCATCTGCAGAATTCCATTTTGCTCAAGAGAGCCCTTCAAATGATCAGAGGAAGCTCACCCAAATTATAAATTGATCACTGGCATGAAAGGGAAACTCTTATATATCTACTCAAAATTTACCAATTTAAATGTAAATCTCATTCAAAAACATCCTCCTGGTTGACATGAAACACACCATCCAACCGTTCAGGCCATCTGCCTATTATAGGGTTCACTGACTAATTTTTACATGTAAAGCTTGGTGAGACTGTGAATTCAATTGTTGTAATCTAGCAGCCCACAATTTTGCATTTGATTTCTGGCCACATAGACCATGTGGCTACAAAAATTAAGAGATTCTTAAGGCTATCATAGAAGCTTTATGGTTATCAAGAAATGACTTGAGCTGAGAGTTGTCATTTTTTCTCTAACCTTCGAGTGTTCTCAAAAAGAACTCATCTTGCACCACGGTCATGATTCCTGTGATAATCCTCAAGTGCAATCCTGATTTCCTTTGATTCCCAAGGCAGTGTGCTTCAGATATTGCTTCATCACAATCGCAAGGGATAGCTTAGTTAATTGTGGTGCTGCTTCAGGCCATGGATTACTAGCATCTCATCTGTTATTGGTGAGGAGGTCAGAAGGGTACTCAAGTCCAAGGGCAGGACCAAACCAATGGCAAAATCCCATGTGGGCAGTTCTAGCTCCTGGCTCCACTTCTGTTATCAATTCTGTATCAGTATGAATCTATTCAGGGAAGAGTAACCACACTGGAATTTGAATAGGGAAAGTTTAATATAAAGAGTTCTTTATAGTAACAAGATTGAAGTAATGGGGGAATTGGTTAGTGAAGAAATAAAGATACCTAAAGAATAAAGAATATGTATAAGGAGGTCATCATGCCTAGAGTTGTGATAGGGCACCCAAAGGACAGTCCCTCCACCTGCACACCAAAGCAAGACTAAGATACCCTGCTGGAAAAGGCAACAGCTGTGGCTCACGGATGATAGAGACATTTTTATGGTGCCTCACTGGCAGAACTTGCCATAAATCTGCCCTCCGGGCTACCCTCAGAGAGGCGCTATGCTTCAGAACTTGCTATGAAGTCAAAAGGGAGCCCTGAGAAACTTCTCTGCAACATGCCCTGTAGACCGCACTGTGCTCTGAAGCCTCCCGAAGGGTTGCCTGGACAAGCTGCAGGCTGCCTGCCAAGCATTGCAAGAGCCTGTTTCTGGAGGAGATGTTCACTGCAGCAGCAGAAGGCAGGCAAGCCATTCACTGGGGAATCGGAACTGAGAAATGTGTGTGGGAGCAGGCTGGTGAGGGGGGCACACGGGAACCAGGAAAAGAAGAAAATCAAAACCAAACAAGCTTTTCCTTGTCTAGTTGAGTATCCCTCCAGTGCTTTCTACTGACAAATATAAGCATCTTGCCAGCTGGAAAAGGAGAAATAGTTAAAGGGCCAGCGCCATTTTTACAGAACACACTATGAAGAATGGATTTGGAACTGTGAGGCCATAAATTGATCACTGGCATGGAAGGGAAGCTCTTATATATCAAAGTTTGCCTCTAGGTCTGAATTCCATTTTCAGTGATGTAATTGTTAATGTAAAACAATCCAAGCTGTGACCATTCAATTTTCTATATACCTTTTAAAGTTTATTTATTTATTTTAAGAGAGAGACAGAGAGAGAGACAGCAAATAGGGGAAGGACAGAGAGAGGGAGAGAGAATCGCAAGCAGGCTCTACAGTGTCAGCACAGAGCCTCTCAGCTTGAACCCACCAACTGTGAAATCATGACCTGAGCTGAAACCAAGAGTCAGAAGCTTAACAGACTGAGCCATCTAGGTGCCCCAACTTTCTATAATTTTTAACCCCCCCCGCCCCCCCCCCCAAAATGAGAAATAGATTACTCAAGAGTCACTATTAGACAGCAAAGGAAAAGTTTTGATGGAAGTTTACCCATTAGAGGGGACTAATTTGTGTGAATCGTTAATCTTGCAAATTTGTCAAAGAATAGTTTCTGGCTTTAAAAAACAGCCTGGAAATAATATTGCTCCAAGACTGATGGAAGCTTGTCAAAAGAACTTAGAAATCAGCTTGAGGTTTCCACTAGCCAATTTAGAGGGGACAAAAACTTGAATATCAGAAAGAGTAATGGCTTAAATTAATTTTTAAACACCAAAGGTTTGAAAAATCTGGTGAAACTAACTCCCCCAACCCCTCCCCCCCCCCACACACACATACACAGATAAAGACAGAGATGCATAGAGAGAGAGAGAGAGAGGAGACAGAGACTGATCTAATTTTTAGTTTAGGAAGTATTCATGGGCACAAGAAAAAGTGATGTCATGATTATGTCCTACAGTAGGAGGGAGAGAGCACTCTGTGCCTTTTAGCAGAAGTGTTGTTTCTTGACCTGACAGTGGTTATATAGATACCCACTTTATAGTTATGTGTTAAATTTTACATACATGTTTCATGGGTTTTCCTGTATGTATATTGAGTTTCAAAATAAAAGAAATATTTTAAAACTATATATCTTATTTGATACCTCTGTACACATGAAACTAAGGTGACAGTAAAGAACCACTAGAAAAGACATTAATCTGTATTGACAAAAGGTTCTGAAATTAGGACAGCCTTTTCATTTTGAAAGTAAAGAAGTTAAAATTGTTTACCCGTAATTTTTATGCTAGTTATAATTTGAATCATAGTGGAGTTATTTTTGTATGTGTTGGTGACATGCTTTTCTACTATTTTGAGATTCTCGATGTGAAAAATGTGAAATTTAAGATTCTTTCACTTACTATATCACAACATTTTCAACATTTTGTTTGTGGAATGAAAGAAGAGGAAGAGATGTTATATTTGGGAAAATGATCCATAGTCGAAGTATAATTCCACTAAATTCCATCTAATTACAGGAGAGAAGAGTCTGCCAATTGGAGAAAAAGTAATAAATACTGTACTTCCATGGGCTACCACTTACAAAGTGTTCATTGGTGTTGATTACTAAAAATTTAGAGTAAATCGGGAAAAATATGTGTTCCAAAATTGTGCATAGTTATTTCAAGCATATTTGGGTACAAAATATGCTCATGAAAGCAAGTTTAAGATCTCATTCAAATAACTTGCAAAACTGTTATATATGAGTGCCAATTTTATATTTATTATGTTCTTAGGTACCATGTATTTTATCTGTATTTATCAAAAATGCATAAAGAAAAGAAAGAAAACTATTTTTCCATCAAATCCAACAGACCCCTCCAACTTCCCTTCAGTTTGCTTGTGTATGCCATACAGCCATATTTTTTTTCTGTTCAGTCAAGTGAACTTCACTGGTTTGGAACACGCCGCTCTACAATTTAGCAGTGGTTATCATTTGGAACTGAAATGTGCACCAATGAACATTTGGAAATAGTGGGTAATGTTTGGTGGCCTAGTGAATGTCAGTAGAAGTACTGGCATGTAATGGGGAGGCGCTGGGAATGTGACAAGTTCCCCAATGCGTGGGAGGTTGCTGCACAATGAACTGTACATACAAAATGCAGACCTCTTTGCGAATCAGTGCCTTTTGTGGACGGCCACTCTCCTTAAAGTGGGGACATGTGATAGTGCAGCTCCAGGCTCTGTCATCTGCTGATGTATTGTAATCCTTGCCATCCTCTTAACTCCACTACATTTCAATTTCTCTACTGGCAGAATGTTCTGTATTTCCCACCTCCATCGTCAGATCCATTTGAGTAACAGATGAGGTTAAACACATCAAATCACATTGTAAAGGGAAAAGTGCTGTGCAAATACACTATCTTCGATAGAGAGAAGCCACAGCATATCTGTCCCTTAAGTTATAATTCATTACTCAGAGGTCATAATTCCAAATGATGTTTTGAAACACCCTCCTCACAATAAAAATAGAAGACAAAGGAGCATTCACAAAATCATTGGCAAGTTTTATTCCGATTCAATGCCTTGAGCTTAAGTTTTACCATGTGGTAAATTTTATTCTGTTTCTTAAATGGAATGATATGAAAATGCTGTTTTAGTGCATCAAAGATGGTGAATTATTAGCATGGTTCAAACTAAAAATACTTGGAATTTGGTCTGCATATTCCCTTTGGAATATTCATAAAGATAGTGAATGCATTTAAATCTAGTGGAAACGGGATTTTCATAGGTTCATATTACTTATTTCTAAGTATACTTACCAAGATAAATGGTGTGTTTTTATCATGCAGTTTGCTAAAGGAAATGTAACTAGCAGTATTCTGCTTTGTATCAGATATGATTAATTTAAAAATAACATAATTAAAATATATCTCTTTTTAGGAATTTAAATTGTGGACAAAAATATTTTGCTAATCATTAATGAACAAGGAAAGAGACTGGTTTAAACCTTCCAATGCTTCAGTTTATTTCAGAAGTCAGAGGTTCTTTCTTCAGCTTAATAGTTTAATTAAATGTAACTGAAATCTGCCTTAATTCTTCTTTCATTATTTTATCAATAGCAAGATACATATTAACTTGAAATAAAATTTAAATTTTGTGTTTCTGCATTGAAGGAAAAATAATATAAAGCCATCCTATGACATAAATATCATGTTTTGTGCTAAAGATAGTTTAATAAGCTGAGGGCATTATTTTTTTTTAAATTAAACATACTAATACTGACATTATGTTTCATTGTTTTGTGCTTCCTATATTTAACAAGTGAAATGGAGACATGACAAAAATAATCTTCAAAAGGGTAAAGGAATATTAAGGATAATAATTTTTTTCCCAGTAGAATAAATAATAAAAATATGCATATTCATGACAAATTCTAATTGACTAAATTTTGACAGAAGGCTGTTTAAGGTATGAAAAAAAATCATCCTTTCTAGATTTCATACAAATACGTCATAGACAAAAAAATGAATCAATTTTGGAGAAAAGATTATCCTCACTCAAAAGAATTTTAGTTTCAATTTTATAGACTGTCTTTGAAATTAATAATATTTTTTCATTTAAAAAAAAGCACAACACAGAGTGGCTTTCCTCATTTCTAATCTAAATTGAAGAAGGTAATATGCGTGAGGGTGATATATTAAGCACTAAGTATTATGTATTAAGTGATCTGCTTTTCCCTGCCTCCATATTCTACCTAATCACTCTTCCCTTTGAAAGCTGGAAAGAAAAAATATTCAGTGCTTTAGAGATTGTCCTCTGTAAAGAATAACTTTGTCAGATAATTTGTTCCAGAATTCTAAAAGCAACATTCAATTGAAAGGCAAAATAACTTTCCCCCTCCTTCTAGACAAAAGAAAACTGTCCCTGTGTTGAGGACTCCAAAGATTTTTGAGATGAATAAAGAGATCTCTTACTCCCTTGGAACCAAATCCTAGGTTAGGGGGAAAGGGTGGGGCAGTGGGATCTCCCTTGACATTTGTGGATCTGTGAGGAGACTCTCAGTTCCATTTTCTCTGGAGAAGTCAAGCCTCTAGCAGATGTTTAACAGGGTGGACCTTGTGCCTTGTCTGAGATCGGCAGAGAAAGCCCTCTGGTACTGCAAAAGAAGCAAGCTAAAATCCTCCAGCACAGAACTGAGCAAAGGTTATGTGTATTAGACAGCAATTAGACTCCAGAAAGATTTGAGAAGAGGTGAGAAGCAGCACATCCTGATGGGAAACAGAATGAAACCAAGTTTTATTCCTGCGCCTGATTGATGAATGGAAGCTAATGAATTATAAGCAGATTATTTCCTTGTAATTAAAAAGTGCAGCTTTGGGGTGCCTGGCTGGCTCAGTCGCGAGAGGGTGTGACTCTTGATCTCAGGGTTGTGAGTTTGAGCCCCAGGTTGGGTGTAAAGATTGCTTAAAAAACGTGCAGCTTTTATCAACTATACGAACCCACGGCTCTTTCCTCAATTTGATAAATTCAGCAAAGTAAGTAAAATAAATTTCTTTGTAGGACTCTGGTCTTTATTTTTCTAAGTTTAGAAATCTCCAGCAGGGAGATACGGTAAGTGGTGGATTCCCAATGTCGTTTAACTTTATAAGCCATCTGTTGTCAGTATATACAAGCAAAAGGGCGAGAGCAATGACGGATGAGATGCAGGGTCAGAGAGAAACTATTCACCATATTGTAGACAGTGTTTGGAGATCTCCATAAAGGAGATATCCTGGATAACACAGGCCCAGTACAATCAATCCTGTGGTATATAAGATAAACAAGACTATCACAGCGTGATCATGCATGGTTCTCCGTCTAAAGGTGTGTCGCATAATATGCACATTTCTGAGACAATTTTCTACAGATAACAAGTAAAATGCCTTGTACCTAGAAAATCCATTTAACAGATCGTATCTCAGATGGAAGTAAAAGTCTTAAGTACCCTTCAGGTTATTGACAGGGCTCTACTAAAATTCAAGGGAAATAGTTCATGGAGAACAAACAAAACCTCTAGATAAATTGGATATAAAAACGAAGAAAATGATTATATTAGAAACAAACAACATTAATAAATATTTCCCAAGGTTTACATAACAAGTTTGCTATAGGCTCTCATAATTTTACCAATTTTCTTTCTAAATGAATCCAAATGGAAACGTGTCAATTCTCATTTTACTTGGCCTTTCAATGGCTTATGACATTGTTTCGCTCTTCTTGTTTTCCATGACACCACATGACTTCCTCCCTAATTTGTTCCTGATCTGTTTCTAGGTCTCCTTTTTCTCTCTTCTGGGCCAGAGTTCATTGTACTCAATCCTTGCTCTCCTTATCTCACTCTACCTATGTTCTTTCCCAAGGCAATTTAATTTACTTCTGTAATAAAGTAAGGAATGTATACAGTTCTTCTGTTGATGACTTTCATGTTCAAATACATCAGGTCTCAGCATCAATATCCTTTACCCAGAATCCTTCTTTCATTTTCCAGTCTACACAGCATTCCTCATCACTATACTTACTACAGCCCCGCTTATACAATTACAATTTGTGTGACATATTTACCTTGTTATCTTTTGCTTAATGTCCTTTTTTCCATTAGATTGACAACAATTATTGTGCGTTGTGTATGATCACTGTATCCACTACATAGAATATTGTCTAAAATATTATCTAAAAAACTTTCTCATGGGGCGCGTGGGTGGCTCAGTCAGTTGAGCCTCCGACTTCAGCTCAGGTCATGATCTCACGGTGTGTGAGTTCGGACCTTATATCGGGCTCTGTGCTGACAGCTCAAAGCCTGGAGCCTGCTTCTAATTCTGTGTCTCCCTCTCTCTGCCCCTCCCCAACATGCACTCTGTCTCTCTCTACCTCTCAAAAATAAAGAAAACTAATAAAAAAAATTGAAAACTTTCTTGTGACCATAGTTATAATACTAGGTTTTTACAGAATTTAAAGCTAGAAATGCAGAATTAAATCTAATCTGTAAAAATAAGTCATCCAATATTGCTGAATCTACAACTACAAAGAAGGTACATTAAAAAAAGGAGCATTCCATCGCTAAGGCTTATATTAACAGTGTTTTTGCTTGAATAAGGTAAATGCACACGTGCTATTATTAATTAATTATGCATATGCTTGTAGAGATTAACCATAATTATTGGAATGTACACAAAATATGAAAGACAATCTTTATAATTCACAATTCCAGCACCTAAACATATTTTTCTCTTTTTTTATTAACTTGTTTTATTTTTTGTTTTTTTAAATTTACATCCAAATTAGTTAGCATATAGTGCAACAATGATTTCAGGAGTAGATTCCTTAGTGCTCCTTACCCATTTAGCCCATCCCAGTAACTCCTCCAGTAACCCTCAGTTTCTTCTCCATATTTATGAGTCTCTTCTGTTTTGTCCCCCTCCCTGTTTTTATATGATTTATGTTTCCCTTCCCTTATGTTCATCTGTTTTGTCTCTTAAAGTCCTCATATGAGTGGAGTCATATGATTTTTGTCTTTCTCTGACCGACTAATTTCACTTAGCATAATACCCTCCAGTTCCATCCACGTAATTGCAAATGGCAAGATTTCATTCTTTTTGATTGCTGAGTAATACTCCATTGTATATATACACCACATCTTCTTTATCTATTCATCCATCAGTGGACATTTGGGCTCTTTCCATACTTTGGCTATTGTTGATAGTGCTGCTATAAACATGGGGGTGCATGTGTCCCTTTGAAACAGCACACCTATATCCCTTGGATAAATGCCTAGTAGTGCAATTGCTGGGTCATAGGGTAGTTCTATTTTTAGTTTTTTGAGGAAACTCCATACTTTTTCCAGAATGGCTACACCAGCATGCATTCCCACGAGGAGTGCAAAAGAGATCCTCTTTCTCCGTATCCTCGCCAACATCTGTTGTTGCCTGAGTTGTTAATGTTAGCCATTCTGACAGGTGTAAGGTGGTATCTCATGGTGGTTTTGATTTGTATTTCCCTGATGATGAGTGATGTTGAGCACTTTTTCATGTGTCGGTTGGCCATCTGGATGACTTCTTTGGAGATGTGTCTATTCATGTCTTTTGCCCATTTGTTCACTGGATTATTTGTTTTTTGGATGTTGAGTTTGATAAATTCTTTATAGATTTTGGATACTAACCCTTTATCTGAGATGTCATTTGCAAATATTTTCTCCCATTCTGTCGGTTGCCTTTTAGTTTTGCTGATTGTTACCTTCGCTGTGCAGAAGCTTTTTATTTTGATGAGGTCCCAGTAGTTCATTTTTGCTTTTGTTTCCCTTGCCTCTGGAGACGTGTTGAGTAAGAAGTTGCTGCGGCCAAGATCCAAGAGGTTTTTGCCTGCTTTTTCAAGGATTTTGATGGCTTCCTGTCTTACATTGAGGTATTTCATCCATTTTGAGTTTATTTTTGTGCCTGGTGTAAGAAAGTGGTCCAGGTCCATTGTTCTGCATGTGTCTGTCCAGTTTTCCCAGCACCACTTGCTGAAGAGACTGTCTTTATTCCATTGGATAGTCTTTCCTGCTTTGTCAAAGAATAGTTGGCTATATGTTTGTGGGTCTGTTTCTGGGTTCTCTATTCTGTTCCATAGATCTGAATGTCTGTTCTTGTGCCAGTACCATACTGTCTTGATGATTTCAGCTTTGTAGTATAGCTTGAAGTCTGGGATTGTGAAGCCTCCTGCTTTGGTTTTCTTTTTCAAGATCTTTTTGGCTATTGGGGATCATTTCTGGTTCCATACAAATTTTAGGATTATTTGTTCTAGCTCTGTGAAGAATGCTGGTGTTATTTTGATAGGAAGTGCATTGAATATGTAGATTGCTTTGGGTAGTATTGACATTTTAACAATATTTGTTCTTGCTATCCAGGAGCATGGAATCTTTTTCCATTTTTTTGTGTCTTCTTCAACTTCTTTCATAAGCTTTCTATAGTTTGCAGTGTATGGATTTTTCACCTCTTTGGTTAGATTTATTCCTAGGCATTTTATGGTTTTTAGTGCAACTGTAAATGGGATCGATTCTTGATTTCTCTTTCTGTTGCTTCATTGTTGGTGTATAGGAATGCAACCGATTTCTGTGCATTGATTTTATATCCTGCCACTTTGCTGAATTAATGAATCAGTTCTAGCAGTTTTTTGGTGGAATCTTTTGGGTTTTCCATATAGAGTATCATGTCGTCTGCGAAGAGTGAAAGTTTGACCTCCTCCTGGCCGATTTGGATGCCTTTTATTTCTTTGTGTTGTCTGATTGCAGAGGATAAGACTTCCAATACCATGTGGAATAACAGTGTGAGAGTGGACATCCCAGTCTTGTTCCTGAACTTAGGGGGAAAGCTGTCAGTTTTTCCCCATTGAAGATGATATTAGCAGTGGGTCGTTCATATATGGCTTTTATAATCTCGAGGTATGCTCCTTCTATCCCTGCATTCTTGAGGGTTTTTATGAAGAAAGGATGCTGTATTTTGTCAAATGCTTTCTCTGTACCTATTGAGAGGATCATATGGTTCTTGTCCTTTCTTTTATTGATGTGATGAATCATGTTAATTGTCTTGCGGATGTTGAACCAGCCCTGCATCCCAGGTATAAATCCCACTTGGTCGTGGTGAATACTTTTTTAATGTATTGTTGGATCCTGTTGGCTAATATCTTGTTGAGGATTTTTGCCCTCATGTTCATCAGGGAAATTGGTCTGTCGTTCTCCTTTTTAGTGTGGTCTCTGTCTGGTTTTGGAATCAAGGTAATGCTGGCTTCATAAAAAGAGTTTGGAAGTTTTCCTTCCATTTCTATCTTTTGGATCATGTTCAAGAGAATAGGTGTTAACTCTTCCTTAAATGTTTTGTAGAATTCCCCTGGAAAGCCATCTGGCCCAGGACTCTTGTTTTTTTGGCAGATTTTTGATTACTAATTCGATTTCCTTACTGGTTATGCTTCTGTTCAAATTTTCTATTTCTTCTTGTTTCAGTTTTGGTAGTGTATATGTTTCTAGGAATTTTTCCATTTCTTCCATATTGCCCATTTTATTGGCATATAATTGCCCATAATATTCTTATTATTGTTTGTATTTCTGCTGTGTTGGTTGTGATCTCTCCTCTTTCATTCTTGATTTTATTTATTTGGTTCCTTTCCTTTTTCTTTTTGATCAAACTGGCTAGTGGTATATCAATTTTGTAAATTCTTTCAAAGAATCAGCTTCTGGTTTCATTGATCTGTTCTACTGTTATTTTGGTTTCGACAGCATTAATTTCTGCTCTAATTTTTATTATTTCTTGTCTTCTGCTGGTTTTGGTTTTTATTTGCTGTTCTTTTTCCAGCTCCTTAAGGCGTAAGGTTATGTTGTGTATCTGAGATCTTTCTTCCTTCTTTAGGAAGGCCTGGATTGCTATATACTTTCCTCTTATGACTGCCTTTGCTGCATCCCAGAGGTTTTGGGTTGTGGTGTTATCATTTTCAGTGACTTCCATATACTTTTTAATTTCTTCTTTAACTGCTTGGTTACCCATTCATTCTTTAGTAGGATGTTCTTCAGTGTCCAAGTATTAGTTCCCTTTCCAATTTTTTTCTTTTGGTTGATTTAGAGTGTCATAGCGTTGTGGTCTGAAAGTATGCATGGTATGATCTCGATATTTTTGTACTTAGTTAGGGCTGATTTGTGTCCTAGTATATGGTCTATTCCAGAGAACGTTCCATGTGCACTGGAGAAGAATGCATGTTTTGCTGCTTTTGGATGAAACGTTCTAAATATATCTGTTAAGTTCATCTGGTCCAGTGTGTCATTCAAAGCCATTGTTTCCTTGTTGATTTTTTGATTAGATGATCTGTCCATTGCTGTGAGTGGGGTGTTAAAAACTCGTACTATTATGGTATTACTATTGATGAGTTTCTTTATGTTTGCGATAAATTGATTTATACATTTGGGTTTATTCCACATTTGGTGCATAAATGTTTACAATTGTTAGGTCTTCTTGGTGGATAGATCCCTTGATTATGATATCATGCCCTTCTGCATCTCTTGATACAGTCTGTATTTTAAGATCTAGATTGTCTGATATAAGTATGGCTACTCCAGTTTTCTTTTGTTGACCATTAGCATGATAGATGGTTCTCCATCCCCTTATTTTCAACCTGAAGGTGTCTTTAAGTCTCAAGTGGGTCTCCTGTAAACAGCATATAGATGGATCTTGTTTTCTTATCCATTCTGTTACCCTATGTCTTTTGATTGGACTGTTGAGTCCATTGACGTTTAGAGTAAGTACTGAAATATATGAATTTATTGACATTATGATGCTTGCAGAATTGGAGTTTCTGGTGGTGTTCTCCGGTCCTTTCTAATCTTTGTTGCTTTTGGTTTTTATTTCTGTCTCTCTCTCTCTCTCTCTCTATATATATATATATATATATACACAAATCTTTTATATATCTCTCTCTCTGTCTCTCTCTCTGTCTCTCTGTCTCTGTCTCTCTCTCTCTCTCTGTCTCTCTTTCTCTGTCTCTCTCTCTATATATATATATATTTATTAATCTTTTCTCCCCTGAGAGAGTTCCCCTCAAAATTTCTTGCAGTGCTGGTTTAGTGGTCACAAACTCCTTTAATTTTTGTTTGGGAAACTTTTATCTCTCCTTCTATTTTGAATGACAGCCTTACTGGATAAAGAATTCTTGGCTGCCTATTTTTCTGATTCAGCACATTGAATATATCCTGCCACTCCTTTCTGTCCTGGCAGGTTTCTGTGGATAGGTCTGCTGCAAACCAGATCTGTCTTCCTTTGTAGGTTAGGGACTTTTTTTCCCTTGCTGCTTTCATGATTCTCTCCTTGCCTGAGTATTTTATGAATTTGACTCTGATATGCCTTGTTGAAGGTCACTTTTTATTGAATCTAAATGGGGTCCTCTGTGCTACCTGGATTTTGATGTCTGTGTCTTCCCCCAGGTTAGGAAAGTTTTCTGCTATGATTTGCTCACATATCCCTTCTAGCCCTATTTTTCTCTCTTCCTCTTCTGGGACCCCAATGATTCTGATGTTCCCTTTTAATGAGTCACTGATTTCTCTAATTCTTAAATCTTGCTCTTTTGCCTTAATGTCCCTCTTTTTTTTCTGCTTCATTATTCTCTATATGTTTGTCCTCTATATTGCTGATTCTCTGTTCTGCCTAATCCATCCTTGCCACCGCTGCATCCATCCGTGATTGCATCTCAGTTGTAGCATTTTTAATTTCATTCTATTTTTTACTTCTTTTATCTCTGTAGAAAGGGATTCTTATCTATTTTTGACTCCAGCTAGTATTCTTATTAACATGAATCTAAATTCAGGTTCAGACATCTTGCTCGTATCTGTGTTGATTAAATCCTTGGCTGTCGTTTTTTTGTGCTCTTTCTTTTGGGGTGCAGTCCTTCATTTTGCACTTTGAAGGGAGAAAAGGAATTAATGAGGTAGAAAAATTAAAGCTAAAAAATTTAAAATTAAAAAAATTACAATTAAAAAATTAAACACACACAGAAACACAAAATCTAATAAATGATGCTAGATCCTAGGGTGTTCTGGTCTGGGTGTTGAAAGTGGTTTCACAGATTAGAGGAAAAAAAAGTGGGAAAAAAAAGGAAATCATTTGAGAATATGAAAAAATTAATACACTGAAGTAGACTAAAATGAGATGATGGGAGTAAAATAGAATTTGAAAAAATTTACACAAAAGTAAAGAATATAGTAGGAAAAAACTAAAGAAAAATATTTTTAATAAAAGTTAAAAATAAAAATGAATTTTTTCTCTTTCTGTATTCAAGAAAAAGGAAAAAAACAAAAAAGAGAAAAAAGAGAAAAAAGAAATCGTTTGAAAATTTGAAAAAGTGAATACACCGTAGTAGACTAAAATAAAATGATGGAAGTAAAATAGAATTTGAAAAAATTTACACAAAAGTAAAGAATATAATAGGAAAAAACTAAATAAAAATATATATATTTTTTTTTTTTAATTTTTTTTTTTCAACGTTTATTTTATTTTTGGGACAGAGAGAGACAGAGCATGAACGGGGGAGGGGCAGAGAGAGAGGGAGACACAGAATCGGAAACAGGCTCCAGGCTCCGAGCCGTCAGCCCAGAGCCCGACGCGGGGCTCGAACTCACGGACCGTGAGATCGTGACCTGGCTGAAGTCGGACGCTTAACCGACTGCGCCACCCAGGCGCCCCTAAATAAAAATATTTTTAATAAAAGTTAAAAATAAAAATGAATTTTTTTCTCTTTCTGTATTCAAGAAAAAGGAAAAAAACAAAAAAGAGAAAAAAGAGAAAAAAAAGAAATCGTTTGAAAATTTGAAAAAGTGAATACACTGTAGTAGACTAAAATAAAATGATGGCAGTAAAATAGAATTTGAAAAAATTTACATAAAAGCAAAAAATATAAAAAAATTAAAGAAAAATATCTTTAATAGAAATTGAAACTAAAAATTAAGTTTTTCACTTTCTGCATTCAAGAAAAGAAAAGCAACAAAAAAAGAGAAAAAAGAAAAAGAAAAAAGAAAACAAGGAAATAGTTTGAAATTTGAAAATGTGAATACACTGAAGTAGACTAAAATAGATTGATGGAAGTAAGATAGAATTTGAAGAAATTACACAAAAGTAAAAAATATAGTAAAAAAATTAAGTAAAAATATTTTTAATGAAAACTGAAAATAAAAAGGAATATTTTCTCTTTCTGTATTCAAGAACAAGAAAAGTAGTGTAAAAGAGATAAAAGAGAGAAATAAAATTGAATAGATCGACCTGCTAACAGGTTGAAATAGGACTGAAATTACTTTGTTTCCCCCTAGAAGTCAGACTATGTAGTGTTTTATAGTCCATAAACTAGGTGGTGAGACTTGTGTTCTTGAAGAGTGAAGTTGGCCCAGTTGGGCGGGGCTCAGTGTAATGGCTCCGGTCTCCACTAGATGGCGCTGCTAGTGTACTGGGGTGGATTGTTGCAGAGCTTGCTCCTAGTTGCCTATGCGCATGCGCAGGAGTGGTGAAAATGATGTCACCCAGCTATCCAGCCTCCAGTATGGAAACTCTGTTCTCTGCAGTCAGCAATCGTGCACCTGTCCTCTGTCTTCAGCTTTCGTCCACTCCCCACTCCTTCACTGTCCATGACCAAGCCCCAGGCAGTACCTCTCTCCTGAGTTTTGTCTCAGATGTGGCTGTTTTCCCCGGTCCCTTACTTCTGAAGGACTGGAGCGGCTTTGACCCATTCCGCCCCTCTGCGGGAGGGTCTCACTGAGCAATGGCCGAATAATGGCTGCACCCAGGAACGCCTGCTGGACTGCTGCTGCCAGTGCCCAGAGACTGCGGCCAGGTGCCAGCACGCCCCCCCCCCCCCGCCCCCAAAAAAGTTCGTGAGATAGCATAGCAGCAGCTTTTCAGGGATTGTGGAAAATCACAACACACATCTGGCACCAGGCTTCACCGTTAACGACCTTGTTCCAGCACCAGCAAATGTGGCCGTTTTCTGGGGTCTGCTGGGACCAGGTGGCTTCAATAGTCTCCACCAAATGTCCTTCCAGCAGTGGAACCGCTTTTCCCCGTGTGGTCTGAGAACCTCCCGGACCCCACTCTGTTCCTGAGGATTCGCCTTCCCACCAGAGCACCGCCAGGTACCAAGCTGCGGAGTTGCAGACTTTGCACTCCTCTTTCTCCTTTCTCCCTTTTTAGTTTAGTCCCTGCGGCTGTTTCCAATTTTCAACTTTCTCTCCAGCTGCTTTTGGGGAGGGGTGCTTTTTCCGTATTCTCCCCCTCCAGTCTCTGCCCTCTCTCTGCCTGCTGCCGGCTTTTCCTTCCCCAAGTTCACCTCTCCGTGCCACGTACCTGCTGAATTCTGTGGTTCAGGTTGTGCAGATTGTTGTGTTAATCCTCCAATCATTTTTCTAGGTGTGTAGGATGGTTTAGTGTTGGTCTGGCTGTATTTCATGGACACAAGACACAGAAAAAACTTACATGCTCTAAACATATTTTTTATTAGTATGTTTATGTTTTTCTTTGTTGGGCTATCTCAATTTCATATGTATATTGAATGTTATATTAGATGCATCTATAGTCTTGTTTTTTTTTAAATTTTGTATTATACTGTGGGACTTTTCAAAGCTTTGAAGCATTCCTTGAAACATTTCTAAAACTGCATAATATACCGTCATTTATATACACCAAAATGTAAACATTTTCATATGGTCAGTTACAAAGCTATTGTCTCTCAGCTCCTATCCTTATATTCTATTTTGTGAATCCTGACTATGTAATGGATATTTAGACTGTTTTTCTTACATGACACTATAATTAATATTGTGATCAATACTTTTTGGGTTATATGTTTATATCTCTGATTATGGCTAAAGACTCATTTCTAGACATGTATTAGACCCTATTCCTTAGTCCTGAATTTGCCAAGAGGTGGAGACAGTCTTTAGAGCAATATTCTTGGCCTCTCAGAATGATACTTTTGGGAGCAAGTACCAAGAACATTGAGATCTCAGGTCCTGTCCATCACCTCCTTATTTGGGGATCTATAGGCCTGCAGAGAGCATGTGCCTTGGTGGGCTTTTGTGCCTTAAGTTTCTTGATAAAGCCTCTGTCCTGCTAGGAAGGCTTGCAGTTCTTCTGGCAGAGCCTGTCATCAAATGGGCAAGTCTTTGATTCTGGGCTGCAGTATGAGAAACACCATGTTGCCAGATAACTAAGGAATGTTCTCTAAAGCTCTATCAGTGGCTCAGTTCTCAGGCAGAGAAAAAGGCTGCTATATATAAGAATTCTGTGTCAGAGATTCTGAACATTACCAGGGGTTTAGAATATATTATTAAGCAAGGTAATGCCAACTTAAAAATCTCAATGACAGCACACTGACTAAAACTAATTATTATTATTATTTTAATTAGACATTTTGATTGGTGAAATCATTACTTAGAATGCTATAGCTTATTATCTCAAATATTGGGGAAAGAGACAAACTTATGTAATAATCACTGTCAGTAACATATTGTAGATATGATTATTGAGGACAAAATACTTATTTGAACTTTTATTCTTATTTTTCTAGTCAAAGTTTAGGAAAGAAGGAAGGAAGGATGGAAAGAAGGAAGGAAGGTCTATACCTGAGGCAAATATTTATAGCACAGGAAATGCCTTGAATAATCTTTGATGGTATTAACTATAAGAAGGACAGTTGAAAGAACTGTCACTATCATTTTGGCTTCTATAGATGACAGATCTGTGCAAAGTGTTTATGAGTTAGAGAATAGATTTTAGTCAATTTTCACCTCTGCCTCTCCATACTCTTTGCCTTGTGAATTTGTGGGGTCCCTCCAGCAGAAGCAGGGTGCAATTTCCTGTCCCTTGACCTGATGTTTAACCATGTGACTTTCTCTGTCCAATGGCATGTAAGCAGACACAATGGAAGCACAGGCTTAAGGTTGGTTTGACTTGCTTTCTTGCTCTTCTATCATTGAGATAAGAATGTGCCCCCAACCGGGACACCTAGGTGGCTCAGTCAGGTAAACAATCTGACTTCGGCTCAGGTCATGATCTTGTGGTCCATGGGTTGGAGCCCTGCCTAGGGCTGTGTGCTAACAGCTCAAAGCCTGGAGCCTGCTTCAGATTCTGTGTGTCCCTCTCTCTCTGCCCCTCCCCTGCTCACACTCTGTCTCTCTCTCTCAAAAATAAATAAACATTAAAAAACAACAACAACAACAGAATGTGCCCCCGACTACCCTGCTGATCCAAGGAGGACAAGACAGATAAAGGCAGACTTCCGACCTGCAGCTTGGAGTCAAGCCCAGCCATGCTCAACTTCAATCAGCTGACCCCCCCAGATGGCCCACAGAAATAAAGAAAAATAAATGCTTTTTGTTTCAAGCCACTGTATTTTGAGGCAATTTGTTACACAAATTTTTTAAGGCAATTTACATACTTGTAAATTGCCTAGTTCTCTACTGGGCACTTTTGCATTCATTCTTTCACTTAACACTTACAATGATCATATGAGGCAGGTTGTATTATCTGCCCTTCCGACTGAGGAAACAGTCCTACAAAAGTTAAGCAATTTGCCTACTTCAACAATAGCTAGAAAACAAAACAGTAGAAATCTATTTCCAGGGTAGGAAGTTGAATTCCACCATGAATAAAAGTATGTAATTTCTAACAGAATTGTTCTCAGTCACTAAGAATCAACTTCAACAGACCTGCATTTCTTTGCAGGTGCCATGAATGCATTTTGCCTTGTGGATTAAAATTGATTTTGTTTTATGGGACTATGTTGGCATTATGGCCATGGTTGAATGTGGGCTTTGAAATTAGACTGCCTGGGTATGTATCCTGGTCCCCAATTTACTATCATATGACCATTGGACAAGTTCTGTACGTGGGTGTTCCAGTTCCCTCATAGACATAGGCATAAAGTGATGTACTTCATATAATTGTTGTGACATTTGCCTAAGTTAATGTTTAATATGCACTCAATAAATATTATTATTATTATTCGGTAGAAATGACCAGTCTTCATATCTCACATTTATATATGTTTTCGGCTATAGTGTTGTTTGCGAGGTCTTATTGCAGAAGACCAGTTTCAACATCTATTCAACAGGAATGTGAGAAATCAATTAGTTAATTAACAGCAGTCACCACATAAACATAATGTGAAAGCATCGTGCTAACTCTGAGATGGCCCAAGAAGGTTCTCCCAATCTATACTCAAATTATAAGAATGTTCAGGTAGGGAGAATATTATAAACAAAGGCACACCTGGGGCAGAAAACATTAGAGTCCATGGAACAAATAAGACAATCTCGATGTTTTATAATTTTTTTAACGTTTATTTTACTTTTGAAAGAAAGAGACAGAGTACGAGAGGGAGAGGGACAGAGAAAGAGGGAGACACAGAATTGGAAGCAGGCTCCAGGCTCTGAGCCATCAGCACAGAGCCCGACTAGGGTCTTGAACTCATGAACTGCGAGATCATGACCTGAGCTGGAGTCAGACACTCAACCAACTGAGCCACCCAGGCTCCCCAATCTTGATGTTTTATAGAAAAAATAAACCCACATGAGTGAGGATAAGAGAGAGGGGAATAAAACCAGGTTGGAATCAAATAGATGGAGATCTGTAATATGATAACAAGAAATTTTTTCCTTTTGGGGGAGAGGGGGAAGTTAAAAATGAACAGAAGATTGGCATTACCTAATTTTTGCTTAAGGATAAAATTCATCCAGCAGTAGTGTTTAAGATTTATTGGTTTGAGTTAAGATTGGAAACATGGAGACAAGTTATAGGTGTGAAAATATGTAAGTCATTTCCCAAAGATATTATTTATTGGCAAGAGAAAGTTTTCATAGCACCAAGCACCTTTTAAAAAAATGTCATGTATCTCAGGTGTAATTGTTCATTTATCGAATCTTTGTTAAATTAGTGAATAGATCAATGATGAATGGGAGAGTGAGGGAATCCAGATGAGTGGAACTTTATATTTTTGCAATTAAATATTGTTTAATCAAAACCTGTCATTTTATGGCTGTAACTGTTTTGACCAAGATTATGTAAATTAGGTGAATTTAATTTTTTAAAACCACTTTTTTATTACAATACAAAGTTTCACTAAACATCAACTATTAGGAATATTAAAAATCAAATATGAGACTGTATTTTTCATTCTACTCTGTTCTGAAATATGATCACATAGCTATGTATGTCTGTGTGTGTGTATGTGTGTGTATGATATTTTGTTGTAGGAGATTTTCAGGCTTAAGGAACAACAAAATACTTAGAAATGCTAATTAAAATATCTCTCTCACGCATGACTGTGTGATTATATTCAAAACTTTGAAACAGAATTCATTCATTGAAATCATGCATTTGTTGATGTGAATTTCATCTGCTTCTCCTAAGAGGCTGAGTTCTACAAGGGTAAGAATCTTGCCTGTTTAAGCCTGTGCTTTGCAACGTGCCTGGTATGTAATTGGCTCTCATTACATATTTCAAGGAATGAATTTCAACAATGTTAATGTGGAATTCGAGATGTAAATTTCTGTTCGGAGATCTGCTCTGAGTTCCTGAGAATAGTGATGTTGTTTCACTCAGTTTTATCTGCCCAGAGAATTGCTATGTGTACCTTATGCCAGTACCAAATGGTCTTGATTACTGTTTTGTATTATGTTTGAAATCAAGAGTGGTAAGTCTGCCAACTTGTTCTTGTTTTCAAGATTGTTTTGGCTGTTCTGGTCCATATAAGTTTCAGGATTAGCCTGTCTATTACTAAAAAAGTTATTTGGGATTTTAATACATATTCCATTCAATTATTGACTAATTTAGGGAGTATTTTTAATGATATTAAGTTTTTTGATCCATGGAACTGCAACACCTTCCATTTATTTAGGTCTTTAATTTCTTTGAGCAATGCTTTGTAATTTTCAGTGTACAAGTCTTGCATTTCTTTTGTCTAATTTATTCCTAAGTATTTAATTCCACTTATTTTTAGTAACTAAACTTTATTGAAATACCATCATCCTCATCGGCTCACCTGTTTGCTGTGACCACTTTTGCTATAATGGCAGAGTAGTTTCAACAGAAAAAAATCTGCCCACTCCTCATTCAGAAGAGGTCTCCCAAATATGCTCTCTGCTAACAAGTATAGCAGAAATTATTTTCCATAAATACTTGGAGAAATTTAAGTTTTCTTTCTAAGGGTGCAATTGAGTTATCTTTATAGTGCATAGACTGTCTCATTTTTTATCTTTGGACCATTAGCCTCTGCAATTTTTAGTACAACTTATTCTTTGCTTCAACAAACCCTCAAATTGCTATCCTCTAAATGACACACTGAGGGTCTCTAGGACCTTCAGATATTATACTTGAATTCTAGAGGAGTTGCACCATTAAAACCCTGAATTTTTTGAGCCTCATAAAACAATAATAGTAATCACACCCTTTTGACACAATACCACAGAATGCAGCATGAAGGATGTCAAATCATCTGTGAATGATGCTTTAAGAATTCCTTTCAGTTTCTGTGTATCTTGGAGAAGGCCCTTAATTGTTTGTTGCCTCTGCTGGCTAGGCAAACCTTTCAACACATGGAAATCCAGATGGTGAGGAAAGAGAAGCACCTGACCAAATTAATGAAAATATTATTTTAGCTTGTTTCTGAGCTTGTTATTTTCCCAAGTGTTTGCTCAGGTTGTGACTGTTCCGTTAACTGACACTGTAAGTCCAGGAAAAGGAAATAATTTTTCTGTTAAATAACAAGAAGAAAATAAATAGCAACAATGAATACAAATAGAAGTATATTGTTTCTTCTTTTTAACATATTATTTTGCCAACCTTGCATACAGTTTTCAAGACAATAGATTTAATAGATCTCTTTCAAGGGATAGTAATCCGCAGTAGGGGTCAGGAACAAAGAAAGCCCAAAAATGAAGACATGAGACAGACCATGAAATACAAAATACTTTGGAGAAGACACTGACTGATGGGAATTGTTACATTTAAAGGCTGGGCTTAGTAAGAACACAATTATAATTTGGTTTATCTTTGGAATTGCTTTGTGATATCACCATCTTGTGGCCAAATTGAAAATAGTTTTCCATTGCAAACTGGGTTTCTTTCTATATAAAGCTTCTTATGAATAATCTACCATATTAGACTTAAACAACACTATATCTGCATTGATTTTACTGTGATTATAGGCACTGGTTTTGTGTTATTTAAAATTCAAAAAAGTAATCATTATACAGATTTTTGAGAAAGATCCTAATATACCTTTTAGGCTAACTTAATAAGTTAAAAACTAATAAGTTAAGAAAACAAAGTTATATTCGAATAAAAAAATTATCATCTGTTACATAGAACTCCCTTAAAATCAGAAATGCTTCTACCTATGAACTTAATTTTTATTTTTTATTTTATTTTTTAAACTTTATTTCTACATTTTGAGAAAGAAAGAAAGAGCATGAGTACAAGTGGGAAAGGGACAGAAAGAGAGGAGAATCCCAAGTAGGCTCTACACCACCAGCGTGGAGCCCAGTGTGGGGCTCTAACTCACAAACCATGAGATTAGGACCTGAGCCAAAATCGAGTTGGACTCTTAACCAACTGAGCCACCTAGGCATCCTCGATTTTAAATATTCTAGAAAAAGTTGAAGAAAGCATATCACCATTAAACTTTAAAAATATTTTAGAATTTAAGGGCTTGATAAGACAAAGAGAACAATCTTATTTTGTAGGAGACATATCGTAAGTGTAAAAAGTGCAAAAGGCCATCAAAATTTGTGTTTTTCATATTACGTGTTAATAGTGAGCATGCACTAAATGTCTCCAAATTTAGGCTTCCTGTAGTCCACTCTTTATGCTGGAATTAGGGGCCATTTTAATCAATTTCTTTTTTTCTTAGGAACCACTTACAGTGTCTAATTCCTACCCATTCTCAATGTTATAAATCCAATGTTAATTTTTCTCCATATGCAAAATGTCTAATGTTGATCATGGTCCCAGTAGCAAGGAATATGTCCTCGTTTCAATCTTTTTTTTTTTTTTCTAGAATGTATTTCCTGGACTGTTTAATTTAGGCTGTGAGCTTATTACATTAGAGATCATATCCAGCCTCTCTGCCTATAGGTGCAAAGTTTGACAAGAATAGAACCGAGAGTCTTTAATCTGAAAGACAAGTTAGCGATTACACGTGCAATTCCTTCAGCTTCACTAGGAGGAAGTTCACACCCCAAAAGTGAAGCAATGTTCCCAAAGCACTTTTTCTCATAGATAGATAGCATAAAGTTGATTCCAGCTTTTTGAATCCCAATTTGACAACCTCTGTCATTTAACTGATGTGTTTGAACCATCCACATTGAAAGTTATTATTAATATGATGCAAATAATTGGAGATCTGCTAGATGTTTTCTATTTTTCCATTTGTTTTTTGATTTTGTTTTCACCTCATCGCCTGCCTTCTCTGAATTTATGTCTTTTTTTTAGGATTTTATTTTCTCTCTTCTATTGACTTATTATTTATGCTTCTTCTTTATGAAGTCAGTAGTTTCCTAGGCTTTACCATATTCATTTTAAGTAATCTGAGCCAAAATTCATACACTGATATATCACTTCTGCAGTAATATGGACCTTATAACCATATATTCCCACTTTTTCCACCCCGTCTTTTGTGTCATTTTGTTACGCATTTCACTATCACACACGCTACTAACATACATTATATTGTAACTAATTTTCTTTTAAACAGTAAGTTATAAAGATAAAAACCCAAAATATTATATTTTACCTTAATTTATTTCATTTCTAAAAACTGATTTTTTTCTGTAGATCCAAATCTGACCTACATCATACTCTTTCTTATCAAAGAGCTTTCTTTATCACTTCTTATATAGGTCTGCCATCAAATTCCTTCAACCATCATTTTACTGAAAAATAGTCTCAATTTTCCATCTCTGTTGTAGGATATTTTCTCTTTGTATAGAATTCTGGGTTGATATTTTGTTTTTTTCTTTTTTCACTTTAAGGATGTCATTTTATTTCTTTTTGTTCGCGTGGATTGTGACAAAAAACCTGCTGAAATTTTGGGGGCGCCTAGGTGGCTCAGTTGGTTAAGTGTCTTGACTCTTGATCTTACAGTTCGTGAGATTGAGCCCTGTGTCAGGCATTGCATTGACACGGGGTCTGCTTGGGATTCTCTCACTCTCCCTGCTGTTCCCCTGTGTGTGCACTCTCTCTCTCTCTTTCAAAAATAAATAAACTTTAAAAAAAAATTGGCTGAAATACTTATTCTTATCTTACTTTGGTTAGTGTGTCTTTTTTCTTTGCCCTCAATATTATCTCTTTTCCTTTTTTGTTTGTTTGTTTGAATATGACATGCTAAAGTCTTTAAAGTTATTACGCATGAGTCTTGTGCTCACTGAGCTTCCTGGATTTGTGGGTTGTATCTATCTCCATGCCATTATTTCTTCAAATATTTTTTCTACTCATTTCTCTCTGTCTTCTCATTCTGAAATTCCAATTACACATTCTTTATTTCTTAAGTTTATTTATTGAGTTTGAAAGAGAGAGAGAGAGAGAGACAGAGAGAGAGAGAGCAAGGGAGGCAGGGACAGAAAGAGAATCCCATATTTGCAGCCCAACATGGGGCTCGATCTCAGGACTGTGAGATCATGACCTGAGCTGAAATCAAGAGCCTGACTCTTAACCGACTGAGCCACCCAAGGGCCCCGCCAAATTCTTTAGACCATGTGGTATCTTCCTACAACTCTTGGATGCTCATTTTGTTTTGCTTTGTTTTATTCACCTACTGTTTCTCAGGTTTTTGGTAACTTCTACTGATCTATCTTGTAGGTCACCAATTTCCATTTACTTCTTTCTTATAGTTTTCGTCTTTTGGAGGAAGATATCTATTTTATCTTGGACATACTCTATATTTTCCATTTGTAACTTTCCCATGCTGGTCACTTTTTCTGTGCCTTATATGTATGTGTATACGTATGTATATACAAGACATGCATAAGACAGTTGATGCTAGCATAAATATCCTTTTTGGTTGGAGGTGAATCTTCCTTTTCTTCTGATAGTGGGGGATTCATTTTAGTCTCTTTAAGAGTTGGACTGAGTTTAAAGTTTTTATTGTTGCTGTGTGATTACTGTCACTGCACAAGAGATTTCAAATTACTCTAGTGAAATTGAAATCTATCTATGGTGAGCTGATTGCCAGGGTTTTATTACTGAATGTCTTTTTTTTTTTTTTTTGAAAGAGAGGGAGAGACAGCGTGATCAGGAGAGAGAGGTGGGGGGGGAAGGGAGAGAGATAGAAGGAGAGAGAAAGAGAGAGGGAAAAAGGGAGAGAGAGAGAGAGAGAGAGAGAGAGAGAGAGAGAGAGAGAGAGAATCTTAAGCAGGCTCCACACTCAGCATGGAGCACAACTCGGGGCTTGATCTCAGGACCATGATATCAGGACCCGAGCCAAAATCAGCAGTCAGACTCTGAAGCGACTGAAGTACCCAGGAGCCTCCCCCTCTTTTTTTCCTGAATGTCTTTTCCCTGTTCATCTATGGGCCTTTCCTTTCTGCTATTCCCTCAAGAAAATCTGCCTACTACAGCCCCCAGGTGTATCCGACATTGATTTTTATTTCACGCTTGTTAGTGTGGCACATGGAGTGGAGTGTGGCAGTATTCTCTGCTGTTCTGCGTGAGTCCCAATCAAGCAGGCACTGTGACCTGGGCTTCGGGATATGGCTTTCACCAGTTTTCTTGGCTCCTCTGTAAATATAATTTTGAGCCTAATGTGCATCCCTTCTCCTTCTCCAAGGGTAGAGATTTTTTCCCCCGTCTTCATACTTCAGGTGCAATAGGTTTCTACCATGACTGAGGCCAAACTTTTTGTGGTTCTTCCTCATGCAGAATAAAGCTTTCCATAGAGAATGTAGACGTGATGCATCATGTAGACTTTGGGCGGTGACTGCTGTTTGCATCTCCCAGGCAGCAACACAGATAAACCTTTCTCCAGGATCCTCCTAAGCTTTCCTGTGGATGCCTGTTAATGTTCTCGGAGGAGAAGCCTACTAATGGCTGAATCTCCCTGTATCTGCAGCCACCAGGGTATCACGCTGTCACCATAGCACACATAATTCAGTCCTTAGCAAACAATTACAGGCTTCTAGCTCAATCTGCCTCTGACCTACATGTAACATTCAGTAGCATCTGTCCCAGGTAAGCCAATGCTTGGAGCCTGTTTTTGCCAGCAGGTGCTCCAGAGAGTTAGACTTAATTACTACTGTCATTAAATTAGTGAATTTTTTTAAAAACCTGCTCCTTTCGTATTTTAAATGTTTACCTTACATGTGTAGACATCAGAACCTCCAGTTTCAGAATTATTTGGTCTCTAGCTGCATATCTAGCCACAAACAGTGCCCAGGAGGAAGCTCACAAATGTCGCCCACTTGGAGTGTGGGTAGCGAGCAGCTGCATCTGACGGTCCTCCGGTCCAAGGGGCCAACGACCGAGGCTTTGGCACTCCTGCCTTCTGCCCGGGGCTGTGCACGGCATGGGCTCTGGAGCCGGGTTTGCAACATCAGAGCAGCAGGGTTCTCGCAACGCCCCAGGGGAGCCGACTAGACTTCAGTCTTTTTGAATCTCTGTCAGTGCCTGCTGCTGCTCCACTACCAGTTCAAAAACACACATTTTATGTATTCGTGGGTGTGCAGACCCCAAGTGTGCATCGACAAGTAGGCTGTGATTCTTTCAGATTCCAAATAGTCAGACCTCTGCCAGGAAAGTGCACAACCATCATGTCAACAGTTTGTTCAGACTGATGGAAAGAGCAGCCCCAGGTGCCACTTAAATAAATCAAGCAAGGATTACTATTTAAAGGATCAACAAGAAGGTGGGGCCATTGGCGCTCATGGTAGAGTGATTAACGGTGCTGGTTGGATCACTCAGAATTGTAAGCTTTTGATCTCAACATTCTGACCAGAGATTTTAAGGTTTCAGAAGATGCCATCTGAGTGGAGGGCCACTTCAGAACTCCTTCAGTCCTGGTATTTTATTACCAAGGCTTGAGTAGTTCGACACATAGCTCGACTGAGCCAGGGAATCTCATTGATCTCAGAGTTATGCAGTATGAATGCTAGGGAACAGGATACCACACTCAGGCTTACATGTTGAAAAACAACATGCAATTCAGTCAATGCATTCACAATCTCTGTTGAATTTTTTAAAAGTTGACTATTAGGCTCTAAGGTTGAAAAATTCTTTATCCCTATGCCCTTCCCACCCTCTCACTCCCAACTCGCGCGCGCGCGCACACACACACACACACTTCATCCAAAGTTGGGGTTTATTTAATACAACTGGGTAGAGTCTTCCTTACTGAAAAGATTTAAAATAGCTGTTGAAAATGCAAAATCATTATAAAATATGCTAATCATTTTCATAAAAAAAAAAACAAAGTTGTGTAATTTTAGGGGTAGATTTCATGACAGTATATAGTAATATAGCCAGTGTTAGAGTTTTGATTTTCAGGCAGTGACAGGCTACTTACATTTTATTTCATGCCGATTCAAACTTGTCCTTGAATCTGGCTACACATATTTCACAGAATACAAAGCAGAGGACAATTTAAACAACACGGGCAAACACATTCTTACAACTTGCAACTAAATGCTTCCACATGAACTTGCTTTGGGTTTAGGCTTAAGGGTGATGGGAAGGATTGACAATTTGGGCTTCTTTGCTTCTAGGTCAGTCTAGGGTAGGTAAGGAATTCCACGGGGTCACTCATCTACCCCAACTACCGAAGTGGGGGCCTAACTGCTCTCCCCTCTTCCAAGTATTTTTTTTCCAAACAACCTATTCTCCTCATTAAAGCTAGGAAGCTCTCTGTAAAATGCAAATTGTATACTATTCCCCCCAGGCAATAGATCCCTGTCACCTTTAGACAAAGCCAAAAACCATAAAGGGCTTTGCAAGGTCGGAATGATTTTGCCCTTGCCCACCTCGGAAGACTTTCTTTATGCCACTCTCTCCTCACTCAGTATGCTGGATTTATGTAAATTCAAAATTTTCATGCTTTTTTTCTCACCTCCTGGCCTTCGAACATACGGTTCCTCTATATTCCTCTCTCCATCTGGCTCACCCTTACTCACCCTTGGAGTCTCAGCCTAATTGCAGCCCCCTTCTCAGCTCTTGACAATGAATCAGGTGCACTCTCAGACACTCCCATACGCTGCCTGCAGCCTTGGTGCAGTTTGAATTATTCAATTAATTGTCTGAAGTGACTTGTCTGGTCTGTATGTTTCCCAATAAACTTTAAGCTCCAAGAAGACAGGTACCATGTTGAGTGCTCGTCTCATTGTCCCTAGCATTGACAATAGTGCTTAGAAGATGTAAAATATTTGGGTTGATTAACTCACTAGATTTTTGCTTTGGGGATGTGATACTTAAATTCCCAATTATGACAAAGAGTTACTTTTCTTGCTCCATTCTCTGTGCATAAATTTCCCTTAGGCATCTCTAAAGGAACTTACAGGGCAGAGCACTTATTTGTTCCCCAGCCAAATAGCATCATGATATAATGTTAATTGTACACCATTCATCACCATCTCTTAAAATCCACGTTCATTTTTTTCTTCTTTCTTTGTAACTCTCTGCTCATAATTTAAGATCCATTTCACTAAAGCCAAACAGTTGATGTTTTATAAAGAGGTAAAGATGTCTATAAAGAGATTTTTCCTTTAGGTTTCCTCATTAAAACAGTTTCAAAGAAATTCAAATTCAAAGTATGCACATTAGGAACAGGATATTTTATCCTTTCCCAACACGTTAACTTTTATTGTATGATGCTTGGATCCACACCTCATTAGTTTCTGTTTTGATGTTTAATTTTTTAGAATTTCATGTGTGTTTTATAAGTTGTATTGGAGATAAAATAGGATGCATTTTAGACTGGATGTCAATGAGCAGTTTGAGCATGCTGTTAGTAATTGTAGTTTGGTTTCAGTCTATATTGAAAACTAGTATAGACTACTGATTGCAACAACAAAGTCTGAAACAGAGACTTATAAACATGGATTTTGCAGATATGGTACTGAGAATATTTTCTTAGTTGATTTTTACTACCTTAGCAGCTAATTTAGATAAATGATAATATATTTACAAGAATATGACAGGCATGTTTATTTTCAACCTCACACATGCAACAGAAAAGGAATTTCCAAGTTATTACCACACCGCATCTCTAAAGACATAATTTATAATTAGAAAAATGAAAAACATTTCTTCTGACCTTTAAAACAAATGCTGCAATGTGTCAGTGCAAATCAGTACATGTTTTAATACTGTAAAATAAACAAAATAAATTTCTCATTAACTTACACTACTGTTTTCCAGTAATTTTAGAATACTTATATTTCTGTCATGGGTATTTTTTATTTTATTTTATCTTATTTTATTTTATTTTATTTTATTTTATTTTATTTTATTTTATTTTATTTTATTTATTTTTGTCCCTTTTTTTTGTGCTTTGAATCTCACTTCTATATTCAGCGGATCTCACAACTTATATATCTGGGTAGAAGGAAGAGCTCGTTAAAATACCAAATACTTGCCTTCCAAGCATCCCTTGATAAGCTTGAGTATATCACATAGGCTGATCAAGTGTACCGGCCCACAATATTGAACCCAGATCTAGGCACAGAAAGGGACAGAAGAAAGGAGTCATGGGAAAATCCGGTCTGTTGGCTGAGGCCTGCAGCCCCAGCATTACCAGGTCTTCAGATGAAGCAAAGACAGTGGTTCATGGCAGTGTCTTGTGAAGAGCAAGTGATGGCAATGGGGGTCCGGTCCTGGGATAACAGATTTCAGTCTTCAATCTTTGTGGCATGATCCTCCTAGCTGCAGTATTCCTGGAGATTCTGTGAACTACTGAAATCTATTAATTATCCAATATACATTTAAGCATTTCCTGCTTAAATGAGTCATACTTAGTTTCTGTTGCTTCCAATTAATGTTTTTGATGGAACAGTGTATACATCTTGCAAAATGCTTATTTATATATATCCACTTTGGTTACAAATAAATGTAGTCCAAAAATTCTTAAGATCTTAACTTTTATGTAGAAAAATGTCATTTATATGATTATAGCTTGTGAATTTATAAAAGAGCCATAAGCAATTTTTTTTTTAGTAAAATTGATTATATGTAAGTAGGAATTTAGAACAAAGTCACCACTGTTAGGAATACAGTAAATTGGGTTCAGTCAATGGGGCTTCTTTATGTGTTGCTTAAAATAGTGAACTTGTTTGCATTGTCATATGCTATACCTCTTAGACTGTTAAAACAATATTATGGATGACATTCCAGATATTGGAATGTCCAGATGTGTGACATCCCTAAGGGAGTGGGATTACTTTACACAATTACTTTACACATATAACTGATGTTTGACACATCTTATATCAAGAAAAAAAAATGAAGTGATGTGGCAAAATTCTAACAATGTTGGCTTACTGATAGAACAATATTTTGTTGGTTTCAAATTTTCTTTTATTCATCCAGAAAGCTAATCTTACACTTTCTTATCTTTCATAATGTATAATAAATTAAGAAATAAAAACCGTAATCTGAACTCAGTAGCAAACAAGAGAGGAAGTGAGAGTAGGAAAAGGCCAAATGCTAGCTCTCAGAAAATCTATATTCCTTGGAAGCCTGAAAACATAGGAATAGGAACCCCCAAAAAATGGGATGAAGGAAAATGCAGAGATAATACAAATTGGTTGATTCCTCTTTACCAGAGACTGCTTTTTAATATTTTATTTGAATTAACTCACTTAATCCTTCCAATGACACAATAGGTCCTTATTATCACCTCATTTTACAAACAAGGAGACCAAGTCTTAGAGACCTAAGTAAATTATAGGAAAGTCATAGAATACAATTAGATGGAATCAGAGGGCAAATTTAGGCATTCTGCTGGAAAAGGTCATATTCTGAAACATCAAACTATTGTACACTATTTCTCTACCCCTGTGATTTGTGTCGCCCTATGACTTCTTTGGCTGATTAAATACAAACATAAATCTTATTTGGCCTAGAAACTTCTACTTTATTCCTTTAAGAATCCTGCCTTGAAAGAGCCCTGAAGAGACCCAAATGGGCAGAAATCATAGCTCCCAGCTGGCATCCCCACCTGACCTCCTACCTGACAGCCAGTACCAACTTGCCCACCATGATAGTGAAGATGAAACAGCCATTTTTCACACTTCACCCCCAGCTATTTGAGTTGTCCCGGCTGAGGCCTCAGGTATCATATAGCGATTTTGATTTGAGTCCATAATTGAATGATACTTCGGGAAAGTTAGGTTTGGTGTGAGTGTATTTTGCACGTGAAATCTCCCATCCACATACTCATCTACATTGTGATTTTGCTACTGCTCCATCAAGAGGTGACGTTTGTTTGTTTTTTTTTAATTTTTTTTAACGTTTATTTATTTTTGAGACAGAGAGAGACAGAGAGAGACAGAGCATGAACAGGGGAGGGTCAGAGAGAGGGAGACACAGAATCTGAAACAGGCTCCAGGCTCTGAGCTGTCAGCACAGAGCCTGACGCAGGGCTCGAACTCACAGACCACGAGATCATGACCTGAGCCGAAGTCGGCCGCTTAACCGACTGAGCCACCCAGGCGCCCCAAGAGGTGACGTTTTATTATTATTTTTTTTTTCCTTTCTATTCCCTTGACTCTGACCTATCACTGTTTTGACCAATAAAATAAGGTAGAAAAAAGCTCTGGGTATAGTTCTTTGTTGGACTGAAAGTCTCTAGTTGCTTTCTCTTGGAACCCAAATGCCATGTTGTGAGGAGGCCTTGGAGAGAACCACATGGAGGACCACATGAGGCCTTCAACTGAAGTTTCTGGATTACTGTATGATTGGAGGAGACATATTGAGTATTTCAGCCTAGCTGTTTGTTCCATTCCAACAGAATTTCCAAACATTAGGTGGCAAGAAGAGACCATCCCTGCTATGCCTTATTTGAATTGCTAAACCACAAAATCATGGGATTGTTTTATTCCCCTAACTTTTGGAATGTTATACAGCAATAAATAATCAGAACATTCCTGTATTCACCAGTACTTTTCTCAGTGCTGGATTTATAACAATGGATAAAATAGACAATATTCTGCTTACAATTGATTTGTGAGAAACAGAAAAAATATAAGTATCATAATAAGTAGAAAAGATTTAATTTCAAAAATAAGTTCTATGAAATGATACATACATATATATGTAAAGGTAATGTGTACCACAAGGTAATATGATATTGAGTGCTTTTGAGGGAAAACGGTAAGTTAAGATGGAAGATTATGACCAGATTTTCTGAACAGATAATTAAGCTGAGATATGAATGATGATGAAAGTAGCCAGCCATGGAATATCTTTATGGTTCAATAAAGAAGGAACAGTAAATACAAAAATCCTCAGGTGGGAATTACCTTGACATATTTCAGGAGCAGAATAGAAGCTAAATGGTAGGAAAGGCAGGGGGGCATTCAAGATGGGAACAGACAGGCAGATGGGGCCTTATGAGCTATGAGGGGAACTTGGTCTCATTGTGTGAAAAGTAGGAAGACATTGAAGGGAGCAAAGGAAAGGGATTTCATTTCAGAAGGTCCCTATGTACACCTCACCTAGTTTCCTCATTATTAATATCTTACATTACCATGGTACATTGTAAAACCAACGAAGTAGCATTTTTAGCACTTTTTTATTAACTATAGTCCAGACTTTATTTGGATTTTACCAAATTTTCCTTTGCATTTGGTTGCTATGTTCTTTAGTCTCCTCTGGTCTAGTCGTCATGTGTCCTTAGCTTCCTCTGGTCTGTTAGTATCTCGGACTTTGTTTTTCATGACCTTGACAGTCTTGAGGAATGATGAATGGTTTCCATTCTGGTTGCTATGTGGAAAATGGATTGTAAGAACAGAAATGTGAAAGTAGGAAGAACAGAACAATGTAATCGAAACTATAGGGATAAACTGTCTCCTTTTGTATTAAGTCTTCCATACCCAAGGTATAATTTACAACACATCTCAATTCAAGAGCTCAGTAGCCATATGAGATAGCATAGCTGTAGAATACTGGAGTTGGCATGCTCTAGAAATACCACTTTCCCAAAGAAACAACAAAAAACAATAACAAAAACCAAACCTTTTATTAAGAGTATAATATTTAAAAAATTTAGATATTCTAGAAAGTGATAACCAAAAAAATTCACTTCTGGCTTATTTAACAGGGTCAGGCACAGTGATTTTTACAACTCATGTTCTTTTAGAGACTCTATCAGTCCATTGGCATAAGACAATTAGTCTTTTCCTAGGGATAAGTCAATTTGACAGGAAGAAACTAGTACATGCCAGAATTCTAAAGCAATATGCTGTGGTTGGAGTCTATACTGTAAATGTAAGAAAGAAGTGTGATGTAACATCTCTACAGAGAAGCAGGCTTCCATGTATGGAGTTTCTGCTTGGTTGAAAAAAGGAGAAAGGATTCAAACACATGTAGGGACATGAAGACCTCAAGTTTCAGACTGAGTATTAGAGAAGAGTGCCTCCATATCCAATAAAACTGAGAAGGCCCTCTATTCCCTGTTCTAAACGATCTTTCTTCCTATGATTAGCAAATATAGATTACAGCACTTGAACTCTTCTAGTAAAACAGAACTTGGCATGTGTACATCATGGTTGAATATATTCAACTCCAAAGGGTAATAGAGTAGTCCCTCCTTATCTGTGGGCGATATGTTCCAAGACCCACAGTAGATGCCTGAGATCACAAATAGTATTGAATGCTATACACATATTACGCTTTTTCCTGTACATATGTAACTATGATAAAGTTTCATTTATAAATAAGGCATAGTAGAAGATTAGCAATAATAACTAATACTAAAATAGAACAACTGTAACAATCTGCTGCATTAAAAGTTATGTGAAGGTGGGGCA
Source organism: Panthera tigris (assembly GCF_018350195.1). Lineage (NCBI taxonomy): Eukaryota > Metazoa > Chordata > Mammalia > Carnivora > Felidae > Panthera > Panthera tigris. The sequence continues at coordinate 45,759,604 of NC_056678.1, forward strand.
CCTGGCTGGCTCAGTCGGTAGAGAGAGCATGTGGCTCTTGATCTCAGAGTTGTGAGTTCAAGTCCCACATTGGCTGTGGAGCCTACTTAAAAAAAAAATAATAAAATAAATAAGTTATGCTAATACGATCTATTTCTCTCAAAGTAGCTTACTGTACTGTACTCACCCTTCTTGTGATGATGTGTGATAACATGCCTACGTGACAAGATGAAGTGGAGTGAATAATGCAGGCATTGTCATAGAGCGCTAGGCTACCACTGACCTTCTGACAATATGTCAGAATGAGGATCATTTGCTTTTAGGACCACAGTTGGCCACATGCAACTGAAACTGGCTAAACTGAAACCATGGATAAGGGGGAATACTATATTATGAATTAATACTCACAAGGAATCACAGCAAGTCATGTTACAGCAGTGGAGTAATAAAATGATGCAAATGGAATGGGGGGACAGTGAGTGATATACCAAGAGTAGAAGACCTAAAGAATTAGTCCTAACATCTTCTCAGAACTTTTTACATGGGTAAAGATTATTGAGGACCGCTGAAAGTTTTTGTATTTGCGGACTATCTTGATTACTGCATTAGAAATTAAAGCTAAGACATTTAAAATCTTAAATAATTTACTTAAATTAATAATATACCCACTACATTTTAACATGAATAACATTTTTTTTTGTTCAGTAACTATATTTTTAAAGGTATAATGGGAAGGATGGGATTGTTTTATGTTTTTACAAACCTCTTGATTACTGGCTTAATAGAAAATAGCTAGATTTTCACATTTGTTTCTTCCTTTACTCTGTTGCAATAAAGGTGTTATGCAATTTTTAAAAAAGTCTACTGAACAGTTGTAAGAGAATGAGAGTGAAAAACACTAATACTGTCTTAGTGTTATTCTGAAAATATTTTTGACTTCGTGGGCCATCTGCAGAGGACTTCCAAGAATTCATAAGCCACACTTTGAGAACTACAGGGCTAAAGGAATTGATTGGTTGGGATGGATGGTTGTAGCTGCTGCTGCTGTTATTCTCACCAGATAAGACATTGACAAAGGTAAATGTGGTGTTCCTCACTCTTTTGGCCATAGCTTACCCTGTTCAAGACTACAATATTCCTTAAACACCAAAAGAAGAGAAAACACATCATATACCATATAGGCCAACCTGGGTATTTGACATCTTCACTTTATATTATTTATTTACCTAAATACTCTGAATCGTTCTTTCTACTAGCAGAAATTGTTAATATCCATTTTTACAAAAGAGGATAGTGAAGTTCAAGATGGTAAATAACTTTACTTGGCATGTACAACTAAATAATACCAGCGATGAATTCCCCAAGGCTATGTTTTTTCTATAGTATTTATGCCTTCCCCTTAAGCAATAATTATAAAATACAGCAATAATTAAGAATTATGGGAAAATGAAGATTAGCTGTGAACATAGTACAAATTGGGAAATGAAATGACTTGAAAAAAGTCTGTTGCAAGGAAGTTACAAATAAATAGGAGTCCTAGGTAAATGTGAGGAAAACAGACTTTTGTTTAAACTGCATAATCACAAAGATGTTAGTATCTACTGAATAAAACCAAGGCTTATAGGAAGAGTGTCTTCTGATTCAATTAAGCAATAGAGAATGACAGACATCAGACATACTCTGTGGAATAAAGAGGCTTTGTTTTTGAAGGAAGGAGGAAACTCAGAGGTTGTCAGCCTGAGGCATGGCTGCTGGAAGACATAGGCGTAGACACTTGGGTGAACAGAGTCATTACAAGGATTTTTAGAGTCAGCTCTGTGGCTGATCATGTATGCAATTCATATGAATTCTATTTCAGTAAACCTATAGATGTCTATAAATAGTTTTTATGAAGTTTTTTTTTACATAAAATATAAGATTTAAAAGTGTATGACTTATCTCATTTCATTTTTCTTGCTGCCAGGTTCACTTTATTTCTGCATAAAATGGTGACACCTTGGGTTATTGGGTTAGTTTTTCCTTTGTAAATAACTCCAGTACTTTCCCCTGATAGGCAATTCAGATTATTACTTATGAGGGCCATCAAACTGCAGATGCATTTAGCTGCATCAAAAATAAAATACCCATTGCCTCATGATTCATGATATGTCCAGAGAGCTTAAATATTTTAGTGTGTATAATATATTTTGGCACTGTAAGTCACTTTCACAACTGACTGTGCAAAAAGTTATTAGCTGCTTGCCAATATTTTCTCAAATTTGAATTCACCTGCATGTCATTTGCCAAACTGTTTCTGAGGCTAAATAAGGAATTGCTATAATGTGTATAAGAATTAGAGTACATCTAATGTTACATCCAACTGAAATAAAGCATGTCTATAAAGCTGGGGCTTTTGTTATCATCTTATAACCACACATGGCATAAAGATATTACTGTGTCACACTTATCTATCATCATAATAAAATTCATTTAATTCTCCATTCTGGAGATCAACTGATGGGGTAATCAAAGGCAAAGCAAAACTATCTGGGTTTATGTGGGAGCGAGATAGAAATTCAACCCTTAGGACAATGGTATCTGCTAGGGATGTTTCAGTCCCTTTAAGGAGAGGAAGAGTGTACTGTTCATAGTCCAAGGGAATTATCAGTTTAATTATCATGTCTATTAGTTTCCTACTGGCACTGTAACAAATTACCACAAGCTTACTGGCTTAAAACAACACAGATCTGTAGGTGCCTGGGTGGTTTAATCGGTTAAGCGTTCGACTCTTGATTTTGGTTCAGATCAAGATCTCATGATTTGTGGAATCAAGCCCCGGATCGGGCTCTTCACTGACAGCACGGAGCCTGCTTGGGATTCTCTCTACCTCTCTCTGCCCCTCCCCCGCTCTCTCTCTCCACAACACGAATTTTTTATCTTACAGTTCTGGAAGTCAGGAGTCAAAAATGAGTCTTAAGAGGTTAAAATCAAAGTGTGTGTTCCTCCTCAAGGCTTCAGGGGAAAATCCGTGTCCTTGCTGTTCCTAGTGGTAGAGGCTGCCTGCATTTTCTGGCTCATGGCCCTTTCCTCATTATCAAGTACATCATTTCAACCTCTGCTTCCATTACCACAGCTCCTTTAACCTCTCTCTTAAGAGGACCCTTATGATTACATGGGACCCACTCAGGTGATCCAGGATAGCCTCACTATCTCATATGTAATCAGATTTGCAAAGTCCTTTTTGCCAGTTACAGTTACATAGTCCTGGATTGTGGGAATCAGAATGTGGACATCTTTGGAAGCCATTACTCTGTCTACCACACCAAGGGACTTGATTATCGACTCTGTCACACATATTTTAATGTGCCTATCAAAACTTTTTTGAATGCTTACTTTGCCAGGTACTTTGCCCTCAAGCAGCCTACAGTCAAGCCTCTTATGACAAGTCTAATGGACAATTCAGTTACTTTAATAGATATAACTAATAAGCATAGAGTGGTCTAGGAGCATATTGGAGAAGCAGTCGACCTAATCTGTGGGGCTTGCGAAGGCTTTCTGGAGGAGTCCACATCAAAAGGCAAAGCTGAAGGATAAATGGTAAGTGGTCAGTTAAATTGTATGTGGTGTAAGGGAGAGAAGCACCTGAATCCAACCACCTAAGCTCCCATGTCTATCTGGCTTTAGACCCCCACATCATCTAGGATCCCCTGCTCCTAGCCTTGTTTTAGTCCCTCATGTCCTTCATAAAACCATTGACCATACAACCTATCTTAAAATTAATGCTTCACCATTATAACATCTCTTTTGCATCCACTCATAACTCCTTTACTTCTCGCCTCATTTTTGTCAAGTCTACAACATAATGTTTATTCCAATTTTGTGACATTTCGGTACTGTAGCTATGCTGCTGAGTAAGGCAGGTGAAAAGCATACACATATACTGACAATCTCTCTTTAAATTTATAACCTTAAATCTTGAGTGGCTCGCAATGCCCCCTGGCAATCTGAGCACAGTACCCCCAGTCCCATTTCTCTCCTGCTCTCCTGGGCAACTACCTCACATCTCCAGCTTTCCCCAGATTTCCACCAACTCTGTCAGCTGCTCACTCTGCCTTCTGTCTCACTGTGCCAATCAAAACAATTAGAAAAGAACTTCCACAGTCTTCTCTCACCACGTCTATCCACCTACCTACCATTCCTAGGCCTCAGAGTTTCAGGAACCATAATCTCGTCTCCATTTTCTTTTATCACAGATAAACTGTACTTCCAAGTACAATCTTTCCACTTGTGCACAAACTCCCCCTTCCCCTTTCTAACCTCCTCAAGGACATCATTTCAGTGAACCTGGTAACTGCCTCTTGCACTGAAAAATTTTCTTTCTCCCTACTGGAACATTCCCATTAGCATACAAGCATCTTATTATTTCTCTTCTCTTAAAAATAAAAACTCTCTCTTGGTTTAATATTGCCCTCCAGCTATTAACTCATTTCTCTGCTTTCTTTTATGGTAATATTCCTCTAAAGAATACACATACTCCTCTCTCTCTTCTAAATCTCTCTTAAACTTATTCCAAATAGGGTTTTATTCTCCACACTCCAGTGAAATGGCTATGTAAAAATATTGCTAATATTTTAGTAATATAGCTCACACTAATATAACACTACCTTCCAAGCACTTTGTAAAACCATTTAGTAGCTAATCTAAACCACACGACAACCTGCAAGGCAGCTAGTAAAAAGTGGCATGGGGATAAAAATCCAGACAGATGCTTCTGAAGTCCTTTTTAGCCACTACATTATATTGCTTCTCCAAATAACAAACAGCCTCCATATTATAAATAATTGGTCTTCATTTTATTTAACTTATAACAGCATGTTAAAAATATTTTTTTTTTCCCCAGAAATTTGTCTTCCATTGGCTTCTGGGACTCCACATTCTGATTTTCCTCCTATTTTACTGGTTATAGCTCTCAAGAGGAACAGGTCAGATAAGCAGATAAAAAATGTCTGGTTCCTTGTCCTTAAGGGTATGATATTTACTTATGCAAGAGGTAGACTGGTGAGTAAGTAATCTCTCCACAATGTTTAAAGAGAGATCAATTCAAAGTGCTGTGGTGTTTAGAACTAGAATTTACTAACTGTCCTGAGGATACTTTTAAGGAGTGGTATTAAAGCTACATTTTCAAGTATAAGTAGAAGCCTGCCAAGTGGCAAAGGTGGGTAAGATTGTTCCAAACAGACTCAAAGCATGAGAATATAGAAACCTACATATGTTGAAAAATAATAAGAAGTCTAATTTATTATTTTATCCCCGTTTCATTTGATTTTGAATATGTACACCTGAAAACTAGGCTAGCTTGCTAACAAAACAGCAACATGGAGTAGTGGTTCTTTTTAACTACTTTTCAGCCATATGCACATTAGACTCATCTAGAGAAGTTTTAATAAATATTGTCACCCAGCCTGTGTCACAGTGGCTCATTCATTTAATTTCTCTGGGCTGGGAACCAGGCACTGGCATTTTTGCTCCCCAGGTGAGTCCAGTCTGAGCCAGAGTTTTAAACCATTGTGCCAGAACATAAGCGAGGTGGGGAAGGATAGCTAGAAAGCAAGTCTGGATGCCAGATCAAGTCCAGACCTAAAGGTCTTTTAGCTTGTCTTGAAGGATGAATTTAGTTCATCCTCTAGACGAAACCAAAGTTTTTATGATGCAATTATGAATTTCATGATGTGATTAAATCAGTGCTCTCAGAACAAAAAAATAACTTTAGAGAATAGCGTAAAGTTGGTAGAAGGACCACTGTTGCAATACCATAGGCATAAGCCTCTTGTCCTAGTTCTCCCCAAGCCTACTATAATGTCTGGCTGATTTGCCAAGATGCTAAATGAGGATGATATTTAGGGTGGTAACTGACTGGATGTACAGTTGAGAGAAAAGGTTAAAGACTTCTAATCTGTCTTAATATAGAGGTCTCACGATGTGTTTTATTGTGTTTTGAATTTGAATTTGTAAATTCTTGGCTAAATCTGGCAGCAAATTGGGGAAGCTAAGACAAATATATTGGAGTGGTTTGAAGCCATCAAATTGCTTCTAAGAGTCGTAGGATTAACTTTGTATTGAACATATGCATCTCCCATTGTTTCTTGCAAAGTTATGTTGGCCAACAGACCAGGTGATCTAGAGGTGTCCCCTGGGTGGCAGTTACAAAAACTGGGGCTTCAGATGAGTGTATAAGCTCTTTTCTGGGAGGTTCTGGCAAGCTGTAATGGGGCTGAGAAGAACGCAAAGATGGTGTCCTGGCCTGTGTTCCCTGACAGCTTCTCAGTAGCCTCTAGATGTGTGGTAAACCTGAAGTCTGTCTCTTAAGCTCCAGATCAAGTGAATGAACCTTTTTCACAGAAAGACTTGGGAGTATGTTTTAGTCTGTCTGTCTGTGTGGTGCCCTGGTGGTGGTAACCTGCCAAGAGCTGTGTCTCTGATTGTTACAGTCTCATGGGACCCAGAAATGCAAGCTCTCCCTAGCCAGCAAAGCCAGTCGATCAAGGAATATTCCCTGTATGGATCATGCATGCCCACTGGCTTTAACAAGGCAGAAGGACAGTATAGGACTGGGGTGTATCCACTGACTCTATAAAGGGAGAGAGAGAGAGTGCAAAAATGGTGCCCACTGGCATCTCCACCCCGAGAGAGAATCCCAACAGGCACTTGTGCCTTTGGCAGATGCTTTAAGATTAGCAAATAAGTCTCCTTCATACATGGTCTAGACACTTTTCACATTGCTGCATTTGTGCTGGTCCTGGGGGTGAGTGAGTCTATGTATGAGCCCTTTAAGAGAAGTATTTCACTTCCCTACAAGCTTTGGGTCTCCTGAATGTGAGTCTTGTTGGTTTTCAAGCCAGTCACTTAGGGGTTCCTCTCTCCACTGCACATCCTAGGGGTTGGAGTGCCTGATGTGGGGTGCAAACCCTTTGTTCTCAGGAAGAAGCTCTGAAATTTGTGAGATGCCCCTGATTGTGGGTCACTATACCATGGGTGGGGTTTTTGGTGAGACCACATTTAAGAAGTTTTGTTTGATTCTGGGGTCCCTGGGTAGCTCAGTCGATTAAGTGTCTGACTCTTGATTTCAGCTCAGGTAATGATCTCACTGTGTGGGATTAAGCCCCATGTCAGCCTCCATGATAATAGTGTAGAGCCAGCTTGGGATTTTCTCCCTCTCTTTTTCTCTCTCTGCCCCTTCCCTACTCGTGCTCTCTGTCTCTCTCAAAATAAGTAAGTAAACATTTAAAAAATTTTTTAAAAGGTTTTGGATATTTTTAATTGGAGTTATATTGACTTTAATATTTTATTACAAACTGGGACAAAATAAACGGGTTTCTATGTAAATTGCAACCACATTGAAGTTGTTATTTCTTTGAGATAATTCTCAAGTCACCTTGATTTAAGTTGTGTATTTCTCTGAACTCTTTGGTCGTTAGTATAGATTTAGTCTTTATGTTTGTTTTCTCAAGTGACAAATCACATCCAATGTGTGTGACATTTTACCAACTTACCTCTCAAGGAAATTCTCATTTTTAAATTTGTTTTTGTTATTTTTTAACGTTTATTTATTTTTGAGAGAGAGAGAGAGAGACAGAGCACGAGCAGGGGAGGGGGCAGAGAGAGAGAGAGAGAGGGAGACACAGAGTCTGAAGCAGGCTCTGGGCTCAGAGCTGTCAGCACAGAGTCTGACACGGGACTGGAACTTGTGAACTGCGAGATCATGACCTGATCCAAAGTTGGACCCTTAAGCAACTGAGTCACCCAGCTGCCCCCTTATTTTTAAATTTGTTCAAGAACATCACTAAAATTAGTTTTACTTACATTGGCTTCTTGGACTCAGTGTGATCTTGCTGCTACATCTGATATTTTTGATGCTTACCTGCGATTATCATAATCATTATGTCTATGCAACTACCCCTTTTACCTGTGATACTCTGCATGCACAGGTACTTTGGTTAGAAAGAAAGCTTCCCAGGTTCAGTCCCATTTTTCAATATGCAATTACTGAACAGCTTTATAATAACCTCTGAGCCAGTCTTCAAGGACATAAGGAATTTTTATGACTGACTTGGAGTAATCTTAAGTAGGATTCTGAGTTTCTTCTCACATGAAATCCTAAAATTCAAGGTTAATATCAAATATATATACATACATATATATATATATGTATGTATATATATTTATTTGTTACCTATTGATGCCCAAAAAGTTACTCTAACAATGGATTCAAGGTTAATATTAAACTTAACTTTTGTATTGGTTATCTACTGATGTCCAATACATTAAAACTTAAAACAACAGAAACCACTTACTACTTTGCATTGTTCCTGTAGATTAGAATTAAGATTCTATAAGAGTAGTGTAGTGGGTTGTTCTGGCTCAGAGTGTTTCATGAGGTGGCAGTCAAGATGTTGGCCACGGCTATAATTAACAACACTTGACTGAGGCTGCAGGCAACACTTGTAAAATGGCTCACTCATATGGCTATTTGCAGGAGGCTTTAGTTTCTACCCAGCTATTGATACGAAGCCTCAGTTCCTCATCATTTGGGCCCCTCCATAAGTCTTCTTGAGTGACCTCATGACATAGTAACCTGTTTCCCCCAGAGCAGTGGTTTGAGAGCATACAAAAGCAGAAACACAATGTCTTTTATGACCTATCCTAAAAGTGACACTCATCATTTCTGCAATATCCAGTTGCTTACATAGGTCAGATGTATTCAGTATGGAAAGAGATTACAAGAGAAATGAACGCCAAGCAATCAGAATCATTGGGGGTGATTTTGAAGTCTGGCTACCACAACATATAAACCAGGTTAGAGTCCTTTTAAAATCCTTACTATATTATTGGGAAAAAAATAAAAGTATATATCCACCAATCAATAATACTACTTTTCTCAATTTTGGGGGAGATAAAGAAGGTCAGTCTATATTGGCTATTTGTAATATAATTGAAACTCACCAATTGAAAAGGTCCAGTTTTTCTGATTTAAATTGATTTTCTTCATTGTAGGGCTAGCACAGTCTCATATTTCTTAAATAGTACTCAGAACAAACATTCTAAAAACAGTTCTTATTAGATTGTGGGCTCCAATTTAGACAAATTAGTTCCCCCCACTCCCCCGCTCACAACCAGGTTTTCATTTCCAAGTGAAAAAGTACAATTATAATCTTTTAGTTTAAATAATACAGTAAGCTTATTCTTTAAAATATTATCATTCAAGGTTATCACTGTGCATCTAGTACTTTAAATGCATTATCCTCCTGTCACAAAACTAAACTTAACTCATGTAAGTTTAGACATTTTATGCAGCTACACAGCCTTATGACCTCAGTAAAGAATAATAAACCGTTTAGGTTACAATCTTATGACAGCCCCAACATTAAAAAAATACAATGATATGTACTAATACATATATGAGTTCTGAAATGTGAAGACAATATTACTAATGATTTTGGTGAAACAATGAGTATATATTTTATAAATATTTATAAATATAAGTATATTTTAATTTTATCCTTTTCTGTTGGTCAGTTTTTTCATAGAAGGACTTAATGAGTAACTTATGCTCTAGGAGTAATTAAGTTCATAAAAATAGAAATTTATTTTTTTTAAAAAAGATACCATTCTTCTTTCTAATGATTTACTTCTTTCAAGCTTTTGTTGTTTTTTCCTTTGCTTGAGCAAACTGTCATGAGAATTCAGACTCCTTTTTGTCTATAAGGGCTTAAGCTTCTGTGAAATAACAGTGCTCAAATTAATGTATACTCATTTTCCTTTTGCAGCTGTACTAATGGTTTTATTATATTCACATAAATATTTGTATCTTATTTCTATTTTAGTGAATGAAAGTATAATTTAAATAAAAAAGGGATGCCTATTTAAGCTTGGTGAAAAGTGGACAGTGGAAGATAAAAAAAAAAGTGTTTGCATGATTTAAGATAGCAAGACCAATGGATTAGCAAACACTGGTGCCCGAGGAGCCAAGCATAATACTACCATCCTGGAAAGCTATGTTTATGAGTATTCAGCTCACAGGTGAAGTAGCCGGAAAAAGAAGAGTCCCTATCAGGGAAAATGCTGACAGATGGCAGATTTGCTGATTCTTTTCTCTCATAATGAAGCAGGATGCTCAGCAAGAGTTGCAAGCCAGATATTAATGCATTTTTCATTTACTAAGGCCAATAAGGTTTTACTGCTGCAATGGGTAATGTTTCCAGCTGCTGTTAGACAGCAGACAACTTATTCACATATTAAATTAGATTACTAAAGGTAAAGAAACAGTGTCAGAAAAGAATTAAGTTAAAATAAATCCACAGTACAGTATTTTTTAAAAAGTTGATATCAGAGTTAATTAAAGGACAAAGGCTTTTAAAATTATACTCTAGGAAGACTCTTTGTAGTAAAAAAAAAATATATTTATATATATATATATACACACACATACACACACATTATATACATATAATATATATACATTGTATATTATATATAATTATATATACATTGTACATATATAATATATATATTATATATATACACACTTATATATTATATACACACTTATATACATTATATAATATATATTATATATACATATACTATATATATTATATATATATAGTATATGTATATATATTAAATGCTTATGTTTGAGAGAGATGGGGGGAGGAGCAGAGAGAGGGGGAAACAGAGGGTCTGAAGTGGACTCTGTGATCACTGCAGCGAGCCTGATGCGGGGTTAGAACTCATGAACTGTGAGATTATGAGCTGAGCCAAAGTCAGACACTCAACCAGTTTAGCCACCCAGGTGCCCTATATAATATGCAGATAGATACTATGTATATGTTACACACCACACATGCACACATACACACGTGCATACCCACCTAATCTGAGTCCCACAGGTGCTACCCCAAGTCAGAGACACTGGGCGCCAGCTCGGCGGCATGCCCTTCTCTGAGATCTGCATTTCCATCATCCAGGATCTCTTCTCCAGCTTCTTAGTTGACTAATTTTAGCCTCTTCCATTTGTTTGTGCAGACGTAGGTGTTGTAACAGCTTCCCACAATTGCCCCCTCCATGGTAACTTCTCTTTTTGCCTTTCTAGTTGCCAAGTTAATAATTTTACACCAAGTTAGTATATTGTTAAACAATTTTAATTTCTCTCTGTTAAAGTAACCAGCGTAATTTCTCCCTCCTGACTAAACTCTGATACAGATGTTATACAGAAAACTCAGAAATTTCATAGCTCATTAATTCAATGGCAGGTTGGAAAATGCAGTTCTCTTATTGTGTATACAGAAAATAAAATTTTTCTTAAAGCTCAACTGTTATCTGAGGTGATCTAGGTATTTTGTTAGTAATTATAGGAAAAGAAATTATCAATGAAACAGAAGTTTCTAGCTGAAGGTACTCTTTAGAAATAAACCTACAAAATTAGTTTCAAATTTCCTGCTGACTCTGCCAAGCCTCTAACTTGAGGCCTTAGCTTATATCTCTGTTGGCATTTTTACACTGAATTTTATCTGAACATTCAAGGCTAATCCAGCTAGCATTATTCTTCTTCTTGTCGTCTTTGCTGTCAGTCCATTATGTTACCCTTTTGTGTCACTTATTTTTTTGTCCTTAATTTTCATCCTCAGTTTTCATCCTCTGTGATTCTTTTCTGAGGATCCCACCTCCCATTGTGCTTGACTATGTATTATAATCTTTTGACAGTGTGACCTTTGCAAACTTCATTCCATGATAAGTAAAATATATCTTTAATCTGTTTCCAGAATATTCACTATGTCTCTTTGCCTTAAAAAAAATTTAGTTCCATCCCTAACGATGCCACTTCCTTGCAAATCTCCAGACTGGAGGGGTTCAGGGTCCAGCATTTCAGTTTAGACACTTTCCTGTATTCCCTGTTCTAGATTAGGTAGATTTATATGCTCCTATGTGCTCCTATAACTTTTATCTATAACTGTGTATCCCATGTGCCTTCCAGTTGGAGAGTTCGAAAAGTCACTTCTAAAAGTTGCTTCTAGATAATTCCTGGCATTTAACATCAGGCGTTGCAGGTAAATGCTGTCTGGTTTGCACGGTCATCCACTGACCTTTTGTTGACTCCTCACATTCAGTCTTGCATGATTTCCTGCTTATGTTGTTACTGCCACCATTATTACTGCTCCAATTCGTTCTCCAGTCTTTTACCAAATCAATGTTTTCTTCCTAAAATGCATAACTCCTCCTGTCACTTAGATGCTTGCAATTCTTCAGGGGATCTTTACTGTAAACTCCAGCCTCCTTAACATTCATTTACCTCTCCAGGCTCACGTCTCACAAAACCTACCTTCACATTTGATGTGAACTCCTGAAATTAAAAGAATATTTTTGATTTGCGTTTCTTAAATTAAAGGTATATATTTTTTGACTTTGAGCCACAACAAATATTCCCTCCACTTTAATGAAGGCCCTCTCTCTATTATTTTCTGGGTTAAGTTTTATTTTACTGTCAAGATTCACCCTCACTAACACATTCTTGTGTCCCCAGTTATGGATTAGGCAATTTCCCACATGCTCCTATATACTGTTATGTGTGACTATTATCTGATTTATAATTCTGTTTAAATGTCTTCCCATAAAACTATAATTCCTTTATGGGTAAGGGTCTTATTGAAATGTATATTTCTAGAGTCCAGGGGTTAATAATAAAACTGATATATACTAATAAGTAATGCAAAAAATGAACAATGGGCAAGTAAAGTGTATAAATTAGGCTACATCAAACATGTATCTAAGAATCAGGGCCAATACCCTCATAGGAATTTTCAAACAGATAAGTAGAACACGCACATTTTGATTTATAAAAATTCAAATTCAATCACTGGGATTCAGTAACAAATAATCAAGAAATCACCAAAGGTTATGAATGACATACATACATAAAATACAGATAGCTATTAAACACATGAAGAATTGTTCAACCACATTTATTTATTTAAACCTTATGAAAACATTACTTTTTACTTCTCATATTGACCAACTGTAGAAAGTTAGATTAAATGTTGTGGACCAAGAGTATGTGTAACCAGTGTGCTCACACAGTTCTTCTGGGTGTATCAACTGGTATAAACTTTCTGATTAAATTTTGCAATATCTGTCAAAATTACAAATGTTCATACTCTTTTTGCTAAATTATACAACTTCTAGAAATTTATTCTCTAGGAATATTATTTCAGGCATGAAATGACTAGTTTACTAATGTATCAGACTATAGACAACATTGTTTCTTAAACAGAAGGTATAAAATATGAATTATGGTATACCATAAACTATTAACCAGTTATAATTAAGAAAATCTTTATGAACTCATAGAAAATTATCTACATGTTACTTAATGCAGTATTCAAAAGGAGTTACAGAACAGTGTATAAAATATGCCACTCTTTTTATAGTTTGGGAATTAATAGGTTGGTTATAGTAATGATACATGTTGTTGTATACTTTTTTACCTTCATGTAGTATAAGCATTTTTGATAACATAAAGTCTTCCAATCCATGAGTATGGGATGTCTTTTCATTTGTTTGTATCTTCTTTGATTTCTTTTAACACTGTTTTGTAGTTTCCAGTGTACAAGTTTTTCATCTCCTTGGTTAAGTTTATTCCTAAGTATTTTATTCTTTTTATGTTTTAGTAAATGGGAGTGTTTTCTAAGTTTCCTTTTTGGATTTGTCATTGCTAGTATATAGAAATACAACTGATTTTTGAAAGTTGGTTTTGTATCCTGCAAGATTTGAGTCTTAGTTCTAACAGTTTTCTCCCCCTTAGAATCTTTAAGTTATTGCAAACTCTTGTGCATGGTTTACGACTTTGTTCTCAAAGACCCCCAACCTTTCCGTGCAAGAAAGACACCAGAACTTCCAGAGCCTGTCGGTTGAATAGATGTTCTACTCCTTTCTTTTCCCAGGGATAAGATGAGAGTTGGGGATTTGCTCCTTGTGAGATAATAGAAAAGTATATATTGGTCTCTGTACTGGTTCCTGACACAGAGCTTCTGAAAATCTTGTTATTTCCTGGGTGATAGGAATATTTTTTGCTGTACTGAGGTGATATTGAGATGACTCTGAGTGGGCTCCTGGATTACTCCTGGATGGGAGCTGATAACCAGAAAGACCAAACCATGATTAGAAACTTGGAATTTTCAGTCCCAACCCTCATATTCCAGAGAAAAAAGAAGTGCTAGAAATAAATTTAATGATCATGCCTATGTGAGAAATCCTCTATGAAAGACCAATCATAAGGGTTTCAGAGAGCTTCCAGGTTGGTGAACCCATCTGCACTGGCAGGGTGATCCATCCAACTCCACGGAACAGAAGCTCTTATACTCAGGACACTCCCAGAACTTGCCCTATATATCGCTTTATCTGTATCCCCTTTATCGTATCTTTTAATAAACTGATTAACATAAGTAAATGTTTCCCTGAGTTCTGTCAGCTGCTGTAGCAAATTCATCAAATCCAAGGGAGGGATTGTGGGAACCTCCAATCTGTAGCCAAGTCACCCAGAAGTTGTGGGTAATGTGGGGACCTACTATTTGGGATTGGCATCAGAAATGGGGTAGTGACAGTCTTGTGAGTCTGAGCCTTTAACTTGTGGGACCTGATGCTCTCTCTGGGTAGACAGTGCCATAATTGAGTTAAATTGTAGGTCACCCAGTTGGTGTCACAGAGAAGTGCTTCTTGTGGGGGGGGGGACCTCCACACATTTGGTGATCAGAAGTACTAGAATTGAAGTGTTCGGTGTGAGTGGTGAAGGAGACTCACAGGAAAGAAAGACACAGCAGGGAGGAGCTTGGTTTTCCCTCTACAGAATGTGCAAGACTGAGGGTGTTCTTTTTACTTCTCAAATGATCTGAGCAGCGAAGGGGAGCAGGTTAAGGGAAGGCCTCTGACAAAAGATAGTAGAGAGTGTCAAAAACTCTCTACTGGCTTTAGTGTGATTGGCTACATGCTTGCCTGGGATGCAGCAATCTTTTAACTGGTTGCTGTATTCCCCGCAGAGGTATTTTTTTCCAATTTGTTGTTAAATCTGTGTCTTGGTGGGGGAAGAAGTGTCTAGGTTTTCCTATTCTGTCATCTTCCTGACATCATTCTGCTCTACATTTTTAAACTGGTATTTTAAAAGCTGCCTCCTCAAGTTGTGAGGGTTAGGTGAGAAAATGTCTGTCATATCTCTGTAAATCCAGGAGGAACGATGATGCTGGACTAGAAATAGGAGGAGAGGTTCTAATGCTGGCCAGTTGGCTTCTGCTTCCTCTGCCCTTGTGTAGCTGCTTTATTCGTTTATTCTCACATGCTTTATCGTTTATTGCTGCAGTTTAACTTTCTCAATACGGCAAGAAAAATAGCTTCTGACAATCTCCTAGTAAAACTTAATAGCACATCCAGCACGGAGGAGAAAATGGTTTCCCTCTAATTTGCTGATCCGAGTTTCTCAGTAAAGGAACTTATTAGTAGGAACTCATCAACTAGGATCAGTGTCTACCTCTGGAACAATCAACTGTGGCCAGGAGGCTGAGTCGCAGTTGAGCAACAGTTGAGATCCTTTACTATAGTGTAGGGAGAAACAATAACAGACTAACTCTGGGAATATGATGCCTGTCAAATGATAAATTAAGAGCCTATTTTTCATGATACAAAGTTATGTTTTTTCATTTTGATTTTAATTAAAAACTTTGCATGTGTGTATAAGAATATAGTCAATTTTAGTATAACAATATTGGTGAGTTATACGTATACAGTATAAAATAGTGATAATTCATTTAAAAATGATTTTATAATTTTTAAAAATTTTATTTATTGTTTGTTTATTTATTTATTTTAAGTAGGCTCCATATCTAATGTGGGGCTTGAACTCATGACCTTCAGATCAAGAGTCACATGCTCCACTGACTGAGCCAGCTAGGTTCCCCAAGAATTAGACATTATTGAGTTCAAAAACAAGTATTTCAATGTATATTTAAACATGAATATGTATGCCTAATATTTGGGCATTTGCTACAATATGAATTATCTTTCTAGGTAATGAAATATAAATATGAATTTTTCACTTGTTTTCCATTGTTCCACACATTTTTACTTTACAAAGGACACCAAAATATTTTATTTTTAAACAAATATAAAATACGTTATTTTCTATGACATAATTGTTAAGGAAATGATGATAGAAAGTTTGCTATAAATATTCCTGGAGATAACTCTGAATAATCAAACGATACCTGCCCTTGTTCTGTATAAATGATCCACAGTATGGACCAAACATTCTATTCCCCATTTAAAACTAAATTCAAGAAATGATATGAACATTCAGGGATTATGAATCAATTTTAATGTTTTCCATCTGCCATGGCTATTAGTCGTGAGTAGAGAAAGCAGTCAATGAATCTTTCATTAGTATTCTTGACTGTGTGCCTGACTCAAATAATAATGTCTGGACTTAGTAGAAAAACACAAAAGATTCAGCCATTTTTACTTTAATGTACAGACATATTGGCTAATGTCTAGAACACACGTTCAGGAAGTTGAATGGAAAGGGTATCCCCAATATTTTGAGCATTCCTGACATTTACTAATACTATTAGCATAAAGCTCTAATTACATCAACACTATTCATAATTTGTATGTCTATGAAGAGAACATTTGTATTATAAAGGCTATGCAGTTTTTCCTTTTTTTCAAAGAAAACTAACACTTTGGAATTGCGTGTCAATTATCCAACATCTTTCCTCACCATAATGGTATTCTAATGAACTTGCATTGGTGAGAAATGGACTTTGAGACTTAGCTATTTCCCATTTGACCTCCCAATACTTGCTTCCACAAACGTGTTACATCTGTTTTGTTCTCTTGGATCCGACAACCCCTAGTGTAATATGTGAGACCTAGTAAGAGCTCAATATATATTCATTGAACATTGAGTGAAATAGTAAAATATTTACTCATTTGCTGCCCAATATGGCAATGACATACAGATCTCCACATTTGTCTATATTATTTCCCATGTGTGGAAGTTTCTATCCACTCCCCTTGACCCAGTTAGGATCTGTCCTTAGAGACCAAAATCAATCTATATCTCACTTTCCTGACTGTCTTTGTGAACACTGATTATCACATAAATTATACAGATTACTGTTTTTTCCCCAAGTAATAATACTATCATTTAAAAGGCATTTATTGTGTGTACTGCCTCCTAGATAGGTTTTTTTTTTTTTTTTTAGCTCTTTGAAGCCAGGTACTGTATCTAAATTGACTTTTTCTTTCAAGTACTTTGTTCCAGGTCTTTCTTATAAAAGGAACTCATTTATATCAGCACTTTATGGAGAATATGCATTTTTAAAAATCACTTTTGACCATCTCTAAGTTGGTCTACCCATGGGAAAACATTAGGAAAGACATCAAGTCTCTCCAAGACAGAGTTTTTGTTTCCAGATATGAAGACAAACTATTAAATCTATCTTGACCTTTCCTTGTTTTAAGTAGCCCTTTGCAGCAGAAACGTTTTCACAAAGTTCCTTATCATTTGCAAATCTTAAAAAAGCTACAGTGCGACAATTGTTAGTAAAATTTGTTGACTCATCAACTTGGACATAGAAGCAATTGTTTACCAGTTTATTACACAAAGCCTCTTCGGCATCATGTGACATATTATCAATATATCAACTTATTATACTTTATGAGGGTGGAATCTTTTCAAATTTTTTATACTACATCTTGACCTAGCACCACTGCTATAATTTTATATGCTGGCATTAATAGATTCTCACCAACTATGTGATTTTGCATAACTGCTGAATAACTTGCTTCTTGAAGCTTTTCACTGACTTTTTTTAAAGTTATACTGTTTGAGATTCCAATAGTTGTTTAAAACAATCAGTACCTTTACCTCTCAGATGCTGTGATATTTCATTAAGCAGCTTTACAATCTAGCTGGAGATATTGTGGCATATCTAAACTTGTTTGCCACACACAATGAGATAAGACAACTTGCATCAGTATCCTGTGAAAGACCCAGTGATGAGTAGTTTTCATTATAACAAAGGATTTATTTTGTGTCCTCTCTTGCACTAGTGTAGTGAAGGAACTTGAAAATTGTAATTCTTTATCTCTAACGTTATAAAAATTATTCATAGTTCTAGACCTTCCAGCTCATACATCATCTTCAAAAAGAACATAAAACTATCAGACATGTTTGTAAAATGTAAAACTAATAAAATATGTACGAGAAGGGCATCAAAAATGAGAAGACTAAAAACATGAAAACTTCACAATGCAATGTACTTCTAATCTACATAAGCCATGTATTGTAGCACTTAAAACAGCAGAATGACAGGGGTGGCTGGGTCACAACATGTGAAAATTCCTTCTTTATAATTAAAATTTCTCTGCGATTTTTTATCATAGGAGTAAAGCATGTTCTTTCTTTCAAGTAAGTCAGCTGTATGCAAGGGGAACTCTGGGGAGCTAATTGAAGAGGGATAGATTGAAATACTCATCTGCTGGTTCCTCTGAACAATAGAATACTCACTAATTATCAATAGCCTTTCTCATCTTGTGGAGCCTGGACTCCGCCAAAGGAATATAGCCCTTCTGTACACTGTCAACTGGGCCTGAATGCCCTTGAAGCAATTGGTAAAGGGGCCATCCACTGCCCATCATTGTAAGCACTGGTATCACATGGCATGTAAAGTTAACAAAACAGCAACCTTGCTTTTGTTTAATACATATTCTCTCACGGACACTCTAGTGACTTCTTGCTAAGAACAGGGTTCCATGGAACTCTGGTTGAGAAATACTAGTTGTTGAATTTTAAAGATGAAAGCATAATGATTATAAAGGTGAATAAATAGAACTTATTTATTTCAATTCTGTCATTCTATATGAGCATTTGGAGATTTGGGGCATATGTATTTAAAATTAAAACAGTGAAATAGGAGATAATGATAGTTTTGCTTAGTTGGTGCACATTTGAATACATGCATGAAATATTTTACTCAAATTGAGGAATGTCTTTCAATTTGACATTTATTGTTTAGAATTTTTTTGTTTTAAAATAAAATTTAAAAATGAATATTACTGCATATTGCATAATTATTGCTGAAAATAATATTTTTTAATGGGGCAGTGCTAATACATAATCTGCTCTGGATGTCAAATGTACTAGGGCAGTTGACATCATATTGTATTTTCACTTCATGAACTGCATTTGAAAACACATTAACTCTACCAAAATATTCTGTTAATGTATAGCACTAATTTAATCTTTTAACTTTATCTTGTTTCCAATGTCGTGTTATTATAAATAGAAAAGACAATGAAATAACATGCACAGGAGTCCCCTTGTCTGTGGTTGCACTTTCGCAGGCTTCAGTTATTTCAGGCCCATCGTGGTCCAGAAACAGGTGATCCTCGTTCTGATTTATCCTCAAAAGGCCAATAGCAGCCTAACACTAGGTCACAGTGCCTACGTCATTCATGGCACTTGTCTCATCATGCAGGCACTTTATCATCTCACAGCATCACAAGAAGGGTGAATACAGTACAATAAGAGATTTCGGGATGGACACCACATTCGCATAACATTTGTTAAAGTATACTGTTATAATTGTTCTATTTTAGTATTACCTATTATTGTTAATCTCTTACAGTGCATAATTTATAAGTTAAACTTTATTATAGGTATGCACACATACGAAAAACATAGTATACATAGAGTTTGAGACTAGCTGTGTTTTCAGCCATCCCTGGGGGTCTTGGAATGTATTCCTCCTGGATAAGGGGGGACTGCTGTACATTATTGCCTCATTCCCTATGGAAGCTTCCATAGCTCTATTTCCACTTGAAATAGGTACCACATTTTACTTACTGGTTTCAACCAGTATATTTTCAATTTTTGGAAGTTCTTTTCAGTCTTTTTTCAAATATGCTTTTTTATTTTTTAAATAATTGCATATTCTTTCTTTATATCTTTAAAATTTTGTTTGAATATATTACAAATATTTAATAAATATACAATAATCATAATACATTATACTTTTATGATTTGATTCAACCGTTCATGACTTCTGCCTTTGCACATTTTGTCTTGTTTCCTTACAGGTTTTATAATCTAAAAACAGATATATATATGACTTCATGATTTTTCCTGTGAAGTCCTATGCTGTCGCTTTGAGGCTGGGAAAGGTAGGCTTTATTGTAGGTGGCAGTTTATGCCCAGGTAACAATCGAGGAAGTTACAGTGGAAAGAAAGAGAGAATGGCTTTTCATTCATTTATTCACTAACAGATAATTATTTACTCAATAATCCACTCAGTGAAAGCTTTCCTGGTACCTGGCATAGCATTAGGGAAATGTGCTAGGAACTAAGCATCATTTTGGAGTAAAAACTCTAAAACAATAGCTTCCCCCTTTTTGTTGTTGTTGTTGTTCTTGGTTTGTTTGCTTATTTGTTTGATACCCTGCTACTTCCTGCACAACACTAATAGATATCCCACTTAAAGGAATTTCAAAATATTTAAGTATAATCATTTAATATTAAAAAGTACAGATTACTTATGGAAAGAAAGGATAGGTTCATAGTTTGATTTTCACTGTATCTGTCCATATTGTTTACTCTATTTTGTGCTCTATTAACTTAAGATTGATGGAATTCAGCTTTTTTTCTAGAAAGTTTTTTTTTAACATTCATTGCACACTGCGATCAAGCTAGTTTTTAAATTCGTTAAGTGAATATCTTTAATATTCCTCTATGAGGTAAAAATTGTTCTTTCCACTTGACATATAAGGAAACTGAATATCAAAAGAGGTTAAGTAATTTGCTTAAGTTCACACAGGCTTGCCTAACACCACAGTCCCCACTGTTTTTCAGCATGGCTCACCGCATCACTAATGAGTGACTACTGTGTGACAGGCTGACTGCTGGAATTCAAAGCAACATATGAACCAGTACCTTCTTCTAAGACATTACAATCCAGAAAAGAGACTTATTACTTATGCTGAGATGTGATAGTCTATACTAGAAGTATGAACAATTATGGAGTACAAAGAAAGGATGATTTGGAGTTGAGGGAAAAAGATTTTTCTAGGGATAAAAGACTAACTTACAGGCACTTGGGTGGCTCAGTCGGTTAAGTGTCCGATTCTTGATTTTGGCACATGCCCCACGTTGGGCTCTGCACTGACAGTGTGGAGACTGGTTAGAATTCTCTTTCCCCCTCTCTCTTCTTTCTGCCCTTCCCCCCTCTCATGCTCTCTCTTTCAAAATAAACAAACAAATGAATAAATAAATAAACATTAAAAAAAGACTAGTCTAGAGTTTTAGTGGCACTGAGACAGAGTTGTTGAAGAACCCCCCCCCCCACTTTGTTGTTTTATATACCACTGACATAATTATCATTCACTTATAAGGGCAATTGTTTTGAATAAGAAGTTCAAAGAAGGAATCATTTACCCCATCTACAAAAAAACTTTATAAACAAAAAGATACTAAATATTTCATTATGGCTTTGTTCCCGAGGGCAAGGAAATATGAGCAATAAAATCTTACAGTGATACCTTTGTGTTCATTCAAGACTATGGAGTGGCTAGCAGGTGCTTGGTAATTTACAGAGTTTATCTAACTTGAAATAGTCTCATTGCAATTTACCATCCATTCCTATATATTCATTAATATTAACAAAAACTTACACAGTGGTATTTAAAAACTAAATGTGAACCACTGAACATCAATTTTTTGGAGGGTACCTTTTTGTAATTTATTATTTTAGGTAGCATTTACATAGTTCCGTCTCTTTTAAAATGTATATTATTTCACTTTACTTGGCTTCAGAAAATTCAAACTTAAAAGAAAAGTGAGCAAGAATTTATAATCTTTTCAAAAAGTTATTTTGAAAATTTTCAGATTTACTAAAAAGTTGCAAAACTAATACAAAAAATGTAAATTTCTGAGATCCACACCAAATTAACATTTCTTCTTATCTGTTTAATTATTCTTTCTCTCTTCTCTCCATGTGTATACATGTGTGTGTGCTTTTATCTGTAACATCTGAGAGTAAGTTGCAGAACCGATGCCTTATCTTTAGATAATTTCACGTGTATTTCTCAAAAGCAAGAAATTCTTTTACATAACTTCAGTTCAATTTTTAAAATTAGAAAAGAAATATTGCTACAATATTAATAATTAATCTATAGACACTAAAATTTTGTAACTGTTCCATTAATTTTTTATGAAGACAAAAAACCTCAATGATTCAAGATACAATTCAAAGCAGCATTACATTTAATTGTGATTCTTTCTCATGTCTTTACTCCAGAACATGTCCTGAGTTTTTCTTTGGCTTTCATGTCTTAACTTCTGAAAATCACAGGCCATTCATAAAAAAGTCCCTATATTGGCATTTTTCTGGTGTTTCATAATGATTAGATTAAAGTGATGCAATTTTAGTAGGACTATCACCAAAGGAAACCTTTGCTTATGTCAGTGAATCAAATTAAGAAGCCCATGATCTCAGTCAGAACTCATGCTCTCTTATGGGCATTACGGGTGTAACAACATATCCCCTCCCCTGCAAAAAGTGGACAGATTCCAGTAGCATGAATCAAGAAGTCCAATATTGGTATAATCTTAGTTTTGATTTGACTTGGAATTTTTTTTAAATTAATGTTTGTTTTTTGAGAGAGAGCACAGTGGAGGGTGGGGAAAGAGAGAGGGAAACAGAATCGGAATCAGGCATCAGGTTCTGAGCTGTCATCACAGAGCCTGACTCCGGACTCTAACTCACCAATGAACAGAACCAAAGTTGGACATTTAACCAACTGAGCCACACAGGTGCCCCAGAATTTTTTTTTTTTTTGGCATTTATTCATTTTTGAGAGACAAAGAAAAACAGAGCATGAGACAGAGAGTGACAGCTCTGAACTGTCAACACAGAGCCTGACATGGGGCTCGAACTCATAGACCCCAAATCATGACCTGAGCTGAATTTGGACACCCAACTGACTGAGCCATCCAGGTGCTCTGTATTGATCTGACTTTGAATTTCCAACTTTTGGGGCACATGGGTGGCTCAAGTTGGTTGAGCATCTGATTCTTGATTTCAGCTCAGGTCATGATCCCAGGGTCTTGGAATTGAGCCCTGAGTTGAGTGTGGAGCCTGCTTGGGATTCTCTCTCTCTCTGCCCCTCTTGTCTGTTTGCATGCACTCTATCTCTCTCTCAAAGAAAAAAAGTAACAAAATAAAATAAATAAAATTAAATAAAATTAAAAAAATAAATGAATTTCCAACTTTCGTTTGGTTTCCCTAAGATCATATTTGGAAATAATTAGTATTTGTTGTATATACACACTGTTTTAATTCCTTGTATATAAATACTAAATATAAATCTGGTATTTAAGTATAAATATATGGGGAATATATATATGAATAAATTCACATATATGAATATATATTAGCATATGTTTCATAGGGACAAAGAATTTTCAGACTCAAATATGTTTGGCATAGGCATGGAATAAAATATTATTTAGGTAAATATGATCTTGCTTTTATTAACAACAAAAAAGTATTTCAGTTAAGAATAAGTATCAGTTTTGGGCATTGGGAATCTTGGGTTTTAATATTTGTGCCAGTTTTACCAACACTTTTAAGACTTTGGGTAAGATAATTATTTCTTCTAAGTAGCACTTTCCACAATTATTTAATGGAGATAATAGAATACAATATCATAATTTACCTCCTATCAGGGGAACTGTAAGAACAAAATTAAGGTAATATATAATATTGACTTTAATTAAAATTACTTTAGAAACACAGTATTACTTTATGAACCAATAGTTCACAAGAGAAGTGACCATGCTGAAAAATCTGGAAGAAATGTTACCCCATTCATTTTGTTTCTCAGTAAGTGGAGGTGGGTGTTTCACTGAAAAATGACCATCTGCCTACCATAAAAATATTGGATCATTCTTTGAGAGAAATAGACTAGTAAAACTTTGGAATTGTGACATAGGTTCACTTTTTAATATTTCAGTTATGAAGGGCCTCTGCTGGATGAGAAACAGTAAGATATTGCTGAAGGTTTTATAGCTGGCTCATTTATAAATACTCAGAACTCTTTGCAGGTAATAAAACTGCATGCCAGGTCAATCATAAACTCCACCTGCTTCTCATATATTTTTGGTCGCTAAGCTTACAGAGCTTTCAGACAATTTTTATCCTTCTCTTAATATTCAAGGCTATTGTTCATGTCTTGTCTGTGTTGTCATTATATCTCTCTTTTGGTAATGTTGATTGTTGTTGGTCGTTATTTTTACAATTGATCTTTTTTTTTTTAATTCATCAATATCTCTAGGACCAAATATATCTTCCAGTCTCTTTTCTGACTAAATCTGTACTGATCATCCCCTTCTGCTCTGTGGACCCACTGCTCTCCTTATACCTCATACACCCAGGTACAATTGGCCATTAAATCTTATGTGGAGTCTGCAAGTCCCTTTAAAACTGTTTCAATTTTCAATGTTTTCTGCCTTGTCATAATTTAAGGTCCCACGTCTCTCAGAATGTTGTAGTGGCCTCCTGGTTGGTCTCCCTGTCTTCCTTGGGTTCTCTTTTCAAGCTATTCACATCTTTAAATAGCATAATTAAAATCATTTTGCCTTCTTGTCCACATCCTTCTATTAATTTCCACAAAACCAATTCAGTTTCCTTCAGGGGGAGGCTTGTGGTGAAATCTATAAAATATGGACTCCCAAACTGCACATGAGTTGACTCCCTATTCTACCTTGGACAAGTTTTTGAAACTCTGAGAGCCCTACTTCCTTTATTTGCACTAAAACGTGTAGGATGGCTATGAAGATGATAGGAGCTCAGTTACATAAGATACACAGAATACTTCGCAGAGCATCTTTAGCCCTCTGTTGATGTTTCCTTCCTTCTGCCTTATAATATCCATGTACATGTCTGCTTTTTAACTTTCAGTGCTCTTTTATAAACACTATTATTTCCTGTTTCCTACAAAAATTCCAGAAGTTTTTCCCATCTTTTTATTTTTCTTCTTCCTTGTCTCTACAAACTAGAATATTCACTGTCTATTACGTTCCTTCCTGTTTTCTGTAAAAATCGTATTCTGTCCCTTGAAGGGTCATCTCACATTCCAACTGTGGCATGTGTTATTTTTAAATTTCTTCTCACAGGAATGCTGACTATTTCCTTTGAAGCTCCACAGCACTCTGTTTTTGCTTGTGCTATTTGGCACATTCTACCTTCTATCATGTTATTTGAATTTTTGTTGCCAAACTCTCCATTCCATATGGTTAGCCAATTCAGGGGCTACTTATCTTAAGACACCCAGCAATTTTACATGCTAGAAAGTCAATAAGTAATAATGTGACAGATTATATTTTACAAAGATTGCTGCAATATAACTCCCTTCCCACATGCTCTTATGCAATGTAACACTGGCTCATTACTCATCAAGAGCTATAGTGCCTTTCTCTGCCCTCTTGAGTCTGGGCAGAAATTGTGCCTGTTTTGGCCAACAATAAAGGTCAGAGTAATGCTGTGCCTCTTAGCAGCTTCTGCTTCTGCTTCTTACCTCTGAGAATGTTTGCTCTTGAGAGACCCCACCCTGAATCTCCTTTTTCTCTCTGTATTTCAGTTTGAATAATTTCTCTTGATCTATGTTGATATATCTTCAATATAACTTCAAGGTCACTGATTTTTTTCTTGTCTACATTAAGCCAATGGTGAGCTTGTCAAGGCATTTTTTTTATTACTACCAAATTTTTTTTTTTAGTTTGAGTAATTCTATTTCATTCTTTCTTATAGTTTTCATCTATGCTAAAATTAATATTCTCATCATGCACACTAATTCTCTAGAGTCTTCAACATAATTAATAATCATAATTTAAAAAATCACTGAGGGGCCCCTGGGTGGCTTGGTCGGTTAAGCATCCGACTTCGGCTCAGGTCATGATCTCACGGTCCGTGAGTTCGAGCCCCGCGTCAGGCTCTGTGCTGACCGCTCAGAGCCTGGAGCCTGTTTCAGATTCTGTGTCTCCCTCTCTCTCTGCCCCTCCCCTGTTCATGCTCTGTCTCTCTCTGTCTCAAAAATAAATAAACGTTAAAAAAAATTAAAAAAAATCACTGATATTGAAATATCAGTGGGTATTGAATCATCAGTGGGTATTGTCCTATTGATTGCTTTGTCTCTTTATAGTGTATTACTGTTGTTGAAATCTGGAAATTAGATGTAGTATAGTGGAAGCTGAGATAAATAGTCTTATCTGGAAATGGGCTTGCCTTTTACTCTGCAAGACCCTTAAAAAATGGGGTTTTGAGTCAAGCTAGTTAGGAGTTGAGCTACGTTGGATTATGTTTTTTCTATTGTTATCCTTAGTATACCATAGGCCTCAAATAGTTCTAGTATTAACTTATGTTTAGTGTTGGTTTAGATTGGTTTGCTAGTAGGTTTATCTCAATATCTATGCACCCCTCAAATTAGGGATTTTCTTTATGTTGCATCTCAGAGAGGATCTCTCTCCACATTCTTGCCACTCTCTCTACAGTAGACCATTTGATACCTGGAGGTCCTGGGCACAGGGTATCCTGTGTTGTTCTTTTTTTAAAATGTTTATTTATTTTTTGAGAGAGAAAGAGAGAGAGAGAGAGAGAGAGAGACAGGCATAGAGGGAGACAGAGGATCCAAAGCGAGCTCCGTGCTGACAGCAGAGAGCCCGATGTGAGGCTCGAACTCATGAACCATGAGATCATCACCCAAGCTGAAGTGGAACACTTAACCAACTGAGCCACCCAATCACCCCTCTGTTATTCTGATTAAACCTCAGTATTAGATATAGGACATTCTCTGTAATACTATTTCATGCCCAAAAATAGGTCTCTACCCAGGATGGATTTCTGTCCCAGCTCTAGGAGTGGATTTTTTGTCTTCCATTCCTTAGATGTAATGGTTTTCCCTAATGGCCTAAGGGAGAGAGTGTTTGTTTGTTTGTTTGTTTTCCCCAGCAGATGAAGTCTTTGATTTGTGGAAGAGATAGGGAAGAAGGATCTAGGAAGGGCTTTCTTGGCAGCTGCTGCTCTTCTCTACCAAGCTTGCAACATGAGGCCTAGGTTCCGATTCTACAGAAACTGTGAGATGATTAGTGTTTGTTGTTTTAAGCCCTAAGTTTTGGGGCAATTTGTTACACAGCAATGGATCTCAATAAATGTTATCTACTAGCTGCTGTCATGTAATTGTGAGGACAGTTAGACTCCTATATTAAGGAGACTTGCCTAAGGAGATATTTGTAATATCGAAACTAGACTTGTGAGCCAACTCCCAGAATCTGTGAGCAGTGTCTTTTCCTACTACATTATATTACCTCCAGCTTGTTCATCTATCTTTTAATGAAAGAAAATCTACTGGTTAATATACCTCTACTATTAATTTAGGATTATGTACTTTCAACGAGCCACGTCATGTTTAGAAATAACTTCCTTTCCTGAGGGCAATAGTTGTAAGATGCTATACCCGCACAGGATTCAATGGAGGCTCATTGTGTGCAGAGAAACATATAAATCTACATGAAGGGAAGATATTAGTGACTCCTTAATAGCTATAGGATTGCCTCTGAATAATAAAAGGAGAATTTCTGTGAATTTGCCAGTAATAGGTAAGAGAGTTCATTCTAAGTAAAATGTAACCAGTAGAATTAAGAGAGGTTCACATCAAAGGCTTATCTAAGTAGGTGAAGATTGCACTGAAAGAGAAAATTTAGTGGTTTAAAAATTATAAAAGATTATATTTCTTAAGGATATGTTTACCTACAGTGTTTGGCATGAGGAGGTAAAGTATGGAAGTGTTTTTAGTTAGGGTGGATTAAGTGCTATAAAAACAAACCTAAAATCTTAGTGGCTTACCACAATTAAAGTTATGAGGTTTCCTCATTCACATTACAGACCAATATGCAAATGAATCATTGGAATAAAGGTGTTCTAACTATGCAGGTGTCAGGAGGTCAGGTTTTCTGTACCTGTGGCTCTTCTATGTTCCAAGGACTGAATTCTGTTGGTCTGGCTAGTAGGTAAGTACCATTCAGACTGGGGAAGGTACACATGCTTTCAGCTACCTTGGCTAGAGGTAACATGTGCCAATTCTATTCTTGTTCTGTTGGTGAACACACCGTGTCAGATTCTGTAAGGAGTCTGGGCAATAAGATCTAACAGTGTCAAGATAAAATGAAAGTTCACAAATAACTAGCCAGTTTCTGCCACAGAATGTGTGTCTTCATAACTGTATTAATATTTTTCATATTCTTCTACAATAAAAAGATGTCAGGAAAGAATATATATGGAATTGAATGGGAGGAGATGGTGAGCAGAACAGATTAGTTGAGTCACATCTGTATTACTGATGTACTGATATCATATCTTCCTTAGATGTCTAATTCCTTAAATATTTGCTATGATTTGATATAAGTTACCAGTGACACTACCTGGGTCTTGAGGTTTTTTTAAGTTTTCACATACAAAATTATTTAAAAAACCAGATATGGAACTATCAAGACTTATCTTCTGTCTTGTTGGGTATAAAATTTTACAGATGTCAGTCAGTTCACTGGTGTTGCTCAGATGTGTACACTTTCTCCTGTTTTATTGTTGTGCTTTGTTGGTGCATGGAGTTGAGTTACTG
Organism: Panthera tigris; assembly: GCF_018350195.1. Taxonomy (NCBI): domain Eukaryota; kingdom Metazoa; phylum Chordata; class Mammalia; order Carnivora; family Felidae; genus Panthera; species Panthera tigris. The sequence goes on from NC_056678.1 coordinate 45,788,332, forward strand.
GAGAATCCTCTGGATCCTGTTTGGCTTAATTTCATTCTTTGCTAGGGCATATCTATTTTACTTTTTTCCTCGGTAATAAGGAATGGACTTTATTTGACTCCTAAACTTTGGTCTTTTAAGTTCAGAAGAACCTCTCAATTCTGGCTGGACCTAAACACTGACCTATTCCTATACTGAGTGATCTCTGGTCCACCTTCTTGGCTTTCAAACCTAAGGCAGCCATTCTCAGGTAGTCCTCATGGAGTCTTTCTTGACTTGTACATTGCAACCCAGCTCTTAACTCAGGAGCCACGAAGGATCTTCATGCAAGTATCTGATGCCCTTCTTTTGCACAGCTCTTTCTCCTCTAGACCCTGAGAATCCTATCTCCTCTCCACACTTGACCTTCGCATCCTCAGTGTAGTGAGACTATTGTGTCTTGTTTGGACTTAACCTCCCTCCACTACACAGTGAAAAGTTCTCCCAGGCAGGAATCTGGTCTAAACACGAGTCTAAAATCGTGAGTTTTTTTTCTCTCAGCAATTGTATGCCTGCATTGGGATCTTTGTTGCCTGGAAATGTTCTGATTTTATAGTAGTTTACAGTTGAAGGCATGTTCTATAGCAGTTTCTCTATTAGGTAGGAATGAGGTATTCCAGCTGAGTCATCTCTGGTGATCAGTAGTTAATAGATGCTAAAGTTTGTTTCCCTTGGTATTTATGTGTTGTAATATTTTAACACCATAGAGTGCACGTAATATTATTGTATGGATACAGTGTAGTGTCATGCATGCTAATTTTACATCTAATCACAGGATTTATGATTCATACATTGATGTTAATCACCCTATCTCACGGTTAGGATAATAAAAATTAACAAGCAATACTAATTCATCTTTCAGATGCTGCTTATTCAGTAGACACTTAATTGCAGCAACTATTTCAATTAGTTATTATGAAATAAAAGAAAAAGAGTAAAATGAGGACCACAACTTACTAAAAACCTAGTCAGGGCTTTCTTCTCTATGTGTTCTTCTGATGCATATTTTCACATATATTTAATATGTATGTATTATATATATATAATTATTTCATATGTTTTCCATGTAATATATCTCATACTATATATCAAAAAGAAAGAATAAAAAACATTCAAGTTTTCTCTGATGCTGACATTTTCAAAATGTCGTAGTTTATAAGGAAATAATGAAAACCCATATTACATGGGAGAACACTCTGACCTTTTGCTCAGAGATTGATATGAGTTTTTGGGCAAGCTCTGTAAAGAAACCCAGAGGTAAAATTCGGTTACTAATAAGTAATTGAAGATTTCAAAGGTCACAGCTCTAGCAACAATTTGGTCTTCAAGGTAGACACAGAATACATTTATTTTTCAATTATCAATTTTCCTCTTAATGTTGTTATAGAAGCAGCAGACATGTGTAGAGTGTTATTTTCCTCAGGTGACTTTGGATATTGATTTAAAATTTTTCTTTTCCTTTTTTATTGGCGAGTACTTGACATTTAAAATACACAATCTGATAAAATTTGACATATGTATACACCTGTAAAACCATCACCACAATCAAGATAATAATGTAACCATCACACCAAAAGTTTCCTAGTGAATCTTTGTAAGCCATTCCTCCTTATCCCTATATGCTTTACAAATACAGAAGACATAGTGGTTTCTTTTTTTTTTTTTTAACTTTTATTTTTTTTATTTTTTTTATTTTTTTGAGACAGAGAGAGACAGAGCATGAACAGGGGAGGGTCAGAGAGAAGGAGACACAGAATCTGAAACAGGCTCCAGGCTCTGAGCTGTCAGCACAGAGCCCGACGCGGGGCTCCAACTCACGGACCGCGAGATCATGACCTGAGCCGAAGTCGTCCGCTTAACCGACTGAGCCACCCAGGCGCCCCCATAGTGGTTTCTTTTTAAATCATTTTACTGAGGTACAATTGACATACAAAAACCTATAGATATTTAATGCATACAACTTGATGAGTTTGGAGATAAGTATACACCTATGGAACCATCACCACAACCAGGCTATCCATTTATCCATCATTTCCAAAAGTCTCCTTCCCAAACCCATGTTTTCTTGTATTGGATCTTCTGTTGTGGTAAGAGCACTTAATATAAGATTTACCCTCTTAACAAATTTTTAAATATACAATACAGTGTTGACTATAGGCCTCATGCTGTATAGTAGATCTCTAGACTTATTCATTTATGTAACTGAAACTTTGTATCCTTTGACTATATCTCCCCATTTCTCCCTCCCCTAGCATCTGGCAACCACTATTCTACCTTTTTTATAGGCTTGATATTTTAGATTCCTCATAAAAGTGAATCACGCGGTATCTGCCCTTTTGTGTCTGGCTTATCTCACTTAGCATAATGTTTTGGGTCCATACATGTTGTCACAAATGGCAGGGATTCCTTTCTTCTGAAGGCTGGATAATATTCCACTGTATGTATCTACTACATTTTCTTTATGCATTACTCTATTAATGGAAATTTAGGTTGTTCCCATATTTTGGCTATTGTGAATAATACTGCAACGAGGAATACAGATATCTCTTCAACATCCTGACTTCAATTCCTGTGAATATATACACATCCATGGCATTTCTGGATTAAATGGTAATTCTATTTTTTAGTTTTGAGGAACCTCCATACTGTGTCCATAGTAGCTGCACAAATTTAAATTCCCACCACCAATTTCTAGGTTTTTATCCTTTTATTCCAGGTTGTCCACTTTGTTGGTGTGTGACCATTCATAATAGACTCTCATGATTCTTTTTATTTCTGTGGTATCATTTGTAATGTCTCCTTTTTTGTTTCTGATTTTATTTATTTGAGTTTTCTTTTTTTCTTAATCTAGCCAAGAGTTGGCTGTTTTTACTTTTCTTTTCAAAAAACCAACTCTTAATTTCATTGATTTTTCTCTGTTATTTTCCTAGTATGTATTTCATTTATTTCTGCTTTAATTTTAATTATTTCCTCTTTTCTGCTAATTTTGGGTATAGTGTGTTCTTTGTTCTTTTTTTGACATAAAGTTGGGTTTGTTTGAGATCGTTTTTACTTTTTATCATAAGCATTTATTGCTATAAAATTCCCTCTTAGTACTATTTTTCCTGCATCCCATGAATTTTGATACTTTGTATTTTTATTTTCATATGCCTTAAGGTTTTTTCTAATTTTCTTCTTTATTTCTCTTTGACCCTTTGATTACTTAAGAGTGTTTTGTTTAATATTCATGTATTTTTAGATTTTCTCATTTTCTTTATTGATTTCTAGTTTCCTTGTCTTGGGATTAGAAAAGAGACATGAAATGATTTCAGTGTTCTTAAATTTGTTAAGATTTGTCTTGTGATCTAGCATGTACAAGAGAATGGTCCATGTCCACTTACGAAGAATGTGTCTTGCTGCTTGTGGTGGAATGTTCTATATATGTCTGTTAGTTACAGTTGGTATATAGTGTTGTTTAGTTTTGTGGTCTTCTTATTGATTTCTGTCTGACAATTTGTTCATTGTTAAGAGTGGGGTACGAGGTCTCCCACTCTTCTTATATTGATGTCTCTTTCTTCCTTCGGATCTGTAAATGTTTGCTTTGTATGGTTATGTGCTTTGAAGTTGGGTGCATCTTCCTGACAAATTGACCCTTTTATCATTATAAAACATTCTTTAAGTCTAGTAATATATTTATTTGTGTGTTTGTTTTGAAGTCTACTTTGTCTGGTATTAGTAAAGCCACTCTGGTTTTCTCTCGAATGCAATACCACGGGATTTAGCCTTTGCAATATGCAGCTAGGGCTGGATGAGAAATTATGACATCCTGCTTCTTGGGGAGAACACTCTGTACCTGGGAGCTGAGAAGTGGATCCTTGTGTTTTTGGCTGCTGTATTCTGGAGTAGAGTATCTGTCTTCTTGAGATAGAGGGTGGAAATGGTCTAGACTCAAACAACATATCTCCTCTTTCTTACCAATTGTAGATTTTCTTGAAAGATTTCTTCCCCGTTTGTTTGTTATTCTTAGGACCACTTGCAAAGATTTTCAATAGTGTGTGTGTGTGTGTGTGTGTTTTGATAATTTTCAACAGTTTCCCTGGAGAGCAGTTCAGTGGAGCGCATCATGCTCTCATGGCCAAAGTCAATCTCTGACAGTTCTAATTTAAGATGACAACATGTTTACATTTACTTAAACTTGATTCTTACACAGGTTTCAGTTATTTACTTTCTCTGTTGTTTGTGCATTGTAATATTTTATGTTTTTTTTTTTTTTTAAGGAAAAACACAAAGCGTGAATGTATCACTGAAAGTAACATGGCACTGGCTAAACTGTTTTGGGTCTTTATTCAATATACAGTATAGACCAATAGGCAGATCCTCATGTGATGGTATTGCTCATATTACTGACTAAGAAAATAAATTTTATTTACAGATAACTTATCACAGCCCATTTGAGCCCTCCATCAATCATTCCGGATTCCCACTGTTTACACAGTCTCATCCACACTTACAAGCAAGGGATTTAAATTTTTTACTGTCAGGACCTAGTCTATTCTCCAGCCTTATCTGCCCTCCCCCCACCACTTTTTCTGTACAGCTTCTAGTCATAACAGAATATTTGATATTCCATGTGCATGTGCTACATTTCTATTTCTACATATTGCTTATGTTTTCTCTCAAATTGAAATTAACATTCTTAATATTCCATCAGGAGAAATAGGAGTCATTTTGCAGCATTAATTCAAATAATACTTCCTTTGTGAATAAAATGTAAGTGGTTAGAAATGACCAAACCTCTATGTGCCAGGTAGTTTGGGTACAACTCCAAATTTGCTCCATGATCTCTGTAAAAAAGATGCTATTGACTTCTGGAACACACCAAGTACACAAGAGTAAGTTCACTAAACCCATAGAAGTTACAATGTCATACTGAGTTTACATGCATTTCTGACATCGTAGCCTATTCTCATTTCTGCAGAACAGTCGGGTTCCTATAAAGCTTTTCCTCAACATTTCCATCTGTTTTTCTCTGTGACACCCTTACTTCACTTCCCACAGAAAATATACTTTATTGTATACTTTGTGTACTTCGTCTCTGCAGAGAGTGTTCTTCATAAGGCTGCATCATAGTTTATAATGCTGAATTCATAGTTTTGTTCGCTTTGATAATTACTTGTAGGAGAGAGTTTATTTCTTTTAATAAATTATGAAATCATTGAGGTTCTTTTGTTTTTGTAATCCTAAGAACCAAGAATCTCCAAAAGCCACAAAGAAAGTCTCAGGAAATGTATGTGGAATCCTCTAATTTTATGATTTTTGTTTCAATAGTTAAATAATTCATGAAAATTTGGGATTTATTATTAAAAAATAATAATATTTACCTTTTATTCAATTAAACTTCAAAAGGATTCTACAGACAAGAATAAAATATTATTTGAAAAGGATATATAATATCCAACAGAAATCAGGCATTGCATTTTAGCTATGGCTCTAAAAATGAGACTTGAAATTTTTTGGAAAGAAATCAAATTCAGAAGGGTACATATGAATAATACAAAACAGTTAATATAATTTGTTGGGATTTCTACTGCCGCGTAAACATGTATTACTTGGTTTCTCATGTATTAGCGATGACAGATATGAAATTTATTTCAAACCCTTGAGATAGCTCAATTTCTCGGTCTTTTGTTTGTCCCCTAATCTTCAATAAAATAATATTTTAAAAAGTCATACTAGCAAAACATAAGGTAATGGATATCATAAACCATTAATCTGAAAGGACACTTTTCTAATAATTATCCTTCTGCCATCTGAAATGCATCTTGCTGAAATTGATCCAGGATTAATCGATTATAATGCTCAGGCGAACTCATGTTCGTTTATTTTGGTCAAAGGCAAAATCTGAACTTGTGTCAAGTCACAGGAGGATTTTCCTTTCATAAATCTTCTATTTTTAAATTTGAGTGTGCATATCTACTTTCATTTGGGCTTCCTGAATATTAATAAGCTTCAGTGTCTAAGGTATGCACAACAGGCATTTTTAGCAAATAATACGTGGTCCCAGAGAGAAATTCATTGTTTCTTTTTCACTTAAATCCGTTGTCTTCCAAGTTTCTTTCTTTTCCTCTTCTTTTCGTCACAAGTATTTTTTTCTACATAAAATTGAAATTGCTGGCATAGTTCTAGCAACACAAGAATCTTCTGAGAATGAAAAGCAAAGGCTGTATACTGTCCTTAAAAATGCAATCTTAACTAGAGGAGTGTTGCCAGTAAGTTTTGTTACATATAATGCTGCTGATAGTACTTGATATTGTGTGTGATATGTACACAAATGTACAAGAGTATATGTGCTGAGGTAGTAGTGTTAAATAAGATGGGGCAGGTCCTTACTCTCTTATCATTTAAACATATCCTACATAATGCAGGTATATGAGAAACTTAAAACCAGGGGAATTATGTGAATTTAAAAGGCAATGATTTAGAACCATGAAGGTGTTTTCACTTGTTTTTGTCAGTTTCCTCTACGGATTTTCATGCAGATTTCAGATATCATTTAAAAAGTTATATAATTCCAAATAATATAAACATAAGACTTTATTCTTTGGGGCAATGTATCTCCTGTCCTCATGTCTTTTGTTTTAAAAAGGAAAATATATTCACATTCATTTTATATGTCATTATCACTAGATAAAAATAAATTAACATCAACGTAAAATTACCATCATCGGTAGGGATTCTCTTGTTTTCAGGACCTAGTAACAAGCAGAATCATAGCTCATCAATAGAGCACTAGGACATCACTGGGCTCACTAGTACACATTGACCTTGATGTAAAATCCAACACAGATCCCTTTGGATGCCACTATGTTTTCTCCTTCCGACAAGGGTTGTGATTTTTTTTTATGGTTCTCAGTTTTTTAATGTTTTTATTTATTTATTATTTATTAATTTATTTATGAAATTTATTGTCAAATTGGTTTCCATACAACACCTGGTGCTCATCCCAACAGGTGCCCTCCTCAATACCCATCACCCACCCTACCCTCTCTCAAGGGTTGTGATTTTAAGCAAGGATGAAGTCCTGGGGTTTTGTGGGGGTGAATGATAGAATAGGAAATAGTGGAAGTGAAAGATTTTTTTTCTTTTTTCCTAGTATTTGGAGTGTCATTGAGTAGGTCCAGACTATCTACTTCTTTTTTGCTATCCTTGGCCAAGTAATACCATGGACACAAATACCTTGGGAGGAGATTTCCTAGGTCCTATATCTACAGCATCCGTTTAGGTTTGCCACCTTGTCTCCTATACTATCTCACCTGATGTTCAGAGAAAGGTGGGGCAGGTTTTATTCTATTTTAAACATAAGGAAACAGACTCTCAGAAGTTAAGTGTCATATAAAGAAATCAGATAGATAATTGCTTTTGCCAGGGCTTAACCCCAAATCATATTATCCCTAGCCTAATTCTCTTTCCACCATAGTGCATCTATTGTGGCAAATTTAGTAAGCACATCAAGGGTGGCAGGTAATTTAAAACATTATCTTCATTCTCAAAACAACCCTGAAGTTTAATTTTATAAAGTCGATTTTTTAGAGGCAAAATTGGAGCTGAGATAAATTAAGTGATTTATTCATGCAAGTAGTGGTGGTTAGAAATTACAAATGTATCTCTTGGCTTGCAAAGTCTATATTGTTTTTCTGTAGCAAGTGTTCATTGGAGAAATAGGATTTTTTTAAATTGGAAATTGTATAACGCTGGAAGCAAGTCTTGAATTCTTTAATTAAACCTGGGTTGTGAACAGAGCCAATCACACACTTAGGGGGTGGGAGTGACAGAACTTTATAGGAACAGATAAAATATTAATGAAATAATTACTAATTTGACATTAATAAGTTAAAACTTTCTTTATTGCTTCATATGCACCATAAAAATTTTATTAAACATTAAGTAATTAATATTTAATATGTAACCATATTTAATACTGTAAGCATAAGTCAAGAAATTTTTCAATACTTAAAAACATTTAGCCATGAGTGCACTTTTGGGTTATCAATTAATTATATTAATGTTAAACTACATGACTAATTGATCAATAGATTATTTCTAAAAAGTGAAAAAAAGGAAAATGAAAACAAATGAACCAAAAAAGAAAGAAAATCCTTCTTGGCCACTAGTCAGGGCTATTCTCTACTAAGACTGTGGAGCTGAGTTTATGTTTTTCATTCTCTCCAAACTTCTTGAATAATTCCATTTGATCTTTCATTTATATATATAATATATATGTGTATATGTGTATGTTATCTATCTGTGTATCATATGGTTGGGAGTGTGTGTGTGTGTGTGTGTGTGTGTGCATGCATGTGCATGTGTGGGTGAACATCCTTCATTCTCCAACTGAGGAACTTCCCATACCACACTCAGAAAGACAAATAATTCATTCTATTGTTAATCTGGCTTTTAAAATTTTATATGGTTGAATCCGCTTTTATTTCTTTTACCTGTTATTCATTTTCTGTTGCCCAAACCTTCATTGAGTCAAGTCTTAACTAAATATTATTCTCAGATAAACCATTACAAAATCCACAGACAAGATCAGCTGTCATTGTAATGTGATTTCACACCATCATGTACCCTGCTTAATATATTCATCACAATTATAATTTTCCATTTGTTTTGTGATAATTTGATTAATGCCTGGATCTCTTACTAATATAACATTCAGTGAATATCAACTTTTGCCAGTGTTTTAACCTCCCAGTGCTCAAAATAATATCTGGAACATTTTATATGTTAATAAATATTTTTAAGTGAAAAAATTGGACCATTTCCCAGTTTTACTGTTTTCCTCTTCTTTCTTAAACTTTATAATAAACATTTTTGTAAAGTTCAATATATTTTTTAAATTTAAATTGTATATAAAAATTATATTTTATTTATTTATTTTTTATTTTAGGGAGAGAGAGAGAGAGAGAGAAAGAACACAAGTAGGGGAGAGGGGCAGACGGAAAGAGACAGAGAAAGAGAGTCTTAAGCAGACTCTACACTAAATGTGGAACCTGATGCTGGTCTTGATCCTATGACCCTGGAATCATGAGCTGAAATCAAGAGTCGGACGCTCAACAGACTGAGTCACACAGGTACCCTGAAAGATTATATTTAAATAATACTTATAACATGGAGCTCTTTATTTGTCCATTACTCATTTTAGATATTATTTATGCCATATTTTAAATTCTATTCCAACTTTAACTTTTCAAAAAAGAAACTTTAGTTCTGGACCTTGTACTCTCAGTCTGGACATGACATTTTATGAGGCTAACAAGCTTTGTTTTTTGTGTCAGTATGAGAAAAATTTTTAAACATTTAATGGCTAGGTATTATACCATACATACATACAAAGGATCCCAAATTATCCCTGTTTTCTATTTGCTTTACATTGATTAAAATTTCATTGTATGTTATATTTAGTAATGTTAGGGTAATAACAATAGTATTATTAGGTACCAATCTACTTTGAATATTAAGGATTTGGTAGTTTAGCCTAATAAGGACATACTGATCTCAATGTGGTTGTTATATTATGCTTTCATTTTATTTCTTTTCTGTTGCATGCCATTAGAAAAATTTTCTTACATTTTTTAATTAAGTTTTTAAAAATTCAGCATAATTAACATACAGTGTTATATTAATTTCAGGTGTACAATATAGTGCAACAAAATATACAACAAATCCATACATTACTCAGTGCTCATTATGATAAATGTACTCTTTAATCCCCATCACCTATTTCACCCATCCCCCACCCACCTCTCCTCTGGTAACCATCAGTTTGTTTTCTTGGAGTCTGTTTCTTGGTTTGTCTTTCTGTTTCTCTCTCTTTTTCCTTTGTTCATTTGTTTTGTTTCTTACATTCCACATGAGTGAAATCATATGTATTTGTCTTTCTCTGACTGATTTATTTGACTTAGCATTATAGTCTCTAGCTCCATTCATGTTGTTACAAACGGCAAGACTCCGTTCTTTTTTATGGCTGAATAATATTCCAATATATATATCTATATGTCACATTTTCTTTACTCATTCATTTAATGATGGACACTTGGACTATTTGGGTATTGGAAATAATGATACAATATACATAGGGAAGATTAATTTTATCTCTTGATGTTTCTGGTTCCTCATCTCTTATAAGAAATTAATAATTACCACTTGGTGTGTGTAATAAATAAAATTGGACATTAATTAAAATAACATATATATTTATATATTGTGTGTGTGTGTGTGTGTGTGTGTGTGTGTGTGGTGTATCCTGACACAAAACTCCTTTGCAAATGGTAGAAATGATGGACTTTTCTTACTAGTACTGCTTTAAGAAAGAAATTAACATTGAGAGTAATTAAATAAAAAAATAAGATAAATGTCAGATCATTAGTGGATACAACTTGTAGAATCTGCTCTTCCCCCACTTAACATACACACATGTGTACACACACACACACACACACACTAAAGTTAAGAACTAAAGGGTTCATGAAGAATAAGAGTGCTCTCAGCATAAAAGTCATAGTCATCTGGTTATAAAATATCCTATAAAAGGTTGCATTGTCATTTGAAGTGAGTTTTGCAGGTGAACTATTTTCGCCATTAAGTAGACTTAAAACCATATGTACCTATTCTATCCTTTATGGCTGTGATGTGTGTTTAGGGTTCAAGAATCAAATCAGGTTTTCCTATTTAGATGCTCTTGTTTGCATTTAAGAAGGCAGAAGAGAGACACAGGTCATCTTCTGTTCCTTTTGGTCCTTGTTGCTAGTATGCAAAATTGTGGAAATTTAAGGTTTTTTTTTGTTTGTTTGTTTGTTTGTTTTTGTAGCAGTGTTCCATTATCCATTCTCTGGCTTCCTTCTGTCCAAAGATAGTTTTGGTGTCTATGCGGCATCAGTGGCATATTTATTCATGCTCCCTAATTCTTAAAGGGCAGATACAGTGCTGTGTTCATGAACTCACACCTTCAGGGCAACTTCAGAGATGACTTTGATTAGTTCATTCTTAATGCTTATGGGACTTGTTCCAAGATACCTTCAAATTCCAACAATTTTGTAAGATGAAGACCTTCATTACTTTTAGCTTTCCTCTCTCTTACCTCCTCTTTTATGCATCAGTGGATTCAAAAGGAGTGGCTAGAAAAGACAAATATTATTCCCTACCTCAAAAATTAAAGACAAAATTCAATTGAAATAACTTACAGGTTAATTGCAGTATTTCCATCTTCATCTACTATCCTTACCGATAGCAATTAAGAATTCAGGGCGGGGGGCGCCTGGGTGGCTCAGTTGGTTAAGCGTCCGACTTCAGCTCGGGTCACGATCTTGCGGTCCGTGAGTTCAAGCCCCGCATCGGGCTCTGGGCTGATGGCTCAGAGCCTGGAGCCTGCTTCTGATTCTGTGTCTCCCTCTCTCTCTGCCCCTCCCCCGTTCATGCTCTGTCTCTCTCTGTCTCAAAAATAAATAAAACGTTAAAAAAAAAAAAGAATTCAGGGCGGATTTACAACGATGTGGATAGAGCTGCAGAGTGTTATGCTAAGCGAAATAAGTCAGTCAGAGAAAGGCAAATACCATATGATTTCACTCATATGTGAAATTTAAGAAACAAAACAAATGAATATGGGTGGGGTGGCGGGGGGAGAAAGAGGAAAACCAAAAGCAGACTCTTAATAGAGAACAACCTGATGGTTACCAGAAGGGAGATGGGCGAGGGGAAGGACTAAATGGGTGAGGGGGATTATGGAGGGCATTTATTATGATGAGCGCTGGGTGTTGTAAGTGTTGAATCTCTAAATTCTACTCTTGGAACTAAAAAAAAAAAAGAAAGAAAAAAAGAAAAAGAAAAAATTGAGAGCAAAATTTAAATATTTAAAGAAGAGACTGAAATAATTTTCACTGAATATTTTGGAAAAAAAACCCAGAACTTGTATTTAGCTTGTAAGTTATTTCATAGCATTTATAACCTATGTTGCTGGTCCTCAATAATAATATTATGAGATGTATTGCAAGTTATTATAACTAATACTAAGGAACTGATTCTTTTGAATGTTTTACTTTGCAAAATTAGAGCAGATTCAGTTTGTTCCTCTATGGACATGATATCACTTTTGCTCATTTTATCCCAAATCCTTTAAAAAATTTCTTTTAATGTTTATTTTTGAGAGAGAGAGAGAAAGAGCATGAGCAGGGAGGGCCAGAGAGAGAGGGAGACACAGAATCCGAAGCAGGCTCCAGGTTCTGAGCTGTCAGCACAGAGCCCAATGCAGGGCTCAAACTCACAAACCATGAAATCATGACCTGAGCCGAAGTCAGACACTCAATCGAGCCACCAAGGTGCCCCATATCCCAAATCCTTTTTTAGATGGTGGTCAAAGTGTAAGTCACATAGCTTGCACACTAGTAATTGTATATTATAAACGACCTAATTTCTCTGTGACTGAGTTCTTTGGGTATATTTTAATGATAATTACAAGTTAGTTTAGTACTTTATTTTCTGTCATTGCTGTGGCTGTGTTTGAATTGGCAAACAGTATTAATTTGTATATTCAAAAAATATTTATTGAGTTTCTACTATTCAGGATGATGATGAACAAAACAGACATGTAATTGGCCTCATGGAAATTAAGTTCTGGGAGGGATGACAGACATTAAATCACTAAATATACAATTAGTTGTCTGTTTACAATAGTTGTAAAAGACAAATACAGGTTAATGTGAGATCATAAAATAGGGGAATTGCTGAGTCTTAGAGATTAGGGAAGATTTGATTGACTGTGGGATTATTAAATTGAAGTTTTATTTTTTATTTTTTTATTAAACATTCTTATTTATTTTTGAGAGAAACAGACAAAATGCAAGCAGGGGAGAGGCAGAGAGAGGGAGACACAGAATCTAAAGTGGGCTCCAAGCTCTGAGCTCTCAGCACAGAGTCTGATGCAAGGCTTGAACTCGGGAATGGCGAGACCATGACCTGAGCCAAAGTTGGATGCTCAACTGACTGAGCCACCCAAGTGCCCCTAAATTAAAGTTTTAAAGAGTGGGTAGAAAGTGATGTGGAGTGTATGAGAGCATATCTTTGTCTAAGCAAAGAAAATAATAACATATGCTGCATGAAGATTCATATAGGAAATAAACGTTGGAATTCTAACAACAAAAAAGAGAGTATTGATAGCTGTTGTTATACATCATAAGGAAAGATTTAATTTTTTTTAACGTTTATTTATTTTTGAGACAGAGAGAGACAGAGCATGAACAGGGGAGGGGCAGAGAGAGAGGGAGACACAGAATCGGAAGCAGGCTCCAGGCTCTGAGCCATCAGCCCAGAGCCCGACGCGTGGCTCGAACTCACGGACCGTGAGATCGCAACCCGAGCTGAAGTCAGACGATTAACCGACTGAGCCACCCAGGCGCCCCAGGAAAGATTTAAATAATATGTGTAGAAGAGTAATGAGAAGCTATTGGTTTCAAGGAAAAGAATGACATTATTTTCGGATTTTAAAGTTGATTTATTTAATTTTTGAGAGGGAAAGTGAGAGAGTGCACGCTTGCACACATGAGAGTGGGGGAGGGACGGAGAAAAAGGGAGAGAGAGAATCTCAAGCAGTGCAGAGCCTGACATAGGATTTGATCCCACAAACTGTGAGGTCATGTCCTGAGCCAAGATCAAGACTCAGGAGCTTAACTGGCTGAGCCACCCAGGGGCTCCAGATTTGGATTTTAGAATGATACCTATGGATGAAATATTGATGGGAGGAAATTTGTAGAAAGACTGATGATGTGGTTGCTTTGTAAATCCAAGAAAAAGGTGATGCTAACATGGATTAGGGTATAGGTAACCATGTAGCAACTGAAAGATGATAGAAAATTGTATACATGTTACTCAAAGTTCGATTACTCCCTAAATTGTATCAAGGAAAAAGTCTCAGCTTTAACTTCTAGTGTAACCAAATCACACCTTTTCTAGAATATTGTCATGTGCATTAAATCAAAGCAAATAAATAGCTGATTTATTTTTTTTGTGATATGGTTCAACTTTTATATGAGTTAAGAATTCCCAAACTTACTTCATTTGAGAATAAAAACGATGTTCAAGCAAACATAAAAAGACAAATGGTATAATCACTAATCCTCTTCAACTTTGCAATAATATGATTCTTGTTTGTGCAATGTGTATAGAGAAAAGAACCACCCTGGTTTTTCTGATTTATTGAAACTCTTGAAATCCACCACGCTGGATTAAGATTGTTGAAAGCGTAGGATATCAAGGGACTTTGTGTATTGTAGCATGGAGACTTTGCTTGTCAGATGTCTCAACTACAGTGAAAAAGTAACACCAGTGTGACAAAAATGATCTTGTTGATGTTTATAATGCCCCTGGGACTAGATGTCTAATGCAAACATACCACACAATTCCCTCTCCAAAAAAACTTGTTTCTAAAATCAATGCTTTCAGGAACCTAGGCAGTTTTTCAATGTAATTTTTCCTAATGTTCTAATTACCCACGTAATTAATAAAAAGTATTGAGAATGTTTTAGCACTTTTAACTTACAGAAATGAATATGACATACTTGTTTAGAGATGTATTTCTTTTTATTTAATAGGAGTAAACAATTTATATATTGTCATATAAGAATTTTTGATATCTTTGCCAGAGACACATTTATTGTTACTTATTCTGAATCCCAATGTTTATAGTATATTGAAAGAAGGCTGCTAAAATTTACATGTATCATCAATATGTTCCCTTTCACGTAGAGAATTAGAATAAGATCCTAAAAGGGTATCTAGTGGTAGATGATCTGGTATGTATAATCACCATAATCGGAAGGAAAATTGTGAGAGCAAAATATGACAGGAAATTAAGTTTAGGAAAGTTTTATTCTGGGGGTGCCTGGTGGCACAGTCAGTTAAGCATTTGACTCTTGATCTCAGCTCAGGTATGATCTCACCATTCATGAGTTCAAGCCCTACATTGGGTTCTGCACTGATGGTGTGGAACCTGCTTGGGATTCTGTCTCCCCTTCTCTCTGCCCCTCCCCTGCTTCTCTCTCTCTCTCTCTCTCTCAATCTCTCTCAAAATAAATAAATAAACTTTTAAAAATTAGAAATAAAATTAAAAAAATTTAAAACACAAAGTTTTATTCTCTCAATATTTAAAAAACAAGTATTGACTTTTAGAATGATTTATACATGTACAATTTAGAGCTCATAACTTTCATTTTTGGATTTTAAAGGTATGAGTGTTCATGAACATATGGACCCTGAGTGTGCACGGCTTAGTTAGGAAAGGCTGGTAAATAAAAGCTTAAGTGGTAGCAAATTGATTATTCCCAATATTAAGAAGCCTCAATTTAGCAGTCCAGGCCTTCTGTAGCTGTTCCATGATGTTATTGGGAACCCCCAAATCCTAACTTTCTGTTCATATCTTCATCATGTAGCTGTAAGCCTCATGTTTCAGGATGGCTGATATTCTAAGCATTATCTTAAGATTCCAGGCAGGAATAAAGAAAAGTGAAAAACACAAAACCAAAAGACAAAAGCCAAACCAAAGAAGGCCTCACAAGCTGAGTTCCTCTTTTTTTTTTTTAATTATGTTTTTAATGTTTATTTATTTTTGAGACAGAGAGAGAGAGAGAGAGAGAGAGAGAGAGACAGAGTATGAGTGGGGGAGGGGGCAGAGAGAGAGAGAGGGAGACACAGAATCCGAAGCAGGCTCCAGGCTCTGAGCTGTCAGCACAGAGCCCCACATGGGGCTCGAACTCGAGAACATGAGATCATGACCTGAGCTGAAGTCTGACGCTGCACCTGTACCAGGATTATCATACAGAGTCATGACACAGAGGGATTTCTTTCCAGGAAGCAACTTTATTCCTGTGGACACCACTCAGTTGGGTTCGTACCCAAAGACCTGAGTCCTGAATGCCACCTGGTGTAGTTTTTTATATGTTTCTTACTTTTTTGTCTCCCATATATGGTAACACACAAACATGTAGTCTGATTAAGTGGTCTCATGTTACAAGGCCTTGAGGAATGTTGTCACATACCTAAGGTATAGTCAGGTGCCTTGAGGTTTTTTTTCTCTTTCCTTAGGGAAACCGCAAACCTGACACCTAGATGCCCCACTGAGTTCCTCTTTTTTTTTTTTTTTTAAATGTTTACTTATTTTTCTTTCTTTTCAACTTGTTTTATTTTTTATTTTTTTAAAATTTACATCCAAATCAGTTAGCATATACTGCAACAATGATTTCAGGAATAGATTCCTTAGTGCCCCTTACCCATTTAGCCCATCCCCCCTCCCACAACCCCTCCAGTAACCCTCAGTTTGTTCTCCATATTTATGAGTCTCTTCGGTTTTATCCCCCTCCATGTTTTTATATTATTTTTGTTTCCCTTCCCTTATGTTCATCTGTTTTGTCTCTTAAAGTCCTCATATGAGTGGAGTCATATGATTTTTGTCTTTCTCTAATTTCACTTAGCATAATTCCCTCTAGTTCCATCCATGTAGTTGCAAATGGCAAGATTTCATTCTTTCTGGTTGCCGAGTAATACTCCATTTTATATATATATATATATATATATATATATATATGTGTGTGTGTGTGTATGTGTATATATATGTGTATATATGTGTGTGTATATATATGAGTATATAAATATAGGTATATATGTGTGTGTGTGTATATATATATATATATATATATATATATATATATATATACACCACATCTTCTTTATCCATTCATCCATTGATGGACATTTGGGCTCTTTCCATACTTTGGCTATTGTCGATAGTGCTGCTATAAACATGGGGGTGCATGTGTCCCTTTGAAACAGCACACCTGTATACCTTGGATAAATGCCTAGTAGTGCAATTGCTGGCTCATAGGGTAGTTCTATTTTTAATTTTTTGAGGAACCTCCATACTGTTTTCCAGAGTGGTTGCACCAGCTTGCATTCCCACCAACAATGCAAAAGAGATCCTCTTTGTCCACATCCTTGCCAACATCTGTTGTTGCCTGAGTTGTTAATGTTAGTCATTCAGACAGGTGTAGGGTGGTATCTCATGGTGGTCTTGATTTGTATTTCCCTGATGATGAGTGATGTTCAGCATTTTTTCATGTGTCGGTTGGCCATCTGGATGTCTTCTTTGGAGAAGTGTCTATTCATGACTTTTGCCCATTTCTTCACTGGATTATTTGTGTTTTGGGTGTTGAGTTTGATAAGTTCTTTATAGATTTTGGATACTAGCCCTTTATCTGATATGTCATTTGCAAATATCTTCTCCCTTTCTGTCGGTTGCCTTTTAGTTTTGCTGAATGTTTCCTTAGCTGTGCAGAAGCTTTTTATTTTGATGAGGTCCCAGTAGTTCATTTTTGCTTTTGTTTCCCTTGCCTCTGGAGACGTTTTGAGTAAGAAGTTGCTGCAGCCAAGATCCAAGAAGTTTTGCCAAAATCCTCCTCAAGGATTTTGATGGCTTCCTGTCTTCCATTGAGGTATTTCATCCATTTTGAGCTTATTTTTGTGTCTGGTGTAAGAAAGTGGTCCAGGTTTATTGTTCTGCATGTGTCTGTCCAGTTTTCCCAGCACCACTTGCTGAAGAGACTGTCTTTATTCCACTGGATATTCTTTCCTCCTTTGTCAAAGATTAGTTGGCCATACGTTTGTGGGTCCATTTCTGAGTTCTCTATTCTGTTCCATTGATCTGAGTGTCTGTTCTTGTGCCAGTACCATACTGTCTTGATGATTTCAGCTTTGTAGTATAGCTTGAAGTCTGGGATTGTGGTGTCTCCTGCTTTGGTTTTCTTTTTCAAGATCTTTTTGGCTATTCGGGGTCTTTTCTGGTTCCATACAAATTTTAGGATTATTTGTTCTAGCTCTGTGAAGAATGCTGGTGTTATTTTGATAAGAAGTGCATTGAATATATAGATTGCTTTGGGTAGTATTGACATTTTAACAATATTTGTTCTTGCTATACAGGAGCATGGAATATTTTTCCATTTTTTTGTGTCTTCTTTAACTTCTTTCATAAGCTTTCTATAGTTTGCAGTGTATGGATTTTTCACTTCTTTGGTTAGATTTATTCCTAGGTATTTTATGGTTTTTAGTGCAACTGTAAATGGGATCGATTCTTGATTTCTCTTTCTGTTGCTTCATTGTTGGTGTATAGGAATGCAAACGATTTCTGTGCATTGATTTTATATCCTGCAACATTGGTGAATTCGTGAATCAGTTCTAGCAGTTTTTTGGTGGAATCTTTTGGGTTTTCCATGTAGAGTATCATGTCGTCTGCGCAGAGTGAAAGTTTGACCTCCTCCTGGCCTATTTGGATGCCTTTTATTTCTTTGTGTTGTCTGATTGCAGAGGCTAAGACTTCCAATACCATGTGGAATAACAGTGGCGAGAGTGGACATTCCTGTCTTGTTCCTGAACTTAGGGGGAAAGCTGTCAGTTTTTCCCCATTAAAGATGATATTAGCAGTGGGTCGTTCATATATGGCTTTTATAATCTCGAGGTATGCTCCTTCTATCCCTGCATTCTTGAGGGTTTTTATGAAGAAAGGATGCTGTATTTTGTCAAATACTTTCTTTGTATCTATTGAGAGGATCATATGGTTCTTGTCCTTTCTTTTATTGATGTGATGAATCATGTTAATTGTCTTGCGGATGTTGAACCAGCCCTGCATCCCAGGTATAAATCCCACTTGGTCGTGGTGAATACTTTTTTAATGTATTGTTGGATCCTGTTGGCTAATATCTTGTTGAGGATTTTGCCTCCATGTTCATCAGGGAAATTGGTCTGTCGTTCTCCTTGTTAGTGTGGTCTCTGTCTGGTTTTGGAATCAAGGTAATGCTGGCTTCATAAAAAGAGTTTGGAAGTTTTCCTTCCATTTCTATCTTTTGGATCATCTTCAAGAAAATAGGTGTTAACTCTTCCTTAATGTTTGGTAGAATTCCCCTGGAAAGCCATCTGGCCCAGGACTCTTGTTTTTTTGGCAGATTTTTGATTACTAATTCGATTTCCTTACTGGTTATGCTTCTGTTCAAATTTTCTATTTCTTCTTGTTTCAGTTTTGGTAGTGTATATATTTCTAGGAATTTTTCCATTTCTTCCATATTGCCCATTTTATTGGCATATAATTGCCCATAATATTCTTATTATTGTTTTTATTTCTGCTGTGTTGGTTGTGATCTCTCCTCTTTCATTCTTGATTTTATTTATTTGGTTCCTTTCCTTTTTCTTTTTGATCAAACTGGCTAGTGGTGTATCAATTTTGTAAATTCTTTCAAAGAATCAGCTTCTGGTTTCATTGATCTGTTCTACTGTTATTTTGGTTTCGACAGCATTAATTTCTGCTCTAATTTTTATTATTTCCTGTCTTCTTCTGGTTTTGGTTTTTATTTGCTGTTCTTTTTCCAGCTCCTTAAGGCGTAAGGTTATGTTGTGTATCTGAGATCTTTCTTCCTTCTTTAGGAAGGCCTGGATTGCTATATACTTTCCTCTTATGACTGCCTTTGCTGCATCCCAGAGGTTTTGGGTTGTGATGTTATCATTTTCAGTGACTTCCATATACTTTTTAATTTCTTCTTTAACTGCTTGGATACCCATTCATTCTTTAGGAGGATGTTCTTCAGTGTCCAAATGTTAGTTCCCTTTCCAATTTTTTTCTTTTGGTTGATTTAGAGTGTCATAGCGTTGTGGTCTGAAAGTATGCATGGTATGATCTCGATCTTTTTGTACTTAGGGCTGATTTGTGTCCTAGTATATGGTCTATTCTGGAGAACGTTCCATGTGCACTGGAGAAGAATGTATATTTTGCTGCTTTAGGATGAAATGTTCTGAATATATCTGTTAAGTCCATCTGGTCCAGTGTGTCATTCAAAGCCATTGTTTCCTTATTGATTTTTTGATTAGATGAAATGTCCACTGCTGTGAGTGGGGTGTTGAAGTCTCCTACTATTATAGTATTACTATCAATCTTTATGTTTGTGATTAATTGATGTATATATTTGGGTGCCTCCATATTTGGTGCATAAATATTTACAATTATTAGGTCTTCTTGGTGGATAGACCCCTTGATTATGATACAACGCCCTTCAGCATCTCTTGACACAGTCTTTATTTTAAAGTCTAGATTGTCTGATATCAGTATGGCTACTCTGGTTTTCTTTTGTTGACCATTAGCATGATAGATGGTTCTCCATCCCCTTATTTTCAACCTGAAGGTGTCTTTAGGTCTGAAGTGGGTCTCTTGTGAATAACATATAGAAGGATCTTGTTTTCTTATCCATTCTGTTACCCTATGTCTTTTGACTGGAGCATTGAGTCCATTGACGTTTAGAGCGAGTACTGAAATATATGAATTTATTGCCATTATGATGCTTGTAGAGTTGAAGTTTCTGGTTGTGTTTCCTGTCCTTTCTAATCTTTGATGATATATTTTCATCTTTTCTCCACCAGAGAGTCCCCCTTAAAATTTCTTGCAGGGCTGGTTTAGTGGTCACAAACCCCTTTAATTTTTGTTTGTCTGGGAAACTTTTTATCTCTCCTTCTATTTTGAATGACAGGCTTGCTGGATAAAGATTTCTTGGCTGCATATTTTTCTTATTCAGCACATTGAATATATTCTGCCACTCCTTTCTGGCCTGCCAAGTTTCTGTGGATAGGTCTGCTGCAAACCTGATCTGTCTTCCCTTGTAGGTTAGGGACTGTATTTCCCTTGCTGTTTTCATGATTCTCTCCTTGCCTGAGTATTTTGTGAATTTGACTCTGATATGCCTTGTTGGTCGGTTTTTGTTGAATCTAATGGGAGTCCTCTGTGCGTCCTGGATTTTGATGTCTGTCTTTCCCCAGGTCAGGAAGTTTTTCTGCTGTGATTTGCTCACATAACTCTTCCAGCCTTATTTCTCTCTCTTCCTCTTCTGGGACCCCTATGATTCTGATGTTGTTCCTTTTTAATGAGTCACTGATTTCTCTAATTCTGAAATCATGCACTTTTACCTTAATCTCCCTCTTTTTTCTGCTTCATTATTCTCTATAAGTTTGTCCTCTATATCTCTGATGCTCTGTTCTGCCTCATCCATCATTTCCGCTGCTGCATCCATTCATGATTGCAGCTCAGGTATAGCATTTTTAATTTCATTCTATGTTTTAATTCTTTTATCTCTGCAGAAAGGGATTCTAATCTATTTTTGACTCCAGCTAGTATTCTTATCGTGATTCTAAATTCTGGTTCAGACATCTTGCTTGTAGCTGTGTTGGTTAAATCCCTGGCTGTCATTTCTTCGTGCTCTTTCTTTTGGGGTGAATTCTTTCTTTTTGTCATTTTGAAGAAAGAAAAGGAATTAACGAGGTAGAAAAATTAAAATTAAAAAAATATTAAAATTAAAAAAATAAAAACACACACACCCAAAAAAATCTAATAAATGATGCTAGATCCTAGGTGTGTTTTGGCATGGGTGTTGAAAGTGTTTTGACAGATTAGAGAAAAAAAAGTGGGGGAAGAAAAAGGAAATCGGTTGAGAATTTGAAAAAATGAATACACTAAAATGAGATGATGGGAGTAAAATAGAATTTGATAAAATTTACATAAAATCAAATTCTATAGTAAAAAAGTAAAGAAAAATATTTTAATAGAAATTGAGGGGCGCCTGGGTGGCTCAGTCGGTTAAGCATCCGACTTCAGCTCAGGTCACGATTTCGCGGTCCGCGAGTTCGAGCCCCGCGTCGGGCTCTGGGCTGATGGCTCAGAGCCTGGAGCCTGTTTCAGATTCTGTGTCTCCCTCTCTCTCTGCCCCTCCCCCGTTCATGCTGTGTCTCTCTCTGTCTCAAAAATAAATAAACGTTAAAAAAAAAAAAGAAATTGAAAGTAAAAATGTAGTTTTTCTCTGTCTGCATTCAAGAAAAAGAAACGAAATGAAAAAGAGAAAAAAAGAAAAAGAAAAAAGGGAAATCGTTTGAAAATTTGAAAAGGTGAATACACTGAAGTAGACCAAAATAAAATGATGGAAGTTAAATAGTATTTGAAAAAATTTACACAAAAGTAAAAAATACAGAAAAAAATTAAAAACATTTTAATACAAATTGAAAATAAAAATGAATTTTTTCTCTTTCTGTATTCAAGAAAAAAAAAGTAGTGTAAAAAAGGAAAAAAAAGGAAAGAAAATTGAATAGATCTACCTACTAACAGATTGAAATAGGACTGAAATTACTTCGTTTTCTCCCAGAAGTCAGACTGTATAATGCTTTATAGTCCATAAACTAAGTAGGCAGTGAGACTTGTGTTCTTGAAGAGTGAAGTTGGCCCATTTGGGGGGGGCTCAGTGTAATGGCTCTGTTCTCCACTAGATGGCGCTGCTAGGCTACTGGGGTGGATTGCTGCAGCGCTCGTAGTTGCATATGCGCTTGCGCAGGAGCAATGAAAATGGCGTCACCCAGCTACTCAGTCTCTAGTATGAGAACTTTGTTCTCTCCAATTAGCAATTGTGCACCTGTCCTCTGTCTTCAGCTTTCGTCTATTCCCTGCTTTTTCACTCTCCGTGACCAGGCCCCAGGCAGTACCTCTCTCCTGAGTTTTGTCTCAGATACGGCTGTTTTCCCCGGCCCCTTACTTCTGAAGGACAGCAGCGGCTTTGAGGCATTCCGCCCCTCTGCGGGAGGGTCTCATCAAGCAATGGTCTAATGTTCGCTGCACGCAGGAAAGCTTGCTGGACCCTGCTGCTGCTGGTGCCCCAAGACTGTGGCCAGGTGCCAGCCCCCCCACCCCGAAAAAGTTCGTGAGATAGCATAGCAGCAGCTTTTCAGGGATTGTGGAAAATCACAACACACGCCTGGCACCAGGCTTCACCCTTAACGACCTTGTTCCAGCACCAGCGAATGTGGCTGTTTTCTGGGGTCTGCTGGGACCAGGTGGCTTCAATAATCTCCACCAAATGTCCTTCCAGCAGTGGAACCGCTTTTCCCCACGTGGCCTGAGAAACTCCTGGACCCCACTCTGTTCCTGGGGACTCACCCTTCCCACCAGAGCACCGCCAGGTATCGAGCTGCAGAGTTGCAGCCTTTGTGCTACCCTTGTTTACAGTCTTAATGGAATTTAAACCCTCTCCTTTTTCTTTTCTCCCTTTTCAGTTTAGTCCCTGTGGCTCTTTCCAATTTTCCACTTTCTCTCCAGCTGCTTCTGGGGAGGGGTGCTTTTCCCATATTCCCCCCTGCCCCCCCAGTCTCCGTCCTCTCTCTGCCTGCAAAAGTGGCTCCCTGCATGCCGCCGGCTTTTCTCTCCCCAAGTTCACCTCTCTGCACCACGTACCTGATGAATTCTGTGGTTCAGGTTGTGCAGATTGTTGTGTTAATCCTCCAATCAGTTTTATAGGTGTGTAGGATGGTTTAGTGTTGGTCTGGCTGTATTTCATGGACGTGAGACACACAAAAAACTTCCATGCTGTTCCACCATCTTGGCTCCTCCCCCACATTTATAAATTTTTAATGTTGTTTATCTCTCATGAGAATTTAAATTCTATTAAAGCACAGATTTAATTTTTTTAAACTTGAGTTCCTTTTTTAAAAATGCTATCTTAAAAGCACCAATGGCATCTCCTTTTTTTTTAGTGACTATACCTAGCCAAAGTTAGGCAGAAAAGGTGTTTTATATTTTTAATATTCTATACTAAAGGAAGTCTTGTAAAAAAGGCCCGAGCATAATTTTGAGTGGTTAACCCACAGAATTTGCCACAGAGCCTTTGTGCTTTTTCTTCACACATAAAAAGAGGAGGTGCTGGAAATTAGGTAATATTTATACAGCATCTAAAATGTGACAATATAAGAGGAAGGGAAGTAAAATTGGGGCACTTGAGTGGCTCAGTCAGTTAAGCGCCCGACTGTGGATTTTGGCTCAGGTCCTGATCTCAAGGTTCTAAGCTCACCTTGGGCTCCAGGCTCACAGGATGGAGCTTGCTTGGGGTTCTCTCTCTCTCTCTCTCTCTCTCTCTCTGTTTCTCCTCTCTCCCTCTGCCCCTCCCCCACTCATGCTTCTGCTCTCTCTCCCTTTTTCTCTCAAAATAAATAAGTACACTTAAAAAAAAGGAATGGGGGGACAACAGGAAAGAGGATGCATCGACAATATTCTAGAAACTAAAAATATAAAGATGGATGGCCAGTGACTTAACTCTACATAAGAAATCTGAGGCCTGAGCTTCTGGGAAGGAAACATATAAGTGAATTGTGGGTTGTGGGTGCAGAATCCTGGAATGCCTAAGGAACTGGAGTTACCATTACTTCAGAAGATGAGAGTGAGAGATGGTGAAATGGGAATTTGTTTGATTGAAGTGAAAACTTGCTAGTCTTCCTAAAGTTTTCAGCCATGCCTATCGGAGATTAGAGTTCTATCTTATGAGATGGATCCAGACCCCCTCTGCACCCAGGAAGACAGGAGGAGTGAAAGATGGGAATGAAGGGCTGGAATGAAAAAGAGGAAGAAGAATAATGAAAAATAAGTGGAAGTTAGTATAGTGAGTAAACATATTTCTTAAAGTTGAAGCATGGATCCTACTAGTTGAAATGTAATTCAGTATCAAAGAGTGAATCATGCCATGTGTATGCTGTAAATATCATTTCCATCCCTGGCTCTCTCAGGATTGTCCAATCTTGTCTTCTAGGCAACCAGGCCTTTGTGTCTTGTGTCTTTTCTCCTGTCTGCTCAGTTTTTGCACTTTGCAATTGTGTGCTACTGTAGGCCGATGTCAAATATTACTAGTTTTCCCCAATAATTCATTCTTCCATTCTTCTAATAGATGAGGATTATAGTCATGCACTTGGCTGTCTGGCTGTACTTCATTATCCAACCTGCTTTGTAATTAGGTGTGACTGGGTGGCGAAGTCTTCACCCATGGAATTGGTGGGATTGTGCCACTTTCTTCATGAAGCTTTCAGATGGTATTATAGGTCTCACAACGCACTGCCCTTCTCTCTAGCCAGAATCAGCATTTATCAGCTGAGTTTTGGTCTTGCCAATCAGGACAATTACTTCTCTAGGGAATGGCAAAGTTACAATCTGTAATGTATTCCTGTTTCTAAACAAATGAACAAACAAACAACCATGTGAAACACAGCAGTCTACCTGCTTAGAATACTCTGAAGGTGATCACTTCCTTTTTTTTTTTTTCTATAAGGCCCTGCATTATTGGCTATTTAGCTTACACTCTTTTTCTCCATCTAATTAATACAGGCCTAAAGTCCTTCACCATGTGGACTTGGCTCCGTTCTCTGCCTGAACCAATTATTAACAAGCCTCAGGTTATATTCGTGGCCCCATTGTGTCCAGTGGATAAAACTGGAAATCAGACTAGCTACTCTAAACTTGAGCAGGTTCCTTGATAAATACATGCCAATAAATGAATATGCCTACTAAGATTCCATCTGTAGAACCCGTAATGTGTTTAAGAGATTTGCACTGGAAATCCTGAAATTCTTCCTTCCTGCTTCTGATATTAGGGCAATTATTTAATCTCCTTAGAGTATTTTCTTATAAAACAGAATAATGCCTTCATAGAGAAGCTGTGAGGAGGATTTAATGGTATTTGTTTAGAAATATGTTAAACTGACTCTTCCTGTGGTCTCAGAGTTTTAACTGATGCCCTCTTGTTGATGGCAATGGGTGTTAATTACTTACACATTCAAAAGGGACTTGTTGGACATCGCCTGGCAGGATTCTCTAAAAAGTGACCAAACATATCTTTTGGACTCCCCAGTACATCCTCTCCATCCAGCTTCTGTATAGGAGAAAACTGCAGGACCATGAAGGAGCTTCACCAAAGTCAGGATTTATTTGCAAACGGCTGTTTGCATAGTAGAGAAGATTGTGCTGTGCTCCTTCCCCTAGCCATAGGAGAGAGGGGAGAGATGCTAATTCCCACATGCCAAACCTAAGACCACTAGAGTTAGTGCCACAGGGGATCACATGAGATTGAAGGAGTTTTAGAAGTGTTGCAGTGTATGTCTTCGAGTTTGAAAGACAAAATTCTGGTGCCCAAGTTGCATAAAAGTGTCACAATTGGGAAGATAAGAGGAGTTCCCCTGCTAATACAGGTGAGAGGGCTGCCGTGGAGGTAAGCTGCTCTTCGTAAGTATGCATGCAAGGAGGGCAAACCCATAGTCAAAGGGTTGACTCATTTTGAAAAGACCCGGTCCAAGGGCTTGCCTGAAAGGGTTATGTGTGTGTACAGAAACAGTGTTTTCACTTTTGTAACAATGGAGCATAATATGAAATACTAAGTTCCAGGTTTTTGCATGGTAGGCTTAAGGTTAATGTTTAACTTCTAAATTAAAATTACCGAGTTGGATCAGATGGGCACTTGATTTTAAAACAAAACTTTACCAAACCTCAAGTGATGCTGGTTCCTCACGTAAAAAGGGAATTCACACTTGATTCCCAACAGCCATCGCAGAGCAGCAGAAATCTTAAACCAAAAACAGACTTTACACATTTCAGTGAATATGTATTGTGTCTTTTTCTAAAAATGAATCCATTGTACTTTCTTTTCCCACTGTATGCTTTTCATAAATGGAAAAAATCATCCATTTTTTCAAAGAGAAAAATTGGTCTTTCAAAAAGAAAAAGTATGAAGTTAGGGATCATTTTGTGATTGTTTTTTATATCATTCACAGTAGAATCATGTAGGATAGTTCAATAAGAGGTTGTTGATTCAATGGTCTGTGGAAATTCATCAGCCTTCTGCCACATATTGATGTTAATAATCTTGCCAAGATGATTCACCTAAGAAGCCATGCGCATGATTTTAAGTCTCACATCTCAGTTCTGAGCCAAGTGATGAAACATTATGAATCCAATCTTTTCACTAGCATAATGGTAAATATTGGATATGAAATGAAAATTTTAATCTCATTAATTTTAGAGAAGATCATGAAGTGCACTATAAAAATATTGCTTTAATTAATCAAACTGTATTTCAGACAATGTGAATACAGTTTTCACTTCAATTACACAGAGTTAATAGAGAATGGAATGCCAGATGAAGTTCATGTTGATCATGAACACAGTTCTTTTTTTTTTTTAACTAAATATCATTTATTTTAAAGTGAAAGAAAAGAGAATGAACATTTAAAGTGTTCTCAATAGTTTTTATAAACACTTGACTCATAATAGTATTATAAGCAAGATTGTATTATTTACATTTTATAGATAAGAAATCTAAGTCTCATGAATTAAATTATTTGCCCCAATTAAACTGGTAATAAGTGATTTAGCAAGATTAAGCATTTTTTTCATGCTTTAAATCCCATGTATGGTTTTTCCTGCAGTATTATGTATTCTTGAAGTTAAAGATATATAAATAAGAATGCAGTTATAATCACAAATTTAGGATTAATCAGTATCTCTACAGCCAAAACAAAATGGAATGTGTGGAACTATTTACTAGGACAATATGGATTGGTGTCCATGAAGCAAGGTACTGATGCCACACGGGTCCTGTAGAGAAAGAAGTGAAGAGCAAAGAAGAATTTCACAGAAAAGGAGATTTGAAATCTAATGTCATCAATTCATAGCAGAGCTCTGCTTTGGTAGTATATAATTTAGCGTCATCACCTACTTTCCCAGTCCTGCAATAGTCTGAAGGTATATTACTAACATCCAGAAACATGTGCTAAATTAATTTTTACTCACCAGTTTCCTATATATTTCACAACATATTGCCCAACAGAAGCAGGTGGGTTATCATGAGCTGTTTTTATTTTGATATATGGGGACCATAATCTCAGTGTTTGGCAGCATAATGTAATTTGATATGAGGCACAGGGAATCATTGGCCTTTTGGATGTCTGTTATCACCTCATACACAATTTGCTATCCACCATCACACAGGCTTTGTATGGCATTGCCATCTTCTAGGTAACTCTTGCCCTTTCAATGTGTGCTCCAGATTATTTTCTCCTCAGATGTATTGTATACATCATTTCCCTAAGTAGAATCTCATTTTATTATTTTCAATGACTATTTCTGTGTTCTCTATTTTGTTGGCACCAGATATTTGAAATACACAATAGTCAGTAATTGAACTCTGTGTGCCTGGAAGTGAAGAATCAGGACAATTACTTTATACCTTTGGCTCTAATTTAAATTTCAGTACAGCCTACCCTTGAATGACATAGGTTTGAACTATGGCAGATCCACTTAAGTGCAGATTATTTTTTGATACAGTGCAGTACTGTAAATGTATTTTTTCTCATGATTTTCTTAAAAATTTCTTTTCTCTGGTTTAGGTTATTGTTGGGATATAGTATATAATACATATAACATGCAAAGTATGTGTAATTGACTATGTTATTGGCAAGACTTCTGGTCAATCTTAGGCTACTGGTAGCTAAATTTTGGGGCTGTCTAAAGTTACATGTAGATTTTTTTACTGAACCCCTAACTCCCAGGTTGCTCAAGGGTCAACTGTAATTGGCAATTGCAATTTGAAGTTAGAAATTAAGGATAAGACCCCTAAAAATAAATACATTGCTCAAATGTGTCCATTTCTTTATAAGTTACTCTATCTGGCTCATAGGAAGTAATCAATACATGTTTTAATTCATTTATTTCCTTTTACTAAACATGTATTGACTGGCCATCATGAGCCAGAAAGTGAGCTTAGTGTTCAGATTTAATAATAAGCTCTTTGTCAGCATTGGGAAAAGATATTATTGGTATTCATTTGGATAAATGTTACTGGGATAAGTTATACAAAGAGATATATGTGGTTCTATGAAAACATAAGGGGCAGGGGATTTAACCAATCATTTTTAAAAAAATTTTTTTAATGTTTATATATTTTTGAGACAGAGAGAGAGCATGAACGGGGGAGGGTCAGAGAGAGGGAGACAGAATCTGAAACAGGCTCCAGGCTCTGAGCTGTCAGCACAGAGCCTGACGCGGGGCTCGAACTCACGGACCCCGAGATCATGACCTGAGCCGAAGTGGGCCGCTTAACCGACTGAGCCACCCAGGCACCCCTAACTGATCATTTTTAAGACAGGGTTCCCTGAAACATGTAGTTATCTGAGATTTGAAACAAGAGTAGGAAATCCCTAGGGGCTGGGATGTGCTATGGCCGAATATGAGGTAACAGAGGACACAGTGGAATATGCAGAAGACAGAACGTGTTATAGGGAAGGGAGCGTAGAATATTTATGGAATTGAAGAAAAAGGGGGTGGATAATAGGACCTGGAATTGGATTGGGAAGGTGGTTATAGTCCAGATGAGTCAGACATATACAGACCATCGCACATCTGAGTCTTTTATCTCAAAGGATTAGAAAGTCATGAAAGTGTTTCAATTACGTTGGTGGTGTTTCGGGGAGGATATGAGATTTAACTTTAGAAACCATCATTTGTCTACAGAATATACAAAAGACTAGAAAGGGGTCAGAATTGATATAAGACAAGCAAGAGGAAGCAGTAGCTTTTGGGACCGTGGCTCCTCTGAAGCTAAAGGCAAAACCAGATTGGAGAGATGACTGGGAGGTAAAATTCACGGTATTTGACGTCGGTTTGGTTGTTTAAATACACAAAATATAGAAGCAATATAGTGCAAAAAATTATGAATATACCAAAACTGGTACTCCTGTACTGGATCACACAAAGTAAGGCTAATATTTATACAATACTTATTAATTTAGCTACATATATTAACTCACACACTCCTCATAAAAATGCTAAGAGAAAAACCTTATTGTGCCCATTTTATAGATGATTACAAAGGCACTGAAAGGTTAAGTGAGTCATCCAATGTCTGAGAGCTAATAAAGGGTAAAAGCCTAGCTGGTAATTGACAGAGCTCTGATTCAAATAAGGAAGCAAGTTTCCAGGTTGAATGGTTGTGGTCTGCATTGCATTCCCTTTATAGCTGTTTCACACCTTGGCTCTGCCTGCCTGCCTGTCTTTCTGCCTTCCTGTTTTCATAAATACTGAGAATATTTTCTATGTCAAGCAATTTACTCAGTCCTCTGGCTACGAGAACTAATATGTGTCATTCAGTATTCTAGTTGTTATCTGAATGAGCCAAAGATGGCTTCTGTATATTGGCCCTATGTTTACTCTTCATAGCAGGCTGGGACCTGCTCATTCAAAAGCCTGCTGGTGCCAAACTCAAATTTTTATATATCCAATTATTTTAAAAATAGCCCAAAGAAGCGGGTTTTTAGCTTTCAGAGCCTGCCAGCTTTGCATACCCTGAGAAACCTCAGCCCACATCTGCTGGCCATTGATAAGGTAGAAACTTGTAGTTATAAGACACGAAACTGCTGCTGCCGTTCGGGGTTCTCTGACCCAAAGGCTCCCTACCAAGCTACTGAGTGACATCAGCTGGACACAAAAGCCCCTTTCCAATCCTTTTCTCCCTTGCCGTCCTCTCCTTCTTGGTGGTGGTCTCCAGAACTGTAGCCTCTGTGGGGTCTCATGGAGGACTCCTTCCACCTAGCCCCGAACCATGCAAACCTGTCAAAGTGTCACCCAAATCAAGTTCATTGTGTGCTGTTGTTGATGGTGGGCATATCTTTTCCCTTGAACAGCCCCCATACAATGGGCAAACAATCCTGAATGGCCTTGCATTGTTGGGGCTCAGAATTTGGAACACCCCACTGTTGCTTTGGAGTGGCATCTTGTTGCACGGCACTCCGTGCTTTTGTGATCTCCTGGTGTGCCTCATTAGCCAGGTCGAGGGAGCACACACCAGCGTTTGAGTGAACCTATGCCATTAGAAGTTGTCTTTGGGATCAGAAGTGCCAGCTGCCCAGGGAAGGCGGTGAGCATGCATGCTTGGGTGACCGTTAGGAGATACTGGACGTTTTAAGGCTTGTGGGCCTGAAAAGAAAAGGAAGAAAAGAGCAGACCTCTATACTGAGGGTGGGCTGCCCATCCACCAGAATGGCTATAGCAGGTGAGGTTCTCTGTGGCTAGCTGATGATTTGGGATACTCTGGGCCAAGAGGACATCTTCCTCTCTGGGGACCCTTTATCAGAAAAATGAGTCGATAAGGCAGAGGTATCAGGCCAAGGCTGGTCTCCTAAGCCCAGCTTGCAGGGAGACACCTTGGTAAAGAGCTGGTTTGCCTCTGCAGCGCTCACACTGGGATTGGTTGTTGTGGATGGTGTCATTCTGTCCCATTCCTGGAGTGATATCCAGAACCCAATCCTTGGGCTGTACCGTTAAGGCATTAATTGAAGTGGCTAAAGGCAAGGAGGTTTATATTCCTGCACCTCTCAGGACTCGTAAGGTGGTGGATGTCATACTCAACAGGTGCTTCAGAGGAGCTGCACAATGGGTCCTGCTTGCAGCTGCTTCTCACCAGGTGAACCCTGGGGCAGACCCAGGTGCTTAGACTGGGAGGGATAAAGGTGGAGAGACCCGAGTGGAGGACCCTCGGGAAGAGAACTGGTGCCCTCTAGTGGGCAAGTCGCACAATACTACCATGATAATCGTGAGGACAACTAACTCCTCTTTGCTAGTAACCACCTACAAATAAAAACAGAAAACGCAAAAGGGAAGGGTCAGAAAGAAAAGACCAATTTTCATTTGGAGCAGAAAAAGTATCCCCTCTTTCACTCTGAGGCCTAGCTTCTTTTTTAAGGACTGAACCCAGGAAACAAATATAAAAGGGTCTGCCTGCCTATGTAGAGTGTATCTGACAGGAAGCAAACTTTACATACCAGGGGCTGAAATTAAACTATTAGCTGTCTTAGTGAAGATCAAAAAAATGGTGAACCTACTGAAGGATCTCCATAATTAGTGTGAAAGATGGGAATGAACACCCAAACACCAAAGGAGGCTTTGGACCTCAGTACACATGTACCTTGTTAATGTGGGCTTTTTATGCCTTGGAGGGCTCCCGACCCTGCATTAGGCCTCATGAAGGCCCAGGCCAACTGTCAGTGGAGAGCATTAGACAAGGCCAGAGATCCCCTCCGTCAGCTATTGGAGTTGAGCTTATCAGGCAACAGACAGTGTGTTCGGCATGATGATTTACCAGTCTGGAGGAAGCTGAATTGAGTCCTGGTCCATCCAGTTGTTTCTCAGGGGAGCTCCTGACAAATGTAAGTCCTTTTTTTCCTGGCAGTTATGGCTAATGCTAAAGCCATTCAAAGGCCACAGCTGCCCTGGTTTAATGGAAACTCATGAAAGACAAACTCCAAATGAAGTGTTGCCTGTTAATGACAAACAGGACCTCATCTGGCCTAAATCAACAGGGAGAACATGCTCCCATCACAGGCCAAACAAACCACCTCAAACCATTTATGCATGAACTCTAAAATAACAAGAGCGGTTATATTAGACCCTAAGGTCATGGGGGGTCCCAAATTGAATGATCTCTGGTAAATCGGTGGAACGATTACCATTCTTAATGTGGTTGGATTATAGTCGGTGTCAGAGGTCTGCTTGGGAGGCAACCCTCCTCCCATTGTTGCCACCCTCATTAGCCAGTGGCAGGAACCAGCCTCCAAAGAGGGATCCAGCTGGCTCTTCCTTGCAGACAATCTCTTTTTTACCACACTAACTGTAGTTTGTACCCCCAAAATAAGTGACACTGGCTGGTTATATTGGACACTGGTGCCCAGATATTGCCAATCCCAGAAAGCCTTTATGCTTTAATGGGATCCAGCTCCTCCCTGCCCCCACCCCAGATCCAAGAGGTGCTGGCTTCTTGAGAAGACTAAAAGGATAATTACTCATTTGATTATTAAAATTGGACCAAGTTTGCTAAAGGGATGCTTCTGTCCTTGTTGTTCCCCACTGCCTCCCTCTGCCCCAGACTGTCCATTTTCTCATTATTGGAATGGACCTCCTCAGTCCTCAGGTAACTGATGAAATAAGCCTAAAGCTTTCATACTGCTGGTGAGTACTGGTTGGTAGGAACCTGTAAGCTTTCCCTTGCTGGTGTGGGTGACAGACATGCCATGGTATCACTGAGGCAAAGCACTGAAGGCTTACGATGTCTTAGCTCAGTTATAGAAGAGGTACTGAGGGGGTGCCTGGGTGGCTCAGTCAATCATCCGACTTCGGCTCAGGTCATGATCTCGCCATTCCCGAGTTCGAGCCTTGTGTCGGACTCTGTGCTGACAGCTCAGAGCCTGGATCCCGCCTCGGATTCTATGTCTCCCTCTCTCTCTCCATCCCTCCCCCACTCATGCTCTGTCTCACTCTGTCTCAAAAATAAATACATAGTTAAAAAATAATAAAGAGGCCTCTTCCCCCAGTCACTTGATCCTACCACCCCTCCAAAATAAAAAGAAGGGCTACTGATTCCTACCAGTTCATCTTTCAGTTCTCTCGTCTGGCCTGTGCTTAATGCCAACTACTAATGAGTGGAGGCTAAGAATACGTCATAAGGAATTAAACAAGGCTGTTCCCTCTCCCAAGTATAGTTACTTCAATGGATGATGGATGACATTCAAAATAACATGAATAAATGGTTAGGCATTGTATACTTGGCTAATGTGTTCTGAGATTAACTTTGAGGAGCTGTGACTGTTTACTTTGGGTAGCCAGAGTAGCAATTATTGTAGAGCCTGCTGCCATTGACTGTTAGGTAACACTTGCCTTTTTTTTTTTTTTTTTTTTTGATATACATACCATGTTGTATACATTGCCTTCCTTGTATAGAGTAATTGGCAGCCAGGGAGGAGATACATGGTAAAGTTCCCTTGGACACTTGGCTAGTGCAATTTCTTTCCACTTCAATAAATGGGGCTTCCACTGGAGAGGGAGAGAGATTATTACAATTAATAGAAAAAAAGGCCAATAGTTTTAAGGGTGTACATTGTTGGTAGGGGTTACATTTATCATCATCTCAGGGGTTAGTAAGAGCTATAATTTTATCTCTGTAATGCTGTAGACTCTGCTGGTATTGGTTCTGAATTATAGCATCTTTGATTTGATTGCACCAATCAAGAGCATCACGCTATTAGCTGAATGCAATCTCTGAGTGTTCTCTCAATGAGACTTGATAGGTAGTAGCCCATCACTCTGTTTATTTTATGGCACCAGTTAATAACAGGGTGTTTTCTTTTGCTAATTTGAAGTTAAACTTGGCCCATAGAGGCATCTTAGAGGGCATCTCTGAGTCACAAGAGATATTTAAAGCCTGGCTTAGCTGGAATCAGTGTTGTTAGTAGAAGTAGAATAGAAGAAGGAGTCCTAACCTAGGTGTTAATGTCTGTGGTCATGTTAGTATGTTTGATTGACTTGAATTGTCAACAGCATGGTTCCCATTGTTCTCAATCAGATTCGTGTTCCCTGTGATGTGCACGTGGCACATTGCTTCCAGACATATCTTGTCAGCGCAGAGGTAAATTGCCAAGGTTAGACAATATACCAAGGGGTGTGTAGGTGACACTGGCAAAGGTAGGAACTTCTCAGGAAAGGAAGGGGCACAGCAACACTGTAGAAGTTAAAGTTGGAGGTCATCTGCAGTCAGCAGTAGGGGATATGATCTTACTTTGAGTATAGCCCAGATGGTGTTCCCCAGTCTGAGAGCGATTAGTTCTACCTCTTGGTATTGGCAGCAGGTCCAAATTTGTCCCACAGTGCCTAGAGTGGAACAAAATAAGTGGGGGACAGGTGAGGAGTGTTTATTTCTTCAGATAGTGGTGGGTGGTTTACTTAACTTATGCTGCATCATGAGAGGACACAGGTTGAGGATGGTCCCAGAGTTAGTGTCCACAGTAAGGTCCTTTGCAGGATCAAATGTAAAGGTAGCTAGGCTCTAAATTTTCTAAGAGGGATGAGGAAAAAGTAAAAGTATGAGGTGGATCTACTTTGTTTGAAGTCAGCAATGTCAGGGCTTCTGGGAAAACTGGTTTGCATTTACCTGTGTAAACTGTTAATTGTGGTTGTGTTTGATATGGATATATATATATGTGTGTGTATATATATATATATGTATATATATGTATATATATGTGTATATATATATACACACACATATATATGTGTGTATATATATGTATGTGTATATATATATATATATATATACATATACACATACATATATATATTCTCTAAGTTCTCTCAACAGCTTTTGTTAGAAGTCCATATGTCTTTCTATCATATCTACTGCTATAGGATGATATGATAGGTAAAAAACTCAATGTTCATTTGTAAGAAACAATGTTCAAACTACCTAGAGAACCTGAGAAGTTTATCCCACATCCATGGCCCATGGAAACACATTGATGGCATTTATTATTCACCCAGAGACTCTGCTGTGTTGCTATGTGACAGCACTTGGACATGTATATCTCCTCTCTAGTCCCCTCCCTGGGAGTTTCCTTTCCCTCTGCCCCCTGTGTCATAGTCCCATAGTGTCAGGTAATGTGGTGTCATAGGCATAGTGTGTTTGGCATTATTGCTAATATCATCAAATTTTGGCCTATTTAAGACACATATATCTAATGTTTCTGAGCCATTCATATTAATAAATAATAGATAAAGATACCTTCTCCTCAGGATAGTTATTTGAACATGAGCGATGGAGTCTGTAATATGGATCAGGAACTGTCTGGCACACATTAGGTGCTCAATAAATGTTGGCGTTCTCAACTTTTTGTAAATGCTTGAGGATAGAGTCTGTGCTTGTTTCATATTTTTATCCATCATAGCTAAAATGTCATTTGGCAGTAATTCAGTAAATGTCACCTGAATTACACTTTCAATCAAAATAATCAGGATTGGGAACAATTGCAGAAAAAAACAATCCCAAAAAGTATAGGAAAAACAATACCCAGAATAGGTAAGAGTAGCAACAAGTAATGTCAAGTGTATTTTAGAGCAAAGACCATTTACAAAAGCTACTTTTACTCTTTTAGTTTGGCTAATTAGGATACTAGAAATTAGATTTTCATTGAAATCATGCTTTTCGTTATAATGTATTATTTGTTTGTTTGTTAGAAGTTTAATAAAGCTCTACTATTAAAAAGAGTATGTGAGAAAGAAAAATTGTGCTGCTAGAATTGAAAAACTGAAAGTTCATTCTTCAATTTCAAGTAATAAATTAAGAAGAGTTAAAAGGAAACAATCAGAGTAAATTCAACATTAGGGGATTATATAGTCCTACACTATTTATCTTTATTTTTTTATGTTTATTTATTTTTAAGAGACAGAGTGTGCACAGGCAGAGGAAGGGCAGAGAGACAGGGGGAGACACAGAATCCAAAGCAGGCTCTAGGCTCCAAGCTGTCAGCACAGAGCCCGACACGGGGCTCGAACTCATGAACCATGAGATCATGACCTGAGCTGAAATTGGATGCTTAACTGACTGAGCCACCCAGGTGCTCCTACACTATTTATCTTTAAATAAATTACTTCTTAAGAAATTATCCAATGCCATCACTTTTTTTTTTGAGAGAATAGAAAATATCATAGCAACAGATAATAAGATTAAAATTTTTTTTTCTTGTTTTGAGAGACAGAGAGAGAGAAAGAGAGAGAACGAGCAAGGGAGGGGCAGAGAGAGAGAGCAAGAGAGAGACTCTCAAGAAGGCTCCCCTCTGTCACATAGAACCCAACACGGGGGTCTATCTCACAAACATGAGCTGAAATCAAGAGTCCGCCGCTTAACTGAATGAGCCACTCAGGCATCCCAAGATAATAAGATTTTTAATTTCCTTATTTCTATGTGTTTCTGCTACAGATGATGAATCAATTTAACATCAGGTTTAAGGCTGACTTTTGACTTTCTGTCTGCAGGACACTAGCGATTTGTTATGTGATATAAAGAAAATATAGTAAAAACCATCTCTTCAGGGAAAGGGATTCTAACATAGTACCCAGAACAGAGCCTACTTCTAAATGACATTCATAATATTTTTGAAATTGAACTGTTCATTTGCAATCTTAGCTGTGCAGTTTTGATTAACAAAATAGAAAAACACTGAGAAAATTCTCAGCTAAATAAAATGTCTGAATTGAATAATTGTACTAATTGAGAGAAAAAGAAATGACCCATATTATGCTTTTGCTATAATAGCACACAAGTGCACAAAAAAGCAACTATTCAATTTGGTTAACAAAGATTTTATGTTGTTTATTTGGCTATGAATAAAGTTGAAACCTTGTATGTCATTATCTATGCAAAAGATAATATGGAACAAACCTTAATTTTTTAAAGGAAATATAAAATTAATGATGCATTTTGACATGGGGATATGTATTATTACAGTTATCTCTATTCCCCAAATCCTGTCTACTAAAGGCCCTTTTTAAAGATACTAAAATATATGCAATTACATTAATGTGAATATAATGTTTGGAACTTATGGGAAATTGATATTTGCTAGTGAGAACATCATGTTGATATAAAATCCATCAGAATATATACTAATTTCATTTCTGTTATAACTATGGTACATATTATGTACTTGAAACATCTAGGTTTGGATATGAATTTGGGTTTATATATCAATATAGATGTAGATACAAAGACTGATTTATTTACTCACAGATTATATTGATGTTTCTGACTTTTTAACCCAACAATAAAAGTCTCACCATTAAGTTGAGATGCAGAGTGACTGAAGGCAGGAGTAATGGAAGGATACATTGTAATGTCAACTAAAGGATAATTATCTGTGACTATTATTTGATTAATAATAATGACATTATCTACATAATACTTTTAAAAATAATTATACTTGTAGGGGAGCAAAATTTGCTACCCCAAATTGTGTTTCTTTGTTATGTGGATTATTTTTGGCTGATTGTTTTTAAGAAACAGAAGACTCAAGACATTTTTCTTTTTTACTTCCTTGTAAGTGTTCAAAAACTTTTAGATAGAGGACCTGTTTTGGGAAGGGAACTGTCACTCTAGATAACTGCAGTACAATATAATCCAGGTGTGGTAGACTGGAAGGAAACTAGCAAAGACTGTTGAAATTCTTCTCTGTGTCCCATTGTTTCTGTATGGCCCAGCAAACCTTTGTTTACCAAACGTCTACTCTTTCCTTTCTTCCTGCGAATAGCCTTCCTTCTCTTTTAAGCTCAATACCCCTACCCACTTCTCATCCAGAATGACACATATACCTCATTTTGCCTGTCTTTGGTATACTTCATGTTTATGTGGATTCCCCATTCATATGTAATTATAATTTTTTAACATTTATTTATTTTTGAGAGACAGAGAGACAGAGAGACAGAGAGACAGAGAGACAGAGAGACAGAGTGTGAGCGGGGGAAGGGCAGAGAGAGAAGGAGACAGAATCCTAAGCAGGCTCCAGGTTCCAGGTTCCAGGCTCCAGGCTCCAGGCTCGGAGTTGTTAGCACATAACCAGACGCAGGGCTCGAACTCAGAAACTGTGAGATCATGATCTGAGCCAAAGTCGGATGCTTAACCAACTGAGTCACCCAGGCCCCCCTTCCCAACATGGTATAGTATAGTATACCATAGTTTACGTGGTAGAGAAGTTAATCCATTAACAATTTTTCTCTTCCCTGATTTTCTTCCCTCATGACTTCCTTAGGAACTGAAACCATATTTAGAGTGAAATTTGACTGGTAGCTAATACTTCTAGGTAAGGAATTGAAACAAGAAGTCATTATTGAAACTATGGTAAAGAAACGATGAGGGCATCAATCTAGAACTATAACTATGATTTCAGAATCCCTTTCCCTACCAAAAGGGAAAAAACAAAAAGAATTTTTCATATATATAATCATAAGAAATGTGTGGTTAAAAAATAAATATCTCCTTATGATTTATATATAGTATTGTTAGAACATTACTTAGAACCTCAATCTGGGGACCCTGGGTGGCTCAGTTGGTTAAGCATCTGACTTTGGCTCAGATCATGATCTCATGGTTTGTGAGTTCCAGCCCCGTGTTGGGCTCTGTGCTGACAGCTCAGAGCCTGGAGCCTGCTTCACATTCTGTGTCTCCCTCTCTCTCTGCCCCTTCCCTGCTCACACTCTGTCTCACTCTCTCTCATAAATAAATAAACATTTCTTCCCTGCTCACACTCTGTCTCACTCTCTCTCATAAATAAATAAACATTAAAAAAAAAAAGAACATCAATCTGGTTATACTACAAACTGAGTAATAGTTTAGGTATAAAGTATTGAAAATAATATAGTTAAGTATGACTTCCAAAAGAGTCAAAATCATAAAATTAAAAATGACTTCTAATGCTAGAATCATAAACTTATTATTGCCTTTTCTCTAAAAGAAATACAATGTATGATTTATTATGTAGAATGAGGTACAGATACAGAGAAGTTAACTATTAGTACTTCTAAAGTCAGGTATAGGCAATAAATATGTATTATACATGTATATGTATGCAAAGTGTATATAATCTTTGTGTGTATGTATACATACATGTATCAAGCACATATAAACTCATATGTATTCATGCATATGTACACGTGTGTATGTCTCTCTATCTTTACCTAAATACCTGTTATACAGAATTTGCATGTCTCCTCAATCACAGTTTTTAGTGGTCATACTGATATGTTTATTACATTTATTTAAAATTATGTTTAGAATTATTGTTATTCAATTTCTCTCTCATGTGTTTGAAATACTAGTTCCTTCAGAGATTTTGACTAAAGGGTCTGAGGATGCAAAAGAAATGCAATGGGGCCACAACAATTGCCTCTCAGGTTTGGGAAGACATCCTTTCTAGAATGTAATGTGATGAGGATGTGATGATGTCACAATAATGGGGGATTCAATCTCTTCAGGAAAATTTGTCTTATTTGTAAAATGAGAATAATTAATAATTACTATCGTTCACAAAATTTTTAAATTAATATAAAAATAAATTGACATATTTAAGCCTTAGTAAAATAAATTTTTTAAAGTTTTTTTTAATGTTTATTTAGTTTTGAGAGAGAGAGGGAGAGAGACAGGGAGTGAGCAGGGGGGAAGAGAGAGATGGTGACAGATTCCGAAGTAGGCTCCAGGCTCTGAGCTGTCAGCACAGAGCCTGAGGTGGGGCTTGAACCCACAAACCATGAGATCATGACCTGAGTCAAAGTCAGATGGTTAACCGACTGAACCAACCAGGTGCACCAAAAATAAATTATTAAGAGCATATTTAACCTATATCCCCAGTGGCGTTTCACTGGTGCTTATAATTCTAATGGTAGAGATTTAGTTCCTACAAGCAAGTTAAGAAAAGGAAACAACAGTGCCGGGCATTGTATTAGTTTCTAGAGCTCTAAGAATAAAGACTTGGTTTCCTGCTCCCAATGAGCCAATATCTAATGAG
Source organism: Panthera tigris (assembly GCF_018350195.1). Taxonomy (NCBI): domain Eukaryota; kingdom Metazoa; phylum Chordata; class Mammalia; order Carnivora; family Felidae; genus Panthera; species Panthera tigris. Next base: position 45,828,625 of record NC_056678.1, read on the forward strand.
GGGAGATGGACAAGTGACACAATAATAACAACAGTATGTGATACATGCTGTGATAGAATTTTGCAAATAATGTTACATTGTCACAGCTTGGGGACATTTTCTTGAGATCATGGAAAAAATACCTCTTAGCAAGGGCTACAAATCTGGAGACACATATTGTTAGCCAGGGGAAAAATAGAATATGCTTCATTTTTTAGAAAATCAATTTATTCCAAATACTTAGAACTTATCCTAAAGGTATAGATATAGTAGAAGAAGAATTTGGGGAAGTAAGTGCTGTATTTTTATCCAGAACATGAAGGATATTTTGTAATATAGAGGAATTTGAATTTTTGTTCTGAAGATCGTGGGAATTAGTAAAGGATTTTGAAGGAGAGCACTACAGATTCAGAATTGTACTTTTGAAAATTTGTGATACATTGTGAAAAATGGAGACTTCTCTATTATAAATTATTATTATTAAATGATAAACTACTAACCCAATGCAGTAGTAGCATGGGTGGCAAGGAAAGGAAAATAAATTATATCTTGTATATTCATTATACATAAGCAAGAAAGAAGAGCTACTTGGTATACCTCCCAGGCTTCTAGCTTAAGAAACTAGGTAATTATTGATGCCTTTTAAGGGCAGAGAACAGAGGACAAGTTTATTATGGGGAAAAGTAAGGCTATTTTTATCCATGATGCATATGGGACACTCAAGTATAAATAGAAGTTGAATATATGAGACAAATAAAACAAATAAAGGACTGAGCAGAGGATATTGATTGATTTGAAATAAATTAGCAGATGTCTGTGTCTTGTACGTGGAATAAATTTCCCAGAGAAAGGGGTTAGAGTAAGGAAAAATGACTGAGGACAAGATTCTGGGTTTCACTTGCCTTTAAGTACCAGACAAATGAAAGAACAAAACAGTTGTCACAAAGTTTAGAAAAATCCCTGAAGAAGATGGTTTTTCTTGGCTATGAAGGGGAAACTGAGAGTTATGTATTTAACATATGTTTATTGAGTATCAAACATATGCATCAATTCCAACAGATACTCAGTTAGATACCAGAGATAACATATAGAACAAGAATGCCAGTGTCTGTCCTCAAAGATCTTAAGCCTGGGGGGAAATGAAGTTAATTGTAAAAGGAATTAAAATATAAGTTATAAAATGAGAGATACACTTCTGTAGGGGGAACACTGGAGAAGGTACTAGTCTACATTTGGGGAGTCATAAAAAGCTTCCAAGAGGAAGCAGTATATAAATTGAAGTCAGGTATGAGGAATGATAGGATGCTGTGAAGAGAAAGGCAGAAGGAAAGACATCTCTGAAAGCTTGGAGGTCCAGGAGTGCACCAGATAATGAAAGCCAACTAAAGCAATTTAAATATAAAAAGAAAACAGAGTGTGGTAGAATAGGGTCATTAGTAGAGGTAAGGAAAAAGGCTGGAAAATTAAGAAACAAAACTATTGACCACATCATTTTCTTCAAACGCTCTTCTGTTTGCCTCCCCCGTGGCTAATTATGGTGGCAGTACCTGTGGTGGCCTTGGATTAAATTTGGTCCCAAGGAGAACATGTATTTTCTCTCAACCTAAGTAAAAATAAGGAGGACATCTCCAACCAGGTTCTCTGCTATTTACTATCTACATAATAATGGAAATACCACCTAACTTCTTTGAACTTCATTTTCATTATAAAAAAAAATGATGGCAATTTTAGTTCCGTGTATTTTAGGATAGAATTCTTACGGGAAAATGTTAATTTAAAAAACTGCATATGCAAAGGTGAGATTGATGCTAGAAATTTCCGCCAAGAGAGAGACTAATTTGTGTATTCCATATTAAGAAAATAATAATGGCTGAACTTTTCCAATAAAGAAAACATTTACTTGTATTCTCTTGTCTTATTCCCTTTACTTCTGTTCCACCAGAAAAGATGACAGTACTTTTGATTTACCACATTTTTAATTGGTCTCCTTGGTGACATGTTCCATATGTTTATTATTCATTTAGTGAAACTACTCTCTGAATTTAATACAATATTTGAATGCTAATTTTTCTACATCTTAGTCTTTAATATGAGTCTTCTTTCCAAACGCAAGCTACTATCACGAATCTCCTTTTATCATTTCAGAAACTCCTATCTCTATTTTTCATACTTGTTTGCAGAACAGTTTAGAAAGATTTCTCAAATAACAAATAAATGTGAGATCAACACCCTTAACCTGGGAAGAAGTAAATCATTCAGTTGTTCTTACACATTTGAAACCATTGTAGGAAGGTCTAAACAAATCCCTGAATCTACACTTGCTTAGTTTTGTGTCAAACTTAGTTTTGTGTCAAAAACTAGTACAACCTAGCATTGAATATCAATTTAACTTAGTTTTGTGGCAAGTATTAATTCATTTATTTTATTTTTATTGTATTGCAGTCTTTTTGAGTAAAATTATATAAAACATGTCCTTAGAAATATTGTACCTTTACAGTAGTGCTCATTTTTAATGTCTTCTTTTTTTAAAATGTTTATTTATTTTGAGAGGGAGAGAGAGAAAGAGAGAGAGAGAGCAAGGGAGAGGCAGAAAGAGAGAGAGGGAGAGTGAGAATCCCAAGCAGACTCCATGCTGTCAGCGCAGAGCCCAAGGTGGGGCTCAGATCCACTAAGAGTAAGATCATGACCTGACCCGAAATCACGAGTCGGACGCTCAACTGATGGAGCCACCAGGAGCCCCTCATTGTTTAATGTCTTCTGATTTTCTGGACATACTACGGACTACAGACAAAGCAGTAATTTGTATTACGTACAGTTAAAAATACTAAGTTATTAGACAACACAAACATAAACAAAGAACCTGTACTGATTCCAGGATGATATATTAGATAAATATCTCAGCCTCTGTCACTTAGAGGTAATTTTTTGTTTTTTTAGTTTTTTTTTTCAATTTTTTATTTAAGGTTTATACACTTAGTTTAAATTCAGATACTTCAGGATGGTAGTTGATGTCTTGGTTAGAGGGTAGAGGATGGTGTATATATGAAAATGTTTCAAATTAAAACTGTGCTGGGGCTCCTGGGGGCTCAGTTGGTTAAACATCGGACTTTTGATTTTGGCTCAGGTCATAATCTCACGGTTCATGAGTTTGAGCCTCTATGCTGTAAGCATGGAGTCCAGTTAGGATCCTTTCTCTTTCTCTTTCCTTGATCTCTCTGCTCCCGCCTCCCTCAAGATAAATAAATAAACTTAAAAGAAAAATTGTATTTGTACCATCCCAAATATCTTCCAACCAAGACATCAAGTGCTATCCTTAACTGCTACAGACATTGTGGTGATTTTTGCAGTCCTCTGTAAAACTCAAACACAGTAATTTCCTCAGCTAATGATACTTGGGATCATTATGGTTACACAGGTATTACCCCGGTGCTGGAGATTGTTACACTTTTGATTTCAAACACTAAGCAGGATTGGATTTACCTTCCAAAAGGGCTTTGATATCGATATTCCTCACACTCTAATCTCACTTCTATCTTCACAGCATCTAAAGCTCAGGTAGATGGACAGCCCTACACATTCACAGTCAGCATCTAGCCAGATACACTGAAAGAAAGCAATGTTATTTCTTTATTTTAACGGGGGAGAGTGAATCCCAAGCAGGCTCCATGCTCAGCGTGAGATCCTGAGCCGAAATCAAGAGTTGAACACTTAACGAACTGAGCCACCCAGGCGCCCTGCAAGGTTATTTCTGAAAGGCACAATGCTTATTGTAAAAGATTACACTTTAAACAAGGGCAAAAGCAATAGGCTAGCACACTTGGTTTAAAAAAAAGCAAATGTATTTGTAGGTCATGTTGAATAGGGCATAACCTATAGAGGGCACATCATGCAGGATCCGGATTAGACTGGAGTTATTTCAGGCACATGGGTGAAGAGTTTCATCCTATCCTTAGTGAGGAGGAAAAAGAGATTTGTAATTCACTGTGTGTTCATGTTCTCATTTCAGAGTATGAGTTCAGTTATTAAGAAAGTATTTTATTATCTTTGTAAAATTTTAAATAAAAGAATCTATGTAGATATTCTTACACGGCTATTTGCTGTCAAATCATCTGGAATACAAAACACGCACAGGTATGGTTACAGGGAAGATGCTCCTGTTCAGAGTGTAGATGAGGTCAGCTACCTTAGATCTGCACTTTGCTCATGCTCTATATGAAAACATGAACAAATATCAGGTGGAACTTTCAAATTTTAAAGCTGTCCATCAATAAAATGAACTCCTTAATAAAGTAGTGCATTCCCCACTGCTAGAATTGTTTAAGCAAAGACTATTAACCATGTTTCTGGGATATTACACAGGGACTTTCTGCATTAAGGCAAAAAACTTTTTTTCCATTCTAAGAATCTAGGTTTCTGTTACCTAAATTTCTTCTACATAAATTGATTGGCTTTTATGTTGTTATATTGTGGATTTTCTTTTTCTTAAAGATTTTCTTTTATTACTTAACATGAATATGTATAAAGTGTTTGACTAATAAAAGGGGGAAAGGAGATACAATTTACCTCCAAGTGAAAATCCTTATCAATGAGAAAATTAACAGAGTCATTTGACTTCTGGTATAACATTGAGACTATACAGAGAACTATAGGTAGATGATCCAAGATGCTATAATAAATTTGTGAAATGGAAGATAAATTGAACGATAAAAAGGAAGGTATGAATAGAAGAAAATTTGTCCATAACGGGACCAAGGATGTTTTTGAAGCTTATGGAAACAGATTGAGGAATTAATTGTACCTGAAATAGAGTGACAAAATGATGACTATAATTTGTGGAGGATCAGAAATATGACATAGATTATGATTCTGACAGATTAATTTTTTTAAATTAATGTTATGTTTTAGTATTTTGTTGGTGAATTCCATGTTTTGCTATGAAAAAAAATGTGTGTGCTACATCTCTTATTAGGAAGGCCCTCTCTTACTTGCTAAATTTGGAAGATGATATGAGTTGCATGAAGATTAATATTTATAATTATTTAGGTTGTCACTATGTGACTTCCACTGGTCCAACGAATGATTTTAATCGCTTTATTAAGAGATAGAAAATAGCTTTCTCATGTGTTCTGAACTCCTTAGTATGCCCTACAAACTGCCTCGTTTAATATGACAAGGTGTTTATTAAAAAAAAAAAATTATGTGCCATATATACAGACATCCTTCACTCCATAGGAAAGATGACTTTCTTGATATGTACCAGGCATTGGTGAAGCAAATTAAAAATGAATGATTCTCTGGATTTATGGTTAACTCTCATATTTTATGACCTTTTTAAAAACTAATTTTAGTGTAAATTATCCCAGAAATACTGCAGAGAAAATGTTTAGAAGCATAACAACTACATATAGTAAAACCCTAATAATAAATTATTAAACTATTTAAGCATTGGATGTTAGTACTAGGCCCAACTCTAAAATTATGGTTCCTCAAAATTTTCTATCTTCTAAAACAAACTCCAAGATGTAATACAGTCTTCTACTTCATATCAAAAGTATATAAACATAATAAGTGATCCTGAATAATATGCATCTAACAAAAGAAATATCCATTATTGTGGATATTTATTCTGTATTTATAATAATATTATATAGTATTTATTATACAGTGTTCTGATAAATTAATGTGACATATTGTTTCAAATTCAGACAAATGTTAAAATATCACGTAGCAAGCAACAAATGTGAAATACCGAACGGTCAACTGAGTGGCGGCTTTTGTTACTTTGTTCAACCACTTTCATCCACTAATAAAAATTTCAAAATTACATATCATATGCACAAATTACTCCATCTTTCAAGCTTATGATAATCTTTGGGTCCTCTCACATAAATAAACAAATACTTAAAATATGTTGATTTTTTCCCCCATATATCCCTGTACTCTGGTTTTAGTGCCCACTAAAATACAAAGTAAATTAGAATAACTTATTGATACTTGCACATAACAAAAGTACTGTGTACGTAAGAAACAATCATACAATTATATTTTAATACTTTCCATTACTCTTTTATATCATATCATATAGCTAAATAAATATATTATAGTATATATTTAATGTTTATAAATATATACCATATATATTTAAATATGATATTTACTTAACACTTATCAGATGTTTAATATCATAGGCCAGAAAATAGACACATAGCAGTGATACAGATGGACAAGTTACCTGACCTCAGAGAACTTTAGACTCCATCAAGACCTTTGTCACCAAGTGAGCTGGGCATAAGTTCAGGTTGCATTGTCTAAATTTGAGTTAAGCTGCCCTGTATTAGTGTCAACCGCCATGCAATACAGTTCACTGACATATGGACAGAATCATATAACTCATGGTCCCTTCATGTATTCAAAACAGCATATTTATGTGGATTTTAAATGAATTCTCTAACGAATGAATGCAAGTAGTAAATTGAATTAAGTGAAACATGCTATTTTTCCACCCAATTATAGTTCTTAAAGATCTAAAAGAGAAACATCTGTTTGAGCCAGTTATAGAGCGGGTTGCTGACTGAGAACGGCAGGAGGGCGTGCAGTTAATCATCTGTACTCCTACAAGGAGCCCGCTCACCAGTGTGAATTACTAAGGAGGGCTTCCTGAAGGATAAGACACTGCGCAGTCTCCGCGTAAAAAGCAGTAAAAGTCACAGCGGGGAGAAAAGGGAATTGGCACTTTAACAAAAGGAGGAGGAGTTTTTAACAGTTACATCGGTAGCTCAGAGGTTTGCATCAGCCCTTCTTTCCAAAACATGGAATAAAACCTGCTGTACAATAAGGTATTAGTCTTAAATATAGCAAATAAATTAGCAGATTTACTGTATCTTAACAAGGTGTTAACTTGAATAAACAGCATGTTGGATCAACCTTCTGTTTAATTTGTGTACATGCAGCAGAGAAGGAAGCCAAATTATCCAAGTTGGAAACAGATGTAGGCAAACAAGAAGGGGAGCAGAGCACATATATTTTATTCTCTATAGTAGAAATCACCTGTTTACTCAAAATTCAGTCTTTACCTTACTATGCAATATTAGTGATAACTGTAAACATTTATGATTTCTGAATTATACACATGAATTCTGAAAATAAAACCTCGAAACATCTTTATTGCCATTTTTGTTATGTATGGTATACTTCCAGTGCTGAGAATCTAGGCTTTTTCTTCTTCCTTTGTTCCTTTTCTTACTCATTAATTTATTTCTTCCTCCCTCCCTTCCTGCCTTCCTGCTTTCCTGACTTCTTTTTTTTTCCTTCTTTTAAATCCAGTGGAAAGGGAGTTTTTACATCCTTTTCAAAGCTTAGTCTTTTTTGTTTGTTTGTTTGTTTGTTTTCTTCCTTCTGGGCTAAATCAACATTTCTTTAGATTTTCTCCATCATCTAGATTTCCCAAACTGGCACTACATTTTATGGATTTTCATTTTCAGCTTTTTGTGTTCCATCTTGATATTTCACCTCTAGAAATCAGCATGAATTAATTTTACTGAAACTAATGAATTAGTAATATCAATATTTTCCATAATTTTTAACCAAAGAAATGATCACATAAATAGAATCATAGGCATATGTTACCACATGAACCACCAATGGAAGCATTGAAACGATTCAATCTTCAAAGAGTGGCGAATAGACATTTTAAATTCCCTGATAATGTATCTTTATAAATGTCTCCAAATCTGGTTTGAACTTCTGTTTGTTATTTAGGAATCAGAGTATACTTATACAACAGTAATTTGTCTTCAGGAAATCATTTCAACTACTCCAAAGATTGTAGGAATTAATGGAATTTGTGTGTCCCATTTATGAAGTAAACCAGTTTTGAGTCAGGCCCCAAATAAAAGAAGGCTCTGCAACAGGTCCGGTCTACTGTGTATTAATGTGCTTTGATCACAGACCATGTGGCCCAGCTCATCTAATGGTGCTTAAAGTGTTGGTGGCTGATAGTGATGCTGATAGGAACCTTGCACAGACCAATACAGGTCAATTATTATATAGACCATTAGAATTTTGGAGTGAGCCATGTGAATAACTAGTCTTTTGAGAAGCAGCTCTTGGCCTGCTGCTGGGCTTTAGTAGAGACTGAAAAGTGGACCATAAACCACCAGATTACCATGCAATATGAACTGCCCATCATGAATTGGGTATTGTCTGACCCACCAAGCCATGAAATTGGGTACACACAGTAGCATTTCATCATCAAACGGAAGTGGTCTGTATGACATGAGGCTTAACAGGCCCTGAAGGCACAAGGAAGATGCATAAGGAAATGACCCAAGCACCCATGGTTCCTCCTCCTGCTGTATTAATTTCTCTTTCTAGTGCACAGCTAGCATCTCACAGGAAGTTCCCTTCAGTCAATTGAATGAGAAAACAAAAAACTCAGGTTTGGTTAATCCATGATCCTGCATATATTTGGGGCACTTCTCAAAAGAGGACAGTGCAACACTATATCCCCACTTTGGGATAGCACTACAGGATAGGGAAGGGAAATATTCCCAGTGGCCAGAACTTGAAAAGTGCGCCTGGTATTCATTTTGCTTGGAAAGAGAAATAGCCAGAGGTACAGGTCTATATTGACATATGGGCTATGGACAATTGTTTGGTTGGATGATCAAGGTCTTGGAATGAGACTGAAAAACTGGTGACAAGATTCATGTGGAGATACCTCTCCAAATAGACACACAGTCTGAACATTTTTGTGTCCCAGGCAAAGGCTCACCAAGGGTAACTGCAATAAAAGAGGATTTTAATACTCGCCTAGATAGGATGACATGTGCTGTGGACCAGTGAACCATTTTCCCTAGCTACCCCTGTCAGTGGAAAATTGGTCATGATGATGGAGATGTAGGTTTGCATGGGCTTAGCTGTATGAACTTCCAGTCACCAAGGCACTGCTGATTACCCAATCTTCCCACAAGAATGCCTTCTGTGTAGTACAGATTGCCTTATCTATCATCATGCAGTTCTCCACAGCATCCTTATTAACCAAGACATTTATTTCACAGGAAACGAAAGGTGGCAGTGGGTCCAATCTTGAGGAGTTAACTGGTTTAACCATGATTTTCCTTATAGAACAGCTGATAGAATGGTGGAATGGCCTTATGAAGCCTTAGTTATGGTGCCAGCTAGATGGCAAGACCTTCCAGGGTTGCAGTAATATCTCCAGGATGCTCTATATGTTCAGCACACTACATGTGTAGTGTGATTTGTCCCACAGTCAGAGTTCATGGCCAAGGAAATCAAGGTAGGGAAATGGAGGAGGCTGCTCCATTGTTACTGCAAGTAAATCACTAACAAAATGTATGCTTCTTATCTCCCTGACCTTAAGTCTGGGGAGTCTTGAGATCTTAGTTCCAAAGAGAGTAATGCTTCTGACAAGGAACATGACAATGATAGCATTGAACTGGAAGTGGAGACTTTGACGAGCCTGATTAGGCTCCTGAATTAACAGAAAAAAAAATAGGGTTTCTGTACTCGTTGGAGTGATTTTTTGATCAGGGTAACATTGGGCTGACTCAACAATGCGGATTAAGGAGGGTATGCACAGAATGCAGATCCTCCAGGGTGCCCCTTAATATTCTTAGGCCCTGTCATTCAAGCCAGTGGAGACTCTCCTAACCCAGTTCAGGCTGGACTTCTAATGGCCCAGATCCTTCAGGAATGAAGGTTTGGGTAACTTCACCAGAAGAAACAGTGACCAACAGAAGTGCCTGCTTCTGGAATGTTAGTGGAAGAAGCTTGTTATACATACCAGTTATGATCATGTGACCTGTTGGAGACACACGGACTGTAACAGTTATGAGTATTTCTTCCTTATTTTGATGTGAATATGTTTTTGTGTATACATACTAACATCACACAACTTTTTGTCGTTTTTCTTTCCTTTCTCATCCTCTAATCATATAAAATAAGATTAAGGTTAATAGTGGTTAACTTTACATCTCTGTATTTAAGCTACAGGATATCAATGAGAGAGTATGAGTCAACAGGTAGAAAAATGATATCACCCAGAGACAAAAAAGAGACTCTGTATTCTTTTTGTGGAAAGCGTTAGTCAGCTTGCAGGTGCATCAGAGATAGTTGTGCCATGTTGAGTGGAAGCATGATTTTGTCGGTTTCCATATTTGGAGATTAGCATAGTTTAAGAGATATGTGTGGGTGCTGAGTTGACAAGCGGTAAACTGTGGTGGCTTTGTGATGTGTCTACGTGGCTAGGCTTAACTACATTTTCCAGAATTTCCTGTATAGTTCTGGTTAGGGTGAAGCACAACAGAATGTTTTATGGGAGATTGGAGGTAGGAAAGGAAGCAGCAGCCATTCTGTAGCTCACGCATATCGTCATTCATCTACTGGCTCCTCCCATTGGTGAGAGGCAGTGGCAAGCACTCTAATTCCTCCAGCTTCCACTGGATCTTCCTTCTGCTTCTACTCTTAGACTAATGTAGGTATGGAGTTCCATGATGAAAGGCCTTCACTTCTGCAGGACAACCACACAACTAAGGTCAGAGGCCCTAGGAATTAACATTGGTTTAGACTCTTCTTGTGGCCTCCAGCTTTTGTTTATGGCTCCTTGATTGTTCTTGCTGTATTTCATACATATCTTCTCTCTATCACTGCCTACTTTGTAACCTTCAAGCTCCAGCTTCAGACACAAATCATAGGGATTTGACTTTATGGGATTGTCTCGTTAAGACTATTGCTTTATGTCTAATATTGGAGTTTAGAGTCCATAGACAGGCAATCAGGGAGGGAAGATGGTATATAATCTCTTAGGGGTTCTGCCTCTTTGGTTGAACTTACACTGAAATATTTTCTTTGTATTCTGGAAATGAATACATTCTCTCTTAGAAATATAGAAGAAACAAATATGGTGTCACTAATTTATCCTTGATTTTCCTCAAGATCCATAATTACATCATGCTTTTTTCTCTGAAAGTCAGGAGTTGCATACTATCCTAAATATTGCTTATCTTTCTCCACTAGCAATAATTAATAGGAGAAAAAAGAGAAAATTTAGGAGTCAGGAGAAAAACAGGTCAGAAAATCCACAAGACAATTGTTAGCTCTTGAAAAAATCAGTTTTTCTCTTTAAAATTGTAATAACTTCCCACCACAGAGAGGTGCTCTCACACTTGGTTCTCCAATATTTGCAAACCACTATAGTTCTAAAAGGTTGTACAAAAGATTTTCAAACACAGTATTAAACATAGGGCATTTTTATTTAAAAATTATTATAATCCATGACATGAAAAAAATAATTCTGTAGTCTTTAAAAAACAACAGTTTGCCTGTGATCAAGTCATCCTTCCCCTACCTTTGAGCCATCGTGTCAAAGGAACAACAGCCTCTAATATGTTAAGTTCTTGATGTATTATGTTTTAAAATAATACTTTATGTGCTCACCATAACTGAGGTTTTTGCATTATCTTGGTATATTTTACGTGTGCAAAAACTATGTACACCTGTCTTTTTATATCTCTTCCTAAGCTACATAAAACATTGTAATTTTTACTTATTTATGTTAAATAATATCACCTTTTGTAAGCAACTGGTGATTTTGCCTGAAAAGCTGGCTGTTGATAGAAAACATTTTTCTTCTTTTATTTGGCTGAGTGTTTTGTAACAGAGGGAATATGGATCTGTGGTCAGGCATTGGGCTGCAGAGATAACTATGTATTTTAACAGAGTTAATGCTCTGCTCCTTGCCTGTCTTGCAACCAAGCACATGCCTCAACATCTCTGTGCCTTATTTCTTCCCACTGGTAAAATCGAGGTATAACAAAATGTCTACTTCCAATATTTTTTGTGCAACCTAAATAAGAAAATTCATGTAAAGTTCTTCAAATACTGCCTGGCATATGATAAATGCTCATTAAATGTTACCCATTATAATATTGTCTTCTGGCCTGCTAATAAACTACAAAAAAAACCCCATATGGATCTAAAGCACAAGATTTATAATTAACAAAAGGAAAAAAAAAGGAAAGATTTTAGTCAATAAAAGTAAAATAGTGTATCTTTTAAGTATAGGCCTCTCCAATATCTCCACAGAGATATTGATAAAATAATAAAAGTCAGACCAATAGAGGCACATAACCGTTTTATATCTAGCAGTTGGGTGCTTAACTCTACAGAACTTGGAAATGGAATCGTGAAATAGGACACATTTCCCTTTGCAGTTTCTCTAGATTCCCTGTGAATTTGTACAGGGCCAGTAGACATATCCAAGCACTGTTTGATAAAACACTACTTTTCAAAAAGTGGGAACAGCACATAATTACCTCTGCATGGTATTTCTTTGGTAATTGCAGATAAATTGATAAAAATATCTCTACTACTAGGCAAGCAGAGTATTGATTGCAATTTACTAGGCTATAAGAAAAAGTGATTTTTCTCTCAAGTTTTAATATAAGTACTTACTTGTTTTACTTTATGGCAAATACAAACCTCATATCAGCAGCTGAAAGTCTTCATGGAAAAATCTCGTGACTGCTAATCCTCAAGATTGACTCTATATTTTTTGCTAGTATTTACCTGCTTGTTATTTTCCTGTTGAGCAATTTCTAAAAATTACATTTCCTATAGCTGGGAGTTTTATTAGTTCTTTCTATCAATATATTTCTTAAATGCAGAACCTTCAGAACATCCTAACCATAATTCTTTTAGAAAGAAAAGCAGGGAGGTCTCAGATCTTTCTTTCTGCTTCAACATATCTTAACTACTCATGCATTCACACACACACATTTACTTTACATCTTACAGATTCATGGAAGAGCTCATTCCATTCTGTTTTCAAGTCTTGTTTATTTTTGCTTTTGTTGACATGCAGTCTCTTTCAAGGAAACCTAATTAACCCTTTATTCTGAAGGAAAGCTATGCACCGTATAGCTTTATACAGCTTTATACACTGTATAATTTTAATTGGGGTGTAATGTTTGGCCACCATATTGACTTTTGTCTAATTATTTACATGTTTTCATTTCTTCCCTGAATTGATCTCAAAGGAAATGTGTGTGCATTTATAGTTCATTTATCACTGATAGTTATCCCAAGTATAACAACATGCAGTCCACTTAGCTCTAATTATAACTTGTTTCACCCAACCCAAAATATGCTTTTGTACTGATTGTAGAGTTCTGGATTCATCATAGATTAAGAACCCATATCAAAGTGAGAAACTACAGTGGGACTTCGATTAATTTATAGAGAGGAGTGGGGGTCTTGTACGGAAATGATGTCAGTGATGACATTGGTTTATGACAATAAACATTGGTTTATGTCAGCTTGGCATTGGACACTCTGACATGTTACCCGTGATACACAATTCTTCAGCTCTTGGGAAGTAGTGTGAACACCTGGTTCAGCTGGTCAGCTGTGATTCCTCAGAACCACCCATTCCGCCTCTAAAATGCAGTGATGGTTCTTAGTTCCATGGCAGAATTAGGTCACCCTGGTTAGTTTTATGTATGTGAACAAAAGTATCACTGAGGACAGCAAAAACAAATTTTAATTTATCAAGGATCATTCATCTAGTGCAATATTTTATAAATAACTTATTTTATAATAAAATTAGTTGACAAAAATTTCTATAAATTAATTGGCACATTTGATAATTTCTTGGAGAAATATACAAGAACCTACTAATGCTAAGTAGTGAAAGTTTAGAGCTGTTGCAAGCAGAAAAGGTAATTAATAATATATATAAATAATAATAGTCAAACTTCTGCCTAATCTGCAATCCTTTCTTCAGTTACATTTTTTCTAAAATATGTTCTTTTAGGCCAAAGTCACTTAGAGACTGTTACAGAAGAACTCTAACCCAGAGAAAACCTACATGTAATAGATAGCTAGTGGAAGGCATATTGACTGACATTATTTAGCCAATCAGCTGATACATCATTTAAACTCTGAAATTCTGAACAACTGCAGGTAAAGTGTCCCGAAACATATGGAGCAGCTGGGTGTCTTCAGTTTCCCTAACTTACTTTATCTTTCTTTCTTTTTCTTGCTCTTACTGGAAAAGAACTTAACTCAGTAGTTATGCTGTGAAAGGTGAAGTACTAAAGTAAATGTTTGTTTTGAAGATGCTCCATTCTGAATAATCTGAATGAAGCATTTATTCCTATGGAGGTTTTGAATGTGCTTTCTATTCTATTCTGCCCAGAATCGAGCCAGGGATTAAGTTCTCCACGGCTCTACCCTGGCAGCATACTGCTAAAACCAAGTCATGCTCTTGGCGACATGGCAGGAGGGAGTAAAGATGACTAAAGAAAAAACAGGAGCCCAAGATATCCATGTGCAGCTGACTCTTTATGGACTGAAGGGCAAATCAAATATGTGACCTACATGACTAAGGTCCATAATGATGTGGGATCCTTTCAACTGAGGGAGACGCTAGGACGGTCATTACCTTTCCTCATGAGGAACTCTACCTGGGAGGAAACTCCCTCCAAAACTTCTGGTAACAACTGGGATGTAAATACAATTACTATTTTCTAGCATGACCAATAAGACCACTCTTAGGTCTAGGCAGTGCTTTCTCATCACAGCTTGTTTCCCACCAGAGGCAGGTCGCCGCTGCCACCGCCCTTTGCCTCCTGGGTGCAGGGCACCAGCTCTGCTCTTGCCAGAGCTCTGCCCAGGATAACTTGTATTTAAGGCAATCCTTTCTCCTGAGCCCTTCATGTGATAGGATGGGATCACAAGGTATCTGAAACTTCTCTGTTAATTGTGGCCCATATGAATTTTTTCACGGTCCAATTAAAAGGCTCGAGGATGCTGAAAGGGAAGCTACAAGGGACTTTTTATGGTAGCGTCATGTGGAGCTTGAGCATTTAACTAGGTTCCTGAGGTACTCGTGCTATTTGTCTGTGAGAAATTTGGAACAGGAATCATATTGAAAGAATGGGACTAATTGAGTACAAATATAAAGGAACCTTATTTTTATCCTCCTGTCCATCTCCAACCACCCCCACCCCTTGCCATGAGATTCATTTTGCCTTTGCTTCCCTTGGGCAAAAGTAGGGCATACCCCATGCCTGCCATGCTCACTTTTAGATAACAAAAATCCTCCAGTAACTTCCAATTTCCACACAGTCTCCATTCAGTAATTATTTTGTTCAATCCAGTGTATTAATTTAAACATTAGGAACTTCATTTTAAGTTGAAATACCCCTCCCTATCAGGAGAGAAGTTTGTGATCCACTCTGGGTGTTGCAGTGTGGAATGAAAGTTGGTACTTGGTTAATAATGTTGTGTGTGCCTGGTAGATATTTAAAGCTAACACTTTCACTCACGGTGTGTGAGTTTATCAGAGCCCACAGGGACTTTCTCACCCGGAGTTGCCTTAAGGAGAACCAAGAGCAACTCTATTCTGGCTGGTTACTTTGGGCCATTGCTTACATCTTGTCTTATGCAAATAGCCTGCCCATTCTGTTGCCAGGAATACCTATAGACCTTTGGTTTATATTGTGAGTTATTTATTTAAAAATAATTCAGTATCACAGGTGTGATTTTTATGTAATTTGTATTTGTAGGTACTTGGTAAACACTTGAAATACTTTAATCTGGAATACTCTAGGGGTAGTGTGTTAGCTTTTGAAAATTAAGAGCTTTTTCTATTTCTACTGAGAGAAATAAGGAATCCATAGAATTTTAAGTCAGAGGTTGATTTCAGTTAACCGTTGAACTATCATCATCTCGGTCTGTATTAGAGGATTTGTAAGTCAGCATTAAGGTATTTATATATGTATATTTGTTGAATGGGTAGTGATTGAGATATGTTTATTTACTAGTAAACTTGTGAGCTCTAGGGAGCTCTAACTAGCTAACTAGCTAACTAACTAACTAACTAACCAACATCTTCCCAGTGGGAGTTTTGGTCTATGCCTGTATTCAGTCCAATGTACTGCCATGTTATGAGGGAATCTGCTGTCTTACAAAATGATAACATACTAGATGTAGAACAGAATACTGCTACAATAATAGGTGACATGACTCTCTGGGGTCTGTTTGTAAATGACTTTTTCTATGAGTGTGGTAGAATTTGGTATAAGCCTGGCTTTCATTGCAACATATCACCTGGTTGGGAGACTTTCAGAGAGAACACTTATAGTGTTCATGTATGTCTATTTGAAGCCTCTGGTCTTACAAGTGGCAATGTGAAGAAATTAGGTATTATCAGTACTCAACAGGTGGCCAACTTCGGCTAAGA
The DNA here is from genome assembly GCF_018350195.1 of Panthera tigris. NCBI lineage: Eukaryota > Metazoa > Chordata > Mammalia > Carnivora > Felidae > Panthera > Panthera tigris. The sequence continues at coordinate 45,844,871 of NC_056678.1, forward strand.
CCTCTCTATCCTTGCTTTGCTCTGATAACAGTTAGTGATCCTAGCTTTTGTTCTTCAGGAGGAGATGGGTCAGAAAACAATATACTGTACTTCTCAAGCTCAAGGTGAGCCATATTAGGCTATCTGAGTGGTCTTTATAAACCCTCTATCTTTTCACATTATACGAAAAAGGAAGTACCTCCCACTTTTCCCTTTGGGATTCTGGTGGGAATCACAGCACATAAAGAACTCTCTCTAAAAGTCTTTTTTCTAATCTCTAAATTTTGACACTTTTATTGTCTTTATGTAGTCTTGTAGTCAAGAAACTTAAGAAGATTAAACAACAACAACAACAAAAGATCTTGCTTTCTATTCCATTTAGTTAATTAATTAATTAATTAATTAAACAAATAAATAAATAAAGGGCTCAATCTTATAAATTGTCAGATCATGACCTGAGTCCGAATCAAGAACTGGACGCTTAACCCACTGAGCCACCTAGCCGCCCCTCTATTCCATTTTAGATAGCAGACTAATAACTCAATTTGGAATATGGAAACAGTTTGCATCCATTGTGTTTGAGCCTCAGCCTAAACTGGGATGGAAAGTGAGAACTGAGATAGGTCAATTTTGATACCATACTATGCATGATAAAATATGACTGCTAAAGAATAATATATTCAGGTAAGCTATTTTATATTTTATCACATAATCTGGTTGTTTTCAGGCTACCACTGGACCATTTACAGTAAAACAGTGATTTAATCTAGTAAACCAATTGATTATGCCAAACTATAACTGGAAAAAAAATGTGTTACTCATATAAACATAAAATGAATGTATCTAAAAAATTATTTCATTACTGAGGGGACTAGAGAGATACTAAAACTAGTTCAAAGGAAATCTGAAGAACAGTTACAGGCATTTAAAAATAGTAAAATAAGAAATACAAAAAATACCAGGCTGTATATGACACTGGTTAATGTCCTATGGGTCAATGAAACCATGAAATTTGAGGTTACCTTTTTTCACTGATGAGAAATCTATAAGCTAAGATGTGACATTACAGTGTCCAGGTGCTAATCAAATAGTAAAGAGCAAAGTCTAACTCAGGTATATTCTCCTTGAGAATTAAGTAATTTATCCATGATTGTTTTAAACAATTTCCCTGCATAACACTGAAAGGACATACCACATCTTCTTTGCCTTCTCTACAAATGTTGGGAAATTTTCCCTAATAAATGACAACATATTTTTCATTTGAGTATATAAAGCAGTTTAACTATTTTAGATAATTAAATGAGAAAATAATGATGGATACTAAGCATACCATAGTATAAAAGATACACATTTCATATCCCTCAAATTCTTTGGGCCTCCATTTTACATACTAATAACAATAAATTTGGCATAGCTGCTTTCTGGGGTGCTATCTGATGCCATGAACAGTTAATTTATTTTTCTAACTGCTCAAACTATTAACAACTTTCAATTCTGTGCATCTCTTTTCATTTTTTCCTTTGTTTCTCTGTCAGCTCTCTGTTCTACTTTCCATTATAAGTATCTGGTTACATTTATCTTATTACTCTTCTTTGTACTATTTATAGTCTTTTTCTCATATTTTTCTTTGTCAGGGATTTAATTCTTTGCTAAATACTTACATCTTTTCTCCAGCTGTGAAATGTCAGAGCAATTAAGACCTGGTCCTAGACCACATTTTATTCACTCTACATTCTCTCTCCTGGTGATCTGATCCATGACTATTACTTTAAATGCCATCTGTAGAAAATAGTTTCTGAATCCATAGCACTAGTGAGACTCAGACATCAATACCAATTACTTAATCAGTATCTACGTATGAATAAATGAAAATCAGCTCAAAGTCAGCCAGTCCTAAACCAAACTCATCATCTCTCTTTCAATTTTTCTCCTTCACTGTTCCCATTTTAATGAATGACCCCATGGTGGAATCTGACTGTATAAGACAGATGTCCTAAATGCTTCCGCCCTCTCCCTCCCATATACAATACATAATTGAGATTTTACAAGTTCACTTCCTAAATATCCCTCAAATTCATCAATATTTTTCTACATCAATAACACTATGACTCTAAGCTAAACAACACCATCTCTTATCTGTATGAAAAAAGGTCCCTCCTACTTAGTCTCACTAATATGTACTTTCTGTTCTCCAATCAATTTCCCACACTATAAAGAAGATCGTCATTTTAGAAATCACATCTATTCCATTTGCCCTTTAAAACCCTTCAGTGGATTCTTATTTGTCTTAGGAGAAAGAGAAAATCGGTTTGAGCATGGCTGGCATAGTTATAAACAAGAGCTGTGGGGACACACTACCTGGGTTCAAATCTAACCTCTTTCACACTTCACCTGTAGGAGCTAGGAACTGAGTGCCTCAGTTCTCAGATAAGTCATTAGTAGTACCTACTTGATATCATTGTTTTCAAAATAGGGGCACCTGAGTGGCTCAGTTGGTTAAGCATCTGACTTCGACTCAGGTCATCATCTTGTGGTTCGTGAGTTCAAGCGCCAGGTCGGGCTCTGTGCTGACAGCTCAGAGCCTGGAGCCTGCTTCACATTCTGTGTCTCCCTGTCTCTTTGCCCCTCCCCCACTCGTGCTCTGTCTCTATCTGTCTCTCAAAAATGAATAAACATTAAAAAAATTAAAAATTGAATAAGCAAATACATATAAAGTTCTTTCAGCAGTGTCTTTCATTCAGACATCAATTTACCACAGTATTAGTATTACATTTTATTATCGTTTCATGATTATCTCCCTCTCAGTATCTGTAATTTAGCCATATATTGTTTCTTTTAGTTGTTCAAAAACTCATGCTTAGCCCCGCTCCTGCATTTACACATGCTACTTCCTTTACCTGGAATGGTCTCTTCCTCACCTTCACTTTTGGGGGGTCTCAACATTTATTGTGATATCCCTTAACTTTGGCTCCACTTCTTCAAGTTGTACCTTTATTAAATTATCTCCATTTGAACCAAGTGAGTTGAGTTCTATGTTCTGCTGGGAGCCTGACTGATACAGAAGCTCTGCCCATGGTAGACATGAGGAAGCCTAGGCTAATGGAGATTGATCTCAACACATGCTTCTGTGAGCCTCATGGAAGAAAAAGAGGGTGTAGTGATTAATTCACTAGCTCTTTACAGCTCCCTCCTGGAATGGACATATTTCTGCTCAAGTTTAACTGGACAAGATAAGTCATATGTCCACATCACTCTTCAAAGAAAGAAGAAAAGTATAGTTACCATTTTCTTGGAAAAGGTGAAGTAGGACACTTATGACTCCATTGACCCTTACGACTACCAAACTAAACATAAGCAAAGGCATGAGAACATGAGAATGTACAGATGGTTGGAGATTAATGACTATCCAGTGTGAGGGGAGCTTCACATGTATTCTAGGATTAGACGGAAACATCTGTGGGGTGAGGTCAGTGAGGGCTATCATGTCATGCAAAATTTGTGTAATACTTTTTTTCTTAGAATTGAAAGGAAGGCATAGAAAAAAATCTGAAAATGAGACAGGATCATGTCTATATTTTAGAATACTAAGATTCAACCATCATATTCTGAGTATAGATTATTTAATGAAGGGAGATTATAAAAAACTGTTTACATACAAACTTGGAAATATAACACACTAGGCTTATTATCTCAGCATCTGGAATGTATATTTGACTAAGACAATAAATTATATGCTTTTCTATATTGGGCAGAGATTTCTATTACATGAATCAAGGCAATTAATTAGACCGATTAAATCGTTAGTTTACTCAATTATCACTGACATAATCACAGTCTCAGAGGAAAAAAAAAAGATTGTTTGCAGTAGAAATATTTTTTAAAATATCCTTTAATCAGAATAATTATGTGGAAATATTCTATCAGAAATATATATGTAGGTGGCTCAGTTGGTTGAGGTCCAACTTCAGCTCAGGTCATGATCTCATGGTTTGTGAGTTCCAGCCCCGAGTCAAGCTCTGTGCTGATAGCTCAGTGCCTGGAGCCTGCTTCGGATTGTGTCTCCCTCTCTCTCTGCCTCCCCCCACCCCCCCTCCCCTGGTCCCCGTGCTCATGCTCTGTCTCTCTCTCTCAAAAATAAAATAAACATCAAAAAATTAAAAAAAAAGAAATGTATATGTAAAGCAGAATCACATATCAGGTTTGAAATTTTCCAGATAATTAATAGCTCATAAAATTTTTATGTAAATCAATGGATATAAAATTAGAGTGGCCAAACACTGAAGAATTCTGAGATAAGAACAATAAATATATGATGCAGAAATAAAATAGCACAAAATTTCTCTATGTTTTCAATGTAATATAATTTAATTATTGACTCTCACATACATAACTAGAATATCATCAATCACCATATATTATATTTTTTCTAAGTCACCAAAACTAATTATAGTCAATAATCTTTACTCACTGAGACTAATCACTATACTACATTAAAAATCAATCTATTATGTGGTGTCTTGAAGGTCTGTTGGGTGTAGTGATTTTTATGAACCTCAAAATGTTATGTTGATTTCCTGAATACTTTACACAGATGTATCAAATTGTCCAGCTTCTCTCTTGTAAGCAGTAAAAACACTGGTGATTTGTATTTCATCTTTGTGCTAAGTAAACAGCTCTGTATTGAAAAAATGTTTCATGAAAATTGCCATTCAGATAATTTTTAAATTAGAATACTGATAAAAGGGGAATAAACTGAATTACAACAGGAAAATGCTGGATGAACGCAGGAGTAGAGGGAAAGTGACTCATCTTTATTTCAAGGGCTTCTTTACCCTTCCCTAAGACGTGTTTCTATTCAAAGATACGATGCTAAACACTTTAAGTTTCCCTTAGTTGATGCTTCTCCTAGAACTTGTAAGAATCAATTAAAATCTAATATTTCATGATTTTAGAGATAAAAATACTCCGCAGATGACCTAACCCATTACCAATACAGAAGCTGAAAAGGACATTAAACAGCAAAGTTACATCATTAGTAGCAGAGTAGGATCTATGTTTCCTGTTTGACAGAAATCTTTCCACCAAATCTCAAGTAAAATGCAAATAAATATTTAATGTTTACTATTATATTTATAGTTGAAACAAATTTTATCTACCTAAAATAATAGCATATTTTTTAACTAATGATACCAGAACAAACTGAGCATCATATGCAAAAAACGAGCAAAAGCAAACAAAAAAAACATGCATCTGCTCACAGACCTTACAGTCTTTACAAAACTAACCCAAGGTGCGTCATAGACCTAAGTATGAAAGGCGAAACTACAAAACTTCTAGAATATAACATAGGAGAAAACCTGGATCGCCTTGGACATAGCAGTGACTTTTTAGATACAACACCAAAGGCACAATCCATGAAAAAAAAAATAACTGATAAGCTGAACATCATTAAAATTAAAAATTTCTGCAAAATTTTAGTGCCTTATAAAGCTTATGAAACAAAATTTAGTGTCTTATTAAATAAACATACTCTTATGATCCAACAGTTGTGCTCTTTGGTATTTACCCAGAGTAGTTGAAGACACTTGGTTGCAACCAAGATGTCCATCACTAGGTGGATGGATACATAAACTGTGATCCATCTAGACAATGGGATATTATTCACTGCTAAAAAGAAATGAACTATAAAGCCATAAAAAGACATGAAGGAACATAAATTCATTATTATTGACTGAAAGAAGCTGATCTGAAAAGACTACGTACTATTAGAAGTCCAGCTATATGACATTCTGAAAAGGCAAATCTATGGAGATAGTAAAAAGATCAGTGGTTGCCAGAAGTTAGGGAGCGGGGAGGAATGAATAGGCAGAGCACAAAGGATTTTTAAGGCATTGAAAATACCTGTGTGATACTATAATGACGGATCCATGCCATTATACATAGAATGTGCAACACCGAGAGTGAGTGGTAATGTATACTATGGACTTGAAATGGTGTGATGTGTCAATGTGTGGGTTCACTGATTGAAACAAATGAACCACTCTGGTGGGGGTTGATAATGGAGGAGGTTGTGCATGTGTTGGGGGAAAATCATGGGCACATGGAAAATCTCCACTCTTTCTGTTTAATTTTGCTGTGAACTTATAAGTGCTCTAAAAAAATATGGTCTTTAAAAAAAAGAATCGGTTAATAAACACCCATATATTCCTCCTTCAACTAGAATCACTAATTGTTGCCATTTGCCATATTTGCCTTTTTCTCTCTCTTTTATCTTTTCTCTCTCTTACTCCCTTTCCATCTCTCCTTTTCTCTCTCTCTCTCTTTTACACACACACCCCCGATTCCTTTACCGAACCATTTCAACCCAGCTGTTGCATCATGCATCTCCAAAGAACAAGGGTATTCACCTGCATGACTAGTTTACTTGTATCAGGCTCAAGAAATCTAAATTTTCTATCATAATATCATCTAACATACAGTCTATATTTCTATTTCTTCTATTGGCCCAATGATGTCTTCACTCTTTTAAATCCAGGAGCCAGTCAAAAATCACACATATGTTTATCAAGTCTCTTTAGCCTCATTGATTCACTTTATAGGTTTTAAAAAACTTTTCTTTATATTAAGAGGCCTGGATAGTTTGGTTTGTATAATTATCTTTGTCTTAATTTGTCTGATTGTTTCCTCCTAATTAGAATAATTTTCCTCAAGAACATTGCATAGATGATATTGTGTCCTTCTTAGTACAAACTCATTTTGTTTCATAATTGGTAATGCTAATATGTGATAACATTTTTAAGGGTGGTATGGTCCAGATTTCTCCATTGTAGAGGTTCTTTTTTCTTTTTGCAGTTATTAAGTAATTAGTACAGTGAGTATCTTGTTTCCTATATCTTTATATATAAACATATTACATATGTTTATATAATTATATAATATATTAAATATATGTGTTATATTTTGCAGTGTAATTTATCATTGACTGTATTATTTAATTTTAATAAACATCTCATAAATATTTATGTTTAGATCAATCTTAGAGATTTAAAGAACATTTTGTGTAAATGCACACAGTTAATAAACAATGAAATTGATGCTAGAATTTAGCTCTAGTTTTTCTTGTATTGTTCCCATTTTGGGATACACGGTCATGTTTGGACAGTGTCTAACAATGTATAGGCCAACCAAGATTTCAGAGTTTCTTAAAAACCAACAGTGACCATCTGAAATGAAGAGATCTAAGCATCTTATTCCATTTCCTTTGGCACTGGGCCCTTGGTGCATTTTGCTTAATGTGTTCGTTCTTCATTAACTTCCTTTTTATTCAGAGCTCGTTACAGTAAAAAACTCATCATATGGCATGGTGAGAAAGGTAGACTGGAGCTTCTTTGTGTGATATCACTGAAGAACACATTTTCCTTAAAGTGTAGAGAAAACAAAATAGCACAAATGACAATAACAAATTAGTGGTTTCTTCTTAGCGTAGAGCCAATGTAAAGTTTTCAATCTATGAGTCATTGTTTGGGTAGAATCCTTTCTAAATGAATTGCATCTAAAAATCTTGATTCTTTTGTGAGAGATGGTAGAAAGAGCTTGTCAGTCACCTGAATTTCAAATTCTGGTTCTTTCCAATATTGCCCATATGAACTTGGTCAAGTTAATGTCCTATTTTGTGGCCCCCGAATTGTACTTTCCAAAGCTATTGTGAGATTAAAATATTTAATAATTGTAAGGGTTTTTAAAAGGTGTCATGCACACAGTAAACATAAAAGGTGGATGAGAGACAGAATAGTGATCAAGAGTCAGGGCTCTGAAGCTAGAGAAAGTGGGATATGACTCATGGCCTCACCCTTACTACTGCAATGTAGATATTGAATTTTGAATATTAAAATACTGAGTTTTTAATGTTTATTTTTGAGAGAGAAAGAGAGACAGAGAGAGAGAGACAGATAGACAGACAGACAGAGCTCGAGAAGAAGAGAGGCAGAGAGAGAGGAAGACACAGAATCTGAAGCCAGCTCCAGGCTCTGAGCTGTCAGCACAGAGCCAGTTGCATGACTCAAACTCAGGAATGGTGAGATCATGACCTGAGTTGAAGTTGTACCACTTAACTGACTGAGCCACCCAGGTGCCCCTAAAATACTGATGTTTAATCACCCTGTTGTGTTTTTTGCAGCCTGCCTCATCAAAGTTTGAACCTGGACACTTTGTGACTCAAGGCAGTAAGAAGTCGGTTTTGGACTTTTTTGGGTAAGTAAATACATGGAAGTTGGGAGTCATGAAGAGAGAGGGGTTTTCTAAATGTATTTTGCCTCTCAGGAAGCAGGCATATCCTTGGTATTCTCAATCTACTGAAGCCTACTCTGGTGGTCTGGGTCACTCATACTCATTTCTACTGTAGGAACCCTGGGCAGAACGTAATTTGAACTGATGAGAAGTTGTATCTTTGTTTTTCACACTTATTTTTAATGTGTATATGTGTGTACAAACATACACGCACACAAGCACACAGAAATAATGTGTTTTGCTGGGAGTATTGCCTTAGATCCCATTGAAAGTATAATGAAATATACAGTATAAATACATGATTACCTTTCTAAAACCCCTGAAATCTGAATTCTGGAACACATCCGGCCCCATGCATTTTTTTTTTTTTTTTTGGGACAGAGAGAGACAGAGCATGAACGGGGGAGGGGCAGAGAGAGAGGGAGACACAGAATCGGAAACAGGCTCCAGGCTCCGAGCCATCAGCCCAGAGCCTGACGCGGGGCTCGAACTCGCGGACCGCGAGATCGTGACCTGGCTGAAGTTGGACGCTTAACCGACTGCGCCACCCAGGCGCTCCGGGCCCCATGCATTTTTAATGGAGGTGTGACTACAGGTGTTAAGGCTCCAGCATTTTCCATTTCCCCCTCGTGACAGTCTGGCGTATGGCTTGATAAACAGGCAAATATGAAGGAGACTTAAGGCAGATGTTTCCCATTTAAACTCTTTAAAGAGAAGACCTCATGAACTGACCTGGCTCTGTGACTCTTTCACCCAACACTGGTTAGCAGACAGAGATCTAGAATTTATCTACCAAGAGAGCTTCATGCTCTGGACTACAGACAGAAATCCATGTATTGTTTGAGGAGTGATTCAGTAGTGAGCCATAGATTCTGGCTGGTAAATGTGCCTGAGTGGGTCACTACAGAAAGAGGACAGATAGACCTGTAACATTCTGAGTCAGAGCCCTAATGAGGGTTATAGCCAAACTTCAAACCACAATGCCAGTTGAGTACTGCCAGAGCTCAAAGGGCAGATCTGTGCTCATTAATTGCAAATTCTATTATCAGATACCAGCAGAGCACTCAGGGACCAGGAGACCTAGGGACATAACCATGGAGATGGTAAAAACCAAAGGGCTCTATTTAGATATCTCAGCAACCCCTTCCTGTGACTGGGATGACTTTGAACATCAAGGGTATCTTAAACTCAGTGAACCACAAATTCTACTTTAAAGATATTTTAGCAAGATGGAATAGAAAAAACAACAACCTTGATTTCAAACAGTCATTTCATTTTTTTTTTTTTTTACTTTATATGGTTGTACTGTATAATCTGATAATACATTCATCCTATTATAGACATACATGTTAAAACACTTATAAATAAGCTCCCTTCCTATTTGGTTTTATATGTAAACTATTATAAGACAATTTTTAAAAATTAAATAACTTCTAGATATATGGAAACATACCTAAATAAAAATGTCTTTTATTTTCATAAAATAGTAATGAATTAAAATTTTAGTTTAAGATCATTTATAGTTTCAAAAGCCTTTACATTTTTCCAAAGAATTTAATATATTCCTACTGAACATTTCATTAAAAATGCCACAGACAGAATATGAGTTTTTCTAAGTATGACTTCTATCATTTTACTAAAATCAGTAAAAATAATTTTGTGCTTGGAAGGTTACTACATTTCATCTCCCTCTCTGTAGAAATAGAATGAGAAAAAAGCAATAATAAGAGATGATAGCTTCAAATGTTAAAAAATAAAAAGTCATTTCCAATTGCACACCCATTATCAGCCACAGAAAATGCGGGACTGAAGTAGGAGACATGGTGTGTAGCGCTCTGAAAGCACCATAATTTTAGAGATGGATCAATGAAAAAGAAAAAAAATACATCATTTGAAAATGCTGTAGCATTAAAAAGGCTTGGGGGAAAATGAGGTTGCAGTTTGAACAAAATTATACATTTACAAAAGAGGGAAGAAATTAGTTATTGTCTCAGCATCACCATAAAGAGTCCAGAAAAACTATACAAAACCCTTTTGTAACTAATAACTTGAAAATTAACGAGTCCTAGATCTTCAATTTACTTTTGATAAATAAACTTTATTTGAATTAAGAGAAGAAAGCATTTAAGTATAAGAAACAGAGAAACATTTTCAACAATTTTAGAACATACCTAGGTTATATTGTAAAGAAACAGCACCACCAACAAAATACTCCTAAAAGGATCTTTGGTAATAGTGTCTAGTTGGGAACCATTGTATCTTTACAGGAAATACCTGGGGCACTGGGTTGATTGGTGTGCCTACACACCATATTCATGTGCACTCAGCCTGTGAATGTGATCTTATATGGATATGGTTAGTTAAGTGACTATATAAGAGGAAAATTTGGGCAGAAAACACAGACACAGAGGGAAATAGGCAAGGTGACAACAGAGGCAGTGGTTGAAGGGATGCAGTGAGGGGTGTCAAGAATTGCCAGCAACTTCCAGAAGCTAGGAAGAGTCATAGGACAAATTTTCCTTAGAACCTTCAGAAGGAGCATGACCCTAAGAAATTAATATATTTATCCAAAACAACAACAATTTTTTATATAAATAATGAAATTGACACCTAACTAATGCATTTTCTGTCTTGCTCCCATCACTGATCCTTTATATATTTTTTTTATTTAAAAAAAATTTTTTTTTAACGTTTATTTATTTTTGAGACAGAGAGAGACAGAGCATGAACGGGGGAGGGTCACAGAGAGAGGGAGACACAGAATCTGAAACAGGCTCCAGGCTCTGAGCTGTCGGCACAGAGCCCGACGCGGGGCTCGAACTCACGGACCGCGAGATCGTGACCTGAGCCGAAGTCGGATGCTTAACCGACCAAGCCACCCAGGCGCCCCTATATATTTTTTAAGCTAACAGGTATTTGTTTGTTGTTTATACCTTCAAAAAAAATTTTTGATTTTGATGGCATGTTAGGTGAAATCTTTACTCATTTTTCTGGCACAGATTCATTTATTCATTACATCAAAATTCATTTACTGAGTATCTAATGTGTACTATATTCCAAACTCACTTTTGATTTCTCTGAAAGTCTGGACCTTCTCATTTGTGATAAAGCTTCAAAAATCACCTGGCTAAATCGATAGTGTATTAACTGTCCAAAGCATTTTCTTGAGTTCATTTTTTAAAAATTCTATTCCTCCATTTTAGAAGAGAACGACAAGGTTTTTCCAGGAACTTGTCATTTAATGCATAGAAAATATTCCAAATATTCTTCTGGATCACTTGCTGGCTTAGTTTCGTTGTACAGAGGTACCATATGATCACCATCTCGGATGACTAATATTGCCATTGTAAATGTCTGCTCCTGAGGTCCTATGGACCTGTGACTATTGTTCCAACTTATGGCCTAGATATGGGTATATTTGAAAAATAAACAACTGAGAACTTTTAGGAGTATCTAATGTTAGAACTGGGGTAGAAGTGCCTGTTTTGTCCTATAATAACATGTTACCCACTTTGTTCTCATATGCATTTGGACCCCTGCCTACAGCAATAATTGTGCCTGGATCCACTTATAAATGCTGAAATTAAAATGCTCTGCCACTTCCAACCATGTTTATTTGAAGCCAGTGTGACATTTGACTACAGACATGAAGAGGGAAACAAATTAAGATTTATTTTTTATCCATTAAATATTAGGGCTATATAGGCCATTTTGTGTTCCTTAATTTTTTCATAGCATATGTGAATTAGGTACTATTAGCTCTATTTCGCTGATGAGTTTGGGATTAAATTTGTATTCTAACATTAAAAATTACGTAGTGTTGTAGACTCTAAGTCTAAAGTTCTCTTTTGTCTAGCAAAGAGCGGATGCAGGATTAAAAAGAGAGATGGCTAATGTCTAGGAAAAAGACAAGAGCCCCGAATAAGGGTCCTTGCTCCGTATTTATTCAGATCAGAAGGCTTGCGAACGTGATGGGCATGTACAAAGAGACAAAGAAACTAGGAACATTAACTTGTGGATGTGAGACAGAAAGGGGATTTTGAAGATATACAGTGTTTGGGGTTTGGGTCAATATAAAACAAATTCCAGGTGCCGGGCAGGTGGGTGGATGGCAGACAGGAGATGCTGTGCCTGTTTATGTTTGCCAGCCTAGGGGATGAGACAGACAGGGCGAATAACCTCAGGGTTAACAAGACACCTTTTCTTTTGTTAACCATCTCTGCTTTGGGCTGCTTTGCCTACAGTGCAGCGTTCCAAAGTCCAATTCACCAATTTTTACCTGCCCTGGCCCTATTCTCCTATGAAAGCAGATTTCTGCTATAGTACTAAACTTGGGGTGCTTTCACCCTGAATATCTAATCTTGTTACTCCTATGTATTGGGCACCTTTGCACAAATTCTATTTCAGGCCTTTGCCTCTCTCTCTCTCTCTCTCTCTCTCTCTCTCTATTTTTTTGGGGTTCAGCACCCCCTCCTTATTTGGGGGTGCCTTTGCACCTCCCTATTCTTGGCACCTTTGTGCCTCCCAATTCTTGAAGTGCCAATCTGGTTACCCAAACTCGAGTGTGAGCATTTTATGACTTTGTGTTTCTTTGTGCCTTGTTAACCCATTGGTGTAGGCCCGGGCTTACACCTAAGCTTCCAAGATTCCCAAGCTTCTCTGCCACAAGGTAGCACTTCAGATTTGTATAAAACAGAATGCCTATTTCATGAGATCCTGGTTTCTCTAAATTAGTTCCCCAACCTGGTGAGGCATTGTTGTTCCATCTTTTTCAGTTTGCCATTTACACTATTTTTAATATTATTGCTAGCATCAATATAATAGACACTTCTTGAATACCTACTAAGTGTAATACATGGAAGAACAAGGATTCCTCACTACTGAGCCTTCATTCAAATCACAGTTTAAATGCCAAGCAACATAACAAACCAAACAATAAAGGCATATCAGTCCTTGTATTAGTTTTCTGTAGCTGCTGTAATTAAACCACCACAACCCTGGTTGTTTAAAGAACACATTATTTTCTTACAGTTCTGAAGATCAGGAGTCTGAAATTAGTTTCACTGGTCCAAGGCTTAGCATCGCACTGGAGGCTCTAGGGGAGAATCCATTCCCTTGCACTTTCTAGCATCTAGAGCTGCATTTGTTGACTTGTGGGACCCTTTCTTAACTTTTGAAGCCAGACTTTTAGCATCTTAGCATCTTGCCTTAGTCCACACACTGGATGCTTCTTTTGTGCCAAGTCTCCTCCAAATTCCTTTTATAAAAACACTTGTGATTTCACTTAGGGCCCATTAAGATAATCCAAGATAATCTCTTCATCTTCAGATCTTTATTTTAATCACGATTATGAAGTCTCTTTTGCCATATGAGGCAATATTCACAGTTTGGATGATTAGGATGTGGGTCTCTTCAGGGCCATTAATCAGTTTACCACAGTGCTGAAAGCCACAATCTAAATTTACCTGTTTAGTATTTTTCAGCTGCATGTGCTACTTTCCAGTACCATCTAGATGACCCAATCGGTCACTTTGAGTTCACATATTACTAAATATACTGGTACCAAATATTAGCAAATTAATATGCCACCTTTCCCAAGAAACATATCCATTTTATTAGTTGACTAGAGAACTTGATTCCTTACACCACTGATATGACTCTAAAAGCAAGAGTATCAGGAATCACATCCAGGTAATTGAGTCCTTGCTGTTATTTTCAAGCTGTGTTGTTCTTGGGCTATATGATTTTTAAAAAATAAACATATCTTCTTTTAGTGGAGAATGGCTAATGAAGTTATTTCCTAATATTCACTTAAATAGGCATAATCTTGAATCACTGAATGTTGCTGAGAATTCCAAGTTTGCAGTAGGGAAAATCATTGATAACTTGCTAAGATCTTTGATGACAGACAATAACAAAGTTTCAGGGTTTGCAAACCATCATACAAAGCATTATATCTGAGAAGATAAAACTATGGAACCTAAATATCCAGGAATAATGGAAATAAACAGATCATAAACAAGGAGAAAATGCTGAAAATTAAACATAAAATATGCTTTGTATATATTTAGAAATATTAGTAACTTTAATAAGATTGCCATTGAAACAGGGTGAAATTCAAACTAAATGGCTGATATAATCTCATGTTGAAGGACTTGGAATTTTAGCTTTTCCCTTTAGTTCTGACCAGTTCTTTTGATCACGTGTAAGCAGCATGTGCCCTAGGCTACTTCTGGAATTGTTTGAACTTGACCACCATGGATGCCACAGGGGCTGATGAGGAAGGGAAGCTCTTTAAAAATTTACAAGGTGACGTGAGTTGTAGCAGCTCTTTATTTAAGATGAATGGAAAATTTTAAATTTAATTGCTTTCTCAGGAAACTAACTTTTGAGATGGCAATTGCAGCAAATCAGAGGTTGGTGTTACTGGATGCCACTCAACCAGTGAAACTTCAATGTCGGTCCTCTTTTCACTGAAAGTTAAAAAACTGCTGGCAAATTTGTGTTTCAAGTATTTTGACAACTTTTTAAATGTTTGAAGTAACACAGGTGGCTTATGCAACAGAGGGATATCTGTGTTATTGTGGACATTCTTAATAAGCTTGAATATAAGAAGTTTATATTAGGTGATAGTTTCCTAAACTATCCTACATTTGGCCTGCATTTGTAAAAGCAACACCACCCTTCTTACAACATTATCATCTGAGAAATATTTTGGCTATCACAAATACTATCCTGAAAGTAATAATTCTACAAGCACTAACTGCTATGAAAATTTAGCAAGTAATCTGGAAATTATCATCCAATCACAAACTGCCACAATAAAAATATACTACGGGAAAAGTATAGAACAAAGTGAACAAAGTACTACCAAGGATTACCTTGTTGCAGGAGACAAAGGGGTGGTATTCATATATATATGTATATATATACACACATATATACATGTATATGTGAGTATATATATAATTTTATATATGTATATGCATATATATATATATAATTTTTAAAGAATTATTACAACTAGCATGTGGTTCTTTTGTCATTTAGAATATAGATTTAAGAAATTAGCAAAGTTCTCTTTTCAAAGAAAAGTTATTTTTTAAATCTAATTGTGAAAATTAGTAAAGGAAACCTCCTTAAAAATGGAGTTTGGAATTCAAGCCCCACGTTGGGCTCTGTGCTGACAGCTTGGAGCCTGGAGCCTCCTTCAGATTCTGTGTCTCCCTCTCTCTGCCCCTTCCCGCTCATGCTCTGTCTCTGTCTCTCAAATATGAAAAAATGTTAAAAAAAAAATTAAAAAAAAAATGGAGTTTGGAAGCCCTGAAGGGGGCACTCTCATGCACATACCATTGCTTGTAACCTAAATAACTAGCAGAAAGAAGACAAGAATTGTTTTGACAAGGAAGATCATTTTTTACACTGGAATTTTATCTCCTGCTTTTAAGAAAAAGAGGGAAGATCCCTCCCTACCCCAGCAACAACGCACTAACCACCACTTGCAGCCAGTGAGAAGCCCCCATCACTTCAATGAAGCCCCCACCACCTCCCCAATTTCCTCCTGAAGCCTAACAAAAGCTGACTTTTCCTCTGTATCTTTGGACTTGCCTGTGGTTTACCACAGTTTGCATGCCCCAAATTGTAATTCCTCTGCTATTCCAAAATAAACCCATTTTGCTGGTAAAATAACTGGCTGGTTTACTTTAAGGTCATCACTATGATTCCTTCTGTACTATCTCCTTTGATTTTTGATCCATGACAAGATTTTGAAACATTTAAGTAGGAAATTTAATAAACAGATTTTCAGGGGATAAACTTTCCTTATACTAACGGGGTTAAAATTCTTCAGTCACTTGGAAATGAAAGACTAATCACTTAGGACGTAGGTAAAGCTGGCTTTTCATTAATGGAGAGAGAAATAGTCTGAAATACAAAAACACCCACCATGAAGATCAAGAAATCATCTCTTAATAAAGAACTGTAAGGATAAAATAGAGTTTTTCTGAAGCAAAAACTGTTGACTTCATTATTTCTACTGCTGGTTACACAGTTTGAGAATAAAGTGTGTTCTTTTTGCCAATCAATATTAAAAAATAATAGCCTAGAAATGGTTATGCTACCAAAAGTAGAAACAGCAAGAAAAAATGTAGTGTTTTTCTCTGTGTCTTGCTTAGTTTTCATATCAGATGGGTAGATACACTAAGTCAAGTGGCGTGGCCAAGACCGGCAGCCATCAAAGGGCACTGCTAAGGCTTGAAACTTAGACCTGCCAGTATCTTATATTGCTTTTATAATAATCAAATATTCACATTTTATTTTAGGAATCCAACTTGGCAGTACAGTATAAATGAAACAATTCAATTCGCTATTTTCTTTAATAAATAAAAGGTGCCTCAGATTAATCCTCAAAGAATATGGCCAAAAAGGATTAAGGCTACTCCCTTCACAGTTATTATTGGTTGTATTTCTGTCTATGATAGAGAGAGCTCATAATCACATCTGCTACAACCCTAAGACTGTTCATTTTAAGGAATCTACAAACAAATTGCTCATATCTGTCACTTGGTAATTGGAAATGGATTCTTATAGAAGCTAATGCTTAAGTCACTGTATACAGATTATTACTGACATTAAATAGAGATTTTCATCTGCTTGTTCTCAGGGCTAAAAATGTCTAAGAAACATGTTCTTTCTATTTCTAAGGTGAAACTAGATAACCATATAGTATAACCATTATTAAATACAAATTCCAAAATGTGTAAGAACCTTTTTTTTTCTTTCGATATCACCTCTTCTTTTCTGGCAATTAACACCCAAATTAGACTGTTATCACATTTACCAAGTTACTGTCATGATAAAAGTTTATTTTTACCTGTTTTTATTTTTCTTCACTTTGTCTGCTTTTTAAAAACCTACCTTTGGCTAAAATATATTTGACATGATTTCAGAAGTCTGGACCAAGTACATATTGAAAATAAACATAAGAAAGAGAATAACCAGAAGTTTATAGTTATTAATTACAAATTACTAATATTTGCTTAACCACTTAAATTGGCCAAATTTAACAATGGCTATTACACAAATGGCTAAACTAGAAGGAAGAGAAGAGTAGCTACTTACTCATATTTACTGTTCCCCAAATATGTATCTGATACCTCACACATTGAGATATTATGGGGTGGTTAAGTATATAGATGCTAGATTTAAACTTCATGGGTCTTCTTTTCACCTCTGTCCTTTTCTATCTATGTGACTTTTGGCAAATTGCTCAAACTCTCTGTGTCTTGGTGTTCTTCGATAGAATCCATCTGTATTTTATCTGTAGATAAGCACATTATGTTCTTTATAGAGTTCTCATAAAGTTCATAAAGTATTTAGACCAGTGCTTGATATACAGTAAACACTCTTATCATTAGAGTATATTTGCTTCTCTAGTTTGAGCATTTGACACAGAGTTTCCAATAAAACACTTTGATATCACTCCTCTTTCTCATTCTATTCTTAGTTCCATAATAGCTTACATAGTCTTAAAAAGTTAATATATGTGTTATATATATCTATATCTATATACACATATATAGATATAGATATATATGCATATGTATTTTTAAATGAATCAAATAAACAGGAAAGAGAATAAGTAGCCTATCTGGTAGCCTTTGCCTGGTAGAATTACATGATCCGATGAATTTGTTATAGATTGATTCATTTAACAATTAATGTGGGCCTAGAATAACAACAGACTAGGTGGATGCATAGACAAATATGTTGGCTTTGCCCTTTAGAAAATTATAGTGGTGAGCTAGACATGAAGTTCATGATTTCTATGTGACAAGTGGTATTATAATTGTATCCCAAAGATGTTCCAGGAGGAGAAACTTCCCAATCCAGTTTTGCAGGCATGGGGGATGGAAGAAGAAAAGAAGATGATGTATGGGTTGAGCTCTGAAGGACGGTAGTCAGGTATTAAATAGTTCAAAATATACCAAGACTATGTGTGTAGCCCAGGAGATGAGAAAAAGATATGGCAAATTCAATATGACAGGAGTGTTGAGTGATTGGAGACAGAAGAGGCTGAGCATGTAAGGCAGCCACAGAGCACCTGGTATTAGGCTTACACTTTATCAGAAGGTGTTGGGGAGATTGATGTATTAGTCAGGATTCTGCAGAGAAACAGAAAATATAGATATGAATACTTATATCTATGTCTCTATACCTATTATCTCTATTATCTATCTATCTATCTATCTATCTATCTATAATGTATTATCTATGTACATATGTATGTATGTATGTATGTATGCATGCATGTATCTATTTATCCATCTATCTATCTAATCTATCAAAATAGAGATAAAGAGAAAGCTGAAAACTCATGCAGGCAAGGTCTCTATGTTTAAAGCTTGAAGAGAATTCCTTTTTCTTCGCAAAATCTTTCTTTTAAGGCCTTCAACCAACTGGATGAAGCCCACACACATTGCAGAAGGTAAAGTGCTTCACTCAAAATCTACTGATTTGAATGTTAATTACAACTTAAAAAATATTTTTACAGCAACATCTAGAGTATTATTTTATCAAACAACTGAGCACTGTAGCCAAGCCAAGTTGACCCATAAATTAACCATTATAGGCGACACTGAAGTTTTAGTCAGGAGAGAGAAGGTGAGTTTTTTGTTCCAGAAGTTAACTTTGAGGATGAACCCAGGGAAGAAAGAGCATATATGAAGATGGGAGGTATCTCCCTAGGAAGATGATGCATGAATACAGATGAGAGATGACACTGGATTGTTCCTGTTTTGATCAAGAGGACTATCTAGGAGTTTGAAGGATGTAAAGGAGGCAAGATTAACAAGAGTGGGTGAGGATTACATATTTGATGTAGAAGGTAACAAAAGGAAGGCATCAAGAATAACCACTATCCTTCCATAGTTAATTTGAGTTTAAAATGGAAGGCTTTCTATTCTTTCTTTGTCTTTAAAGCAAAGACAAACCACTGCTAATTTCCAATTATAATTATCCCCCCAGAAATCTTAATCTGCAATATTCATCCTCTTCTGAATAGCGTTCTTCTGAAGTCTCTTCATTTTAATTCATTTGTTTTTCTTGGTGAATTAAAAAATTTTTTTAATGTTTATTTATTTTTGAGAGAGAGAGAGACAGAGCATGAGCAGGGGAGGGGCAGAGAGAGGGAGACACAGAATGTGAAGCAGGCTCTAGGCTCTGAGCTGTCAGCATAGAGCCCAACATGGGGCTCGAACTCAGCAACCATGAGATCATGGCCTGAGCCCAAACCAGATGCTTAACTCACTGAGCCACTCAGGTGCCTCAAGGCACCTGATTCTTGATTTCAGGTCATGTCATGATCTCATGGTTCATGGTTCTGAGCCCTGTGTCAGGCTCTGTGCTCACAGTGCTGAGCACAGCTTGAGATTCTGTCTCTCTCGCTCTCTCTGTCTCTCCCCAGCTCATTCTCTCTCTCTCTCTCTCTCAAGATAAATAAAAAAACTTTAAAAAAGAGAGAGAGAGAGATAATTTTATCTTCTGTCAGGCAAAATATAATTTAACACCATAATGATACAACCTCCTCAGCGTCATTAGGCTACTTGATAGAGGATATGATTAATGCCTATGTAGACTCATTAATTACAGGACTCTACTCAAAACAGTAGGAACAAAATCCTGTTCACTAGTAAACAGAATTGTAGTAATGACCTATTAGTTTAAGAACAGTGAATAGATAGTTAGAAATGTGATTTCACTTGATCTAGAGTAATACGTGATAACTCACTGACAAATTCAGAATGCTATTAGGTCAGTTGATACTGTGGCTTGGAGTAGTCTCATAGGAACGATATATTTGTCAAAATATTCATTAAAATAACTATAATGAATGAAGCAAAAAACATATCTAAAGCTAACTTTTGGAATGTAACTAACTACAATAATGTTAAGCAAGTGTTTTCACAGTTTAATCATATTTGGAGACTAGAGAATTAGCATTTTCATTTTAAAACTGTAATCATGCTAAAATTCGAGGAGTGTAACATTTTACACCTTTTACTGATGTTTAATACTAAACAAAGAGAGGCAAAAATATCTCTTAAAGGTTAAAAATGAAGATTTAACCTATTCATAAAGACATACATGGAGATGAATAATTCATTTCAGATAGTCTGCTCTTTTCTTTTACTAATATTTAATAATACCAAGAATTGACATAAAGTCTCTTTAAAGATCTAAATAATTGAAATACGAATTTTTCATATTTGGGGTTCAGTATGGCCAAAACACTGTGACTTTAAAACTCTAGGGCATATGGATCCTGTGAGTTTAATCCTGAAAAATCAGTGTGCTTCTCCAACATTCGTTTCTAAATAAGAAAGTACAACTAAAGTATACTCTATACTCTAAATAAGAAATATAGAAATAAGAAATAGACTACAAATAAAAAAGTAAACCTTAGTGATTATTTTGAAAGTTTATTTATTTATTTTTGTTTATTTATTTTTAAGAGAGAGAATGAGCAGGGGAGCAGCAGAGAGAGGGAGAGAGAGAGAATCCCAAGCAGGCTCCAAACTGCTGATGCAGAGCCCAATGCGGGGCTTGAATTCATGAACCGTGAGATTATGACCTGAGCCGACACCACCAAGAGTAGGATGCTCAACCAACTGAGCCACCCAGGTGCCTCAGCCCTAGTGATTATTACCCAAGTGTTAAAATAAGCAACTGCTATCTATTTGAATAGGGAAAATCATTCAAGTGTCACAATGGCAAATAAGAGTCTCTGGTAGACTAATGTTGATTATTGTACAAAAACATTTGACATAGATATTTAATGTTTCTCACAGTAAACTTCTGGAATGGGATTTTAATTTTCATTTTACAGTGGAATAAAGCTTGAGTGGTAAGGCATCCTAACAGTGTCCCACCACTCAGTGTGAAGACAAAGAAAACCTTAGGATATTTTCTACCAAACTGCATTGACTTCATATTAAAGAGGAAATTTCAATAGAGTTGATTTTACACCCACAAAGAGCCAAGACATTTTTAGGCCAAATTTTAATTGTAGAAGAAGAGGTAGGGCACAGTGAGCCGCTCTAACAGGTGAGGCAGCAAGTTCAGTGAAAAAGAAAATGTAAGCATTGCCATTAATGGGAAAGAAAAGAAAGTTAAAAATACAAAAATTAGCTATGGAAATATTCCAATCATTTGTGCCTCTTCTTTCGAAATTAAAGACTTTAAGCCAGTAATTACAACCTCATTCAAATAATTCTAATCTTTGATAACCTACTCTTAAGTAAAATTTATGATGTTAAATGAATTCTCTTCTTTAAGAAGCATCTGAAATTACAGGAACTGATCTGCTAATAATGTTAGGATGTTTTAGTATAAACAAATGTTGAGAAAAACTTGTCCTGAGACAAAAGTCTAGATTTAGAAAAAAAGATTCTTCCCCACCTATTTACAATGAGTATTTTGAAAGAAGCTCCAGGAAAGAAAGAAATCTTTTCTTCGCATACTTCTCTTTTGTATTTTGAAGTTTCCTGCATGGGAATAGCTCAATTGTCAGGAATGGCTTAGGATAACACATGACATACTAGAGATAATCAAATCACCTTGAATTTTTTTCTTTAAATGTTTTTAACATTTATTCATTTCTGAGAGACAGAGCAAGCGGGGTGGGGCAGAGAGAGAGAGGGAGACACAGAATCTGAAGCAGGCTCCAGGCTTGGAGCTGTCAGCACAGAGCCCGATGCAGGGCCCGAACCCATGAACCTTGAGATCATGACCTGAACCAAAGTCGGACGCTTGACCAACTGAGACATCTAGGTGCCCCTTGAATTTAATATACTTTCTGTCTGTGTTCCTTGATCAAGTTATTGGTCACTCTGTACTACAGATTATTAATTTACAATATGGAGTTTGGGATACATACCCTGACAGGTTGTTCTGAGTACTAAAAATAGACGAAGGGTATAAAAAGTCTTGATATGAGATCTGACTCGTTCTAAGAGCTGAAAATGCAGAATGTGCTTTGGACTTGCCAAGAAAGTGGGAACATTAAAGTTGGCAGTCTGCCAGGACTGGGGTGGTCCTTTCAATTGCTGCTCTCCTTTTCAATGACTCTTACCCATTTTCTTCTTAGCAGATTCCTTATCTAAGAACCACATGCTTCAAAATCACCTGGACTGTCTCGGCCCCACCTCACATCTAAGTAATTAGACTCTCTGGATCAAGGAGAAAGAACACAAAACGTTAAAGCTGGATATCAGATTTTGGTACTCATTTATGTCACTTTCTCAGATTTTAGGAAAGTTAATTAAATATTCAGAATCACTCTCTCTACTCTTATATGTATTTTATCATTTCTAATGAGGGTTAACAAAGTATGTGATAGTGGTTGGTAAAGTATAAAATAATACAAAATTGAAATTCTCTTTATGGTTGAAAACTGCTATTATTGGTGTTAAACCAAAATGGAGGCTACTCTCAAGGGAACCACCTATAGTCACATAATCAAAAGTTAAACCATGCTGATTTCCCCTAAGGGCTAACTCTGAATTTAAACAAAATCTAAGCTTTCTTCATGTCCGTGGAATTTTGCAGCTTCCTCACCAATCAGCTACACATAAATAAGCTCAATCAGAGCTACTACCTTAATAGAAATGTAAGTATTTAGTAACCAATCACAATTGAAAACAATACACTTCCTCATTTGCTCTTTATAAACTGAGCTGTAACCTGCTGAGAGCCCAGCCTCTCATCACTTTCAGTTTTGAAGTCTCCCTATTCTTAGAAAGTTTGTTTCCCGCTCAATAAAATATTCTTTTCAGGTAAATCTCTCTCAATTTTCTTTTGACATTGGGAAATCGATGTCTTCTTGAGTTTGACATATTTTAGGTTTTACCATCTTGTCCTCTCTGCTTTCCAGAGTTTAAGAAAGTGAATTTTCTATTTTGAGTTTGGCTACCCCACATGGTACAGACTGTATCCGTCTTCATCTAGAAGCAATGAAAATGGGAAAGTTACTCAGAATCATCCCCTCTTCCATGTTTTTACTCCCTTCAAGTGTCTGGCAGCTCTCCACTGCCTTCAGGCAATTTTTTGAAAAGCTCTTCAAGAGCTTTTAATTGTTCTGTTTTGGAAACTGATATGCATGCAGTCTTAATAGTAGTGGAATGCTAGTAAAATCCTTATTCATTGAACTGGTTCCAGAGAAATTCTTTGATACTGGTTTTCTAAAACTGCCACAATTTAGGAAGGAAACTGGGGAGTCACTGCTGCATCTGCTTATCTGGAGACTAAATGTTGCTGCTAATACTGTATTGCCAAAGGGAAATGTCTAGTCTGTCTCTCTGCGTCATTAGTTTAAAAATTTGAGATATTTGGATACAATATCCAGGGCAGGGCATCTGGTAAACTGAGCCCAAGTTAGCGCTTACCAGGTGCTAAGAAATTAAGTGTCTGGAATGTTTGTCTCTCAATAAAACTTGTCTAGTGGGAAGTTTTCCTGCATCTAAACAGTAGCTTCCATGCTGGGCACCCACAGGATTTCCAAATTTCTTCTACTAAACAAGAATAATATGGCTTTATTCATTTAAATGACCAATTAAAAATTATACAAGGTAAGGCCAAATTCTATTCTAAAGCAAACATTTTTTAACTGGAAGAAAAAAAAATATGTTGATTATAGAAAACTTGAGAAATGCAGAAAATTATTTTAAAAAGCAGAAATATAAATTATCTGTTAATATAACCTAATCACATGAATCCTTTAAAAATAGAAAGTTTTTGGGGCATCTGGGTGGCTCAGTTGGTTAAGCATCTGACTTGGTTTTGGCTCAGGTCATGATCTCACAGTTTCATGAGTTCCAGCCCTGCATTGGGGTCTGCACTGGCAGCACGGAGCCTGCTTGGGATTCTCTCCCTCTCCCTCTATCTCTGCCCCTCCCTCACTGGTGCTGTCTCTGTCTCTCTCAAAATAAATAAATAAACATTAAAAAATAATAAATATAGAGAGTTTTCTTTGGCTGGTAACAGAAGGACACATTAAAGAGATTCAAAGTGTGAGAAAGATTTGGCATGAGAGGATATATCATTGCCGGCTTTTAAGAAGGTGGGGCTGAAACAGAAGGGACCCCAGAGCTATTCCTATGAGCTGAGGGTGACCCTTGGCCAACACCCCACAAGATAATGAGGATCTCACACTATAGGAAATAAATATCAAGGAAATTGATTCTGTTAAAACCTGAATGAATTTGGATTCAAATTCTTCCCTAAATCCTCCAGAGAAAATGCCAGTGCTGTCAACACTTTGATTTTGGCCTTTGAAACCCTAAGAAGAGAACATAGTTGTATTGTCAGGTGGGCTTGAGCGGTCTGAGGCTCTGGGACTTCAACCCAGCCCACCCAAAAGATGTCGCTGACAGCTCTTGGTCTCATCAGGAGAAAGAATTCAAGAGAAACACAGCACAGTGGATGAGCAGTACAAACAGAAAAGTTTATTAAAGGGAAAATAGCTCTTGAGAAGTGAGAACAGACGAGCTCAAGGGAGGACTGTGCACTGGGGTTTGGTCTTGATGGTTCATTGACAGTTGTTAACAAGGCAATGGAATATTCATTACCTGGAACAAACATTTCTTGAAAGCAGGTGGTCTCTTCTAGGAATGCGGGTTACCTGCCTTTCCTTCCTTTTTTGGTCAGGAACTTCCGGCCTACTTTGTCACCCATTTTGGACCTATCTGGTTTGGTCAACTTTCTTGTGGTTTCCTTTTGGAATGCTGCCAGGACAGGCCTCTGACTTTCTCATGGTTGGCCATGACTTCCTCCTTGCTGGTCTCCAGGCATCCTATTGGAACCTAACTAACCGCCCACTCCAACTGTTGAGCTTACTTCTGACCTACAGAACTGTGAGATAAGGAGCAGGTGTTTTAAACTGTTAAATCTGCGGTAATGTGTCACGGACAAATAGAAAACTAACACAGGAGACTTGCTTTACACAATGTTTTTCAAATTTTAACATTCATCAGAATCAACAATATCTTTATTTTATTCCAAAGCTCATATTATTTCCTCTTTTTCATTATACTGGTGAAGAATGGCATTTCAAAACAATGTAATTTATTGCGGTAGGTACAAATAAACTTCCTAGAAATACTCCACTAAGGCCAAGCTTTTTAAAAAAGGAACAATATTACATAACATGCTAACCATATGCTTTTTGAAAAATCCTATTTCAAATATAATTAATTTATTAATAATCTTGTATTTCTCATATCCTCCCTCTATAGATTCATAGATGAATAATTATTAAGAAAGATTTATCATCATGCATTATTTAATGTCATCTCATTCATATTATTTTATAATTCTGAAGAAATTAAAAATGTAGAACTAAAGCATAATGGAAAAGATAATAGAAATCCACTATTAATATCATGTAACCAAAGGTAGTGATATTTATTGTAACCCAACACTTCCTAGCTCCAAACCTATTTCAGATGTCCTGTGTCAAGTTTGATGAATTGGGAGATTAATATAATAGGATTCATATGGTCTATATCTGATCACCAAAACACCCTGGATACATTTTCCAGCTATATAACTACAGGCAAGTAATCTGTTTTATGCTTATTTCACTCAGTATGATGTGGAAAATAACATTTGCCCACATGGAAAGTTTATTGTGAAGATCAAATTTATGATTGAATAATATATCAACTGAATAATTAATGTAAAAATAAATTATTTGATGTCTACCACATGCTAGGTTTTGTGCTGGTCACGGGGGCTACCTTGGGAGATTCGGTAAAGCTTTCTGAAGTAATTTTTGAACTAAATTTTAATTACTGAATAAAACTTAGTGAGGCAAACATCCAGTGATAAATTATAGCAAGATATTTGTGGGAACATAAGCATTTCACTATTGCCATCCTAAAATGTGAGAAAGGAAGCAGTGTTTTGTGAGGTGCAAACAATAGGTTTAACTTTAAATTATTTTTACAATACCTTCCAAAGCTTTTAAAGTGACATACTTAACTCAATATATTTTCTTACACAAAATAAGGAAATAGTCAGAACTGTGGGAAAAGATAGGTACAAAGAATTTTAATATAACAAATATACTAAAATTTGGAAAGGTATACTCAGATATCTTAAACCATTGAGTACAGTACACTAATATGGGAACATTGAAATGTTTTCAAAAATATTTAGCAGGATTGGAAAGTGCTCACAATTATAATGTTAATATTAAGATGTAGACAACAGGGACACCTGGGTGGCTCATTTGGTTGAGCAACCAACTCTTGATTTTGGCTCAGGTCGTGATCTCACAGTTATAAGATCAAGCCCTACATCCGTGCCCATGTGTGGAGCCTGTTTGGGATTCTCTCTCTCTCTCTCTCTCTCTCTGTCTCTGTCTCTGTCTCTGTCTCTCTCTCCCTCTGCCCCTCCCTTGCTCATTCAAGTGTGCATGCTTTCCTCTAAGGAGGATAGTAATTAAAAAAAATGTTTATTTATGGATAGCAAAATTCTCATAAAGAGAAGCATCTAAATGCTCACTGTTTTGCCTGGCAGAATATTTTTTTTTATGAGCAAACATAATACTAACCATGTGTTTTATATCTAGTAAATGGGATTACAGATGTCTAGATTTTCTTCTCATTTCTTGCCTTGTTAAAACATCTGTCATTGTAAGAAAATTTTAGAAAAAAAATCAAGAATAAAAATATAATCAAAGAGAAATTAGACTAATGAATATAAAGTGCCTAAGACTGGTTAACATGAGCTATGAGCGCAAGGAAGAAAGAGCTAATTAGTTTTTGGTAACTTAATTCAAGTTTAATGATCTTAAAAGCTTCTAGATTATTGGATTAATATTATAGCAACATGAAAATGATGTCAACTGGGAGTGCATATCATGTACTATAATAATCCTTCAATGTAATTCTAAACATTTAAGCATTTCATGCAAAAATAGGAGATTATTATTCTAAAATTTGAACATACTAAAATATTACATTTAGGACAGGGATATAGGAGGTGAAATAAAATTCTTTTTAGTCCATTATTCAAAACACATTACCAAGACTGGTAAAATTACTCAAGACATGTTTATTCAGTTAATTGGTGAATGAATGAATGTATGCATCATTTGGGGGACAAACAAAACAAAACAAAAACAAACAAAATTAAAGAGAAAAAATAAAAAAAATAAAAATACAAGCTGAGATAAAAAATGCTAAATTAATGTAACATTATTTAACTGGTTGACTATATTTTAATACAGCAGGAAGAATCAATTATAAAACTCTACAAGGTAGAGAATCTAGCTAGAACTTAAAGTATAATGTTAGGCATTGGGTTTATGGATGAGTGGACTAAATAGAAAGTTATTTAGGAAGGACTAGGCTTAGGACTTCATTGAATTAGACAGATCTGGGATTTGCTACAATTTTCACACTGTATTATTCACTCCCATTACAGAAAAGCTATTTCCACATGGAAAAGAAGCAGATGCTCCAAAGGGAAAAGTGGTATCTACCACAGAAAATGTTTGATAAATAGTTGGCTCTTCTCACTTCTTCACTATCACCATGTCAACAAAATTTACAGTTAAAAATATAATTGCAGGCTATGGAAAGAAAACATAGGCTATAATGATCCACTAATCCTTGACACATACAACTTCCCAGGCTATCTTGAGGCTGTTTCCTCTCCAGTACCAAAAAGTCACAGTGAAAGAGTAAGACAACCATAAAGCTCATAGAAGGAAAGCCAACATGATATAAATCACTTTGGAAAACCCTAAGACCAATGATGACAGACTCTGGACAGCATTTTTTAAAAACAGAAGCTGATGATAATAAATTGGGACATGTTGCTAATGCAGTCAAGAGCAAAACAAAGAGAATAATAGAAGATTTTGAGGGTCAAAGGTTTTTTATTTCCCATTTCTAATCTAAAGTTGATAATAGTAAGTTTATTTGCAAAATGTGCAATGCCTACAAATTTAAAAAGACCTGTTTTGGCACATTTTCTATACCTAAAATAGTGTCATTATATTTGCTTATTATTGCACTCCTAGAAAAACAGGAAACATCAAGATTTGTTGTGTTCTGTCTTAAATTCTTAAAATAAATCTTAAGCAGTTTTGCTATTATACAATCCTATAGTTTATTTTCTTATTTTGCTATTCCTTCCACTGGCTGAATTTCTATAATCTCTGGTGTTTTTTTTTCTTCCTTTTAATAACTCAACTTGCTATCATTGATTATGTTTTCTTTATTTCTTTAAAGCTTACAAAAATGTGTGACACCTGGAGATCTGTGTTCACAATCCATAGGTATTACTTGGTTTTTATTGTTTGGAGTCTGAGGTTACTGGTCTATTTGAATGTTCACAATCTATCATAAAACTGTGGTTTCATAAAAATCTATGTAGAAACATCATGGTAGGTTTCCATAACTTACCTTAAATAAATGTTAATTTGAGGAGAATTATGATTTATTAAAGACCACATCACCAATATTGTACTAACACCTTCAGGGCTATAGAATGTTGAATCTGGGAATTGATATGTGTATTATTACATGATTTTAGATAGAGTTCAAAGAGTTTAATGTTATTTCTCCTTTTTCAGTACTCACTTCTGAAGAGACTGTGTTGATTTTAAACTTTAGTTGCAAACATAAGATGTTTTGGAAGCTCAAAGGATGAGGTATATAATTCTGTAGATGGCTGTAAAATGTCCAACATGATTCACCAAGGAAAAATTTTGAGCTTGTCTGGAGACACATCTTGGGAATAAGGAGGAATTCTGATGGACATTTATTCTTTCTACAGATATTATTATGTACTTGACATATAGTGAGTGTAGAACCCTTAAAAAAGCAAAGAATGATTTCTGCCTGTTTGTAACTTACAGTCTATAGTAAAGAAAGGAATTACCAGCCAAGGGAACAGCATAATTAAAGGCACAAGTTGTGAAACAAAATTATTAGGAGAAATGGAAATGATTTGTAATGGCTGGAATAGAGTATATGTGGGTGAGAGGAACAGAAGAAAAGATGAGAAACATATTCAGAACCATACAACTCGTACTGTGAAACCCTCTTTAAAAATTCTAAATTACTGAAGAATTTGAGTAACTAAGAATAGATATTTACTATATGAAGTTCTGCCATGTGGTATTTCTTGTACATTATCTTGCTTTAGTATTTATATTTCCTAATGGATACAAAACATTCAGAAAATATATTTTTTAAATGTTATTTATTTATTTACCAAGAGATGAACACTTAACTGAGCCATCCAGGTGCCCCCAGAAAATATTTGATAAAAGAGTAATACTTATGACTTTCTAAATTACTTCTTATAACATTCATGAGATCAACCAATACTAAATAGGATTTTACTAAATGTAAATGATTGCATAATTCTGAGTTTTCAAGAACTGAATAAGTTTACTGGTTAGTTTTTCTAAATAATGTACTGTGTTGAAAATAATTGGTAGCATTTATTGAGTCTTTCTGTGTGTCAACATTGAGCAAAGGACTTTACATGTGTTAACATGAATACCTACAACAATGTTACAAGGTATGTACTATCAGTCCTATTTTGGAGAGAAGAAAACTGTGCTCCAAAGAAATTAGGTAACATAAATAAGTACTAGAGCTGAAAATCAAACTCTGCATCAGGCTCGAATTTACACACACACACACACACACACACACACACACACACACAGGACCACACACGTTCTCTCTGTTTTATTCCACCATACTGCCTTTCACTCTGATTTACAGAACTTCTATTTCTTGAAATTTAGAAGATTTAGAATACCTTATTTTTCTTGCAATTGCTTTAGCAATTATAATGGTTTAGGCTTTGGCAAACTATGAGTGAGAATATGTCTTCATTGATGGTATATTATTTTTTTTCTCTCTGAATCTCTCTAGTTCAAGCTTCTGAACTATATTTGCACAGGAATTACATAACACATTCGTGCAATCCCTATAGTTCCTAATTAAGGTTAATTCATTTGGAATGACTCCGTACTTTGAATCTGAACTTTAAAAACAACAACAAACTTGCTTATTTTTGCAAATTCCCTATTGTGCATCAAAGTTCTTCTCTAGTATAAAATAAACACTGTTGGTTTATTGGTCAAAACATTATCTCTTGACTTTTTTGGTAACGCTTTTAGATGTTGGGGATTTCAGTTTTATTCAAATTGTATGCTCTAACTCTACAACCTGAAATGAAGTTATATGCCTCAAATATTAGAAAAAAATGTTCTGTAACACCTTTGTTATTTTTTTTTTTTTGTCTCTTATACCTTTTTCAAAACTACATCAATCACTATGTACATCAAAGGCATTCTGTACCGGGGAACTCCCAACACAATTCTAAATAATCCTTAAATTATCAGGGATAAAGGGAACTCTGTCTAAATCTTAACATGGCATATATACATTTTTTTCACAGATTCAGTAGTTAGGAGTGGGTGCTATGTGTAGATTAGATTTCAATTCACTCATCATGACATATTTGATATTTTTATTCTTTTGAATCTGTTCACTATTCAGTATCAATGAATCTTACTTACCTTTCTTTTTCATTAGAACACTTATGAATGTGAAATTATTATTTACCCTTTATCTGTGATATTTTCTTGAATAAGATTACATGAAAGCAAAGTAAATGAAATGAAAATGCAAAATGAAATGAAGATCTTTAGATATTATATTTTTGCTTCTCTTCTGAGTATGAAAGAAAAATGTGTGAATTTGTTTTAAGATTTTTTTAATGTTTATTTTTAAGAGAGAGAGACAGAGAGAGAGAGAGAGAGAGAGCGAGCAGCAGAGGGGCAGAGAGAGAAGGAGAAAAAGAATCCCAAGTAGGATCTGTGCTAACAGTTCAGATATGGGGCTTGAACTCATGAACCATGAGATCATGACCCGAGCTGCGATCTAGAGTCATAACTGACTGAGCCACTCAGGCGCCTGTGAAAAATGTGTGAAATTAATTAAAATAATGAAAATAATAATACATACTTTACAAAAATTTATATTTTGTTACACAAATCGATAGCAAGCTCTATCAATCTATCAATCTATCTTTATCAGTATCAATTGTAAATTAAATAGATATATACAGATATATATGTGTATTGGGGATATATTTTTATCTATATAAGGGTTGTTTAATATATTAGCACAGTATAATATTTAGCGTATTTTATTTATTTATCTACCATATAGTATAATAGCCCGCTGTTAATTATAGTTAAACTGCCAAACACCACTCTATTTGCATTCATGTACGAAACTAATATGCTATTGGGAAATTAGTATAAGCTTATCAGGGCAATTCAACTCTGTGATTTCCTACATGTTTAATGGCAGTGAAGTGTAAAGAATGAGATGAAACACGAATAAATATACTTGTAGTTCCAATCCCATAGCTGACAGAAGCTTATTAAATCTGTATTTATTTTAAATTTCAGTAAAACATTAAAGACACTCTTTCACTCCTAGTCATCCTGAAATGCAGCAACCCTTAAAATCAAAGTTTCAAAACACACCTACATTATAGTCAGTGGTAATCAGAGACACAAAACATGCTTGTTAGTGTTTTTGTGCTCTGTGTATAACCTTAGAGTGTAAAGAAGACAATTAGTAAGTCATTGCCATAGTGGAAAGAACACTGAATTAGAAGGATGAACATCACAATCTTCATTTCTTATAAATGTATTGACCTAAGTTTCATTGTATTTTAAATGGGATTATTAAAACATTTGCTTCTCATGTAACAAGGTACTTTTTAGATGACTTGAGCTTCAGCCTGTGAAAGCAATTTAAAAATACGTGAAGTTGAAGCAGATTTATCCCAAGACTAAGATCAGTTATCACAGTTCTACTTAAAAATGCAGGGGCGCCTGGGTGGCGCAGTCGGTTAAGCGTCCGACTTCAGCCAGGTCACGATCTCGCGGTCCGTGAGTTCGAGCCCCGCGTCAGGCTCTGGACTGATGGCTCGGAGCCTGGAGCCTGTTTCCGATTCTGTGTCTCCCTCTCTCTCTGCCCCTCCCCCGTTCATGCTCTGTCTCTCTCTGTCCCAAAAATAAGTAAAAAACGTTGAAAAAAAAAAAAATGCAGCAATCTCCATGGAGGAGTATTTCATAAACTAATCTCTAAAAGACATAGGATAAATTTTATCAAGGACAGTTGTATTCTCTTAAAACTGGTAGTAGCTGACGTTTAATGAACAAATTAATTGTCCAAGTGTTCTCTATTTCTAACTTCATGTTATATGCAATAGCTTATATATATTACATAACATATATATTCAGGAGGAAACAGTTTGACACTGACACTTGTGGGATCTGGTTCAAGAGAGCAAAACATTTGAAAAAATACATAAGTCAAAATGAAATA
Organism: Panthera tigris; assembly: GCF_018350195.1. NCBI lineage: Eukaryota > Metazoa > Chordata > Mammalia > Carnivora > Felidae > Panthera > Panthera tigris. Next base: position 45,877,576 of record NC_056678.1, read on the forward strand.
GTTTGTTTATGGATGTCCCATTGTCCACGTAAAAGGTATTTATAACCTTTTATAAATTCTAAATCTCAATATAGTCATTTATAAATACATGCTTTTATAAATAACCAAATATCAAGGTTTAGAAGAAAAATCTAGATACAAGTCGTGTATATTGGATGAGAAGCTGATGGCAAAAGTCTAATGTAGATGACATTTTTATTTTGTGGCCAGCAAAGAAATACATAAAATGACTACTCTTCCCATCTCTGGAACATACATATTGAGATAATTATTTTTTATTAACTGTTAATGATTTCTATCAGTTTATCCTTGGATTTCCACAGCATCCTATGATGACTATAAATTTGTGTTCACAGATCCTATGTAACTCCACATTTATCTCAAAAGGTTAGGTAAAATTGGATATCGCCACTCACATAACTACCAAAACAACAAAATCAAACTATGTCCACTTTGTGGTCTAAAGTTGTTTCTCATTTAAATTTGCAAGGGATTGAATATTTTTTAAAAAAATGTTTGTTTGTTTGTTTGTTTGTTTGTTTGTTTATAGAGTGAGTGGTGGGGGAGAGAGAGACAGAGAGAGAGAGAGAATTATCCCAAGCAGGCTCCATACTCAGTTTGGAGCCCAACATGGAGTTTGATCTCAACTATGAGATTCTGACTTGAACCAAAATGAAGAGCTGGACACTTAACCAATTGAGCCACCCAGGTACCCCAAGGGATTGAATATTTTTCTTTGCTTTTTAAAAAAAAATTTGTTTGTTTTTGTTTTTATGAATTGATTCTGCTCCTTTTTTCTTTTTGATCCTCTACTTCCTATTGATAAATACATGTGAGTTAGTAGGATGTTCTTTTTAATGTTTATTTATTTATTTTTGAGGCACAGAGAGATGGAGAGAGAGAGAGAGAGAGTGTGTGTCAGAGAGAGAGGAAGAGGGAGAGAAGCCCAAGCAGGGTCCCTGCTGTTAGCACAGAGCCTGGTCTGGGGCTCAGTCCCACAAACCGTGAGATCATAACTTGAGCCAAAATGAAGAGTCATACTTAACAGACTGAGCCATCCAGGCCCCCTTTGTAGGATGTTTTATTAAAGAAATGTAATGATTTTTTGTGCAGTGTGGTAGACACTAAGACTGAACACATCATTCATTCTTTCTTCTTTTCCTAACTCAGATGCATACATACTCTCTTCTCTTCCCAGGACACAAGAATGTTGCCTTTCTAAAAGACTTAGTTTATTTACCCACCAGTTTCTTGGATCTGTGGGCTTATAAGGTTCATCATTTTGATTATTTAGCCACTATTCCTTCACATCTTATTTAAATATTTTTATCCTCCCCTATTTTTTCTTGGACTCCAATACATATGTGGTAAACTGGTATTGCCCCACAAAGAATGTCTGTCCCTTTCCTTCCTTCCCAGCCTCTTTCCTGCTCCTTTCCCCCACCCTTCCTTCCTTCTTCCTCCCTCTGTTCCTTCCTCCCTCCCTCCCTTCCTTCCTTCCTTCCTTCCTTCCTTCCTTCCTTCCTTCCTTCCTCTCTCTTTCCCTCTCTCTTTCTCTTCTTATCATCTTTTCTTTCTTTCCATCTGTTTAATTTTTTTCCCTTGCTTCAACAGTCTGGAGTTAGGCATGCTATTTTTTCAAGTTTACTTAATTTTTCTTATTCATACTCTAATCTAGTATTGAGCCTGTCTGGTAAAATTTTACTTTAGATATTGAGTTTTACAGCTTTAGAAGTTATTTTTTTTCTGGCTAAATTTATGTTTTCTTTAAATACTTCTATTTAAGATGTTTTAACATCTTTGTCTTCTATTTCTGTGGTCTTCTAAATGTCTTCCATTGCTTTTTAGGTCTCATTCTACTGACTCATTTTTTTCTTGCTTGTGGGTCACGCTTTTCTGTTACTTTGCATCTAGTAACTCTTGAAAGAATATTGCCTACCATGAATGTTGTATTATGGATTTCTAGATAGAATGTTGATTAAAAAAAACTTTTTAATGTTTATTGATTTTGAGAGAGAGACAGAGAGACAGAGAGACATGGAGGCACAGCATCTGAAAGGCTCCAGGCTCTGAGCTGGCAGCACAGAGCCCGATGCAGCATTAGAACTCACAAACTGTGAGGTCATGACCGGAGCTGAAGTCAGATACTTAACTGATTCTGAACCACCCAGGCGCCCCTAGAATGTTGATTGTTTTTTCTTTTTCCTTCTTCCTTCTTTCTTTTTCTTTCTTTTTCTTTCTTTCTTTCTTTCTTTCTTTCTTTCTTTCTTTCTTTCTTTTCTTAATGGCAGGCAATTAAGTTACTTTCAGATCAGCTAGATCACTTCTAATCTGATTTTAAGCTTAAGGGCAGGTCTAGAATAGCTTTTAATCTATGAATATCTTAGTCCTTCTTCTCCTATTACTACTGATAGGTCTAATGCTAAATGAGACAACCCTCTGCTGTATGGTCAGTACTCAGACATCTTTTAAGTTCTGAGACTGTGTGGCTGACAACTGCTCTTTCCCTGGTCTCGTGGAGTTTCACCCCATGATTTATGGTTTAGTAATCAGCAAATTTCTTATGGAGTAGCCTATGCAGATTTTTAAAAATTTTCTCTGCATAACTCTGCCCTCTTTATTTATTCTGTTCTACATATTTCAGCTGCCTCAGACTCTCCCAAGACTTCCATCTCTATCTTCATAACTCAGTATGGCTGCCATCTCTGCCTGGGGTCATCCTGCTTGTGCTGCAGGATAAAAATGTCATTAGTCAAAGGTCTGGGGGAGATTAGCAATCTTGCTTCATGTGTCCTTTTCTCCAGAATTCTTGGTCATGCACTGGTTTTTCTGGCCAGTGTCAGAAAAAGTTAGCTTTATATAATTTGTTCTGTTTTCCTTGTGTTTATGATGAGAATGCAAACAAGGCATATTTATTCTGCATGGTCATAAGTGGAAGTTCTCAAAAATATTTTATTTTATTTTATTTTTTTAATGTTTATTTTGAGAGAGAGAGAGAGAGAGAGAGAGAGAGAACACATGAGTGGAGGAGTGGAGGTGGGGCAGAGAGAGAGGGAGACAGAGAATCCCAAGCAGGCTCTGTGCTGTCAGTACAGAGTCTGATGCAGAGCTTGATTCCACAAACAGTGAGATCATGACCTGAACTGAAATCAAGAGTCTGATGCCTAATCAACTGACCCACCCAGGCGCCTCTCAAGATTATTTTAAAAAGAATTACAAATTTTGTGATTTCGTATGTTAGTATATATTTACTTAATATATATAGTAGAAAATATAGAAATTAGAAATTACTGTCAATTCACTTCTCTAAAGAAGACATCCAGATGGCCAACAGGCACATGAAAAGATTCTCAACGTCACTACTCATCAGGGAAATACAAATCAAAACCACACTCAGATATCACCTCACATCAGTTAGAGTGGCTAAAATGAACAAAACAGGAGACTATAGATGCTGGAGAGGATATGGAGAAATGGGAACCCTCTTTCACTGTTGGTGGGAATGCAAACTGGTGCAGCTGCTCTGAAAAACAGTGTGGAGGTTCCTCAAAAAATTAAAAATAGACCTACCCTATGACCCAGCATTAGCACTGCTAGGAATTTACCCAAGGGATACAGTAGTACTGATGCATAGGGGCACTTGTACCCCAATGTTTATAGCAGCACCCTCAACAATAGCTAAATTATGGAAAGAGCCTAAATGTCTATCAACTGACGAATGGATAAAGAAATTGTGGTTTATATACACAATGGGATACTACATGGCAATGAGAAAGAATGAAATATGGCCTTTTGTAGCAATGTGAATGGAACTGGAGAGTGTTATGCTAAGTGAAATAAGTCATACAGAGAAGGCCAGATTCCATATGGTTTCACTCCTATGTGGATCCTGAGAAACTTAACAGAAGACCATGGGGGAGGGGAAGGAAAAAAAATGGTTAGAGAGGGAGGGAGCCAAAACATAAGAGACTCTTAAAAACTGAGAACAAACTGAGGGTTTATGGGGGGTGGCAGGGAGGGGTGGGTAGGTGATGGGTATTGAGGAGGGCACCTGCTGGGATGAGCACTGGGTGTTGTATGGAAACAAATTTGACAATAAATTTCATATTAAAAAAATAAATTTAAAAAATTACCATCAATTGAAACAAGCATCATTGATTTATTATAGTGTACATTGATTGCAATGGTGCATTTACGACTTCCCTAATTAACAAGATTAAAAACAACTTAAAAAACCACAAGATTCAATAATAGTTTAATTTGATTTATACCCCTCATCCCACACTTTGTGCTCTTATTGCCATATTTTACTTTTAAATATTATTATTTCATTAAACCGTTAATATTCTCTTATATTTGTTTTCATTTTAATCTTTTTCTGTGTTCTTGACTTCTAGCAATTTTGTGCTTTCATCTGATGTTACTTTTTCTCAGCCTGAAGAACTGTCTTTAATAATTTTTATAGTGCTTTTTTGTCCTCAAAATGTCATTATTTCACTTTCAGTTTTGAAGGATTTTTAAAATTGGTTATAGATTTCTAGATCAGTAGATTTTTTCTTTCACACAGAACTTTAAAAATGTAATTACATTGTCTTTGTCTTCCATTGTGTCTGTCGAAAACTGTGCAAAAAGTTTAATTGTTTCTGTCGAAAACTGCAAAACAAAATCTAATTAGTTTTTGAAGTAACGCATGTTTATTTTTTCTGGCTGCCTTTTTTTTCTAAGTATATATTTTTTGGAGGAATAATTTTAGGTTTATAGGGAAGTAGCAAAGGTAGTATGGTGATCCTATTCACATTTTACCCAATTTCCCTGAATGCTAATTTTTCTCATAACTATGGTACATTTGTCAAAACTAAAATATGGATATTGGCATATTACTATAACCCACACTCCACACTTCCTTTGAATTTCACCAGTTTATCCACCAATGCCCTTTTTCTGTTCTAGTATCAGATCTAAGAAACCACATTGCATTTAGTCATGATGTCTCCTTAGTCTCCTCAAGTCTGTGACAGTTTCTCAGTGTTTTTTTTTTTTTTAATGACTTGATACTTTTGATTGTCTTTTGTTTTTCCACATGAACTTTAGAATCGCAATATCTACAAACTAACTGGCTGGAATTTTGATTAAGATTTGATTAGGATTGCATTGGATCTATAGATCAAGAGAACTGATATCTTAGCAATATTGAGTCTTTTTATACATGTATATGGAATATTTCTCCATATACTTAAATGCACTTCGATTTCTTTCATTAGAGTTCTGTAGTTTTTCTCATACAGTCTTCTGTATATCATGTTAAATGTATACTTAATCATTTTCAGAGGATGCTAATATAAATGATATTGTAATTTTTAATTTCAAATTCCAAGTATTCAGTGTTGGTTTATAAGAAAGCAATTAACTTTTGTATATTAACCTTGTATCCTGGAAACTTGCTATAACAATTATTTGTTTTAGGAGGCTTTCTGTTGTTGTTATGGTGAGGGATGTTCCCCCCTAAGTTGCTGTCTTTTTTGGTGATAATAAGAAGCTCTGCTATAAGCATTCATGTAGAGAGTTTTGCATGAAATAAATTTTCGATTCACTAGGATTAAAAACTGGGAGTGAAATTTCCAGACCAAGTGATAAATGTATGTTTAGCTTTATAAGAAACTAACAAACTATCTTCCAATGTGACTGTACCATTTTTCATATCCACTAGCAATTAATGAGAGTTTCTGTTGCTCTGCATCTTTTTAACATCTTTGATATGGTCAGCAATTCTAATAAGTGTGTAGTAATATTTCATTATGATTTTAATTTCATGTTTCCTGATGAAAAATAATGTCCCAATGGAAAAAAAATATTACTTGTCATCCATCTTTTTAGGTGAAGTGCCTGATCAATTTTGCTTATTTATTTATCTTTTAAAGAAATGGGTTGTTCGGGTTGCCTGGGTGGCTCAGTCAGTTAAGTGTCCGACTTTGGCTCAGGTCATGATCTCGCAATCCATGAGTTCAAGCCCCACATCAGGCTCTGTGCTGACAGCTCAGAGCCTGGAGCCTGTTTCAGATTCTGTGTCTCCCTCTCTGCCCCTCCCCTGTGACAGACTCACACTCTGTCTCTCTCTCTCCCTCTCTCAAAAAATGAATAAAAGTTAAAAAAATTTTAAAAAATCAGTTGTTTTCTTATGGTTGAGTTTGAAAGTTCTTACTCTATTATGGATATGTTCTTTATCAGATATGTGATTTGCAAATATTTTTTGCTTATCTTTTTTTAACAGCGTCTTTTGTAAAGCAAAAGTTGTAAAATTTCATTGTCCCATTTATCATTAATTTCTTTCATGGATTATACTTTTCTTATTGTATCACCAAACCCAAGGTCATACATATTTTCTCCTGCTTTCTTTCATAATCTTTATAGCTTTACATTTTACATTTAGATATCTGATCCTCTTTGAATTATTTTTGTTTGAGTTGTGAGATAGATGCTGTTTAATTTTTTTTTTTTTTTGCATATATACATCCAATAGTTCCAACACCACTTGCTGAAGTGACTTTTCACTAATTCGTCTTTCCACGGATGTTGAAAATGAATTGACTATATTTTGTGTGTCTATTTCTAGGCTCTCTGTTCATTTTCTTTGATAAATGTGCCTTCTGCCAATACCACACCCTCTTGATTAATTAGTTTTATAATAAGCCTTAAGGTCATGCAATGTTAATTCTTCAAATTCATTCTTTTTATTCAGAATTTTTAGAAGCCTCATCTAGGTCCTTTGCCATTCTACATAAATTTTAAAATCAACAATTGATAGCTACAAAGATTTATGCTGCCATTTTGATAGGGGTTATCCTGATCTTAAAAATTGAAGCTGGGGGAATTACCTTCATTATAATCCTAAGTATTTTAATCTATGAGCACAATCTATCTTTCCATTTATTTAGATTTTCTGTAAATTATTTCATTAGTGTTTTTTAGTTTTCAACATCTTGATGCAGTACATATTTTTGATATAAAGTAATACATTTGATTTATGTATATTTACTATGCATCTTGCTACCATTCTGAACTTACTTTTTTGTCCCATTAGAATTTTTGGAAATTTCTCATAGAAAATGATGTTCTCTGTGAATAAAGAGTTTTCATTTTTCCTTTCCAATCTGTATAGTTTTGTTTTTGCTTTATAGAACTAGCTAGAATTTCAGTACAATGTTGAGTAGCTGAGAGATCCTAGGGGAAAAATATTCAGTCTTTTATTTTAAGTATGCGACCATAGGGGTTTGAAGGCACTGTATTTGGTTAAAGGAGTCCTCTTTTATTTCTAGTTTTCAGAGAGTTTAAATCATAAATAAATGTTGAACTGTTTGAATACTTTAATACTTTTTAATTTCTATTATTATGATCTTATGATTTTTTTTCTTATTTATTCAGTTAATAGGTTTAGTTAACAAGGTTGATTTTAATAATTGATTTTCAAATATTGAACCATACTTGAATACCTGGAATTAATCCTACTTAGTTCTCATGATTATCCTTTTTATGTATTTTTGGATTTGATATGCTACTATTTTGTTAAGCATTTTTTGCATCTATGTTCTTTTCTTATAGCATTTTTAAACTGAATTTGTTATAAGAACAATGCTGGCCTGCTAATATGGGTTGTTAAGTCATCCCTCCTCACCTATTTTCTGTATAATTGATGTTGTTCCTTAAATGTTACAGAATATTCCTCAATGAGTTTATCTGGGCTTGGAGTGATGAGTGTAGAGTGTTAATTTTAAGATTCATTTTGAATACGTTTTCTTGGAACTGCAAGCTTGTAATGAGATTAGAATTCCACATTTAAAAAGTAGTGTAACTGAAATTTAAATTCTATTATATTGATGACCCAACTATATGTGCATTAAATGCTAAAAAAAAAAAAAATCTGTTTAATCATCATTATTAATTAGGTATTTACTGCTTTCTGTTTTGGCCCATTTCGTTCCTTTTTAAGCTTATTTATTTATTTTGAGAGAGAGAGAGAGAATACATGAATGAGCAGTGGAGCGGCAGAGAGACAGGGAGAGAGAGAGAATCCCAAGGAAGCTTTGTGCTATCAGTGCAGAGCTCAACATGGGGCTCAAACTCATCAACCATCAGATCATAACCTGAGCTGAAAATGCTTAACGGACTGAACCACCCAAGTGCCCCTGTTCTGGCCCATTTCTAAAATCATGCATCTGATTTCATTGTCATTTTCCTGTCTTGATTTAAAGTGATTAAAACACACACAAAAAATGAGAATAATACAAATTCTTAGAAAGAAATATAGGAATATCTGAATATTAGAAGTTGAATGAAAAAGTGAAGATTAGCCCAAACATCTTGCTTCATATTTCTATTAGTGAAATAATATCATTCCTTTGTCGTCAAGCATATGAGCACGAAGTGTAACATTTTTTGCACTCAGTTTAAATCATGTCATGCTTTGTGTTGTTACTCTTGGTGGGGGCAAGTATGTTCCCTTCATTATGTGGAAATATACGTACCCACAAGGGCAGGCCAAAGATGTGTGCTTTCCTGGCAGTAGTATATTGTCTGAGAATTGGATGCCTCACTAAGGCCTGTATTTTCCAGGCCTGCTTTCCATTAAGATCTGACACTGTGGCAGATCTTACCAAGTGAATAAGAGTTGAAGTGATATATAGCATTTGAGGCCAGTATGATTAAGAAATAGATAGTTCCCCACATTTTTTTCCTCCATTTTCCCTACCTTATGCAAACTTGATGTAAATGGGGTTGGTGACTTTGACAGTTTATTGAATGTGGCAGAGATAAAAGGAAAATGGTCCCTATTTCTCTGTTTAGAGGAAACCCTACCCACTTTCAAGATAGTGATTTTAGAATCTGTTGAACAAGAAATAAGTTTCTACCTTAATGGATCTATTATGTATTTTTCAGCTTCTCTATTAAAAGATTTATTATTATTCTAATAAATACATAATAAGGCATTTTGTTTTCAGTCCATTTTACTGAAATTATAAAATTGCATATGTATAATGAGCATTTATTTTAGTAAATTTGTTGACTGAATATCCATTCCAACTTGGAAAAGTGGGATTCAACTGTTTTTGTTTGTGTTATTTTTTTTTGTTTTAAATATAAATCAGCAATATAGATCTCAAAGTGCTCTAGGTGAAGAAAGCATAGGATTATCCCTTTTATAATAATCATGTAACTTGGGAAACAAATTACTCTAAAACTTAGTGGTTTCAAACAACTATCTTTTAATATCTTACAGGCTTCATGGATCTGGCATCTAGGCATGGCTCACCTGGGCATCTTTGGCTCAAGGTCTCACACCATAATCACATTGCTTACCGGGACTCAAGTTATCTCAAGGCTTGCACGGGGAATTGATCTGCCTCCAAGCTCACCCAGGTGGCTGTTGGCAAGCGTCAAATACCCTCTGGCTGTTGGCTGAAAAACCCAGTTCCATATCAAGTGGTTGTTACATAATAAAAATGCCAAAAGTTGCCCTTACATATTGGCCTGATATTGTTTACTTCTTCACAGAAGGCTATGACCATTGGCTCAAAATCCATTGGCACAAAACTAAAATTCTTACACATCCAATTTCCTTAAATAGAACTCAAATCAGCCTGCTGGTTAGCAATTTAGAGACTTCCTCTTTGGCATATCTCATGAAATTGCACCCAATATCTGCTAGCCATATTTAAGACAGACCCTGTGATTGTAAAGTCCCTAAACCACTGCTGGCCTTTGGAGATTTCTGACCCCGTCTCCCTACTTTGCTGCTCAGTGGCCTCACCTAGATACCTAAGGACCCATTCTGATTTTCTAGAGTTCATCCTGAAGTTCTCTTGTCCTCCTCTCTTTCTGGGCTATGGCTCCGCTTCTGTCTCTGGAAGGTCACCTGTCCTGAGGGACATCCCCTCACCCTGCAACTCAGTCTAGGCACTGGCCCTAAAGACTCATTATGTAACACTGACGTCTTGCGGTCCAGTTTTCTCAGCTCCATCTTGATCTGTAATGAAATCTTCTGACTCCCCACAGCAGCCCACTCCACCAGGAAACCCACAGCTTGGCAGCTGCCGTCCTTCAGAGCAAGCAAGCAAGGGCAAGAGAGAGAGCACCTAAGATAGAAGCCATAGTCTTTTTGTAGTGATCTCAGAAGAGACATCTTATTATTTCTGTTGCTACGTTTTGTTCTTCAGAGACAAGTCAATATATATATATATCCTGTACTAAGGGGAAGGTATTACAAAAGGGCTCAAATGAATACCAGCAGACTAGGGGGCGCCTGGGTGGCTTGCTTAGTTGGTTAAATATCTGACTTTGGCTCAGGTCATGATCTCCAAGTTTCTGGGTTCATGTCCCATGTCAGGCTCTGTGCTGACAGCTCAGATTCTGCATCTTTCTCTTTCTGTTCCCCTCCCCACTTGGGCTTTGTCTCTCTCTCTCTCAAAAATAAAGTAAAACATTAAAAATTTTTTAAAAAATACCAGAAGACTGGGATCATTGGAGGGCATTTTAGGGGCTTCCTTCCACACAAATACGCGTGTCATCAAACACATTTAAAAAAAAACGTGATTACTGCCTAAATCAATATGCACTTAATATGCAAGAATGCGTGCAAGATCAAAGAGCCCACAAATTCCAGGACCTAATGTATAAGGGTAAATGTTTACTCTTAAGGGCCTCTTTAATCTAGGAAAATTAGAATATTATGTTATTAATACTATTAAACATTGTATTAGTGTTTAAATACAACATTGCAGTGAATCCTCCTGAGATATAAATTTTTATATTTACATTTTGTTTAAATTGTTCCTTTATTACTGCAACATAAACAAAAGCCTTGAAAGTTATGTTACCATACTTGATATATATCTTACTATGTTTATTTTGTATTACATTTTATTTAATTCATATTGCCAGTTTTGGGGAGTCTGATCTTTGCATGATGGTTGTAGTGAAATGAATTGTTCACGTTAAACATCTAGGTATTTTCAGATAATCTTGTGACTCCTAAATTTCTGACAAATTGTGTTGTCGTGCAATAGTAAAATCTTGAAGCAGACTCTTTTATTTATCATTATGACTGATCATCATCATAAATTGAAGCTTTTTTTATAATGTTTTAAAAAAAATTTAACATTTATTTATTATTGAAAGACAGAGAGACACAGAGCATGAGCAGAGGAGGGACAGAGAAAGGGGGAGACACAGAATCTGAAGCAGGCTCCAGGCTCTGAGCTGTCAGCACCGAGCCCAACGCGGGGCTTGAATCCACAAACTGGGAGATCATGACCCAAGCCGAAGTCGGTCACCCAACCAACTGAGCCACCCAGGCGCCCCTTTATAATGTTTTTTAAAGACACTTTCCACACACAGAAAACTCATTTGAGCTATACAACATTTTATGAAGTCATGTTATTATTTTTCACTGTTTTTCACATTTCATTTTGATCCAAGTGAACCAAGAGTTAACTCAAAAGCCAAAGGTTTTTCATCCCAAAGGGATAATTTGGTAAGCACATAATATGACAAAATTGCTTTCTACAAAAAAATTCTTTAGACACTGCACTTTTGCAACATATATGGCACCATGCTGAGAATAATGATCTCTTCCTGATACTGAAAATCTGACATTGTTGTATAAGGTCAAAAGCTATTTTCACTTTAGAATGTGTTTTTCTTAAGTTATTGTTACTTAGGTTACATTGAATTTTTAAAGCAATGCAGAATCTTCTTTTCTTCAATACGTACAAAACATAATCATCTCACTTGGAACATTTGCTTCCCAAAGAAAATTCAAGAACAGATAGTTACAAATATTCTTCTTTGGATAAACAGAAAATATACCCCACAACAGTGAATAATCCTGATATTATTACTTCTCTCTTTTGAGATATCAGGAGATTGTGAGACAATTAGTTCTGATATCCTTGTATTTTAAAGGGTTAGCTCTATATAAGTGGTGAGTTTTTTCCTCCAAAAAGTATGCCTGATGTGACAAAGAAATTTATGGAGATTATTGGTTAGATCTTTGTTCTTTTCACTGTCCTTTCCCCAATCACATTTCTATAAGAAATGAAAGAGAGAGCATTAGGTGTTATATGTAAGTGGCAAAACATTAAATTCTACTCCTGAAGCCAATATTGCACTATATCTTAACTAACTAGAATTTAAATATAAACTTTAAAAAAAGAACTGAAAGAAACAAAAAAATATTGTTAAGTACTTGCCAATAACTGGTTCTCACTTTTATTTATTCTGGATACAAAGTCACTCAACAAAATATCTTGGCTAAAATTTATGTAATGTTTTTGGAAAGGGAAAAGGCAGTACTTTATTTCCTGTACCAGACATTTTTAAGAGCAAAAAATATTTGTGATAGAGCAAATGTAATGAACTGAAAGTCATTGATTCTCCCTTTCTGGGTTCTAAGTAAGTTTTGAAATTCACTTGTTCATAAATATACCCATAAATTGCTTAAAATTTAAAGTCCTAGCATAGTCATATAAAGGAACACTTATGTTTTGAATTTCTATATTCATTATAGAACTAAACTGGGGAGTAGAGGTTGGAATGACAGGTGGAGATAGGAAGTGGGAAGAAAGGATTTTTTTTCTCTTTATATTATAACTAAATCTATTTAAACCAGAAATTGTATTACGTAACTTAATCACAATTTGAGTTATACTTGTTTGAATCTCATTTCTTTATATAAATTCCCAATTACACCAAAGATACATATTTTTTATAAGAAATTATTCATTTCTTGGTGTAAGTGCTTCCACAAAGTGGGTAGAAATCTGCCTGATTTATTGTTGACTAATGACTAAATTACTTACCTCAGGGGGGAACATGTTATTGATATTAGGTTTTCTTCTAAGTCTGATTCAAATGCACTGAAGCAATTTTCTTCATGCCCTAAGTGTCTGGGAGGCTACTTAAGAAACCAATCTTTTCCAACCAGAAATCTCCCACAGGGAATCTCTTCTCATTTAAAAAGCAATATTAAGGATGAAGTAGCATTTTTGTCTACTGTTTTTTTTTAAATACATTTATTTTCCATTGATAATAATATAAAAATTAGACCCTTTTGGAAATATTTCTAAATCATTTAATGCATGCCTCCTTGTTTTCTTAAATAAAATATACTAAACAGAGCTGACACTTTTTTGATAATAGGCTATCATTTGGATCTAAATTGTGTTACCATGGAAAAACTGTATTTATCCATTTCCGTCCTTGTGGTTGGTATTTCTCATTTTATAAAACACTCTATTTAAACTTTTGTGTGTTTTCTCCTTACAAGAAATCAGTTATTCATGGTGTATAAATAACAAGTAAATAAATTTTGAATAACCATCATAAGGAATCCTCCTGAGTCAAGCGTTTAGGTTTGCATGCTGAATTTTAAGCAATTTTAAAGCTCTTATTTCCTCACTGTGTTCTGTTATCTGCATTTTAAAATGATGGTGGAAGTTAGTGTAGTTTCTACAAAAAAGAAAACACTAGAAACTCTTTGAGAAGCATATGCTGTGCTGGAGAAGGACTGTGCTTGGTGGTGACCTCTGGACTTTTTCTGGCCAGCAGAAGTCAAATCCAGTTTGAGAAACTCCATTTTGTCATTATTGTTCATCTGCCAATTTTCCAGCAGAGGTGGAAAATATGAAAAAAGGTGACCATCCTTAAATAGGTCTTCTTGGTTTCATCTCTCCCCTGAATTGACATCTGCAATTATTTGTCAAACTTTGAGTGAACTTTATTACAAAAAGTAGAATTCTTGGAGTCTATGAATTGACATGTTAAAAGCAAGCTCTCAGTGGTGGTTGCCAAGGCTTTAATCAGGGAGAAGTGACTCAGTTTGAAGTAGTTTGGGTTCAAATAAAAGATGTGCTGGGATTTCAGATATGGTACTTTATTTGAAAGCCATTGCAGCAGATTTAATCTGAAAATAGGTTTAAATACATGTGAGCATTACCTATTGAGCTGTGTTAGGGATGGCTTTCGATTTGATGTTAAATATTGTGTCCTTCTGAGATTATAGATAGCATAAAATGTAGAGTTTACAGTTTCTAAAATAGTTGAATGATTTGTGTTCAACCTGACAATTTATAAGAAGAAATTAATGGAAATGCTAACATTCTATAATATTCATGCAGAGGGCTGTATCACAGTTTTCTACTTGTTCAAATGAAAGTTTATTATTCATCCATAGATTTTTTAAAAAGTCTTCCATTTGTGGGATTCTCTGCTTTTCAAGAGGTTTTCTGTTCCTCTTTTAAGAGGAAGAGATTGCCACATTTTACAAGCAGCTGCTTATTCTTCAGAAGCTGAACATGCATTGCAGAACAGTGCCTGAAATTTAATTACTGTTTATGCCAGTTTGGTTTTCTTCAATTTGTAGCAGAATGAAATGAACTGCTTTAGACTCTTTCACTGATTTCATATATGTCAGAAAAATTACTTTTTCTGTGTTATTTTTTGAATGACTATATATATTTATTTATATTTGCTTAAAATAAGGCAAAATACAAGTTGAGATCTTTAGGACTTTTAGAAGTTACTTTAACTACTATTCTTTGAAGCTAAGTTTTTATTCAGGGTATAGTTTAGAACAAATTGTTGGCAGAAATACATAACCATTAAGATATGCATTGTTAGTTATAGGATATATATCATGAAGTATAAGTAATATTGATTTAATATATAAGATGCATTATTTTGTCGTATTTTTATGGCATGATATATATTTAATGCAAACATTATAAACCATATTTTTACAAGAGTGTTGACCTAGGATTTTTTTCAAGCCTTTAGGAATCTTCAATTACCCATGCCCTAATGTTTTTTATATTAAAAATAATCATTGGTGAACTGTGGATTATTATGTGTCATAAACTGTGTAGGTAGTGGATACACTGCTGTTCAAGGCAAAATGTCCCGGCCTTCATGGAGCTTATTTCCGAGTCAGTGATTTTAACTCCAGGAATAAAATTGAAATTTAAATGAAAGGCATTAGATAAAACATAGAATATGTAGAAATTACTCAAATATTTAAAAAGATACTTTGTTGGGGGCACCTGGGTGGCTGAGTTGGTTGAGTTCTGACTTTGGCTCAGGTCATTGTCACGGGGGTTTGTGAGTTCAAGCTCCGCATCGAGCTTACTGCTATCAGTGCAGAGCCGGCTTTGGATCCTCTGTTCCCCTCTCTCCCTACCCCTCCCCTGCTCACACTCTCTCAAAAATAAATAAAACAAAAAAAAAGATGCTTTATTTTTGAAATGCTGAACGCTAATTAGTGTCATATGCGTTGTTTTGCAGGTGACATATGAAAAAATCACTTCCTCTAGTGCCTTGCTATCAGGAATGTTACTAAACCAATTCTAATCTCAGCTGTCCTGCCATGGTGCCTGTCTTACTTTAGTTAGTATCTATGATGGTTTTTGTCACAAATGGGATGTCTGAGCTGAGGAAATACATCGTCTAAAATAGTTCCTTGTTCATCTAAGTTGCTTCACTTCCCTTAAAGTGATTTAGAAAAGTAACCAGTTTAGCATGCCTTAATTATACTTGTGGATCCCTTTAACCATTACATTTCTCTTTCTATCTTTAAAATAAAGCACAATGTTATCTTAATCATAGTCAAATGGTTTAGGATTGCCAATATATATCAACAGCCAAAAACAGGACAAATCTAAACTTTAAAATAAGGTTAAATATTGTCCTTATCATTAATCAATAATAGTCTTATATATGATGAAACTATCAATTCAAATTATCCTACAAATTATGTTTATATCATTTTCTAATAAGTAGGTAGATAATCAAGCACTAATACATTAATAAAGATTTATTTAAAAAATTCTTTTTCTTTTTCTTTTGTTTCCTGTTGTTTTAACTACTGCTCTTGCTACATTAATTTTTGGTAGTTTTGGGCTGAGAATGTCAATGTTCACAATTATAGGTTAAATAGGTTTTTTATAGGTTCCTGAGGTTTCTTAGCATATGGAAAACCTACATGATGGAGATGATGTTACGGGCTGTTAGACAAAGAGGTTAGATAAAGGACTGTTCTTTTCCTCAAGGAGCCCATAGTTCACTAGGGTGGAGAATACATTGAAATTCAATGATGTAATTTTAACAATAGATGTACTGTGCTAGTGCTGGCCCAGTGTACATTATATTTTTATTTGTTTAAAAATTATTCTATTGTAGGGGCGTCTGGATGGCTCAGTCTATTAAGTGTCTGACTTTGGCCTGGGTCATGATCTCACAGCTCCGGAGTTCGAGCCCCATGTGGGATTCTCTGCTGTCAGCGCGAAGCCTGCTTCAGACCGTATCTCTCTCTCTCTCTCTCTCTCTCTCTCTCTCTCTCTGTCTGCCCCTCCCCCATTTGTGCATGCACTGTCTCTCTCTCAAAAATAAATAAACATTTAAAAAAGTATTCTATTGTGCAGAGACTTTTTTTGTTTGTTTGTTTTGAGAGAGAGAGAGCGCACCAGTCGGGTCGGCACAGAGGCAGAGGGAGACAGAATCTTAATCAGGCTTCACGCCCAGCACTGAGCCAAAAAGGGGATTCAGTCTCACATGAGATCATGACCCGAGCCAAAATCAAGAGCCAGGCGCCTAACCAACCGAGCCACCCAGTCACCTCTGTGCAAAGACATTTTAAAGCATGGGTTTTCTTAGTCTTCTAATAAAAAAAGTCTTGTGGTGAGATCTGTTTCTTTGCATGTATTTGAAAGGTCCACACAGAACTATGGAACTGGCTGTGCCACCCACCATCTTAGAAGGAAGTGGGGGAAGAGCTTGGTTAATGGACAGCCTCTATGGATACAACCAGCTGTTATTTTTCTACTTGAAATGAAACGCTCCCCCCGTACACTCAGGGCAGTGTATCAATTATAACTTGTCTCCTCTCATTGGGGATAGTAAGTGGAATCTCCTTGTATTCTCTGACATCATAAAATATCAAGCATGCTAAAAGCTTGCATAATATAGGGCAAGTGTGAAGACAGTGCTAACATATACTTTCCTTGTTGTCCTACGCAGATTCTCTCAGGAACTCCATGACTCACACTTTTCCGGTGTTGGCTTATTAAACTGAAGTACTCTCAGGTGAAGGATATTTTGTTATATGTTAAATGCTCACGGACACCTTCAGGATTTTTTAAGGCGGGTAAGACCAAGGAGTTCTTACTTTATAGTATATCTATCAAAGGTTACCTTAAGATGTCATGTCAAAAAATTCTAATAATTCTCATGACTGGGCAGGCATGAGATTGGCTACCGTACATAATGAGTAAAGTCCCCCCTACATAATGAGTAAAGTCCCCTTCTTCACAGGGAAGTCAGGGAAATTCTCTGAAGATATTTAAAGAAGCAGCCAGCTTATTAAAATCACATCTCCTGTACTAGAGTCTGGTTTAGAAAGAGGCCTCTTGTAACTACTACTCCTTTCTCTACAATGATATGGTTCTTTTTATTAACTTTCACAATTATTTTAACTTTTTATGTTATTATACTTATTCGTGTGCTTGCCTTATTTACCTTTCAAGAGCGTCGTGTCTTTAGACATAGTGTCTAGCACAGTATTTTTCTTTTAATAGTTAGGTTTGTTCCAAAGTCAAAAATCTCGAATTTAAATTCTAGAAATAGACTGGACTAAGATTCTAGTGTGGCAGGTTACATTCCAGGTTTTTGTTTTTAGTTTGTACAAAATGTATGCAAAATAAAATAGTAGTTGCTTCACACTAAGGTCACAAAATTATTGGACCAAACTTTCGTTTACGTGTGTCACTACTTTTACTTTATACGAAGAATTATTTATGAATATCTTGTGTTCCTGCCTTTTGTGGTTTACAACTACTGAGACTAGTGGAGCCAAATAATACGGGAAAGCATTTAACAAAGATGCTTCTTTGTAAATTTTTTAGATGTTCACCTTCCCATGATTTACAAAGGCAGTAGCAGTTGTCGCCTCAGGGGAAACAAATACAGCATGGACCAAAAAATGTCACAGATCATTTTTGAATTTCAAATTAAACTTCTTACAGGTCGGTAGTGAAAAGTTAGTCTTATGAGCTACCGTTTTATGCATAAGTCTGCCTTTTTGAAAAATAAAAATATTTGCTGAGCTCAAAGTTGAAGCCGGGAGGACTACGAACGATAGAGTGAACCTACAAGTGGTCATACAGTCTGTCCTGGATTTCAAGTGGCAGGTTTGGCACAATTTAGTGAGACTAGTGTATAGTCAAAGCTCGGTGCTGAAAAGCTATCTTTCTGTGCCTTGCCCTCTCCTGGGGTCAAAATTCTTCTCAGGGGGTCATTAAAACCCCTTAAATTTGTTTGGGATTTCCAGAGCAGTGGGACCTTTGCTGAATTTGTGCCAATGTCAGTGTGGAAGAAGTCTTGATCTCTCTGTGAAATGGCCAAGGTAGCATGGAAATAACACCTGGGGCATTAGGCAGAGGGGGATCTGAGAGACTCCTATCTGCCTGGTTTTCCCAGGCTCAGTCAGCGTCTACTCCATCTGCTAAGTTTTCCCTTTTCTTTCAGGAATAAGGCAACCACTGTGTCAGAATTATAATTGTTATAATATCAGTATGAAAATTTTGATATTGGGGGAATACTTATTTGACAAATTCATTTTCTGTATCTTCTTTCTAAAAATTCTAATAAATTAACCTTTAGTTTTATGTAAATGCCAATCAATGAATGCCTATGTCTAGTACAAGATATTTGCTTTGTTACAATTATAGCATTATTATAAATAAATATGAGCTATGACCCTGGCAAACATTCCACAAAATCTAAGTGATGACGTTTTTAATTTTTTTATTAAAGTTTTTAAGATGAAAACAAAATGAAAAAGAGAGCCAATTCACAAAGAAACACTTAAAAATATTTTCTTAAGTGAAAGAACACATGTAGATAACGTGCATTTGCACTGGTGATGCTTTCTAAGAGGGCCGCAGGAGTAACAATTACGAGAAGAACATGCCGTTTTCAGTCAGGTAAGGATTTGTACGTTATTGTTAGATTCTTCATAAGCACTAATTATTTAATTGAAAATATATCCAAAATAATATATTTCTTCCATGCTTATGGCTAAATATATCTAGAGTACTCAACAGACTAGGAAACTCTAAATAACTCACCCTCACAGCCCTTTGATTTGACATTTGACTCTGATTCCATAAGTAACTGAAGCAGGAATCAGCCTCTTAAACAAAAGGCCATCTTCGACTGGAATGAAGAGCATCCCTTGTTAAAAGCGAAGGCAAAAACCAAACAAGCAAATGCACCTGACAGGGATGATCTCGATTTGATAGTGACAAAACAGTCACATTCTCTCTGTTTGGGAGTTTTAAATGTCATACCCAGAGAGAAAGCGTAGAAACAGGGGCAGTAGAATCAGTACTGAGCGGAAGAGGAGAAATAAAGAGACAGACAGAGGGCAGAGCTGAGTGGTTAAGATGGAACTGTCACTAGAGCAGAAATGTCAACGTGATACCCGAACCCAGGTTATTAGTACAGCCTGCAGCTGTAATTCCTGGAAAATGTCCTTGCCTCCTATTTTTTTGGTGCATTCTCCCTGCAATGAACCATTATGAGAGAGAACTTGGGAATGATTATTGCTCCTATCTTGAACTGAACTATTTTATTTATACCTTCAGAAATATTATTAGAATTTAAGCCACAGGGTAAATGTTAAAATCAGAATAATTAAGAGATCTTTTCCACCAAAAAAAATAGTGTCGCAGATGAAGTAAAATATAGTCATTCCACAGTATGATACTGCCTAGTAGTTGTAGAGATCATATAAAATCTCATACAACTTAGTTTTCTATAGCAATTTTGTTCAAAATAAATATTAGTTATGTTTGAGAAGAGTCTTGTAGTGCTAACTAGGCAATATTTTTTTCTCCTTCATTGTGTGTGAAGCATTTTAATAATATGATAGATTACCCAAAAGCTGTAGAAATATTGACAACAAATTATAGTCTCTGCAAATAGGTCATATCTAAACTTTAATCTTAATTACAAAGTCATATTTTAAACCAAGTGTTAGAGCAAATGTTAACAACATTTGAATTAAGAAATCAAAATGTGGGGGCGCCTGGGTGGCTCAGTCTGTTAAGTGTCCGACTTCGGCTCAGGTCATGATCTCGCAGTCAGTAAGTTCGGGTCCCGCATTGGCCTCTGTGCTGACAGCTCAGAGCCTGGAGCCTGCTTCACATTCTGTGTCTCCTTCTCTCTCTGCTCCTCCCCCACTCACGCTCTCTCTCTCTCTCTCTCTGTCTCTCAAAGATGAATAAATGTTAACAAAAATTTTTTAATGAAAACAAAAAGAAATCAGAATGTAGTAGCAATTTTTTTCTTTTAATGAAGCTGTGTTTCCATGTTTTCTTTCTTATACTTTCATGATGATGTGACAGAGCACCTGGGAAGAGGCACTGTTTCTCCATAAAGACCAGATTGGTGCATAGCCCACACTTTCCTTACAGAATAATTCCTTGAACGGCTGTTTTTCTGGTTGTGCAAATGTAAAGCAAGTAAACACTCATTTCCGTAGAGAATAGAATTCTTGGATTGCCATGCTAAACACTAAACACTAAATTATGATCACCTTTGGAACATGGTCAAGGAGCCTCTAAGGAGGAAAGTAATTGAGATCAGGACCTCTTTCCCCCAATATTCTTGGGACATCTGTAATAGGGTGGGAAGCTTCTAAGTCATGTCTTCTGGAAAGAAAATTATCCAAATTCTTAACAGAATTCACTTTGAGGGAAGTGCAGGCCTTTGTTGGTGGCTATGTAAACTCGATGGTCTGACTATTTATGTAGTGGGTTGTCACAGTGTATAGCTGAAGTTATAAGCCACTGGGCACAACCAGTTTTGGTTGGCATTAGATTATTCTTTAGATACTATGCCTTAGCAGGTGAGGGTGAACTGAATGAGCTGTTACTTGGAACTCCAACCCAGTCTCAGAATATCTTCTTAAAGTACAATCGTTAAGTATCACTGGACTTATGAGGCTAGTTTTCATCATTTGTGAGGATAGGTTTATATGCATCTCTGACCTTACTATGATACTCTATAATATGTTGGTTTTTAAAAAGAACTTGTAATCAGATTTTTTAAAAACATAGAAGTTGATGTAAAAATATTGACGAATCAAAATAATTGCATGAATAAATTTAAAATTATAAGTGAGTGTATTTAAAATTTATTTAAAAAATCTTAATTGCTTTCAACACTATAGTAGAATGATAGTGTCATTAACTTCAATGTCTCTCACTTATTTGCTTAATTTTAAATAAATCATAAGAAGACATGAAAATAAATGCTGTTTCCCCCATCTAAATAAGTATTACTTTTTCCAGTTGAAGATTAAATATAATTTTGGTTGAACAATCATTTAAATCACCTTAATTCTCTTAGTAAAATCCCTTTGAGTTGTGTATACAATGCTTAGAGTGATGGTACACTGGAAAAAATACTATAAATGGCAAACATTATGTTACTTTATGGATACACAATTTTTTATTCCATTTATTCCATCTGCAAAAATGTATTGAGCCCCTACTACATGTCGGTGTAGTTCTAGGCCTTGTATATACAAGTGTGAACAAAACAAAGTCTTTGACCTCATAGAGCCTAAATCTAATTGGAAGGGAGGCAGCAAAATAATTAGATAACATCAGATGGTGCTAAGTATCTGAAAGAAAGATAAGAGAGTGAGGGCAGGGAATATGGAAATGATTGCTATTTTATATAAGCTGGTCAGGGAGGAGCTCTCTCAAAAAGTGACCCATTTTCACAGGCACCTGAAGAAAGTGAGAATGGCCCTGGGGCAGAAGTGTGTTTGATGTAGTCCAGGTACAGCAAGAAGGGCAATGTGGATATTTTGGAATAACACTGGGATGTTATTATAGAAAGCGAGACCCAAGAGTTAGTCCAAGGTCAGAGCATGGATTCCCATGTCCACAATGGTTTTTACTTTGGCTTTTACTCCTTGAGAGGAGGGAGGCCATTGGGAAGTTTTGGGCAGAGGAGGAACTTCTAGATTTAACAAGTAAAAACCACAGGCTACCCAGTTAAATTTCAAATTCAGATAAACAATGAATACATTTAAAAAATAAATAGGTCCCCAATATTATATGGGATGTACTTATGGTAAAACATTATTCATCATCTGAAATTCAAATGGACAATGTATCCTGTATTTTAAAGAAATTCTCTCATGGCTATGAGGTAAATAAACTTTTCTGGTAGGGCAGAAATACAAGTTGGTTGAAACTGTTTGAATAGATTCAAATACATTCACTCATCAGTAACCTAAATCTGCTCTATAAAAATAGTTTATAGCTTGGTGGAATAAGTACATGGGAAGATAGGTGACTTGTGTTCTTTCTGTAATTACCTGCTTTGCTCAACTTCCTTTGGAAATCAGTAAAGTATCTCTAAAGTAGATACAATTTATTTCATTAGAAAAATAAGATAATCTTCTATAAAAATAGATATTAAGTTTTAAAAAGTAGAAAATAGACCAAAAAAGTTAGGATTTAGAAGACTTGAACAATTATAATGAATCATTTTGACCTAATGGACAAATTAGACTACTATACCTAAGAACTCTAGATTATACATTATTTTTCAAACCTACAAAGTACATTTGCAAACACTGTAAATATGGCATACAAACATACTAGTCCAAAAAAGCAAATCACAAAAACCTTCAACAGTGAAATCAAAGTATATTTTTTGAATACAGTACAAATTATATTATAAATCAGTGGCAAACTATAAATAATATATCCTCCATATGTTTGGATATTACAAAGAACATGAATGTATTAAGAAAAACATTTTAGGGGCACCAGGGTGGCTCAGTTGGTTAAGTGTCCAACTTTTGATTTCTGCTCGGGTCATGATCTAACAGATAGAGCCAGTGTTGGGCTCTGCGCTGGGCATGGAGACTACTTAAGATTCTCTTTCCCTCTCTCTCTGTCCTTCCTCCACTCTCTCTCTTTCTCCTTCTCAAAAAAAAAAATTAAAAAATGTTTTAATGGATAACAAAATAATGCATACCAAATCTTATTTGAAATAACTAAAGCAGCATTTTGAGAAATTTATAATTTTAAATGTATAACTTAGAAATCAAGTATTACTTCAAAAGGTTGCAAAACAGATCCAACAAGTAGACAGAAGAAAAATTTAAGAAAAAAATAAACAGGGGCACCAGGGTGGTTCATTCGGCTAAGCATCTGACTCTTGATTTTGGCTCAGGTCATGATCTCAGGGTGTGTGAGACTGGGCCTTGTTGGGCTCAGCACTGAGCAGGGAACCTGCTTGGGATTCTCTCTCTCTTCTCCCTCTGCCCCTCCCCCAGCTCAGGTTCTCTCTTTCTCTCTCAAAATAAATAAATA
Organism: Panthera tigris; assembly: GCF_018350195.1. NCBI lineage: Eukaryota > Metazoa > Chordata > Mammalia > Carnivora > Felidae > Panthera > Panthera tigris. The sequence continues at coordinate 45,901,020 of NC_056678.1, forward strand.
AACATAAAAACGGAGAAAAATAAGTAGAAAACATACATGCAACAAAAAGTTCAACAAAGGCAAAAAAATGTTTCTTTGAAATGAATAGTACAATTGGCAAAACAGTGGCTACTTACGAAGAGACAAAAAAGAGAGAAAAGGTATAAATATTAGCAATGAAAAAGAGTGGCTGACTACAGGTGGAATACACAGAGTTTAAATAGATCATATAAAGAAATATTATAAACAATCTAATAGCAATACATTTGAAAATAGATATGAAATGAACAACTTGTCAGAACTGACTGTGGAATAAAAAAATTAAATGAGTATTCTATATTTTTTAAAATATTGAATGCCATCAATATTTTTCTACAAGTAAACCTCAAGGTCATGACAACTTAACTTTTTTATAACTGAACAGACAAGAAAGGAATATTTTTAATATTATAGAAGATCTTCTAGAAAATAGAACAAGAAAGCTCAACTCATTTCATGAGACTGGAAAACCTTGACAGTCAACTCTGATAAGGATAGTATAAGAAAGGAGAATTACTAGCCAATTTCATATAAAAACATAGGTGTAAAAATTCTCAAAAATAATTGCAAGCCAAAATCAGAAAATACATGAATAGGAAAATATACCTTGAACAAATTTGATATATCTCAGGGAATGCAAGTTTCATTGGACATTAAAAATCAAACAATGTAAGTCAATATCTCAACTGATTAAAAAATAAAACAATGTGTTCACCTTAGTAGAAGCAGAAATAATATTTACAAAAATTCAGCATTCATTCATTATAAAAAGAGTAACAACCTCATGATCTTTTAGCAAAGTAAATACAGAGGAGAACTTCTTTAATCTGGCAAAGGCTAACCAGAAAACAAAATTTAACAACAACAACAAAAAAAACCCCACAGCAGACCATTTTACTTTCGCTTTTTTTCTTCAAAAAATAGGATATATATATATATCCTATGTTAATGCTACATCTTTTCACCAAAGATGGATTCTCTGTGCTTTCATCTAATACACATGTTCCCACACTTATTGCCTACAAAGATGTGTCTTGAGAAATTCTTTTCACTATCTGATAAAAAATCATCTTGTTTTTACTGGATCAACAGAGTAACACAAACATTTTATCCCATGTTAAAAAAACAAAACAAAATATACAATGTCTGTAAGTCCAATTTGCCTTTTAACGGAAGCAACCATCTCTTTGCTGAATGATGGAGGCTGGGAGGATGGATGAAGCAAGGTTAAGTCATCCATTGATTCAAAGGTTTTTTGCTGCATCTGTTAGTTTTCCTCCTTAGGTGCAAGTCTTTCCTTATTTTTTGACATTTGTGAGGTTAGTGAGGTCCATGAAAGAGTGGCATAAACCGTAAGCTCATCAAGCTGTGCTTTTCTGATTGTTGCTTGATCTACCTCATTTATCCTACTCGATTTTGAACAATCTCTGCAATGAGTCTAAATTATACAATTTTAATTGTTGAAAAATAAAACCATTTTCAGCATTATAGAACCATTTTTTTTTAAGTTTATTTATTTTGAGATACAGAAAGAGCACAAGTAGGGGAGGGGGCAGAGAGAGAGGGAGAGACAGAATCCCAAGCAGCTCAGAGCCTGATGTGAGGCTTGAACCTGTGAGATCATGAGCTGTGAGATCATGACCCCAGGCAAAACCAAGAGTTGGCCATTTAACCTGCTGAGCCACCCAGACACCCCTGGAATAGAGCTTTTAAGACACTGTTTTATACTTCCCTCATGTCCATCTTAATATGTCATATGTCTACAATTGAGGGAACATTGGATAGGGCCTTTTAGCATTGCCACAGATATTTTAGGAAACATATTATTTTTACCTATATTTATATAATCAGAAGACTTGCGGGAGAAACAGAAAATTTAAAAGAGAAGCTTGGAACATCTCAGATATTTTATGGGTGTCATGACACAATTATTGGTGTCATATTTAGACATTGAAACTCAAAGGTATAAGGTGCAGTAACAATGCAGGTATTTGTAGAAAATGTTTATTAGAATAATATCCTATGTATTACTGAAATTTGAGGGCTGTTTTTAAATTTTATGTAAACTTATTAACAAGGAAAAAAGTCATAATTTGTAAAACATAAGTGACTCTTCCAGATTTTGTGGATGATTATTTATTATTCAGCCTTTTTACCCCAACCCTACTTTCATTCCTTTTCATTCTCAGTCTGTCTTTCCTCTGCTTTGAGCTTAGGCAGACTGGCTGCTATGACATTCACTGCCTCAGCTCTCTTGCTGGCTGAGTTGGGATTGGTTCAGCGAACGAGAGTGCCTGATATTGAATTACTTAAAAATAGACTTTGAGATGGTGAGTTATTTGGAGATCAATGGGGAATTCCTTTGAAAGATACACTTGCAAGGAAGTCAAGTAGGCAGTATTAGCAGAAGAAGATGCTGTCCTATTATGTGAGGACATCTGAAGCCTCAGTCATTGAGGGTGAGCTCTGGAGCTGCGATTGGCCCTTCAGATTTGTTCCAGTGGGTTCCATTTGTAGTCCCACCACAACTAATCATTATTGGGCATTGTTCTTCAGAGAGAAGTTTCCTTTGGTGAGGCAGTTCTCTGAGGCCAAGGCCCAGGATATTTATCAGAGAATTTTTCTGCAACTCTGACCCATCAACCATCTACCTACCATGATCTAGGTAGAACATCCTACAATCCAGTAATGAGAAGAATTGACACAAGATTAGAGGGTGGAAGCTGGTTCTTTGAAAGAATTAACAAAATTGATAAACCACTAGCCAGTTTGATAAAAAAGAAAAAGGGAAGGACCCAAATAAATAAAATCAAGAATGAAAGAGGAGAGATCATAACCAACACAGCAGAAATAAAAACAATAAGAGAATATTATGAGCAATTATATGCCAATAAAATGGGCAATCTGGAAGACATGGACAAATTCCTAGAAACATATCCTCTACCAAAATGGAAACAGGAAGAGACAGAAAATTTGAACAGAACCATAACCAGTAAGGAAATCGAATTAGTAATCAAAAATATGCCAAAAAAAACAAGAGTCCAGGGCCAGATGGCTTTCCAGGGGAATTCTACCAAACATTTAAGGAAGAGTTAACACCTATTCTCTTGAAACTGTTCCAAAAAATAGACATGGAAGAAAAACTTCCAAACTCTTTTTATGAAACCAGCATTACCTTGATTCCAAAACCAGACAGAGACCCCACTAAAAAGGAAAACTATAGACCAATTTCCCATGAACATGGAGGCAAAAATCCTCAACAAGATATTAGCCAACAGGATCCAACAATACATTTAAAAAAGTATTCACCACAACCAAGTGGGATTTATACCTGGGATGCAGGGCTGGTTCAATATCCGCAAGGCAATTAACGTGATTCATCACACCAATAAAAGAAAGGACAAGAACCATATGATCCTCTCAATAGATACAAAGAAAGTATTTGACAAAATACAGCATCCTTTCTTCATAAAAACCCTCAAGAATGCAGGGATAGAAGGAGCATACCTCGAGATTATAAAAGCCATATATGAACGACCCACTGCTAATATCATCTTTAATGGGGAAAAACTGACAGCTTTCCCCCTAAGTTCAGGAACAAGACAGGAATGTCCACTCTCGCCACTGTTATTCCACATGGTATTGGAAGTCTTAGCCTCTGCAATCAGACAACACAAAGAAATAAAAGGCATCCAAATCAGCCAGGAGGAGGTCAAACTTTCACTCTTTGCAGACGACATGATACTCTATATGGAAAATCCAAAAGATTCCACCAAAAAACTGCTAGAATTGATTCATGAATCCAGCAAAGTTGCAGGATATAAAATCAACACACAGAAATCGGTTGCATTCCTATCCACCAACAATGAAGCGATGGAAAGAGAAATCAAGGAATCGATCCCATTTACAGTTGCACAAAAAAACCATAAAATACCTAGGAATAAATCTAACCAAAGAGGTGAAAAATCTATATACTGAAAACTATGGAAATCTTGTGAAAGAAATTGAAGTAGACACAAAAATGGAAAAAGATTCCATTGTCCTGGATAGGAAGAACAAATATTGATAAAATGTCGATACTACCCAAAGCAATCTATATATTCAATGCAATCCCTATCAAAGTAATACCAGCATTCTTCACAGAGCTAGAACAAATAATCCTAAAATTTGTATGGAACCAGAAAAGACCCTGAATAGCCAAAGCGATCTTGAAAAAGAAAACCAAAGCAGGAGGTATCACAATCCCAGACTTCAAGCTATACTACAAAGCTGTAATCATCAAAACAGTATGGTACTGGCACAAGAACAGACACTCAGAACAATGGAACAGAATAGAGAACCCAGAAATGGACCCACAAACGAATGGCCAACTAATCTTTGACAAAGCAGGAAGGAATATCCAATGGAATAATGACAGTCTCTTCAGCAAGTGGTGCTGGGAAAACTGGACAGTGACATGCAGAACAATGAACCTGGACCACTTTCTTACACCAGACACAAAAATAAACTCAAAATGGATCAAAGACCTCAATGTAAGACAGGAAGCCATCAAAATCTTCGAGGAGAAAGCAGGCAAAAACCTCTTTGATCTTGGCCGCAGCAACTTCTTACTCAACACATCTCCAGAGGCAAGGGAAAGAAAAGCAAAAATGAACTATTGGGACCTCATCAAAATAAAAAGCTCTGCACAGCTAAGGAAACATTCAGCAAAACTAAAAGGCAACCGACAGAATGGGAGAAGATATTTGAAAATGACATATCAGATAAAGGGTTAGTATCCAAAATCTATAAAGAACTTATCAAACTCAACACTCAAAAAACAAATAATCCAGTGAGGAAATGGGCAAAAGACATGAATCGACACTTCTCCAAAGAATACATCCAGATGGCCAACCGACACATGAAAAAAATGCTCAACATCACTCATCATCAGGGAAATACAAATCAAAACCACCATGAGATACCACCTTACACCTGTCAGAATGGCTAACATTAACAACTCAGGCAATGACAGGTGTTAGCAAGGATGTGGAGAAAGAGAAACCCTTTTGCACTCCTGGTGGCAATGCAAGCTGGTGCAGCCACTCTGGAAAACAGTATGGAGGTTCCTCAAAAAACTAAAAATAGAACTACCCTATGACCCAGCAATTGCACTACTAGGCATTTATCCAAGGGGTACAGGTGTGCTATTTTGAAGGGACACATGCACCCCCATGTTTATAGCAACAATATCAACAGTAGGCAAAGTATGGAAAGAGCCCAAATGTCCATTGATGGATGAATGGATAAAGAAGATGTGGTATATACATACAATGGAGTATTACTCAGCAATCAAAAAGAATGAAATCTTGCCATTTGCAACTACGTAGATGGAACTGGAGGGTATTATGCTAAGTGAAATTTGTCAGAAAGACAAAAATCATATGACTCCACTCATTTGAGGACTTTAAGAGACAAAACAGATGAACGTAAGGGAAGGGAAAGAAAAATAACATAAAAACAGGGAGGGGGACGAAACAGAAGAGACTCATAAATACGGAGAACAAACTGAGGTTTACTGGAGGGGTGTGGGAGATGGGGGATGGGCTAAATGGGTAAGGGGCACTAAGGAATCTACTCCTGAAATCATTGTTGCACTATATGCTAAGTAGTTTGGATGTGAATACAAAAAAAGAAAAAATAAAACAAGTTAAAAAAGAAAGATTAGAGGGTGGAAGGTAAGACAGGTCTGGTTTTATGCTTGTTCATGGGTAGGGTCTGAGTCAGATCCCTGGCAGTGGCTGTTTTTCAGTGCAACTCTGGGCAGCTTTTCTTTCATGGCCTGATCTCTCACTAGGCTACTGGACCCCTTCAGTCCTAGGACAGGCAATAGCTTACTATTTTTACTATTCTCTGAGTTCATCAATCTTTTGTTTGTTTCATTATAATATTCCTACACTTTTGTAAATGTTGTCCTAATTCAAGTTCTTTGAAAAATTGAATTTGATTCTGTTTCTTGCTGAAACATTCACTAATAAAATGGCCAAGCCTTAAGACTGGTATCGTTTTAGTTTAGTTGGGTGTGAGATGACTTATATTTCTTTACCAAAGAGGATATTTTAGACAAGAAATTATATTTATTATGAGCAATAACTTTGACATTCATCTAATTGATTAAACCATTTGAAGGTGCAAATTAAATGTAAGCTGGGCTAAGTAAATCAACGATTCTTTTTACATATGCTAGAGGCTGACCAAGCATTCTTAATGTGATTTGGCAAGTCTGGTCTCTCTATTCTGACATGGTAATTCCCCAAAATTGTCAAATCACTAAGAATAAAAGCCAAAGTCTATGTTGTATACAGACCTACAAGGCTACATTTGGTCTCCTACTCACTGTGTGTTTGGCATTATTCCCTAACATCCTTTCCTTTTTCTTTCTAGTACAGTCCCTCTGGCCTCCCAGCTGTCTCTTAACTGACCAAACACTCCATCTTCAGGCTTCTTCCTGGACTGCACTTCTCCCAGATAACTTTGTGGTATGCTTCTTTTCTTTTCTTTTCTTTTCTTTTCTTTTCTTTTCTTTTCTTTTCTTTTCTTCTCTTCTCTTTTCTCTTTCTTTCTTTCTTTCTTTCTTTCTTTCTTTCTTTCTTTCTTTCTTTCTTTCTTTCTTCCTTTCATTTTGTTTTTTGTTAACAACTTTCCCTGACCACTTATCTAAAACACTACCTGAACTCCTTACTCCAGCAAAGTCCCAATCCCCATTAAACTGTTCATTTTCCCCCTCATAGGACTTCTAATTATTGAAATATTGTTTCCCTCCTTAGGATTTGTTTATGGCCCACTCCCTCCATGAGATAATCTCCATGAGAGTAGGTTCTGTGACCACTGTTAGGGCTTAGCCAACAATGTTTGTGATACTGCCTATCATACAGTAGCAACTCAACAAATGCTGGTTAACTGATTAACTGATTGAGTGAATGAATGAGTGGTGAGAAATTATGGTAGAAATAGAAATTAAAATATATTCTAAGGAAGAATATATTTTAGCTTAAGACTTCCCTTCTTATGGGTCTCCTTGCATCTGCTACAAATTTTAATAAAAGGGAGTCCTTTCAAAACGATTGGTAGCATGAGACTTGTTTTATTGTACCAGTTGCATAGGGGATGAAGACAAAAGAACCAATACAAAAAAGGAATAAATTTGAAAGAGGATGATATCTCGGAGGAGAAGCCAAGAGATTGCTTGTCTTAGTGTAAATCTGTTTATAATCCCCAACCTATCCCATTAGCACAGTGTACTAATTGTGTCCTTGAATCATGTTTAAGCTTTCCTTCCACATCGAGATAGGTGCCAGAGGTAGGGTGGTGGAGGGGAACAGGTGTGAAATGTGCCTGAGCGTGTCTGGTAGCAGAAGTTCTGAATCCCAGCTAGTTAATTAAAATGTAATGTCTAAGTCTCACCTCCAGGAATTCAGATTCTGAGAGTCAAGGTATAGCTGAATTATGCATATTTGCTGAAAAAAAAAGTGGTTCAGATAATGTAATCATTCATCTTCAATATCATTTATAATGTAATGTAACCATTCTTCTAAATAAGCCCAACAATCGGCTGTTATGATGCCAAAGAGCAAATGTAAAAATTATTTTAGGTCAAAATATGAGAAAAGAAGATATGTGTTAACTGAAAGTGTCAATGTGCTAGCTGGAAGTTCATTTTCTCATCCTCTAATTATGTTTGGTACATAAATTCTTACTTTGATTAACATAAGGTTAAAGGCTTAAGCAACCTCTCTAATTGTATTTTCAAAAATCTGCAGATGAAAGCAAACACAAGTGTTTAGAAAAAAAGCAAAGGTCAACTATACCTCATAGTAATATCAACTTAGATTGATATGCAAATTAGAATTAATTTCTACAGCAACATGAACCTTTTTAAAACGCCTGAATACTCATGCCTTTTTTCCTGATTTACTGACAATGCTTAGAAGAAAAAAAGTATGTCGGAGATGTTGTGACCAGAATTTTTCCATTTCGTGCTGTCATTAGCTGACTCATCTCTAATTATGAAATGTAATATTGCTTGGCGGACTGTGCCAATCCTGGGGCTCATCTTGCTTCCTTTTTCACTAGGATGGGAACTCCATGGGAAAGAGCTTCTTCACTGGGGAAAAGTGCCTGGCAAATAACTTCATGATGCTCATTTATTCCTTTCCTAAGCATTTACTGAACACACTTGATGCAATGGACAATTTTATTTATTTATTTATTTATTTATTTATTTATTTATTTATTTATAAATATCTTCCAGTTTCTTTTTTTTTTTTTTTTTATTGTTTTAAATGCTTATTTTTGAGAGAGAGACAGATCACGAGCAGGGCAGGGGCAGAGAGAGGAAGACACAGAATCTGAAGTAGGCTCCAGGCTTGAGCTGTCAGCACAGAGCCCAACGTGGGGCTCCAACCCTCAAACTATGAGATCATGACCTGAGCCGAAGACGGGTGCTCAACCGACTGAGCCACCCAGGTACCCCTACAATGGACAATATTATTATTACATAATAGCTAAAATCCTAAATTTTGAGAGTACATAGAAAAATAGTTCTTGGCTTCAAGGATACACTGTATCTATAAAGTTCTCTCAAATGGGCTTTAGAGGTGAATCATTTCTCTTCCGAGAATGGTTTCAATTGTTACATCTCTATCTCTGATATTTGATATTATCCTCTAATGTCTATACTTAAAGTACATGGTTAAAACCACTCATGTAACTTTTTCTCACTAGAAAGTTGTTTATAACAGCCTTTTGGACAATTAAAATTGAAAATATCTTCTAATCCTCATTTATCCTTGATCTACTTCATGGACAGTCTTATATTTTAATACGGTCATAGGATAATATTTGAAACGATCATATTTTTTAAAAGTTTGAAAAACTCTATTATGGACACTACCACTCTAATTTCAATATTATTATTTTTAAAGCTGGTGTAAAAAATATAGTTACATACTTATACAAATGTTTTAAACTGAAAAATCAACTCCAAACTTTCTTAATGGCTGAAGCATTTAAAATATTTCCCATCAGGGTAAAGCAATTTATTATTAGCCAAAACCAATAAATACAGCCTCTTCTATCTAGGTCTTTTGTGGTAAATGAAAAATGAATTTTAAATTATTTCATCTCAGTAGTTATTCAGAATAGCTTTTAGACAATAATTTTAACTTTCCAAAGCCAACTGCTTTTCTGACAATTACTGTAATTGGTAGCGGTCTCATCTAATTTTAATGAGCTTTTATCTAGCTACTGCATGTACCATATATTTAAATCAAAAGAATATTTTAAAAATCAAAAATAATTTCATGCTATGAAACATGGCTATTTCAGAAAAAAAAAAACCTCTCATGTTTGTTTGTTATTATTGCTCAGGATTAATAAAATTTCTTTCTAATATTTTTCTTGGCACAAAACTCTATTCCTTGGTGATGAGTTACTAGTCCCCCAAATTTAAGCAATTTTTCCATTTATATGTTCATCAGTCAATCTTTTTTAAGTGATAGGGTTTTCATTTTAACTTGGATTGCCTTATAATGAAATGCCAATTTGGCATCTCTACTATTGTAGGGGACAATATTATCTGAAACACTTGTACTTTTATTTTAGACAACCCTATATACCTTGATGGAACATTAAAAGCTTTCAGTTTTTGTTTGTTTGTACAGATTATCATTCAGAGTTCTGTCCACTTGTATATTACTGCATGTTAAATATTAGGTATAAATTCAGAGTTTTTATGAATATTTGAGATAGTCAAACCTGGAGATCAAAGGATTATTATTAATCAGATCAGAAAGTGTATTGAGGGGAAAAGAGATATGCATTTGCTGCCTCATTTTTCCTTCCCCAGGGTCCTCAAAATAAGCCTTATATACTAAATATTAGGTATCCTTTTTGTGGCAGGGCTAATATTTGAGTTCAGGCTGGCATTTTCTCTTGTCTAAAATTATTTACTAGTCTTAGTTTTCTTTGCCTTATGTGGTTTCTCTGCCTTCAGTTTTTCTTTTTTAATTCGTCCTATGCATTTCACCTCTAAACCCTTCAGCTTGCCATATAAGATCTTCTCAACATTGCTGCAAACCACCACTGAGTCTTTTCTATTATCCTGGTCATTCACCTTTTATTCTAACAGTGGTGTCTCTACTTTTCCTAAACGGCTATGCCTGTTAATGCTTCAGCATCTTTGCAGGTATTCTCCCTTCTGTATGAGTAAGCTTCTTCAAAATTAGAGAGAAATGAAAGTGGTCGAGACATTTTTATTAAAATGGTAATATAGTACCTACCTAATCTGCTTATGCAGGGATTCAAAATACTGGCCTTTTTTTTTTTTTTTCTGTCCTCTACCCTTCAAAATACTGTTCTTCATGAAAATACCGAATGGCTATTTTAACTCGGGGAAAAACAACACAAATGCTCCCTTTAGATACACGAACCATACACAAAGCTATTAAATAAATGTAATATGCTAAACAGTTAATGTAATAAGATGAACCCATTCATGCTCACCACATACCAATATCATCAATAAAACTACCACTGACATATATACCTACATATAAGTGGTTTTGATGCTTCTTCAATTTCTTTGCCCTAATGAGTGGTTGGGAATCTTGACCAGATCTTGCTCTCTCTTTAACATATCTGCTTTGTTTTCTTTCAAGGTGCCCGTTATCCATTATACTTCTACTGTCTGTATACTGTCCTAGCCTGCAATCCACTCCATTCTGTACCCACCAGTGTAGACCAGACAAGTTGATTTCCCTTTTTAGGGCACATGTATTACATGAAGAGAAAGCATCTCCACAGTGCCTGAGGCTCAGAGATAAAGAACATTTTCCATTTTGCTCGCATGCTTATCTATGCAAGTAGCTCAATCCAGTTCCCGGGTACTATTTACATTATGTCCTTTACTACTAGGTCTCAAAGTTGACTTTCCTCCACATGGTTCCTCCATTTCAGTGGAAGGAGCTCACATTAAAAACAACAACAAAAAAGCAAAAACAAAAGCAAAAGCAAAGCAAACCAAACCCAAACCAAAGCATCCACTAACCAGTGCTTTCTAACTTTTTAACCATCTTTTTTGCCTTCATGTATGTGATACATTTAGAATGTCTTTTTTCCATTCTTTATGTTCCTGTGAATTCTGTATAAGGTCCAGTGCCCACTCAAATATCACATTTGTGATGATTTATGACTCAACAATTTCTCTCTCATGGTCCCCTAGCAACTGGATCAAACTTCTAGTATTTATCCCTTCCAATGTCATGGATCATTTGTTAGTCAATCCCACTTAGCTATAAATAATAAAGAACACTGTATTAGTATTTGATATTGCTGTAATGAGTTATTACAAGCTTGTTGATGTAGAACAAGAGAAATATATTTTCTTACAGTCTGGGTCCAGAAGTTCAAAATCAAATTGTCAGCAGGGCCATATTCCCTCTGGAGGATCTAAGAGAGAATCTGTTTCATTCTTCTTCCAACATCTGACCGCTACCAGCTTTCTTTGACTTGCATCCATATTCCTCCAAGATCAGCCACCATGGACACATCATCTTCTCTGGGTGTCTCCTCTTCTCTCTGTGCTAACACTATCTCTGCTTCTCTCTTATAAGGACATGTGACTGCATTCAGGATCCACCTGCATAATCCCGGATAATGTCCTCATCTCAAAATTCTTAAAAATAATCACATATTTTTGTCATGTAAGGTGATGTTCATAGGTTCTGGGAATTAGGTCCTGATATCCTGGGGGGACATTTTTTAACCTACCATAGACATGGTCCATATTTGGATCATTCTCACATTGTAAGTGCCTAATATTTCTATCCTGTAGTGGTCCCACATACCTATATTTAAATTGAATTAACTCAGTTGTCTTTCAATGCTAAACATCACTTGGTCAGCACTGACTTAAGCACAAGTGCTTAACACTAAACACTTCAAAGCAAGTAATAGAAGATTAAGAAGAAAATAAAACATTATTAAGACAGTGATGTCATATACCCTATTAACTTATTCTCCACTATGACCTTTTGAGATAAATATTGTTATCACCATATAATACATGGGTAAAGAAGATCAAGAAGGTTAAGCGATTTTCCTAATATCTCTAATGTCAGGTTGAGGCTCAAATCCACATTTTTTTTTTTCTAACTGAAACCCTGTTCTTCTTCAGTAAAATCGTAGTGCCTTAAAAATAAATATTAAGGATAAAATAAAATACTCCACACATTGACTCATTTAATAGCATAAATTACAACATGAAGTGTTCTTGATCACTAAAATGTCACACTTGATATAAGATGAAAAAGCTAACAGTTTCCTTTCCTTGCATTTGCTAATGACAAATGTGAACTTTAAGCAGTGACTATCTAGCAATAAATTGTGATAAGCTCTCCATTTGTTTTGCTGATGCTCTATATAAATGAGTATTTAGGAGAAGAGTTTTGTTTATTCCTTTATTTATTATAGCTTAAATGTTGCAAAACATTACGAGCTGCACGATCCTACTGCCAACAAATAATGAATAATTATCTAGTACTGGGGTTCTAAATAAGACCCATACCAACAAACAGATGTCAGTAGGATTTTGGCTCCAGGTTTTTGCCTGCAGGAAGTCATTAAAAGATAAGTGGGAAGTCAAGTCTGTTCCCTTGGTAGCAGAATTTTTACCCTTTGGAGCCATACAGGGAGGCTTATTTTCGGACAGCAGCAATAGCTCCCACGTTGGATGGTAATCACTCCTGTATTTATAGACTCCTTGTAGATCAATCCCAGACAGGCAATGGAATGATCTTCTCTGTATTTACTTTTAGGCTATTTAAGAAAAGTAGTTCTGAACAAACTGAACATATTTTAAACAGTCCTACCCCTCAGTAAATTTCATAGTTCAGTCTTACAAAATCATATTGCGGTCTATTTGTGTACTCTTAATGACTTTCCACTGTCTGGAAAGTAGCATTGTATTCCAGCTGTGCAAGCACTGAAATTTGTATTCCAAAATGGTCGATGCTTAGGAAGAAAGTCGTGATTGAAACCAGGTGCAGATCATTATGCTTAATACTTAGTGCTTTTCCTTCTCTCTTTCTCACATCTTAGCATCCTAATGATTCTACAAGTTACTTTTCCAACTCACAAGTTCTCAGTGACCTAAATGTCTCAAAGAAGAAGTATTTGCTTAGTAATAAGAAAGCTTGTTTCTCAAATTAAATAAGAGTTAAACTTCAGATATTTTTCATGCGGGAACATTTTTTCACTCATACATATTTGAAGTAATGACAATGAGCCATTGCAAGCGTGTAGGGTAATGAATACTCAGTGGTTTTTGTGTATCAGCAAGTAACATACTATAATACAGAAAAATATATTTTGCTTTAGAAAAGATCAAGAAGTATGTGCTAATTCCATGTACAATTATTAACAGGGCATCAGGAATTTCTAAAACTATGCTGCCACAAACTAGCCAATAATAAAATAAAACAACATAGTGAGGTTTCACAATTTGTGTTCATATGTAATGAGTGAATTATTCATTGAAAGTAGTGAAACGTCAAGATTTGAAAAACATACTCTTGAATTACTCAAGTGTTTAAAGTAAAAATGTAGGAATCAAGTAGTAATGCTTCATTTTTATATTATTTCAACGTATGCCACTTAACACTCAGACCAAGTTGCAACGTAACATATAAATAATATTGGTAATATATATTAGAAGCCAGATGTGTAAATAATATGTACAGTGGGAGAGCATGTATAGATAATACTTTGCAATTTAAACAGAATAAAGTTTAGAATTACTTTGTTGGCATCAGAATGTGTATTCTTTTAGCTGTTACCTCCTGCCTTTTTAGATGTTACAAATAAACACATTTAAGGGAAAACCTACTTGAATTTCAGTGGTTTCCTACTTTCAGTTTTATGGAAAAACAGGTGGGAAATCCTAGCAGACTATGCCATAGAGTCAAATCACTGCAGCATGAATCCCAAATTATAGTTTAATGTCTCAGTGGCTTCAATATTTATGTCACCGAAAGGTGCCTGAGGCAGTAGCACTGCTTTGCATCGGGTTGTTTTCTACAGTGCTGATGCTCACAGATACTCTTAAAAAAGGTCCTTTACTGTTAAGTTGTTTGGGTACAAAATTGTGACAGACATACAACATCTCACTTCAATTTTCTTTTCTTTTTATGGTAAGAGCAAAAGGTATCAGTATGATTGTGACTTGTTTTGTTGTGAATAATAAGGATTCCCGTAGATTAAAAAAAATCTACCAATACTTAAAATAGCAATTATTTAGGTAGTTAACAATAAAGTTCGATGAATGGCCCTGTGGCACACAGCTAAGTGGCTCGCCTGGGATATAAACTTAGGCAGTCTAGCCACAGAATCTACTCTTTTAACCATAACATCATAAGGTCTTCGTTAAAGTAACTGCCTTTTACCTGCTGGTTGGTATCAATTAATAACTTCTCCTGTGTTACAAATGACCTTGTGGCAGATAGACTTGAAGGTGTTTGCGACCTTGTATAATCGCCTCCCCCGAGTGTAGGCAGGATCTGTGACTTGTTTCTAAGCAACAGACTATGACAAGCATGATGTCATGTCACTTCCTGAGTATGTTACCTATGTAAATAAAATTCTGTCACGCTAGCAGATTTGCTCTGGAGACTCTTCTTGCTGGCTTAGTGAAGTAAGCGGCCACACTGACAAAGCCCATACTGCAAGGAGCTTAGTGAAGGTGGCCTCCAGCAGAAAGCTAGAAAAAAGCCGATCCCTCTCTCCTACAACCATGAGGAAATAAATTCTGCCAATGGCCTCAGTGTATTTTTTTGCTTTTTTTTAACTTTATTTATTTTGAGAGAGAGAGAGACAGCACTAGTGGGGGAGGGGCAGAGAGAAAGAGACGGAGAGAGAAAGAATCCCAAGCAGGCTCTGCACTGTCAGCACAGAGCCATTGTGGGGCTTGAACTCACAAACTTTAAGATCATGACCCCAGCCGAAATCAAGTCAGAAGCTTAACCAACTAAGCCATGTGGTCTCCTAAACAACCTGAGTATATTTGAAAGTTCATTCTTCTCCAGTCAAGCTTTAAGGTGAAAACAGGTCTATTAATACTTAATTACAACCTTGAGAGACCCCCCAGCAGAGGACACAGCAAAGTGATGCCTTGACTCCTGAACCAAGAAACTATGAGATAATAAATGTATGTTAAGTTACTGAGTTTGTTGTGCTTTGTTACACAGCAAAAGGTAACTACTACAAACCTTAAATAATTGTGGCTTAACACAACAACTATTCATTTAGCTCTCAGCTCTGCAGGTTGGATAGATCTTCTGGTCTATACTGATTGGCTCTATACTGATTGGTCTACACATGATTGGCTTATGTGTCTGCCAGCTGGTAGGTCAGCACCTAAGGATGCTTCATAAAGGCTTTGGCTGGGATGGCAATTAACCTGGCCCTCTCTACACATGCAAGGGGTATTCTGGAATTGTTCCCCAAAATGGCAGGAGAGTTCTAAGTTCTATAAGAGAGCAAACTCAAATGTGCAAATACCTTTCAAGTGTCTCTGGTTACATTTGCTAATGTTCCATTGGCCAGCACAAGTCACATGGCCAACCCAGACTTAAGAACTGGGAAATTAGATTTCACTTCTTGAGGGAAGGAACTGCAAGGTGTGGCTACATTTTGCAATCTATCAGACTGGTGTTCTCTACCTCTAAGTGATACCCAATTATCAAGTCTGAAATTTAAATGACATCTTTGTTTCCCCTTATTCTCTCAACTCTCCATTCCTCTGTCTTTGCAACCTAAACATAATTGGTTCATTTCTTTCTAATGGGATGCATCCAATATAATGTACCAACACCCCCTGCCTGGACCCCTTCAAAATCCCCATAACTATTCCTCATGCTTTCATTTTGCCCTTCCTCTATCCTCTATTCACTACATGGAGGCCGGATGATCTTTTAGAAATAGCCATACTATTACATAACTGGGTATACTTTGGGAATCCAGTATCACATGTAAAATAAACCTGGTCACATTTAAAGTTTTTTTATTAATGGGAAAGAGTAGTGGCAAACAGTTGAAAGTCAAAAATATAATGATCAGGTGGCTCTATAGATCTTCAAGAGTCTAATATTCTTACAAATCTGTTAAGTGCCCACACTGACTGGAGCCTTTTGAAAATAGCAAAGGAAGCTCTACAGTTCCAGCTGTTGGACTTTTGGGACTTATGCTCAAATAATGCATGTTTAAAGTGTGTTTGGAACAAGTGAAAAGGTAGGTTTTGCTGTGTATATTCATTGTGAGCTATTGTAAGAAGTGCAGAGGAATAGGACTGTTCAAAACCTCCTTTAACAGAAGCAAGAGTATATACCAACAAGGTTTCCTTTTGGAGAAAAGGCATATGATAGTAGAAAGACCTGGGGCCATCAGGGTGATTGCTGTTCCCAGTCACTCCAGGTTGACACTTTTTCTTAAACATTGATTGAGAATAAAAGAATAAACAGTACATATATTTTTCCAGATGTGTTTGCATCCAGTGACGAAAATGCTAGGAGACTGCTATGACAATTATTCGACCAAGTAATAGCACATCTAAAGCTTCAGGCCTCATAAATTGAACCCTGCATACTTTACTATTTGGAATGCGCCAAATAATAAGAAATACACAAAAAATAAAAATACTACAACAACAAAAATGATGACAAACCCATTCTAAGTTTCTAATGAGAAGGATGCACATTTAAATATAGAATATCTTGTAAGATTTTTTCCCCTAGGAATCTGAGAATTATTGTATCTTAGTAGAAATGCAAATCACTGGGTTGTACATCATAGTAAAAATGGGTACTATAAACAGGAATAAAACAAAATGCTTGCAACTTAAGAAATGTTATGGCTATTTGGACAATCATTATATATAAATAAAATATGGCATTAGTGTATGTTCCTAAAATAACTAAAAAGTCAGAGTTTCTTAGCGGCCACTTGAAAAATGTGATGTACTAGTCAGATTCTCTGTCATCCAGAGATTCTCTGGATGGCAGGGAAGAGTTCTATAGAATAACCATTCAACTTTTATACATAAGCTAAATCCAATTGACTCTATCTTAAACAGGGGTCAAAAACTATGGTCTGCAGATCAAATCTGGACCACTGCCTGATTTTGTAAGGCTAATGATTTAAGAAATGTTTTTTCTATTTTTTTAATAGTGAAAAAATCAAAAGAATAATATTTCATGTTTTATTAGAACGGAGCCACACATTTTGCTCAAGAGTTGGCCAAAGCTGGTTTCAACAGCAAAGCTGAGTGTTTGCAACAGACAATGCATGGAATATTTATTATCTGGCCCCTTTTAGAGACAGTTAATATGAGGTACCTAAAATAGTCAAATTCATAAAGACAGAAGATAGAATAGCGGTTTCCAGCGGCTGAGGGGAGGGAAGAATGAAGAGTCAGTGTTGAAGGGGTACAGAGTTTCAGTTGGAGAAGATGAAAAGTTCTGCAACTGAATGGCAATAATGGTGATCAGAATGTACCCCATGTCACAGAACTGTACATTTAAAAATGGTGAAAATGATAAATTTTTTACTATGTATATTTACCACAGTGAAAATCATGTGAATTACATTTTTTATCTGAATGTGATCCTTACTATGCTTTATTCAGAGAGTAATTGCCAGTTAATACTATACTTTCTGTTCCAGTGTTGAAGAAAATAAGTAAAATTATGAATACAACCAAATTGCTGTCACTGAATATTTTTTTTGGTATGCTGCAGACAAAATAAAAGCTGACAAGGGACAAACAGCCACTTTTTTCCCCCACAGTATATTCAATAGTATATTTACCATTGAAGGACAGGTTGTCTATCAAAGCTTTGAATGGTAAATGGAGAAATGTTTTCATAGTATGTTTCTCATTGAAGGATGAGTTGCCAAATAAGGTTTTACGTGATAAATGAAAAAATCTATCATCACAACACTTATAAACTGGTAAAGTTTATCTATGGTTTACAGTGGCTTGCTTAACTGAGCCAACTGATTCTATGAACACATAGACACCACTCTCTTCCCCTGGGGCTATTATAAGTGTTAACTGTATATAATTATGAAACTCATTGAAATTATGCTGGTTGTGCTAGAAACTGCTAGCTCCTAACCAAATATCCCTTCTTGCCTTTTTCCCTCAAATCTATGGAGCCCCAGTTTTTTGCTGTGTACATTTGCCTAGCTAAATACTAAATTTCCCAGCTTCCCTTGCAGCTAGTGATGGTCATTGACTGAGCCTTGGCCAGTGAGGTATAAGTGACAGAGCTAATGTGGGTCCTGGTAAGTGTCTTAAATGAAGAGGAAACACATATTTCTTCCTCTCTTTCTTTCTGCTGTATTTGTGAAGTAGACATCACTTCGGAGCGAGAGTAGGCATGATGGAATTGTGAACAATAACTATATGCCAAGATTGCTGGCAGAGAAAGCTAGAAGCAGCCTGCTTCCCCTCCTCTCAACATTTCGACTCCCAGCTGTCAAACTTTTCTCATGTGGAGAGAAATAAGATTCTATCTTTAAAAAAACTCACTATTATTTTGTTTCTGTTTTTCTTAGCTGGGTCAAATCCTAAGAATTCCCTTTTTAAGAAGGCCAGGGAAGCCACACTGCTGTCATTTTCTAGATCACCTCCAATTTCTGTCAAAAAAAGATAAAATTTCTTTTGACATCACTTAGGTGAACAGGAACGCATTCTTAGTCAACTTTTAAACCTATGCACTCTTAGGCACTAATTGTTGAGAGGCTGTGCAGGCAAGATCATGCACTATGAATTCAAATCTCTTTGTGCTAATATCTGCTTAGATACCACCACACCACCATGTAAATCTTCTAAGTCATAATATTTATACCAATCTATTTTCACAATTTTGACAGGAATTAATGTATAAATATTCATGTGTTGCTACATTTATTTGGCCCCAGGGGCCTAATCCTTGTTTAGAAATAGAATATTCTCCAGCTTGGAGAAATTAATTTTTCATACACATCACTGGGTAAAAGCAAAAACAAATACAAAAATGAATCCCCTTTTTTCCATATCTGCTTTTTAAAATTCTTTTTGAAAACCTAAGAATTCCCACAACAGTGTTATGTGAATAGAAAAAGCTATTGTATGGATCTTGCTGCAAGAGTTGACCCTACTCTTTTGAATAATCTTATAGAAAAGAACCGTTGGTGTTAGAAAGGCCACCAAGACCCATGTGTTGTGGTTTGAGGACTACAGTTATGGTTTGTGGTTTGAAGACTAGTTAATTATTTACTTATGATTTCAACAATAGAAATAACAAAAGCAGATCTTTATTTGCAGAGAAGCATAGGTTATTCGTCAAGTGGATTATTTCTGAATTCCTGGGATTTGATGCCTAATAATGACCATATATATGTTGGAAGAACTTCACTAGTTTCTACAATCACATGCTTTCCAGAGTGTTCCAGGAAGAACCAGCTAGGTGATGAAATATCTTGTGACAGCACATCTGGAGTAGGAGGTTTCTAGGTATATTTCCAGTTTAAAAAAAATAAATTATTTTAGAACCAGTTGCATAAAAAGCATAATAATAACCTTTCCCTTTGTTGTGGTAATAAGCTTATATAACCTGGGGAGCTAGAGCAGTAACTTTATTTGTTACTATATGTCAAATAAGGTGTTTTTCAATTGTGTTTAATTTTTTTTTTCAGAAAAGAAATATGGAGGCAATTCTTAAATTTTCTTAAATTCCTAATCACATTGACAAAGATATAGATTATTATTTATTCACTAGAAGAAGATACAAGTTCTTATGTGTTTATTTATTTGTATTTTTGAATAATGATAATCTTGCTATTTTTCTTTCATGTTTAGGACATGAATTTAAAGATTCTGTGGGTTTTTTTTAAATTTTAATTTGACTTTATTTTTTTTATGGAACTATATCATAACACCCAGAATGGTTACTTTCCTTCTTCCTGAAGTGAATCAGTAAAGTTATTTTTGTTGGAAAATGTGGCTGTCCTTTCCGTTCTGCATAGTGTATGCTAGGAAAAAGTAAAGGGTTCACTTGCCATCATGTCCTCTTCAGCCTATATGAAATGATACCATGGGGAATGATGTTTTGTTCAGTATTAACCTGGATATTTGCAGTTATCCTTATTGTTTTTTCCAAGGGGATTTTGTGTCTGTATTTTGTGTAATTTTGACTATTTTAAGATGAGAATTCTATGATTTATTTTCTTAAAAAGACCTTTTTTATTTTAAGAAAAACATTTCTCTATAAACTTTATAGTCATGTCCTCTCTTTACGTCAAAAGATATTGAATTTCTTTTAAAAGCAGTTGGTTTAGCAGGAATCTTAGTCAACTTTCATGCTTTACTCACTTTAGGGTCTTGAGTACTAAAAGCATATATGTTGATTCATGTGCTACGGTTTCCATTTCAAATCTCTGCTACCTGTACTTGTCAGATATATTCCTACCTATGAAATTTTAGAGACATGATGTTTTTCAAAATATTATTTGCATGATTTTTATAAGAAGTGTTGAGTATACCTATTTTATAGAAGCACAGACTAAACTTACCACATTAAGAACAAAATATTATTAAAAAAATTTTTTTAATGTTTGTTTTTAAGAGGGAGAGAAAGGGTAAGAGACAGAGAGACAGAGCATGAGCAGGAGAGGAAGAGAGAGAGGGACACACAGAATCTGAAGCAGGTTCCAGGCTCCAAGCTGTCAGCACAGAGCCAGACACGGGGCTTGAACTCACGAACCGTGAGATCATGACCTGAGCCAGAGTCGCATGCTTAACCACCTGAGCCACCTAGGTGCCCCAGAGCAAAATATTATTTTTAAAGTTGAGGAAAAAAATATGAGGGTTTCCCTTGACTGATACCAATGGTTTGATTATATGGCCATTTTCATAGCTGTTGAAATTGTTTTTCCCTCATCATGTAAATTAATACAGAATTATGAAGTGTAAAACACACATATAATGATCCAACAGAACATAATGCATTCTTTTTCAGGATAGATAAAAATCACTTGCTGCAAATCTTAAGCTGAGATCTGGTGGGCATTGACATTCAAATGAAAGTAAACTTCAATAAGAAATCTCTCCAAATTTCTTAGTCTAGGATTAATTCACATATTCAAAATTATCTGTAATATTCACCATTTTGTTGATATGTAACTATTATTATTATTATGACATATATTTTATTTTATCATAAAATGGTAGAGAATCATTTCTTATTTATCCTAACACTTGTGGTCTTCATGTGTTCTGCTTTAAAACTGCTCTAAAACTTTGTGGCATAAAGCAACAACTATTTTATTATATCTCATGATTTTGTGGGTCAGAAATTCAGACAAGGATCAGCTAGGCCATTCTTCTATTTTACCTAATATTGGCATGGGTCACCCAACATTATTCAGCTGGCAGCTAGGTGGTCTGGAGTTTCCAATATGGTCATTTCTGACACCTTGAAAAGGATGTCTGTGGGGGAGGCTGGACTCTTACTCTTCAGGCAGTCTTGGGCCTCTCCATGTGGCCTGTTCAGCAGGACAGTCAATCTTTTACATAGCAACTCAGAGTTCCAAGAATGAGTCTTCTAAGCGGTCCTGGTGAAAGCTATCAGGTGTCTTATGACCTAGCCTTGCTAGTTCCATAATGTCACTTCTACTACATTCAATTGAGTCATACAGTCCATAAAACCAGTTCAGATTCAGTGGGAAGGGAATTCAAATCTACCACTCAATGGGAAGGATACAAAAACTTTGTGGCCATCTTTATTTTTCCACAGAGATTTTCTTGAATATAATTTTTTAAAGTTTATTTATTTTAGGAGAGAACACAAGTGGGAGAGGAGCAAAGAGAGAAAGAGGGAGAGGGTAAGAGAGAGAATCCCAAGCAGGCTCCTCACTGTCAGCACAGAGCCCAATACAGGGCTCGAACTCACAAACCGTGACATCATGACCTGAGCCGAAGTCAGACACTTAACCAACTGAACCACCCAGGTGCCTTTTGTTGAATATAATTTAATTGAATCATAAATTCTGAGAAGTTACATACCTTTGGCTTAGAAATTATGAATATGGTGTCTGGCAGTAAAAGTAGTCAGTGTAAAAATCCCAGTGCTCGGCATTTTTTAGCTCTACAATAGAGGAAGACATTCTTCCATTCTTTACTCTCATCATGGGGCACATATGCCTACCTTAAATATTTTATTTTTATTAAATATGATACTGCTTATCCTTCACCTAATCTTTTGCCACGTACAAGTGGCAGAGAGAATTCTACATTTAACCATATTATTATGCTATTTGATATTATTTTGATTTATCAGGTTTTGGACAAAGACAGAAAATTACAAAACCAGTTATACTTCAACATTTGGATTCTACAAATAGTTGCATATTTTATCTCATCACTGACATAATTTAGTGGAATTTAATTTTTGTCCAGTGATATTAAGTAAGAATTATATTTTAATAACATATTGTGCTTTGAAATTCACTAAGTGATTTTTATACACATAATATCATCAACCCTTACAAAGTTTAAAACAAAGAAAATGGTGACTATTTCTTTTTTTTTTTTTTTTTTAACAGATAAAGGTATTACAAATTAAGAGAGATTGATTTACTATTTGAAGCTCATATATCCAGGGCAGATTCAGGCTTCAAACTTAAGTTGTAAGTTTGAGTCCCAAGCAAGAGCAGAATATTTTTGACATGTTGTTTACTAACAAACTTAAACACGTAAGTTGTTTGAGGGACAAGAAGGGATCCTAATGTGTTATTAAACATCTGACTAACATAAATAATGAAAACTGTTACACTTATAAAAAATTAATACATTCATCACATGAAGGAATACAAATTAGCCAATTATGACTAATCTTTAGGTTACATTCAATTCATTTACAGTTGTTTAAGCACCTTCCATGTGTCTATTTCTGCACTTATAGAATCTAAAAAGGAATCCGGAAAACACTGTACCATAAGAAAAAAATAATTTGGAAATTCAGGAGTGATTTGCTTCTCATTATTCTGCTGGTATAGAGTGCTAATAATAGCACTGAGAAACATTACTTTTACATTAGCATAATTTTCTTCTTGATGCCACCATTATGGTTTACTTAAGTTGACAAATGACTGCTGCCCAATGCCACACCTGCTACCTTTTCCATAATAGCAAACGATATTATGCTATTGAGTTCCTAGAAAGGTTAATTTCTATTTTCTGCAATTACGAATGACATGGTTAGAGGAGGTTATAGATATCTGAATTACTGTGATTACAGTTGCTGGAAATTATGCAAATGTGTATAAAAGTGAAGTTTGTGGAAAATGAAATTAAGCTAAACTTGATTTAGCCTACTATTATTAATGTTATAACTCAAAGTGTAAATAAAACACCAATGTAATAAAATCCAAATCTAAATGTAAATATTATTTTAGTACGAAGCACAAATAGGATATTTGTTAACATAACATTTTTGCTTTACTAGCGTTGTGCTTGGTATCATTGTTGAGGTTTCCTAAAACACACTACGATCCAATCTTGTATAATGTATAATTTGAGTATGATGCTATTCTATTTTTTCCCCTAAGTTCACTGCATACAAGTTTGTTAGACTCATCTTAGATGCCAAATATTTTATTTGTAGTTACAATTTAAAAAAGAATCCCTTGGTTCCATTAAGCATAGGTTTTTGTAATTTAATTTATATTTTAGTAATATCAACAATATTTCAATTACTCACAGTATTTTAATATTTAAATATTTCTTTGGAGCCCAGGTTTTCTAATTTACTAAATTTCATCAGTAAGTTACAGTTCCCCTGATTCTTACCTTTGGCGCTTTCTTTAGTTCTTTCTTAGTATGACAATAAGGTAATGGACCCATAGTACTTTGAAGAAAAATTGGGAAGCATTGTCTGTGTTATCTAACCTTAAACAACTAAATTCACACTAATGGTTAAAATTTTGTAAAACATGTGGCTAGATGTGAATATATGATCATTAGCTTATTGATTGATATCATATAAAAATAAAATTAGAATTTCAAAATTATATTTTATGATAAATTAAACTAGTTTTTAAAATTTATTTCCAACAATTACAAGACTGGCTAAAAATGATCAGGAATGCATATGAAATATTCATATTGAACACTGCTATATTCAAATATATGGTACATCCAAGAATATACCAAATATATGTTTTATATCCTCACATCTGAGAAAACAAATGTTTACATGTATGAAAGAGGCAATAATTCTATGTGAGTTTTTAAAACTATGCTACTATGAAGAAAAATTTAAGCATTGTTATATAAGAAAAACAATTCATAAGTATATACAAGTATATAATTTATAAATATGTTGACATTACTTCAAATATTTTTTATTTTTTATTTTTTATTTTATTTTTTTGATTTTTTTTAACGTTTTTATTTATTTTTTAGACAGAGAGAGACAGAGCATGAACAGGGGAGGGTCAGAGAGAGGGAGACACAGAATCTGAAACAGGCTCCAGGCTCTGAGCTGTCAGCACAGAGCTCGACGCGGGGCTCGAACTCACGGACCGCGAGATCATGACCTGAGCCGAAGTCGGCCGCTTAACCAACTGAGCCACCCAGCGCCCCCAAATATTTTTTAAATGTTTGTTTATTTTGAGAAAGAGAGATGGGCACCTGGGTGGCTCAGTCAGTTAACGTCAGACTTTGGCTCAGGTCCTGGTCTCATTGTTGGTGAGTTAGAGCCTCACGTTGGGCTCCATGCTGACAGCTCAGATCCTGGAGCCTGCTTCAGATTCTGTGTCTCCTTCCCTGTCTTCCCCTCCCCCCCTCATGCTCTATCTCTTTCTCTCTCTCAAAAATAAATAAACATTAAAAACATTTTAAAAAAAAGAGAGAGAGAGGTGCAGAAAGAGAGGGATGGAGAGAATCCCAAGTAGGCTCCACACTGTCAGCGCAGAGCCCAAAAAGGGGCTTGATCCCACAAACAGTGAGATCATGACTTGAGTCAAAATCACGAGTTGGACACTTACCCAACTGAGCCACCCAGGTGCCCCATATTGCTTCAAATATTATACAGAATTTTATGGAAGAATGGAAACATTATTTTAACACTATTAATTTCATGCTTATGGGATGCTGTTTTTAAAAATAAAGAAAATGCAAAAATTTTCCAGTCATGTATTTGTAAATTTAGTTGTTAGAATATTAACATTCAAACTCAACTATAAAATCATTGGTGGCTATGACAAAGGTTAGCAAGCTATACAACTTCTGCTCTTCTTGGACATAACAATTAAAGCACATAGCCCAGCCTAATTTACAATAAGACATAGCCACATGACTAAGTGCAATCCATTGGTATGTAAAGGGAAGAATGTTTGCCATCCAGGCTTGTTGCATAAAGACCTTCCACATGTGATCATCCATGCTATTTCCCTTTTGTCAGCATGTCACTGAAAGGCACAGTGACCCTAAAAGCCAAGTGTTATGTATGTTGAAGACTGAGGTATTGGATGACCAACTAAGAGAGATATGACTACTAATAAGAAATAAGACTTTTAATTTTATAAGCAAATGAAGTAAATGCTCATCATATTTTGAAACATTATATATTTTAGGAATGTGTGTGTGTGTGTGTGTGTGTGTGTGTGTGTGTGCATGTGTGTATGCTGTGAGAGTAGGTGTCTATGAGAGTAGGTAGCATGATCTTATACATAGACTTAGAAGACATATGGACTAAAAAACCTGATTAAATTTAAGAAGGGATTAAAAAAATGGGACTTTTGTTCTAGTTGTTCTTTCCATTTTTTTTTTTGTTGTTGTTCAAAAACATTTTTTTCCTTCTTTGGTTATACTGTCCATTACTACAAGTGTTCAATAGATCATCTCAATAGTTGCAGAAAATGTATTTGGCGAAATTCAATACCACTTCATAATAAATACTCACAACATACTAGAGATGGAAGGAAACTTCCTTAACTTGATAAAGTGAGTATTTTCAGTTGACACAATTATTTATATAAAAATACACAACAGTCAACAGGAAAACTTCTCGAATTAGTGAATTAGTAAATTTGCAAGTTATAAAATCCAAATATCTATTCATTTCTATACACTGGCAGTGAACATTTGTAATTTGACATTAAAGAAACAGTATTATTTATTATAGCAAAAGAAGTAAATGCATATAAACTGAGTTAAATATAAATAGGATTTTTACACTGAAAACCATAAAACATTAATGAAAATTTAAAAACTATTTAATGAATAAATGTGCTGTATTTATGCATTGGAAGATTATATTAATATGAAGTCAATTTTTCCTTTCATTTTAAAAAATTTATTACTGTATTTTGAGAGAGAGAGAGATAGAGAAAGAAAGAAAGAGAGAGAGAGAGATGGCATGAACATGCACAGGGGAGAGGCAGAGAGTGAAGAGGGGAGTGGCAGAGAGAGAATCCCAAGCAGGCTTGATGCTGGCAGCATGGAGCCCAATGCCACGCACACACCATGAACTGTGAGATCATGACCTGAGCTGAGATCAAGAGTTTGATGCTTAACCAAATGAGTCACCCAGGCACCCCAAGATGTCAATTTTTCTTAAACAAATGTACAGATTCAATGCAATTCTAATAAAATATAACAGATTTTTCTGTAACAAGCTAATTCTAAAATTTAGAGGGAAAGGCAAAGGAACAAGAATACTCAAGATAATTTTTTTCAAAAAATATAAGTTGCAGGATTCACACTACCTGATTTAAGACCTACTATAAATATGCAGTAATCGAAACACTCAATACAGTGAGGGATTGTCAAAGGACACACATATATATCAAAACCACAGAGTAGAGAGTCCAGAAACAGACCCACAGAAATATAGTCAGCTGATTTTTGATCAAGGTCTAAAGACAAATAAATTTTTTAAAACAAAAATAGTGCTGTAAAAATGGAATGTCTACTAAAAATAAGCCTTACATTTATTTAAAAAATTAACTAAAAATGGATCAGACACCTAAATATAAAACTTTTAATAGAGGTTTGTATAAACCTTTGTGACTTTTGGATAGGCAAAGAAGCCTTAGATACATTAATGAAAACACTTTATGAAAAGAAAACTTTAATAAATTTGGCTTTATAAAAATAAAAACTCTGGTTCTACTGACATATGCTTTAAAGAAAATGGAAAAAAAAGCAATAGACAAGTAGAAAATATTTATAAATTACATATCTGAGAAAGGACTTGTATCCAGAATACTTAAATAACTCTAAAACTCAACAATAAGAAAACAAACAGCACAATAAAAAAGTGGGCAAAAGATTGGAATAGAAACTCCACTAAAGAAGGTATATGAATGGCAAATAAGGATAGGAAAATATGCCCCATTGGTCCGTAAAGATATGCACATTATAACTGCAGTGACATACCACTATACATGTGTTCCAATGGCTAAAAATTGACAAAAATGACAATACCACATTTGTCAAAACAAACAGTTGTACACCACAGAGTGAATTTTACTGTACATAAATTTAAAATTGAATTTAAGCATATTTTCCAATCGGAAAGTGCCACTTTATAATAATGCACATTTCCTCTCTCTACAGCCTTGCATGTTGGATGATTTTCATTGATATGAAAACTATCTGCCTGAAATGTTGCCCATTGATTCATTTCTGCTTAAAACAGTTACAAAAATGACATTCAGTCTTAGGTAACATGTCAGTGATCCCTCAAGTCTGAGGTAGTCTTTTGTATTGAGGGTGCATGTTTAAGTATTATTTCTTACCTCAATACGATGTAAAGAAGTTGACACTTCTTGCTGAATTATATATTTGTGAATTCATTTGAAAATGTCAAGAAACATTATTCAAATAAACATTTAGACTGAATATTAAAAACAATTAAACCAGAAAATTTGGCAGAGCTACTTTATTCCCATCATCTTTTTTGTCTCAATGCTCACAAACTCACAAACTATCAAGAAGACACATCCATACCCAAATTGCCCTCAGTTGGGCCCATGTAATTCCATCATCATTCTGGATGTGGCCTCAGGCAGCTAGGAACTTTCATACACTATCCCAAAAATCAACAGCAATTTTCTAATTAAAAAAAAAAAAACTAATTAATCCCTAAGTAATTTTGGAAAATTTAACTTCTCAGATAAAACCCAAATGAACTCACTAAGCCATTTCAGAGAGGCGGGAGGTTGTTGACAGTGTATCAACCACACTAATTAAAAAACAAATAATCAAACAGAAAAGTTGGCTCCATTCAGTGATTGCATGGAGAGTAACACATCCTTAGCATATGATGCATTCAAGCTTCCATGAGAATTTATTCTCGGGACCAATTTTGTTCAAGTAATATAAGCAAGAAAGGAAAGATAAACTACTGGACTATTTCAAACATTATTGCAGGTATTCATTTTTAAAAACAAGGGATCTATTTTTTAATTAGAAAATAAAATATACATGCTAAATCTCTGTGGAAGAAAATACGTAGACCAATATGACATATAACTACCCTAATCCAAAGAGTCAGATACAGGTTTTATTTTCAATCATTCAGGAAATACATGTTCCAAGAAATTACAAAAGGATTACAAAGATAAATAAGACAATGTCTGGTCTTATTTCTATAAAGGAAGGGAATTAAGGACATTCCAGGAATGATAATTGTGCTGCCTAAAGCATAGAAACTTTTTTATTTTATTTTAAAGTTTATTTATTTACTCTGAGAAAGAGAGAAAAAGAGAGAGAAAGCACACAAGCATGAGTTGGGGGAAGGGCAGAGAGAGAAGAGAGAGAATCCCAAGCAGGTTCCAAGCCCAGTGCAGAGCTCGATCACACAATGACCATGACCTGAGCTGAAATCAAGAGTTGGGCACTTAACTGACTGAGCCACCCCAAGCATAGAAACTTTAAATACCATTGTGTTATTACTAAAAAGCAATTTGTCATTGGGTCATGATTATATCCTTGTAATATTTTGTCAAAGCAAAATCAATGAATCAAGGAGATATAAACATTTTAAGCACTGTCAGTTTCCCAACAAATTCAATTTTTTTTGTACTGGGGTGCATTTTGGGAGCATGAATTATCTGTACTGTCCAAGATAGTGCATGGGAGTTACTTCAGGTCAGAGTCTTTAAAATTTTTATACCCCATTTACCATGTACCTAGAGAACATACATGAGTAATTTTTATTACACAGCTCCTATGGCTTATAAATCCAGAAATTTCCAGTTTATAAGTAAACTGGAATATATTTTTATAAATAAACTGGAATAATATAAATAAATATTAGAAATCTAGATATGTGAAGCATATCCTGCTAAAACTCTTCTTAGATAAGAACTTTATACATGGCAACCCCTAAGGCCTCTGGGTTATCTTCTAGCTAGGTGAATTTCAGCAATATGTTTAAAAGGACATCTAGTCAACACTCAAACTGCCTCAGGCATGGAAGACAGAGGAATATCATTCATCTTTTCATTCACAACACTCAAGGTTAGAGGGAAGAAAAACAACAGTTTCAGGCCTCAAATTTTAGTAAACATAGCTGTATCTTTGAAGACTCAGGTAATGCCTTAAAAATTCACATGAATTTTGAATCTCAATCCATCAGACAAATATGCTTCTTGAATAAACTTCAAAAGCAGTGATTCTTCTCTAAAATTGCAGTAACTATACAATTTCCATTAGGTTGTTCCATGTTTATCATCCTGTGACATTGAATATGTATTTGTACACCACAGGTATTTGTTTCCTATTGCTGCATAGCAATACATTAATAATAAATTAAATTCAGTGGCTTGAAGCAATACCCATTTCTTATCTTACAGTCTCCAAAGGTCAGAGATCTGGGCACAGCTCAACTGGATTCTCTGCACAAGTTGTAGTGTCATCTGTGTCTCAGGATCCTTTTCTTTCTTTTTCTTTTTTTAAAAAAAATTTTTTTTAACGTTTATTTATTTTTGAGACAGAGAGAGATAGAGCATGAACAGGGGAGGATCAGAGAGAGAGGGAGACACAGGATCTGAAACAGGCTCCAGGCCCTGAGTGGTCAGCACAGAGCCCGACGCGGGGCTCGAACTCACTGACCGTGAGATCATGACCTGAGCCGAAGTCGGACACTCAACCGACTGAGCCACCCAGGCGCCCCTCAGGATCCTTTTCTAAGGTCATGTTGTTGTTGGCAGAATGTATTTCCTTGAAGTTATAGAATTCATGGTGGCTTAATTCTCTAGAAGGAAACAGGGGGCTATTAAGAGGATTTCATTAGGAGATAGAAATAATCAAAAATTTTTTCCCTCCAATCGTTATAACAATCTGAAGGGTGGGTTTAAAAAGTGAAGTTAGAAGGGACACCCAGAGGGAGGCCTTCTTGGTGAAGTGTGAAGTATATGGAAGACCGAAATCAAGAGAGTGACAGTAGGACTGACGAGGGGAAGAGAATTGGAGATATATTTAGAAGGTAGAATTACCTGATCCTAAAGATTAGTTTAATGTGAGGATATAAGAAAATGAGAAGTCCTGTGCGTGTCCTTGATTACTAGTATTAGAAACTATGTAGATTATGGCATAAATAAAAGTCTAGAAGTGAAATAATGATTCTGCAAATCAAAGCACTTTTTCTGGCAGAATCTTCTGAAATGATTAAGTAAATGAATAGTTACAATTCATTGTGACCTATTTGGAGTTTGATAGAGGTGTGAGATTGTCAGGGGAACATATATGGTAAAATGTTGGATATATATGGTTTGCTTATCAAGGGAGATGTATGAAAAACTATATTGATTTGGAACTTATTCACAAACAAGTGATATTTGACACCATATTGTTAGGATAAAATTAAGAGGAAGTCAGTAAACGTTGAGTGAGAGGAATAAAGACAAGACTGTGGGAAATAGCAAGACTTAAGTGGCTAAGAGGAAGATATTCCTGGGTATAAGGCAGAAATAATGGTAATAAATATTGGATGAGATTAAGAAAAGTGCCAAAAGGCTAAAGGAGAAAAATTTCAAGAAGAGTCAAAGTTTTGAAATGCAGGTAGGTCACACAGGAAGAAAACTAAATATTCAAGACATTGATTGCATTCCCCCAAAATGTTTTATCAAGTGCTGGGAACAGAAGCCAAACAATAAATTGAACAGTGAATGAGCAGGGGGAAATGGAGAGAATGATTATAAACACTTCTTAATGTGATTGGGGTGAGAGTACATATGCTTGGAAGTGATTTCAAAGTCAACTAACTGTGTGTATGTGTTTATTGTGTATAATACTGAATTCAAGATACCATTGACTGAATCTAAATCACCATTATCTTATGTACTAATAAGAAATTAAAAAAATCTTTTGCCAATTAAAAGTACAATACAATGCAGTCTTATAACATAGCCTTTTATTAAATATATATATCACTTTGATGTATTGCAAAGAGGAAAATTCAAGTCCAGTACCAGGCAATGACAACTACGTTACTATTCCTGCCCACCAAACAGCAATTGACTCCCCTGATTATAAAAGCATTATGATATCAGAAAGGTGATAATGTGGAAAATTGTGCATTTTAGAGTCAATAAAAGTGATATAATACATATACAAATGAGAGAATGTGTGTGCATATAGGATACACATTCTCAAAGCCAGAAAAGGGATCTAAAAATTAACAGCTAATGTATTCCTCTATGTGTAAACAAAGTATATCTTATTTATTAACTGATTGCCTTTATTGTACACAACAATCAGTATTTTGTGCTAATACACAGTTGCTATACCTCTATTTTTAGTTAGGCTTTAGACACGGAACAATGGAGAAGCAGAAAAAAAAGCTGAGTTTTTAGTATGACTTTGGATGCATGAAGTACATTTTGAAAAAAAGGGGTAGCTTTATAAGTATACTTTTAAAGGCAATAGCATATTTCACGGACTTTGGAATTTCTATCATCTTCGATGAGAGATTAATGAGAGCTCTAATATTAGCTTTTTTGTAAACTCAGATTGCACCAGGTTTTCAAATTAGCTGGGAAGAATTGAGTTTTTTTAAATAAGAAATGCTTTAAGTTACCCTTTTTGCATCAAAAAAGAACATCCATTATGGTTAGAAACTTATTGTCCTGTATCATTTCTCAGTTTTCAAAGCTGGCATTGTGAAGGAGTACCAGAAAAATATTCAAATTTTAGTTACTTGGTATGAATCCCCCAAAATTTAGCAGTTTGACTCCTGTTAATGAGTTAAATAATTACACCTCTCAGGGAATGAAAAATGACTTCTTTAAACTTTTCTTCCTCAACCAGAGGTAATGTACCAAAATATTGAATAACTCATGGAATTGATAATGAGTTCTTTTATTTTTTCCTCCATTGTTGAGTTCAAAGCTATGCTTTGATTTAGAAGGGAGGTTTCCATATTGAGTCTAGAGCATTTTTTAATCACATAATTATTGATTTTGATTGAAATTACTGAGCATACACATACTGAGAAAAGTTTTCATGTGATATTAACCACTAAAGGTGATGTAAAGTGAACCAAACTGTATGGCATCTTAAACACAAGGGGGAGTATGCTCTCTATATATCATTTTTATTTAATATTGTTACAGAAGAGACACATGTTAATGTGCTTATAGATAAGTATACTTGTGGAAAATGAGGGTAGAGGGAATGAAGTAATTTAAACAAGATTATTGCAGCAGAAAAACTGGAATCATGATTTAAATTCTAAATCTATGCTGTACCAAAATGAAATAGCTGTAACAGAAGCAAACATAGCTGTAGAGTTATTCTGTTACATATAGAGTATGTATGTATATGCATATATAGTAGAGTTATATATATAGCATATATATGGATATGGATATATGTATATTAGGGGTATGATATATAGATATAACATGTATGCATATTATATATGTATGTATATATATTAGAGTTCCTATAATTTTACTGTTTTGAAACTGGGGACCCAAAAGATTAATTAGAATTTATAAAAAATAAACCAAACTAAATAAAATTAGGATTTAATTTTAGTAAATAAATAAATAAAACCAAATCCCAGGTTATGAAAGAGAATAGAACTTATTTAGGACCAAAAAATTCCATTTCACTAAAGAAATAATGACCCTGGTGACTAATTACAGTGAGCATCTTTTCCTGTGCTTATTGGCCAATCACATATGTTTTTTTAGAAATGTCTATACTGATCCTCCACCCATTTTTAAATTAGGTTGTCTTTTTATTATTGAGCTGTAAGTGTTCTCTTTATGTTCTAGATAGAAGTACCTTCTGAGAGATATAACTTTCAAATATTTTTGTTCATTCTGTTGTCTGTCTTTTCATTTTGCTTAATATTTCCCTTGGAAAAATAAATGCTTTCATTTTGATGAAGTCCAGTTTTTAATTTTTTTCTTTTGTTACTATTGCTTCTGATGTTATTTCTAAGAATCCATTGACAAATCTAAGTTCACAGAGATTTGTCCCTATGATTTCTTCTAAAAAGTTTATAGCTTTAGTTTTTACATTTAGATCTTGAATCCATTTTCAGATGAATTTTGTATCTACAAAATGGTGAAAGGTAAGAATCTAATTTCGTTATTTTGCATATGGCTATCCAGTTGTCCCAGCATCATTTGTTGAAAAGACTATTATTTCTCAATTGAATGGTGTTGGCTCATTAATTGAAAATCAATTGACCATAGATACATAGTTTTATTTTTGGATTCTTGATTCTTATAAATTGGTCTATGTGTCTATCCTTGTGCCAATACCATGCTGTCTTGATTATTATGCTTTGTAATAAGACTTGAAATTTGGAACTCTGAGTCTTGCAACTTTGTTTTTACTTTTAAAGACTGTTTAGGCTTTCTATGTCTCCTGCCATTCTACATGAGTTTGAGAATGTGCTTGTTAATTTCTGCAGCGGTGTCAACTGGGATTCTGGTTGGTATTGTGTTGAATCTTTAGACAAATTTGGTGAGTATTGCAGTCTTACCTATACTAATTCTTGAGGTCTGAGAACATGACATGAATTTTCTAATTTTTATAAATTTCTTTCAACACTGTTTTGTAGTTTTCAAAGTTTATGTTTTGCATATTTTTTGGTTAAATTTATTCTTAATTTCTTTGATGCTATTATAAATGGAATTCCTTTCTTAATTCCATTTTTGGATTTTTCATTGCAAATATATAGAAATACAATTGATTTGTACATTGGTCTTGCATCTGCAGCCTTGTTCAAATTTATTGACGTATTCCTTAAGATTATCTATATCCAAGATCATGTCATGTATGAATGGAGATAATTTTAATTCTTCCTTTCCAATCTAGATGGTTTATTTATTTATTTATTTACTTACTTACTTACTTATTTACGGAGTTGCTCTGGACAGAATCTCTAATCCAATATTGAATAGGCATGACAATCGTGGACATCCTTACCTTTTTTCTGATCTTGAGAAAAAGTATCCAATCTTTCATCATCAAGTATGTTGTTAATCGAGGGGTTTTCATAGATTCCTTTATTAGGCGAAGGAAATACCTTTCTATTCGTAGTGTGTTGAGTGTTTTTATCATGAAAGGGTGCTGGAGTTTGTCAAATGATTTCTTTGCATCTATTGAGAAGGTAATATAGTTATATTTACTTAGTTGATTAATTTGTTATTAAATCAGTGACTCATATTAATAGATTTTTCAATTTTGAACCCAGCCTTGCTTTCCTTAGAATAGAACCCCTTCCTCCAGAATACCTTGGGATCTGTCTCTTTGCCTAAAGAGGAAGAGGAAGAAGGTGAGAATACAAACTCCTGAGATTCTCTTCTTCTTCAGCTGGGTACTATTTGGGCTCCTTCAGGTTTGACTTACCCTACCAATGAAAAACATTCTAGACTTCTCTCACAGAGGATATGGTGGCTTTGAAAGTTACCCTGGTTGTCTCTTGGATCTACAATCAGAGAGTGGGAATCATAGCTGATGAAACTACCAATCAGACTCAGATTTCTATATTTATGTAGCTCTTGCTGGTTATCAAGCCTAATTAAAGCTCTTCATGAGGGCACTTTAATCTGTCTATGACACAATCCAGACCTTAACTGACAAACCCAGGAATGGAAAAGTCAGCTATTGCCGAAACAGCAAATGTTGACCAACAAAAAGGAGGTAAAACAGTAATTAGGCACCCTACCCTGGACAATCCGGGCATGGAGCTTCACAAAGAGATCTATGGATCTGGTTACTCAAACACAAAGGCACAATGGAGGAGATTAAGAATACCATTAAGGAATTCAAGGCCAAGTACCAGACATACAGAGTGCTGCAGGTGACCCTGCAAGGACCGTTGTGATGATAGCCCCTATAACTAATATCAGCACTATCCCCAATGACCTTTCTGATAAATCTGAAGATGAATCAGAGGGCCCTGGCAACTTTTACCCAGATCTCTTGCCTTTCAAAAATAAACAATACTAGAGGTTGGCAGAGTGAGGCAGTGAAGGTGGGGGTGCCCATCAATTTCTAGGAAAATATGAAGATTTACACCAAGGTTAGAGTTCAATGGGGAGGTAGGGAAGAATTTCAGCTTTTCAGTCTTTTAGGTACTAGTGCACTGGAGACTGTCGTCCCTAAAACCCCTGGAACCAAGATGAGTGGAAAATAATGTTCTCTGATTTGAGGGCTGAGGCCACCACCACCAGGAGCACTGACAAAGCCTGACTATACGTGGATCCCTTAGGGTCTACAACCCATTATTGTTATGCCTCCCCCCTCCTCCCAACCCCCCCCCCTTCTGACTCTATGGATCTATTATATATGTGTACTCTTGCTTATGTTTACCTCCAAGCCCTGTCAGGAAATGCTGCAGTTGAGGCCATCTTGGTGGGGCAAGTGGAATGCTACAAACCTTAGTATCTGCACCTAAAGCTGTTGTTTGTTTGTTTGTTTGTTTTATTAGTAGTTGTCAGTGGGAAAAAAATAAATAACTGCCCTCACTGCTGAGCTAAAGGAAGCCAAAGCCTTTCATGAGACTATTTCTCTGTTTGGTAGTCTTATCTTGCCTGTGTGGAAAGCGTCAGGTGCCTGGAGCCTCACCATTGATAATAGATAGCTCAACACTGTAGTTCAGCCATTGGTGCCTGCAGTACTTACATGACATTGTGACAGTTACAAGTTATTGCTCAGGCTGAGGGAACTTGGTCACTGACATCACAAAGGTCCCTTTAAGCCATCCTTCTCCACCGGGATGATAAAAATCAGTTTGCTTTTATGTGGAATGGGTTACAATACACTTTTAATTCCTGCCACAAGGTTATCCTGCATGGGTCTTGCATCCTCTTTGACCCGTTTCTGAAGAGTCTGAGAGATGGAAGTTTAGAATGGCTGTTAAACAACAAGATATGGAAGATAGTAACCTCCTTCTTTTAACCCCCAGATGCACAGCATAGATTTTTGTCTACAAGGGCTTCTAAGATGATGACCATCAATTTGAAGTCTCTAGTTCAACATTTTCCTTTGAAAATGTTTTTCAAAATGCTTTTGAAAGTGCTTTGCTCCAAGTAGCCACATGTGATGGATATAGAATAAAAACTTTTGTTAGGCCACAAGGAGATAGAAACCAAAAACTTTGGGTTCATCATTCTGTGGATTGGATAAAGAGGTGCTACTCTTGTTCATGGTAAGGGACAAACTGCCCACGTTACAGTTGATTAAGAAAAGTTCCCATCACTATAGAACTTGAGTACCTTCCAACCTTTCAGCCCAGGCATGGGAAAGACGAAGAGAGGTAATCCAACCTCTCTTGTCTCAGTCCCACAGAGTGGCCTGTGTGACTTCCACCTTACCAAATTCATTGGTATGCCTACACCAGGTAGTTGCCATCACATGGAATTTGCCTAGCTGCTGGGTATATTAACTGACAAGTGACTCTGCAGATACACATCTGACTGCTAGGCTACAGCAATTTCTCTACACATGGACATTTCCTGGTATCTTGGGTACTACAACCTTGTTACTTTGAATGCAATGGATTGCTGCAATGGAACTCCAGCACTCCAGCACCACAGATCTCTTTGTGTTTCATCCACTTGGAGTTCATCAAGATTCCCAAATGTGAAGATTCATATTTTTTGTTGAATTTGGGAAGTTTGAAGCCATTGGTTCTTTGACTTTTATTTTCTGCTACTTTCTCTCCCTTCCTACTGGTACTCTCACTACACAAATATTGGAGAGCACATATCTCTGAGTTTCTGTTCACGTTTTCTTCATTCTTTTCCTCTCTATTCTTTGTCTATCTATACGTCTTCAAATTTACCAAATCTTTCTTCTGCAAGAGTAGATCTACTGTCAGGCCCAACTAGTGAGTTTCTTCTTTCAATTATTGTACTTTTCAATTCCAGAATTTACATTTTGTTCTTTAAAAAAATAATGTCTCTCTTTAGTGTTATTTTTATTTGATGTGACATTATCATCACAATTTCATTTATTTTTTTTAAATCATTGTTTCCATTAGTTCTTTGAACATATTATAATGGCCAATTTAAAGTCCTTGTTTAACTTGCCATCTCTTTGCTTTCACAGGGAGTTTAGTTGCTGCCTTTTTCCTTATGTATGTGTCATAATTCACTTTTTTTACATGCCTCAAGTTTTATTGGGAATTGGGAATTTTAGATATATATTACAGTAAGTCTGAGTACTAATAACCACCAGGACTTGGATACTGCAGGAGAAAAATGTCTACCATAGATTTCAAATGGTTTTTGAAAAGTGTTTTTACCAATTTCCACGGTGAGTGGATCCATGGAGTTTCTCAGGCTGTCATGCTGGAATTATAACCCTCTTATCATTTCCTTCTGATCCAAATCCCAATCAGTCCTACTCTTCCATCACCCTCTAAAATGTGTTCTGATGAAGATCAATAATGATATTGATTGCTAAATCAAATTGTCAATCAATTTTTGATTCTCATTTTATTTTACCTCTCAGTAGCATTTATAGAATTGAGTTACTCTCGGGGCGCCTGAGTGGCTTAGTCGGTTAAGCGTCCAACTTTGGCTCAGGTCATGATCTCTGGGTTTGTGAGTTCGAGCCCCGCGTCGGGCTCTGTGCTGACAGCTCGGAGCCTGGAGCCTGCTTGGATTCTGTGTCTCCTTCTCTCTCTGCACCCTGTCCCCCTCTGCCCCCACTGCTCTGTCTCTCTCTATCAAAAATAAATAAATGTAAAAACAAATTTTTTTAATAAAGAATTGAGTTACTCTCTTTTGTGGAAATATAAAAACAAACAATAAATTAAAAAAACACTTTTTAATTGCCTTAGGGATACCTTTTTACCCTTTCTAACTCACTTGTCTTTATCGTTGTTGTGGTTGATTTTCTTCTTCTTCTTCTTTCTTCTTCTTCTTCTTCTTCTTCTTCTTCTTCTTCTTCTTCTTCTTCTCCATCTTCTTCTTCTCCTTCTTCTCCTTCTCCTTCTCCTCCTTCTCCTTCTCCTTCTCTTTCTCCTTCTCCTTCTCCTTCTCCTTCTCCTTCTCCTTCTCCTTCTCCTTCTCCTTCTCCTTCTTCTTCTTTCTCCTTCCTTCTGCCTCTTCCTCCTTCTCTTTTTCCATTTTCAAACTTGTAAATGTTGGAAGGCCTAATTATTCCTTGGTTCTCTCTTTTTTTTTTTTTTATGTTTCAAGTTTCTCTTTTGTCTAAGTTCACTTCCTTGGCAAACCACAATATTGCTAAATCCAAAGGTATCATTCCAGGCAATAATTTTGCCCTGAACAGACTTTGTTATCAAATTGCCTAATAAGAAATCTCTACTTAGATATCTATCACCAAAATTAGTATGTCTTATGCTGGACTCCTGATTTTCCCATACTCATGACCTCATCTAACACTTATTACCTTCCGAAAGTCCCGTCTCTAAATATCATCATATTGGGGATTAGGGCTTCAAGATATGGATTGGGGGGGGGGGACATATTTCTACCATGATCTTCTATTCATCATCTTGATTAGTCCTCTGCACCTTAATAATCTTGCCGTTCGTTCATTGAACACACTTCTGCCTCATAACATTCTTGTTCTTTGCCTGGGAATCTATTCATCCATAGTTCATTCCTTCAAGTCCTTCAATATTTGGCTCATCCCAGGATATAATTCCTTAAGTCTACCATTGAATTAAAACACCATTATTTTCCTACTCAATTTATTTTCTTTCATAGCACTAATCCCCTAGTAACATTCTACACATTTATAATTTTTTTAATTTTATTTTTTATTTTGAAAATATACATCCAAATTAGTTAGCATATAGTGCAACAATGATTTCAGGAGTAGATTCCTTAGTGCCTCTTACCCATTTATCTCATCCACCCCCCCCCCACAACCCCTCCAGTAACCCTCAGTTTGTCCTCCATATTTATGATTCTCTTCTGTTTTGTCCCCCTCCCTGTTTTTATATGATTTTTGCTTCCATTCCTTATGTTCACCTGTTTTCTCTCTTAAAGTCATCATATGAGTGAAGTCATATGATTTTTATCTTTCTCTGACTAATTTCACTCAGCATAATATCCTCCAGTTCCATCCATGTAGTTGCAAATGGCAAGATTTCATTCTTTTTGATTGCTGAGTAATACTCCATTGTATGTATATACCACATCTTCTTTATCCATTCATCCATCGATGGACATTTGGGCTCTTTCCATACTTTGGCTATAGTTGATAACACTGCTATGAACATGGGGATACATGTGTCCTTTTAAACAGCACACCTGTATCCCTTGGATAAATGCCTAGTAGTGCAATTGCTGGGTCATAGGGTAGTTCTATTTTTAGTTTTTTGAGGAACCTCCATACTGTTTTCCAGAGTGGCTGCACAAGCTTGCATTGCCACCAACAATGCAAAAGAGATCCTCTTTCTCTGTATCCTCGCCAACATCTGTTGTTGCCTGAGTTGTTAATGTTAGCCATTCTGACAGGTGTGAGGTGGTATCTCATGGTGGTTTTGATTTGTATTTCCCTGATGATGAGTGATGTTGAGGATTTTTTCATGTTTCGGTTGGCCATCTGGATGTCTTCTTTGGGGAAGTGTCGATTCATGTCTTTTGCCCATTTCTTCACTGGATTATTTGTTTTTTGAGTGTTGAGTTTGATAAGTTCTTTATAGATTTTGGATACTAACCCTTTATCTGATATGTCATTTGCAAATATCATCTCCCATTCTGTCGGTTGCCTTTTAGTTTTGCTGATTGTTTTCCTTCGCTGTGCAGAAGCTTTCCATTTTGATGAGTTCCCAGTAGTTCATTTTTGCTTTTGTTTCCCTTGCCTCCAGAGGCGTGATGAGTAAGAAGTTGCTGCGGCCAAAATCCAAGAAGTTTTTGCCTGCTTTCTCCTCAAGGATTTTGATGGCCTCCTGTCTTACATTGAGGTCTTTCATCCATTTTGAGTTTATTTTTGTGTCTGGTGTAAGAAAATGGTCCAGGTTCATTGTTCTGCATGTCACTGCCAGTTTTCCCAGCACCACTTGCTGAAGAGACTGTCATTATTCCATTGGATATTCTTTCCTGCTTTGTCAAATATTAGTTGGCCATAAGTTTGTGGGTCCGTTTCTGGGTTCTCTATTCAGTTCCATTGTTCTGAGTGTCTGTTCTTGTGCCAGTACCATACTGTCATGATGATTACAGCTTTATAGTATAGCTTGAAGTCTGGGATTGTGATACCTCCTGCTTTGGTTTTCTTTTTCAAGATTGCTTTGGCTATTTGGAGTCTTTTCTGCTTCCATACAAATTTTAGGATTGTTTGTTCTAGCTCTGTGAAGAATGCTGGTGTTACTTTGATAGGGATTGCATTGAATATGTAGATTGCTTTGGGTAGTATCGACATTTTAACAATATTTGTTCTTCCTATCCAGGAGCATGGAATCTTTTCCCATTTTTTTGTGTCTTCTTCAATTTCTTTCACAAGCATTGTATAGTTTTCAGTGTACAGATTTTTCACCTCTTTGGTTAGATTTATTCCTAGGTATTTTATGGTTTTTTGTGCAACTGTAAATGGGACCGATTCCTTGATTTCTCTTTCTGTCGTTTCACTGTTGATGTATAGGAACGCAACTGACTTCTGTGCATTGATTTTATATCCTGCAACTTTGCTGGATTCATGAATCAATTCTAGCAGTTTTTTGGTGGAATCTTTTGGGTTTTCCATATAGAGTATCATGTCATCTGCAAAGAGTGAAAGTTTGATCATCTCCTGGCCGATTTGGATGCCTTTTCTTTCTTTGTGTTGTCTGATTGCAGAGGCTAAGACTTTCAATACTATGTTGAATAACAGTGGTGAGAGTGGACATCCCTGTCTTGTTCCTGACCTTTGGGGGAAAGCTCTCAGTTTTTCCCCTTTGAGTATGATATTAGGGTTGGGTCATTCATATATGGCTTTTATGATGTCGAGGTATGCTCCTTCTATTCCTACTTTCTGGAGGGTTTTTATCAAGAAAGTATGCTGTCTTTTGTTAAATGCTTTCTCTGCATCTATTGAGAAGATCATATGGTTCTTGTCCTTTCTTTTATTGGTGTGATGAATCACATTAATTATCTTGCGGATATTGAACCAGCCCTGCATCCCAGGTATAAATCCCACTTGGTTGTGGTGAATACTTTTTTAAATGTATTGTTGGATCCTGTTGGCTAATATCTTGTTGAGGATTTTTGCCTCCATGTTCATCAGGGAAATTGGTCTATCGTTCTCCTTTTTAGTATGGTCTCTGTCTGGTTTTGGAATCAAGGTAATGCTGGCTTCATAGGAAGAGTTTGGAAGTCCCTTCCATGTCTATTTTTTGGAACAGTTTCAAGAGAATAGGTGTTAACTCTTCCTTAAATGCTTGGTAGAATTCCCCTGGAAAGCCATGTGGCCCTGGACTCTTGTTTTTTGGCAGATTTTTGATTACTAATTCGATTTCTTTACTGGTTATGGTTCTGTTCAAATTTTCTATTTCTTCCTGTTTCAGTTTTGGTAGTGTATGTTTCTAGGAATTTGTCCATTTCTCCCAGATTGCCCATTTTATTGGCATATAATTGTTCATAATATTCTCTTATTGTTGTTTTTATTTCTGCTGTGTTGGTTGTGATCTCTCCTCTTTCATTCTTGATTTTATTTGGGTCCTTCCCTTTTTCTTTTTGATCAAACTGGCTAGTGGTTTATCAATTTTGTTAATTCTTTCAGAGAACTAGCTCCTGGTTTCATTAATCTGTTCTGGTTTTTGTTTTTGGTTTTTTTTTTTTTTTTTTTTTTTTTTTTTTTGGTTTCGATAGCATTAATTTCTGCTGTAATCTTTATTATTTCCTGTCTTCTGCTGTTTTTGGGTTTTATTTGCTCTTCTTTTTCAAGCTCGTTAAGGCGTAAGATTAGGTTGTGTATCTGAGATCTTTCTTCCTTCTTTAGGAAGGGCTGGATTGCTATAGACTTCCCTCTTATGGCCACCTTTGCTGTGTCCACAGGTTTGGGGCTGTGGTATTACCATTTTTATTGGCCTCTATGTACTTTTTAGTTTCCTCTTTTTCTTGGTTATCCCATTCATTCTTTAATAGGATGGTCTTTAGTCTCCATGTATTTGTTATCTTTCCAAATGTTTTCTTGTGGTTGATTTCGAGTTTCATAGCGTTGTGGTCTCAAAATATGCACGGTATGATCTCGATCTTTTTGTACTTACTTAGTGCTGATTTGTGTCCCAGTAGATGGTCTATTCTGGAGAACGTTGGATGTGCGCTGGAGAAGAATGTGTATTCTGCTGCTTTAGGATGAAATGTTCTGAATATATCAGTTAAGTCCATCTGGTGCAGTGTGTCACTCAAAGTCATTGTTTCCTTATTGATTTTTTGATTGGATGTTCTGTCCACTCCTGTGAGTGGGGTGTTGAAGTCTCCTATTATGGTATTACTATTGATGAGTTTCTTTATGTTTGCGATTAATTGATTTATACATTTGGGTTCATTCCACATTTGGCGCATAAATGTTTATAATTGTTAGGTCTTGGTGGATAAAAAAAATTAAAATAAAAAATATTAAAAATAAAGATTAAACACACACACACACACACACATAATTCGAATAGACGATGCTAAATCCTAGGTGTATTTTGGTCTGGATGTTGAAAGTGCTTTGACAGATTAGAGAAAGAAAAGCGGGGGGGAAGAAATAAAGAAGAAATCGTTTGAGAATTTGAAAAAATGAATACACTGAAGTAGATTAAAATGAGATGATGGGGGTAAAATAGAATTTGAAAAAATATATACAAAAGTAAAGAATATAGTAGAAAAAATTAAAGAAAAATATTTTTAATAAATATTAAAAATAAATATGAATTTTTTCTTTTTCTGTAATTAAGAAAAAAGAAACAAAAAAGAGAAAAAAGAAAAAGAAAGAAAATTGTTTGAAAATTTG
Organism: Panthera tigris; assembly: GCF_018350195.1. Taxonomy (NCBI): domain Eukaryota; kingdom Metazoa; phylum Chordata; class Mammalia; order Carnivora; family Felidae; genus Panthera; species Panthera tigris. Next base: position 45,944,545 of record NC_056678.1, read on the forward strand.
AAAAGGTGAATACACTGAAATAGACTGAAATAGACTGAATACACTGAAATAGATTAAAATAAAATGATGGAAGTAAAATAGAATTTGAAAAAATTTACACAAAGTATAAAATATAGTAATAAAAATTAAAGAAAAATATTTTTAATAAAATTGAAAATAAAAGTGAATTTTTTTCTTTCTGTAGTCAAGAAAAAGAAAGGAAGCATAAAAGGGAAAAAAAAAAAGAAAATTGAAAGATGAACCTGCTAACAGATTGAAGTAGGACTGAAATTACTTCGTTTTCCCCTAGAAGTCAGTGTATGTAGCGCTTTATAGTCTATAAGCTGGCAGCGAGGCTTGGGTTCTTGAAGAGAGAGGTTGGCCCAGTTGGGCGGGGCTCAGTGTAACAGCTCTGCTCTCCACTAGATGGCGCTGCTAGCCTACCAGGGTGGATTGTTGCGGTGCTCGTAGGTGCCTATGCGCATGCGCGGTAGTGGTGGACCTGGTGTCACCCAGCTACCCAGTCTGTTCTCCTGGATCAGCAATTGCACACCTGTCCTGTCTTTAGCTCTCATCCACTCCCTGCTTTTTCAGTCTCTGTGACTAGGCCCCAGGCAGTACCGCTGTCTCGAGTTTTATCTAAGATGCGGCTGTTTTCCCCGGCCCCTTACTTCTGAAGGACTGGAGCGGCTTTGACCTGTTCCGCCCCTCTGCGGGAGGGTCTCACCCAGCAATGGTCTAATGGCTGCACCCAGGAACGCTTGCTGGACCCTGCTGCTGTCGATGTCCAGAGATTGCGGCCAGGTGCCAGCCAGAAAAAGTTCGTGAGATAGTGTAGCAGCAGCTTTTCAGGGATTATGGAAAATCACAACACACATCTGGCACCAGGCTTCACCCTTAATGACCTTGTTCCAGCACGAGCCAATGTGGCTGCTTTCTAGGGTCTGCTGGGACCAGGTGCTTCAACAGTCTCTACCAAATGCCCTTCCAGCAGTGGACCCGCTTTTCCCCGTGTGGCCTGAGAACCTCCTGGACCCCACTCTGTTCCTGGGGATTCGCCCTTCCCACCAGAACACCACCAGGTATGAGCTGCAGAGTTGCAGCTTTTGCGCTCCCCTTGTTTACAGTCTTAATGGAATCTAAACCCTCTCCTTTCTCCTTTCTCCCTTTTTAGTTTAGTCCCTGCGGCTGTTTCCAATTGTCTACTTTCTCTCCAGCTGCTTTTGGGGAGGGGTGTTTTTTCAGTATTCTCCCCACCCCCCAGTCTCCGTCCTCTCTCTGCCTGCAAAAGTGGCTCCCTGCATGCCGCCGGCTTTTCCCTCCCCAAATTCACCTCTCTGCACCGTGTACCTGCTGAATTCTGTGGTTCAGGTTGTGCAGATTGTTGTGTTAATCCTCCAATCAGTTTTATAGGTGTGTAGGATGGTTTAGTGTTGGTCTGGCTGTATTTCATGGACGCGAGACACACAAAAAACTTCCATGCTGTTCCACCATCTTGGCTCCTCCCCCACATTTATAAATTTTTAATGTTGTTTGTCTCTCATGAGAATTTAAATTCTATTAAAGCACAGATTTAATTTTTTTAAACTTACTGCTATATCTCAAAACTTCTACAGTCATGTATGACACACAGTTAAAAATATGTACTTCTAAATAAAATCAAATTACAATGCACTAATTTGGGTCACCTTGGGAAATACATAATTGAAATTATTAAAATTATAATTAAATATCAGTAACATAATCTGTTATTTAATATCTGTTTTTCCATTATTAGATTGTGAACTCTACAGAGTAATGATTTTTCTGAATTATTTAGTACTGAATTTTTTAGCAGTCTGAACAATGCTTAGAGCTAATCATTGGAACTCAGTGAATGCTGTTTAATGTTTGTCTATCTATCTATCATTTATCTATCTCATCTATCTTACATAAGGATAGCTTGTTGCCAATAGGACTCCTATTTGTAGATTTTCCAGTTTGTACGGTAGGACTCTTATCTAAATTACTATGCATTATTTTGTATTATCTATGTGGTATCTCTATGTTAAAGCAATAGAAAATCTTAGAAACTAAATTATGGTAGGAAGAACTCTCTCTTTTAAACTTAAAAGATAGCATTTTAGAGCAATTCTAAATTCTTTTACAGAGGAAATCTCCTTTTTAAAAAACTCAACCACCTTAATAAAACTAGTTTGTCAAAATAAATGCCACCTGCAGCATTATATGTTGCATTCATTGAAATGATTCATTTGTGGGCAAATCAGTTGCTGTGTAATGTTTTACATAAAGTCTAGCACAGCTGGTTTTTAATTTGTCTATAAAGCAAAAATTCCCTTTGGAGTAAGTGTTTTCATTTGGATACGTAGATTTACCATGTTTACAAACAGTATTTTCCTTACTTTATGGGCAAAGAAAAGTATAATAAGAGAGTCAATGTGCACACATACAAATACACATTAAGTAACTTCTAATTAGCTTGCTTCTTATTCTAAGTAAATAGATAATGTTCAAAAATAAACTAATGGCCAGAGCACTCCTAATAAAAAGAAGCATGTACTTATTTGATTTAACCTATATTTATATTGTGAGCATGGCCACACCAAAAAACACATTTGCATGGCACTTTAGAAGAAGACACTTCTACCTACTTAATATAAACGTGGTCAGATCATTATGACAAGAAATATTATTGTTATTTTATAAATGAATCGGAAGAAAACCAACAATATTAAACGATGTTTCCATTAATGCCAGTGTCATGAGTAAGGCCTTAGTTCTTTTTGTTGTAGTTCAACACTTTTTCTATTCCCTATATTGGTCTATCCTATTTTTATTTTATTTTATTTTTTTAATATGAAATTTATTGTCAAATTGGTTTCCATACAACACCCAGTGCTCATCCCAACAGGTGCCCTCCTCAATACCCATCACCCACCCCCCCTCCCTCCCACCCCCCATCAACCCTCAGTTTGTTCTCAGTTTTTAAGAGTCTCTTATGTTTTGTCTCCCTCCCTCCCTAACCTTTTTTTTTTTTTCTTCCCCTCCCCCATGGTCTTCTGTTAAGTTTGTCAGGATCCACATTTTTAGTATGTCATATACTTGACTTTGTTTTCATTGAGATGAATAGATGTTTATACTTGGTCTCTCAGACTTCCTTAGAGTCCAGACTGGTTTAAAACCCAATAAAGGCGAGCAAGGAATGAAGTGAATATAATTACAATCAAATATTAAGAAAGCCAAGATTCTGTTTTCATTGTCATATCTCATGAAATTTACTTATACTAAGAAGCTCACAATTTTATACTTGAACAATTGAGGTAAAGAGAAGACATGTTACTTTGAGGGTAGAATGCATTTCGGTTACAGAACACAGCCCTGTTTTATCAAAGACTAACTTAAATATAGCATCTTTAGTGACACAACTGTATTTTAAGGCTTAGCTTTTTGACTTTTTTTATATGTCATTTCTTATGCATAAATACATTTTAATAATTAAGATAAAATAATGTCACAAGGCAATCTCTATATTCTACAATGCTATTTTCGTATCTGTTGTTTCATCATGGGTGTTGAAATCTGTTTAACAGCAATCTATGTTTTTAAGAAGCCCGATAAGTGATGCTACTACAAGCTAAGTTATGAGAAGTGCTGATTTATGGTGTAGGGTAAAAATTTAGAACAAAGCACTCCCATAATTCAGTTGCTCAAAGATAACAGATATTTGCTTTTCCTTCAAATAGGAGTCCGGATGTAAGAGAATAGTACATATCAGTCCATGTATCATAGTTATAGGTGACTCTGCCCTAGGGCCCCAGTTGCTGTCTTTCTAAGGGTGTTGGAGGCTGGCTCACTAACAGGCGCATATATTTCAGCCCAAGGAAGTGGGAAAGGGAGGCCATGGAACTGTTAGTGAAAGTAATGCTTATAGCTCCAAAGATAAACCCCAAGATCTCAGTGAATTTGCCATTCTGACTTTATTTCTTATTTACATGAAGTCCTAAACAGGTGTTCCTGCCCCATCGGTGGATCTCTTCTAGGAAGTTCTTCAAGGATCTGAGCCCCCTTTTTTGTGATTTCCTTATTGTCAACAAGTGAATTCCAGGTTTATCATGCTGGTCTTCCAGCTGATTGAGGGGGAAAGACCATGAAGTAGCAATTTGGGAGCTATTGGAGCAATGAGAGTGGCACAGATCATTTACAGAACATTCTATTCTCTAAAATGTAGCACATGGCAACACCTGACCTAAAGGGAGGGTCAGGAAATACAATCTAGCTGTATGCTATATGCTGGAAGGAAAGGAAATGTGTTCATTGAACAGCTACAAAGTTTATGCCAACTGGAACATAGTTGTCTTTTAAAGGTTGTAATGGGGAAGTTTCATTTTTAATTCCCTCTCATTTTTTACTGAGCTAAAATAATGTTAACCACATACTAACTTGAGCTGTAGGATCCAGGAATAGAAATGTCTTCTATGTGCTAGTTGCTGAGATTAAATTTGGCAGGCATTATTTTAAAGGACGGAAGAAAATAATTAATACTGGTGAAAATGTAGCGGTTTCTGCCACAACATTTCACACATAAAGTCTTCAAATATATTTGTTTAATTAAACTTAAATATTGATTATGGGTACAGAATTAACATATCGTTAATTTTCATTTAGCAAAATTTTCTGAAAAAATGAAGTGGTAATGGAAGTGTGTTTGTTTTTCTCTTCCATCTAGAGTTTGGTGTTTTATCTCTCAATCTTAACACCACGCTAAAGGACCTGATGGAGTCTTACTCTGTATTCAACAGTTATTATTAATTTAGTAAGAGGCTTATGATTCAATGGTTTAGAATTTTAAAGAAAGCATTTACTAAAACAGCACATAAGTTTAATTAAGTGCTTAGCCTTTATTGGGAATATGGCAGGTGTCCGTCTAAATAAATTTCTGTATAATTAATTAGCAGCTGTCTCTGTGTAATATTTAAGAATTAGCATAGCACTTGCTTAAGAATTCAGTCTTCATTAGGTGAATAGTTTGTTCTCAAAGGACATTACATCTCTAAAAAAGAAAAAAAAACTCTAACACTTAACTGGAATTAAACTATTGTTTGTCAGGAACACTGTGAAATATTTTCACATACAGTAGCTAATTTAATGATGTAATTGGAAGTAATGCCATTTCTGCAAGAAATGATTGAATAAAGGGGAATATAAAGAGGAGGCAGGATAAGATGAGAAACTAAGGAAGACGCAGGGGGATAAAACACAGAGGATGCAAGCCCAGAAAGACAGGCTTCTAAGTTGACTTCATTGAAAATGAGAATTGTTGGCATAAATCACAGAGCTGAGAATAATATTATATTGAATTCACACCAACCTCAAACTGACCCTCCACAACACCCAGTAGTTTTGTTTTTTTCTGATTAGCTCTTTGAAGCTTGTTTCCTCATTTTCAACAAAGGTTATTACACACATCTCCTAATGTGCCGGGATTTCTAATTCCACCTTGCTCCCTTTACTCCTCCTTCCAACTCATATCCTCAGCTCATGCTTTATGTCTGTAAGATTATATAGAGAAGAACTTTTTCATCTCCCCAAGGTGTGCCTGAAACCATCTTCTGCCATGGATAAAGTAGGTCTTCCAGCAAATGCTAATTCCTCTTTGATCCCTTTTCTCACACATCATTGTTCTCCTTAATCTCTCGAGCATACAGTTAATCCAAAAAATTGTTTCAAAGGAAAATTCTCCCTTAATTTCACAAAAGCTTTCAGCATCTACATCACTGTCACACGCTAGCCTCACATGAGCCTGGGACTTGCTCCCTGCCCCCTTCACTCTTCACCTCATTCCAACATGGCTTTCTCCTGCTCCATTCCACTGAGATTATCATTTCCATTGTTACAGATGAGTCTTTTGCTGTCCCATCCAAAGGTACATACCCTTTTATGTCTTCACTTTATTCAATTTTCAGAGAGATTAAATCCGGTGACTGCTTCTCCCTTTGTCAAATGAACTACTGTTGTTTTGATTCCTTGATAAGATTTACCCTTGGGTTTCTTCTTGTTTCTTTTTCTCTAGACTATTTTTTTCCCTAGACTTATTCTTTCCACATAATTCCTACATGTGGTAATTTGAATAACCTCCTTCTTCCTCATTGGATTCCAAATGAATTGAAAAATTAAAGAAGTGAGTTAAGTAATTGGGAGCAAAATATAGCATTTATGAATGATGAAATGGTCATTTAAAATTCTGACTTATGTCTGTGGGCTAGTGGTCTTCCTAATAACAGACCTCTAATATAAACAGAGCCACTCAGTCAATAACAGTGCAGAACCATTCTTTATCTTCCCTTATGGGGATTGGTTCTTCACCACATTGCTGAGAATAATAGAGTACATGCTCATTTTAGAAGTTGGCTCCCAAGGAAAAGGGGAGACAAATGGATAGAGCTAGGCTTGAGTTGGATCATGATCCTAAACTGAATTTATGCAAGAATGAGAGGATGAATGAGGAATGAAGAGATACCAGAAGTCTTGTTTCCTCTTAATGTAGGGAAACCATTGTAAATGGGTATGAATGGCTACAGCCATTTCCAGTAATATTTAGGAACTCTAGAGTTTATATAAAGAAATACAAGTCATACATACTATGTGACAAGTATGTGACAATTCCACAAAACAGATGAGTTAGGCATCTGATCAGAAAGGCCTTCCTAGGCTACCCCATATAAAATAGCTTCCTTATTCTTTTACACATTACTTGTTTTCCTCTTATCCTCTTTACCAGCTGACACAGTTACTCTTTTATAGTTTGCCTAAAGTACAAAGAAAAGTCCTTGAGTATAGGGTCTTTGCTTAGTTCAAGCTGCATCCCGGGTATCTACAATAGTAACCAGAATGTGGTAGGCATTATTGAATGAATAAATAAATGATACAAAAGCAAGATAAATACACAAAAGTGTCATATCAGTAGTATATGTAAAAATAAGTGAGGGTGATTAAGAGTCCTATAGTTGCTCATTGATGGAAGAGATTACTGCTCTCCAGGTTGATCAGAGAAGGCTTCAAGGAGATAAAATTGTGCTAAATAGGATGAGTGAAGAGAATAGCATGACCAAAAACAAAGTTTCAGAAAAAAAAATCACAGGACCTATTTTGGGTCTATGAAATTTATTAGGGTTGACATTAAGTGAACTTTCTCTATTCAGTACCATAATATAAAGAAACATCATGAACTATGTGGAAGATATAAAATGAGACATTTTATTTTTCAATTTATTTTTCTACTGAAATTCTGAAGGCACTGACTTTAATATTTAACTCTGTAACTTCCATGTTCTAGAGAAGAATATGTGGTGTGCGTGTCTACACATGCATGTGTGTGTATGCATGTTCATGTATAAAAATACACCTCCAAATAAACAGTATTTTAAGACTGTACACACTTATTCAAAACACACAAACCATATTTTTAAGCATGTTTTTTTTCCCTTAACTTACTTACTTCCAAAAATTACAAATGACTTTCTGCCTAATTTATTTTTTTTACTTTTATTTTTTAACATTTATTCATTTTTTTTGAGAGACAGAGAGAGACAGAGTGTGAGCAGGGGAAGGCCAGAGAGAGAGGGAGACACAGAATCTGAAGCAGGCTCCAGGCTCTAAGCTGTCAGCACAAAGCCCGACGTGGGGCTTGAACCCACAAACAGTGAGATCATGACATAAGAGGAAGTCGGAGGCTCAACCCACTGAGCCATCCAGGCGCCCCTCTGCTTACCTTATATATTCTATTTTTCTTACTTTATTTATTTCTTAAAAGTTTGTTTATTTATCCCGAGAGAAACAGAGACAGCACAAGTGGGGGAAGGGCAGAGAGAGAGGGAGACAAAGGATCCAAAGCAGGCTGCATGCTGCCAGCTTGGACAGCGATGAGATCATGACTTGAGCCGAAACCAAGCGTCAAGACACTTAACTGATTGAGCCACTCAGGTGCCCCTATTTTTCTTACTTTAAGGTTCTCACCTTACTTTTAGCATAGTAAGTTCTTAACTTACTTTTAGCATAGTAAGTTTTGTTTTTTTGTTTTTTTTTTTAAATTTTTTTTTGTGAAGCATCCTATGAGTAAAAGTGAGAGTAATCATATGCTATTTTATTTTCCACGATTCTGTTAATGGCAGTATAAAATAATGTATCCTGAAAAATAATATATAAAAATGGTCTATGCTTATTAGCTCTAAAATGGTTTGCAAAAAAATTAATGTGAGATTGGAAAAGTATTCTTTTCCTGCAAGAACAAAATTTCAAGAAAATAGAACAATCAAGAATAGCTTAGATAAGATTCCTGCTGTTTCTCTCTAGGAGATTCAATAATCTTCTGATTCTTTTCCTATAATATTGCACAAAATTGCTCATGTTAGGCAACTAGCAGGTATCAAAAGACTACAATTATGACAGAGATGGCTTTCTCTGGTCTATAGACTATGTATGATTTTTAATTTTGCATTTTATCCATATTGATTGGAACATGCGAATATTACCTATTTCGATAGCGCAGCTCATGAATGAAAATTACAATTGTTTTGAGTTAACCTACACATTTTCAAGCTTTTAGCGATAAATTTAAGACCTGAACTGTATTTTTCTAAAATACAGAACCTATCCAAAAGTCCCAGAAAGGTCAAATTCATTGGTCTTACCGATGACAGATATTTTAGTCAAACTAAAGAATGGAGTGCAGTTATAACCATTATATTTCAGCTGAGAATACTTTTGTAAAATCCACACCATTTGTGGCTCTCTGAAGATTTTGTCTGCACCAGAAAAGTAGCAAGGTCTAACCTAGAGGCCACTAGAGCAAGCATATTTTATCATTGCACACTGTGAAACCCTAGGCAAGCAGAAAGTTTTATAATTCTGATCTTTAAGAAATTATGTCTGTATTTCTACTGGTCCTGAGGCAGGCATGATGATTTAGAGAATATTGTTTATGGAGATTTTCTATAATAAAGGGAGCATATACTTTTTTTTACTATACTTAGAATTAATAAGCGTACTTTTTTTTTAGGTGAAGATGAAAATCTCTTCTGTAAATAATATTTTCAGTCAGCAATTGAGGAAAGAATAGCTGCAAAAGTCGATACACATTCAGAAGTGACAATAATATATCTGATCTGAAATTTATTTTTGCACATTTCATATGATTCCAATTTGATATTTTTTACTCTGTATTAAAAAATTCAGTATGGGGCACCTGGGTGGCTCAGTTGGTTAAGCGTCCGACTTCGGCTCAGGTCATGATCTCACAGTTCGTGAGTTTGAGCCCCGCGTTGGGCTCTGTGCTGACAGCTCAGGGCCGGGAGCCTGCATCAGATTCTGTGTCTCTCTCCCCTCAGCTCCTCCCCTGCTCACACTCTGTCTCTCTCTCAAAATAAATAAAGATTAAAAAATTTTTTTAATTCAATATAATTTCATAATAATTATTAGTAGTAGTTTATTTATTTATTGAGAGAGGGAGAGAGAGATAGAGCGCAGGGAAGGGGCAGAGAAAGAGAGAGACAGAGAATCCCAAGCAGGCTCCACAGTCAGTGCAAAGTTCAATGTGGGGCTGGAACTCACAAACTGCAAGATCATGACCGAAGCCAAAATCAACAAACACTCAACGGAGCCACTCGGGCATCCCCATAATAATTATTTTGATATCATCATTTGACTCATTGATTTTGCTCTGCAAATATTTTTTGTTGTTTGCATTTAAAAAAAAAAAAATTTATTTTGAGAGAGACCACATGAGCAGGGGAGGGGCAGAGAGAAGGAGAGAGAGAGAATCCCAAGCAGGCTCTGCACTGTCAGCACGGAGCCCAATGTGGGGCTTGAACTCACAAACTGTGAGACCATGAACTGAGCTGAAATGGAGAGTTGGGTGCTTAACCAACTAAGCCACCCAGATGCCTCTGCTGCTTGCATTTTCTAAAATTATGAATAATCGTGCAATTAAAAATTTTATATTTAAATTTCCTTTGAGAATCTTTAGAATCTCTACTATCTCCTGGGTGTGTATACATGACAGAGAATAAAAAGAGCAAATTGAGCAAATAAAAGACCAAGAAAGAAAATGTTAAGCAAACATTAATATGAATCTTCCTTTTCCTATTCCTGTTTTTGTTCTGTACATTCTGTAATTAGTTTTATTTTTTCTTCTGTAAAATATTTGTCTACATGCTTACCTTCTTAGAAGTATTAACTAATATTAACTAAGCATATAAATAAATAATTAATTGTTTAAATCTCATAATAATTTTCTATTTCTTTAAATATTTAGTTTTCTTCATTCATTGAAGAGATCTATTTATTAATACAACAAATATTTACTGAGGACTCAGTAGGAGCCAAATTTAGTTCCTATTTTCAAATAGCTTAAATTATATTAGGGATCTTTATCCAGTAGATGATAGTATATTTCAATGTTCAAGAAAACAATGATATGACACTAATTTCTATCAGATTAACCCCTCTTGTGTTTTCTTTGTTGTCTTACAAATATTTATTGAGTATCTACTATAAGAAGGGCATTCTCCCAAGCAGTAGAGATACATGAGGCCAACTCAGATCACCCAACAGAAATACCCTGCTGATTCAGAGCCTAGAGAGTTGTTGGCTTAAGCCCCTAAGATTTCGAGTGGTTTGTCAGATAACAATAAATAACTGATATAGGTCAGGACACAATGAGCATAATATACAAATGAATAAGAATACATCAGGAGAGTTATTCTCAAATATTTTGGAGCCAGAATTTCTGCACACTCATAAATAATTACAGATCACAAAAAATTTTGTCTGTTAATGATATCTATTGATATATACCATATTGGATATTTGAACAGACTTTTAAACTATGTGTATTTATTAAAAGTAGCAATAAACAACACAGGACAGGCTAACAATATATTTTCATGGAAAAAAACTGTATTTTCCAAATTCAAAATATAAAAATAATGAAAAAAGTGGCATTTTCTACAATTTTTGCAAATCTGACTACTGTTTTGCATATCTGACTGATTAGATAATAACTGGATTTATCTATCTGGCCCTTCACTCAACCTATTGTGATATGTCATTTTCCTTAAAGAAAATGACTGTGGATATATTCCTCTGATAATGCCAACACTCCATAACTATTAGTTTCTTAAAGCTTGCTTGCAGTGAGGTATCTGAAACCATATCAACAAATTCTCTATTTCTCTTACATTAAAATCCACTGGTGGTTCTTGTACTTTGAACAGATCTTTGAAACAAGCATGATTTTGTAACTTCATGTCCTGCCCATTAAGTATATACAGATTATTTCCTATATCGATACATTTCATTATACAATATAAAAAATCAGTACCAATTTCAACAGAAAAGCCATTAAATACTAAGACACTGATATAAGTTTTCAAGAATTCTAATTTTTGTTTAAAATTTGAATTGCATTATTGGCAATCTACTGTTAATGTCTAGCATTAGGCTTTTTGATTATAAGTGTATGACTTATACAATGCATCTGTTTCAAAGACATTAATTTCAAATAAACATATTTCTAGCTGTATGACCGGCTATTAACAAAACAACTGATTAGGAAACATGGTGCTCCATCATGAAGTTCCCCTTTTATAAAGTCTTGGGTAACTGGATAACTGAATGCCTGAATGACCCCACTTTTCCCTTCTCACACCCTCATTCTAATTCTTATGGTTTAAATTTGTCAATAAGGAGGGAACCTGTGAATTTCCAGGTATCTCACCCTTAATCCCTAATAAAGGCAGAGTCCAGGTCTGTTTTCCTTCCCACTCTCTACCTGAAACTTTGCTGTGTGGCTCTCAGGTGTGTCACGTATCCTCCAGCACTTGTGAGTAATAAATCTTGCTCTTCAAAATTCACTCATGATTTTGCTAAGTTGTGTCCTGCAGTCACAAGGGTTGGTCGACCACATGGGCCCTGGTGGTGGTGGTGGTGGGGAGTATTTGTGGAGCTCGCTATGCATGAATGCAGGCCCAGGTAAGTGCCTTGGGCATCCCTAGCTAAGAACATCACTGTCAATAGGCTGAGATTCCATACAGCAGGCAAGAAATTCAGTCAGGTGTTTTCCTTTAAGTAACAGACTCACACACATCATTTTAAAGAAATATCTGGAAATACCCAAGTCTGAATAACCATAGTTTTTCCTTCACTTGCTCTTTCCAGTAAAATAAATATTCATTAAAATGTAACTGGTTCAGGGGCACTTGGGTAGCTCACTCAGTCTATTAAGTGTCCAACTCCTGATTTTGGCTCTGGCCAAGATCTCATGGTTTGTGAATTCAAACCCACATTGGGCTCAGCACTGGCAGTTTGAAGCCTGCTTGGTTCTCTTTCTCTCCCCCTCTCCGCCCCTCCTCTGCTCACAGTCTCTCTCCCTCTCTCTAAATAAGTAAGTAAGTAAATAAATAAAAATAAAGTAGCTAGTTCAATTGCATCACAAATAATTGCTCAATTGATTTTGGTTGAGATAAACTTTACACAGTAGAAGCGCTTTAAATACATTTTCTATTTCATCCTATAGAATATTCAAATAATGTGTGCTTTAGGATTCAGATACAGTAAAATTAATAATTGCTATCAGTTTATGAAGAATATTCTTAATTGAAACTAGCTTTAAAAAATTATATGTGCGTGGTGGTGAACAATACAATGACTTCTTGTTCATGTTGCCTGCTAGTCTGCTAGTACTGGGTAGTGTCATCCCTTGATTTGTGCCAAGATGCCAGCGGTTTTACCCATTATTGCTCTGACATCATTAATGCAAATGATGACACAGTGGAAAAGGCAAATAATATCATCATATTACTATGAAAGCAGTTTGGTGTTACAGATGACCTGTGAAGTTCTCAAGGACTCCCTGAGTGTTGCAGACCCTATTTAAAAATTTTTTTATAAAATAAATACATGAAAGTAAATAAGTGTGATGGGGACATTAGGAGTATTGGAAATGGGGATGATTTGTGATTTTGAATAGAGTTCCTTGTTTTGAGAATACTGAGAAGGTAATCTTTGAGTCATAAGAATGTCTGAGGGAAGAATTCACAAGGCAAAAAGCGTAACTAATGCTAATGCCCTAGGCATGTTTCAAGGTCAGTCAAAAGGCAAGTCTGAGGAGATAGAGTTGAGTGAATAATGGTTAATTAGAGAGGTAACAAGGGAGGAAGATTATATAAAGCTTTGCAGGCCATAATAAGGATTTTTTTTTATCTTTTTACAAAACAGAAACATACAAGGTTTTTAGGAGAGGAGTTACATAACTTGGTTTAGATTTTAAAGGAATCAGTCTAGCTGTAGAACAAAGACAGTAAGAGTGCATGGGTGAAAATGCATCAATGTTCTACAGTGAGACTATTGTAGTAATCCGGATGACATATCATGATGGTTTGGACCATAATGGTAGCAGTTGGGGTAGGCAGAATAAAGTAGTTGAGTTATGGGTATGTTTGAAAGATAAGGCTATCAGGAATTTCTAATAGATTGCATGGATGGTGCAAGAAAAAGATTAGTCAAAAAAGATTGTAAAATTCTTGGCTGGAGCATATGAAATGACAATATTGCCATTACTCATTATAGTTACAACTGCAAATGTGTAAGTTTGAGGAAGACTAGTTTAGTTTTTAGATGCTACACGTGAAGTATCTTTTAGAGATATAACGTAAGATACTAGGTATTATGATTGTGTATGTGAGGCTGGATTGAAGGGTGAGTTCATGCTAGAGATAAAAATAAAGTAGGTTCTTTGTCATCAGACTGGGCGAGATCACCAAGGCAGTCAGTGTAGATTGAAAGAGATGAGAAATCAATACCTAACTCAGGACTCTACCAACATTAAGAAGTTGAATAGAAGAGGTATAAGTGAGGAGACTAGAAGAAGCAGGCAGTGAAGTAGGGGTTAATTCAAGAGTAAAAAAATGTTCTTAAGGTCAAGTGAAAAATAGTAGAGCTGATTTCCTATGTCAAATTCTATTGACAGTAAGATGAGAACTGAAAAATGATGGTTGAATTTAATAATATGGAAACTAACGGTGACCTTGGTAAAGAGTTCTCTTGGGGTAGTGCAGATAAAATTCTGATTAAATTGGGTCCAAGAGAGAATAAGATCTTTAACATTAAGCTGAAAGGCTTAGTACAGAGAGAACAGAACACTTTGAAGCAAAACACAGTAGAGCCCTTTAAAAAAAATCTATACTTCAACATCATATTGAGTTTTGTTATATAAATCAAGGCAAATAGTATTCAATCAGACCAGTAGTAACTTTAGAATTACATGTCTGTTTAAAGTTTTAAAAATAGGAAAATAGGAAGCTCAGTAAGAAAATTATTATAGTTTTTATATACTATAAAATTTATAGTATGTTTAAAAAGGCACTCAACTCTCACAACATTATGGAAGCTATAGTTTATCAAGATATTTAAAGACATGAAAGAAATAAAACTATACTGTCATTGCCAAAAGGATATAATTTTTCATCATTTTTAACTTTTCTTTTGCCAGGGGAAAATCTTTTGTAATAGGTAAAAGAAGCACAGAGAACAAATTAAATCAATTTTCTTCAGATGGTTTTGTTTTTTTCTTAGTCTCTATGATAAATATAGAGAAGACAGTAGAGTAACATTAAGGGTATTTCAATGTGCAGAAGACAGTAGAGTAACATTAAGGGTATTTCAATGTGCAATTATCACATTAAATATACTTCAAAGAAATTAAGCAGTCCAAACAGGGATATTATTATTGATATGTAATTTTTTCCTTCATACTTAGAGATTGTCTAACTTGTCCCACCATTCTTTAGTATTTTTAAACCTCTTAATTTATTTATGAATCCGTTTTTTTTTTTTTTTAAACTCTTACTCTCTGAGGCGCCAGGTTGCCTCAGTCAGTGAAGCAACAGGCTCTTGATTTCAGCTCAGGTCATGATCTCACAGTTCATGAGATTGAGCCCTGTGTGGGTATGCATACTGACAGCCAGAGCCTGCTTGGGATTCTCTATCTCTGTCTCTCTCTGCCCCTCCCCTGCTCGCTTGCTCTCTCTTTCTCAAAATAAATAAAAAAAACATAAGAAAGAAAGAAAGAAAGAAAGAAAGAAAGAAAGAAAGAAAGAAAGCAAGCTCTTACCACTCTTACCCTCTACCAGGCACTTTTCCAGGAACTAGAAGAAAAGCAGGAAACAAAATTGCTGAAAGTGTATGCTTGCTGTGTATGTTGGTTTGCGATTTTAAACAAACAGGAGTAAAACCACATGGAAAAACACAATAACTTGACTGTGAAAACTTGAATGTGAAATAAAACACATTTTCCTCCAAGGTTTTAAAATAACCTACATTTTGGTAAATTCTTATCTGTGCTGCATCCCAGGTACATGACTTATCACATGTATTATTTCAAAACAGCAAACTCTTCTTGAATAAAGCATGTCTAGGGGCACCTGGGTGGCTCAGTCGGTTGAGTGTGCGACTTCGGCTCAGATCATGATCTTGCGGTTGGTGAGTTCGAACCCTGCGTCGGGCTCTGTGCTGACAGCTTGGAGCCTGGAGCCTGCTTCAGATTCTGTGTCTCACTCTCCCTCTGCCCCTCCCCCGCTCATGCTCTGTCTCACTCTCAAAAATGAATAAATGTTAAAAAAATTTTTTTTAAATAAAGCATGTCTAATCCTCTTTAATTACAGTTGTAACATCTTTGGTCCCCATGTCTACTCCTGATGTGCTGTGACCGTTACAGAATTATAAAACTAAACTTGTACTTTAACCATATTTTGGCAACACAGCCAAAGAAAGATGGAATGGGATCTTGGAACAGATAAGAAATGGAGAACCAGGCTTGCAAATGGCTGGACACCACACATCTCTAAAAGATTAAGAAAAAGGAAGTGCAGAAACTATTTTGAGCTACAAGAGAAATTTGAGAAAATTATATTGATACAGCAAGGACAGTATTTAAAGACAAAAATTGTGAAGATTGTAATAAATTATGATCATAAAAACATCTCAGTGGATAGGATGGGTATTAGGATGATCATAATATTCATGGATCTTCATGCAAGTACACAGATATGTAATATAGCAAAAAAAAAACTACAACAAAAATGAAGGAATTGAACATGATTCTTTTAGAAAAAAAATAGATTGAGTAAACAACAGCAACAAAAGAATAGAATGAAGAGTATTTGACGCAATCAAAAATCTTGACCTAATAGATGTGTATGGAACCATATACCCACAAGCCCAGCATTTGCATTATTTTTAAACATTTACAGAAATATTAATGAACAGCTTCCATGTATTAAGTCTTAAAAGAAGTCTCAGATAATTTAAAAAGAAAAAGCCTACCTCTACTAGATACTTTTCAAAGTGTGAAATATTAGCCAAAAATTTATTTCACCATTAAAACAAAATACACTTTCTAAATAATTCTTAGACAAGAAGAAAATAATAATTCATGTTATTTAATTATGTAAATATTACATATGTGGTATGATTAATTCAAGAAAATGTGTCAATTAGAAACAAAGAAAATGTATGAGGTTAGCATTTGGCTAATGCTAACAAAAGATTTATTTTAGGAGAACCTATTCTATAGAACAAACTCAAGGGAAAAGAAAATAATTCTAAATAGAAAGAAAATTGTAGTTATTGTTTAGTAAAACCCAATGCTAATCTTTTGGGCTACTGGCAAGTTTGATTGCTGATACATACACAACCTTAGAAAACAAAAATAGGTTGGGGCACCTGGGTGGCTCAAAGTCGAACCTGACTTCGGCTCAGGTCATAATCTCCTGGTTCATGAGTTTGAGCCCCACATCAGGCTCTGTGCTGACAGCTCTGAGCCTGGAGCCTGCTTCAGATTCTCTGTCTCCTGCTCTCTCTGCCCCTCCCCCACTCGCACTCTGTCTCTGTCTCTCTCAAAAATAAATAAACATTAAAAAAAATTAAAAAAAAAGAAAACAAAAACAGGAAAATAAATTCAGATAGGGAGTAAATAGATAAAATTCTGAGAGTCTTTTGTACATAAATTTAGGCTAATCAACTAAAATGTTTAGATGAAATGAATTGTTTTCTAAAAACAAAAATACTCTACAGAGCAAGCCTTATAAGTAATTGACAAGGCAGACAAAAATCCTTTTCCTAAATAGATACAAGTCTTCGAAGATCTTATTGGCGAGTGTAACATTTCTGGAAAAGAATATAGAGAATATTGAACTCTCTCTAAACTATATAGCTGGAATGGGACAACAATTAACACAAAAATAAAAATTGCAATTAAAAAAAAATTTCTTTCTGAGGGTGTAATCAACTGAGTCACCTTAAACAAAAACATGTAGGCTCTAATAAGCAGTGGTTCTAACGTGGTAAGGGTCTGATCCCAGAGCTTTTAGCAGTAGGCACTTCAGATTCATGGAAGGAAGTCGGCATCTGTAATTTTTACATGCTTCTAAAGCAGTTCTGTATGTCTCCACAGTGCCCTAATTTGAATATTATGCTAATACAAGCAAATGGGAATTCCAGTGTTTTATTCACCACTAGCTACCCTAGCCAGTCATGACCTGGAATTAGGAATGTGATTGATTATAATCTGAGTCTAATTCTCAAACAAGGTGTTGTTTCCACTGTGTTGTTTGGAATAGTTTGTAAAAGTATGGAAAATACTTACATTAATGTTTTTCTTTACCTTTTTAGGTAAATTATTTTTATAAACACTTAAAATTGTTTTAAATAGTAAATAATAATTAATTTCATCTATTAAACTGGTCTAACTTGATGAGTGGATAGTTCTCTTGAGGGCTGTCCTTCTTCAGGAAAAAGAAGAAGGACACTGGGGAGAGCGTATAATCCTCCGAGATGGGACGTCATAAAATCGTAGTCTGTACCTCACTCATGGATTGTTAGACTAAGAGCTGGTTCTTTCTCATGAATGCTGAGACCACCCTGGGGAAACCTAGGATATTTTTTTTTCTTAATGTCAGTGCTAGAGTGACCTGGATATGTACTGGAAACTGCAAAGCTACATAGGCTGCCAACATAAGGGAGAAGACTAATTTTGTGTAGGCAGTAACTATAACCCAAGGTTTAGGTTAGGGAGATAATGAAGATGAGGTAGGGTTTCTAAACTAAAAAACTCCTTTGTTTTAATGTTTATTTATTTTTGAGAGAGAGAAAGCGAGAGCACATGGGCGGGGAGGGGCAGAGAGAGAGGGGACAGAGGATCTGAAGCAGACTCTGTGCTGACAGCAGAGAGTCCAGTGAGATGGGGCTCATACTCATGAGCCTGGAAGATCATGACCTGAGTGGAAGGCAGACGCTTAACCGACTGAGCCACCCAGGCGCCTCAACTAAAAAGCCCTTTGAAAAATGTTCCCTCCATCTCTTCATGTCAGGCCAAAATTGTCTTTCTAAGAAAGCCTATACACAGCGGTATGAAAAGAGCAATTCAGAGATATTTACAGATATTATGTTGAATGGGTTTTTTTGTAGACCTGCTTTACACATAACAATCCAAGTAGCCTTTATGTCCTGCCGTAAATTTTTCCAGTATTCCTCTTTAACTTAGCTTTGGTATTTTTTACATGATGATTCTTATTTTCTTGATGCAGCTATGTAATTACTTTTCAGAAGCAAGAACACCAGGCCTGTTTTCTTATTTCTGTTGGGTTAGTGTTCATTTTGGCAGTTACTATAATTGCATATTACTGAATTCAGGAACACTGGCCAGAAAAATAAAATGGGAACTGGTGCAGCACTATTTTGATTCACATACTAGTTTCCCTATAAACGATTTCATGAGCAAAACACTCTGTCCAAAGGCTTCCAAAACCCCACAAAAGCAATGTGATCAAAAACATTTTTTTAACTCAAGACAAAACAAGTGGAAGAAAACTAAAACATAAAAGGAATAAAGCACTCTCCATAATTATACTTTCAAAAATGTTTCATTTCCCCCTAAATAGCACATATGTTTTCAATAGTACTTATTTTGAACGTTTAATGTTATTCATAGTTACTGAAGTATACTATTGTTAAGAATTAAATCCTATTACAGTAAGAAGAGCTCTCTTCTGTTAAACTAGTATGAATAAATCACAAATCAAACTTCTTGAATACATTAGTTATTATGATTGCGATTTTTACATATGCAAATTTCAAGAACAGTTTTTCTGAGACAGAGGATCTTCATCTCAAAAGTGACAGGGGAGTGATTTATGAAAGCAAAGATTCTAGAAATGTAAATAGTTAATCTGTATTAACAAAGGAAAAGTAATATACCCAAATAGTTACAAAATTACCATTAGGATTTGAATAATAGCTCAGACCATTTGATTCTTCTTATTAAAGGAATAACAAGACTTAATTTGTTAAAAAGTATTTATTATGCTGTTGCTTTGTATTAAGTTAATGTGAAAAGCTCAAACATAACATGGAATATTATTAATAATGCAACCACAAAATTATAAGATATATGATATGAGTGAGCAGAGTCTGATTTTTCTGTATGATCTTGTTGACATTTATTAGTTCAGGTGTCCATTCATCCTCTGTGATAGTAATTTATTGTCAAAATGTAGACTACACCCTTAAGCACTCAGTTTGCTAATTTCCCTGCTATAGTTATTCTTATATGGCTATTTTGTCATTACAAAAAATGCAGACAATGCTTATCAAATAAAAATTACTTAGATATACTGAATACATATGTAAAGTACATTAACATAAGTGGAGGAAAAGCAACATTTTCCTGTTGTTTCTTTTTTTACCTCATTTACCTGAATTTAAATAGATTTATTTCTTCATTTATACTTAATAAATAAAGAACAATCAGCAACATGTAATTCCACAGAAAAATCTCTATTAAGTCAAAGGAATGTTGGTACTTACCATGTTTTCCAATCTTATATTTCATTGGTGGAAAATTTGTAATCCTGAATCATTTTAGAGTTGACGGTCAGCACTTAATATTGTTAGAACTATTCTCTAAATTGACTTGTTTAGATTAAGCATTAGCATTTATGATACAAATTAAAAAGAAATAATAAAATACACAATTTTATTGAAAACTGACTTGGGAAAATGTTTGGTTTATTTATGACAGTGGCTTATGTTTTTAATCAACTTTTTCTCAGGCTAATACTAAAATTATTTCATAATTCATCAGAAAATTTCTTGACAAAAAATAATTAAAGGATTGTTAGCAGAGGTTCAAATTGCTAGAGTAGAGAGGAAATCTTCATAGAATTAAAATGTTGCCAAACTTATCCACGAAGTAGACCAACTAGGACTATTAGGTCATTGTCACTTAGACCCAGGGGAGGCCTATAATACAGGTATTGTTGCACTTTGTGACAGAGAGTACAATTATGAAGAAGAAAAAACCCTCAATGCTTATAATTTAGGAATCAACTTGAAACCTAGTACTCGATCGAATTTATTACATAGCTTGAATAATCTCTATAATTACATGGTCAGTATTTGTCTCTGAATTTGTTCTAAGGTAATAGAGGCGTAACTACAGTGAAAAGTAAGAAGTCAGTCATACAAAGAGACTGAGGGAAAACAGACTAAGATGGCAAGTATTTTATCACACTAGCAGGGAAGAATTTCACTCTTTTGTAATATCTCACAGCCTTGCAAAACAAAAAGGAATAAGGCAAAATTAGGTATTCATTGTAACAATTATTAATCACCCTTTATAGGTCAGATGTTGTTTTAGTTTGGAATATATAAATGATGGGTTTCAAAGCAGGTGACCCCAAAAGGTGCTACTCTGGCAGATTGATTATTTTGAGCTAAAGTTACATAAGAAATAGTCCATGCAAGGACACTCTAACCCTCCTTTCTCCATGAATGTAGGAAATGAATCTCCCATGTGAAAGGGTGTCCTCCCAGCATAAAAAGGAAAGGAGACATCCTTACAACCAGAGAGAGAGAATTTGGAGCTAAGAAGGCTATATAAACAAGCCTTGTTTGTTACTTATTACTTCCTCTCTAATTTCCTACCCTAAGCTCAAACTTCTTTGTCTTATCAATTCTTCACAAATTTATTGTTTCCTTGTCAAAAGGGTATAAAAGCTGTCTACTTTGGTCATTTCTTTGGGTCTTATATCTTTTAGACTTCCTTATGTATGAAATAAGATTAAATTTGTTTTTCTCCTGTTAATCACCCTTTTATTACAGGGGATATCTCTGCCAAGAACCTAGAAATGTAGAGGGAAATTTATTTTTCCTCCTCTGCATGAGTAAGCTTGTGATATTTTCCCAGCTGAAGTGTGCGTTTTGTCCAAGGGAACAGTCACTGAAGTGAATTACTGTAATAAAAGTCAACAGACTTCCAAGTAAAGATACAAACAAACAACTATGGAGCACATGCTGGGGGGAATTAAATTTTGACATTCATTTCCTAAGGAAAATTGATATTGGGGTAAAAATTTGAAAGATAAGATGGCATGCTGGGGAGTTATAAAAGTAGTATAGAGAAAGGCCTGAGAGGCAATATGTACAAAGGCAAGGTGGGAAGGCACTTTCCAATGGAACAAAATCTTCTATGTAGATTGGCTATAGAGTGTTCGTGGTTAGAAGGAGAGAACCTGACACCCATTCAATCGTGTGATACACACACAAGAAGGCAAATATTCATCCTTTTACTATACACTGTTATGTGTTGTCAATTATACATAAGGGTGACACATTTATTTATATATGTGCAGCTTGGGCTAGTTTCTGGTAGAAGCTTTAAATATCAAGGATCAATAATTGATATGCATTGCTTTCACTTTTTTTTTGCATTTGCTATCTGTGGAGCTCATATCTTTTTTTCTTTTTCAAGTTTTTATTTAAATTCTAGTTAACATACAGTGTAATATTAATTTCAGGTGTAGAATTTAGTGATTCGTCACTTACAAACAATACCCAGTGCTCATCATGAGTGCCCTGCAAAGCTCATTTTAATTCTTTTAGTTCAACTAATACTTTAGTTTTGTTTGGTTTCATTTACATTTATCCCTATATACACAATGACAAAAATCTATAATCATTTATAAAATATCACTAAAGAGGTGATGTTTGATCATTTATTTAATCAATAGAATTGTTAACTTGGGGTTAGTGGGATTAAAATGTGTTGTCTTCCTTTTATTTACTGTCCTTACAATATGGCAGAGAACGATAAATCAGTACCTTTCAGTATAGTTAAAGATATTACTGCTTCTGGGTAACTATATGTTGATGCAGATGTTAAATCTAATCTAATCTAAATTATATGTGGATATTAGTAATTAAGACATTAACACACTAACTGTTACTTGGGATTGTGTTAATTATTTTTTATATTGGAAAAAATCATTTTTCATTAACTACAGAGTTAAATTTTATTTTTCTCAAAATAGGAAAAATAGACATAATCTGAGAGTAAATTTTGTGTTTATAGGTTCTAAGGGGATACAGTTTAGAACAGAGTAACTCAACTAGAATCTTCAATTATCTCAACACACTGAGACACTTTCTGCAAAAATGTACTAAATTTTGGGGCACCTGGGTGGCTCAGTCGGTTAAGCGTCTGACTTTGGCTCAGGTTATGATCTCACAGTTTGTGAGTTCGAGCCCCGCATTGGGCTCTGTGCTGACAGGTTGGAGCCTAGAGCCTGCTTAAGATTCTGTGTCTTCCTCTCTCTCTCTGCCCTTCCCCCGCCTAAACTCTGTCTCTCTCTTTCCCCAAAATAAATAGACATTTAAAAAATGTGCCAAAATTCATTGACTCTGCTGCATATGCTACAGTGTCCTACTCATATACGTGGCACTTTTCTGTGTACTCCATTGATTTTAAAGTGCTAGGAGCAGCATCTCTGTGTCTTACTTCCCAATGCTACTTCTAGAACCTTCTATTCTTCCTCAAATCATACAACTTTGAATCTGATGTCATCAGAATAAACCCATCCAGATGTTTTTAGACACCCAAGTTGGCCTTCTCATTCTAGGAGGATAAAAACCTTGATTAAAGTTCCAATTCCCAAATTTTGTGCTTTGATAATTCTTGATTATTTCAATATCCATGCAGATGAAAATTTCAAAACTCAGATCTCTCAACTCCTTTTTCATTCTGCCCTAGCCACTCATTCCCATGACTATACCTTAACTATCATACTATCAGTAACAAATTGCACTTTCTCCATAATCAAAATTTAAGAACCCCACTCTTCAATTAGCACCTCCATTATTTCCAGTTTCCTTTTCTAATATCTTGATCTCAATAGTCCTTTGACTCTCCAAAAACCTAAAATCATTAACACTACTGAATTTACATTGTTTATCACTGGGTACTTCTTTAATACCATCAAACACAATCTGATATGCTGTGTTTTCACTTTCATTCAGTGCAAATAGTTATTCACTATTTGTTTTATTCTCTGATATATGTCCTTTTTTAGGATTGTGCCATTTAGTTTTACAACATTTGAAGGTTTTTCTATATATTTTTCTGCTATTGATTTCTACTTAAATTATGTTGTAGTCAGAGCTCATATGTCACATGACCTAAATATTTTTATATTTAGTAAGAGTTGTTTTATACTTTAGAAAATAGTATATCTTGGTAAATGTTTTGGGTACATTTGAAAATGATGTGTAGTCTACTCTTGTTTGTTGGAGGCAATGTTTTACAAATATAAATTAGATAAAGCTGTTTGGTAGTGGATTTTAGATTTTTTTATATCCTTGCTGATTTTATGCCTACTTATTCTATTAATTATTGAGAGAAGGGTATTAACATATCTGATTATAGCTATGAATTGTTTACAGTTGTCAATTTGTTTCTCCTTGAAGAACTTTTGCTTCATGGATTTTGAAACTCTGTTATTAGGTTCATGCATGTTCAGGATTGTTAAGTCTCTTGAAGAGCCAATCCATTTGTCATTATGAAATGATCTATTATTTATCGCTGGCAATATTCTTTGTTCTGAAATTGACTTTGACATTTTTTATATAAAGTCCAGCCTTCTTTGACCACTACTATCACAGTATATATTTTCCCATAACTTAAATCTTAACCTATGGATATCTGTATATGTGAAATGTTTTTTTCAACAAGCAGCATATAGTTGGATATTGCTTTTTTATCCAATGTGACATTCTCTTCCTTTTAGTTGCTGGGTCTCAGTCATCCTATTTTATATGATTATTAATATTATGCTTAATGTATCATCTTACTATTTTTCCCAACTGATCTTTGTTTCCATATTCCACTTTTTTACCTATTAGTATTATACTGACTACTAGCAGAGGCCATGTGTAGTTATCTAAAATATTCCCCAGTTCGGCTTTCTCCATATCCTCAAGGTAAGAAATATGCTGATTTCTGCCCTGTTTCATCCTTTCTGTCCTGCAGCCTACAAATTCTCTCAAGATAATAAGCTGGGATAATTGTAGGGCTCACCTCATTTGTTTTCCAGTTTTTTAAATTGTTTCCCAATTTTATAATTTAACATAACCCTTACTTGTTCCTCTCCACCCTTTCAACCCATGTCCAGGCACTGTTTTATTTTTCCCCTCCCAAATTAGTTTTGGAAATACTATCTATATCTATATCTATATCTATATCTATATCTATATCTATGTGTATATATGTATATATGTATATATATATATCTATATCTATCTATATCTATCTATATCTATCTATCTATATATAGATATATATATAGTATTACATACTGCTCAGCTAAAATTAAAATAAGACAATGGGAGTGCCTGAGTGGTTCAGTTGTCTAAGCTTCCAAGTCTTGGTTTTGGCTCAGGTCATGATCTTAGGGTTTGTGAGTTTGAGACCCATATTGGGCTCTGTGCTGACAGCTGCTTGGGATCTTTCTCTCCCTCTCTCTCTGCCCCTCCCTGTCTCACTCTCTATGTCTCTCTCAAAATAAGTAAATAAACTTAAAACACTTTTAAAAATAAAATAATGATTTAGTTTACTAATTTGTTTTCAAACACTCATTTGCTCTCCATTCTACACTTTCAGCCTTTTACCCTAATATCAACAGGTGTCTGTAGCCTTACATCTGCCTTAGATCTGCTCAGTACTTTAAGTTTGATTTTATTTTTGATAAGAATAAGCATATCTGTTGTCTAATGTTAAGATCCTGACTTTAGAATTTGAATACTGGCTTGAGACCTTGGGTAAGGCATTTAATCTTTCTACCCTCTCTTTCCTCCATAGTAAAACAGTGATCTAAATTGCACCTACTTGAGGTTGTTGTGAAATTAGATAAGTAAAAAACAACATGGAATATAGAAAAAATTAGTGTTACTCTTATTAAATAACTAAAAATTATTTTGATGATACTTAGAGAAAATGTATTCTTAATAATGGGCCAGATATGTTTATTTTATTAAACTGTATAAGAATAAACCACAGAACAAATTATCTATTCAGTCTAAAGTCCCATCTATCCTAGTGGTACCCAGAATTCATTTTTGAAAGAGCCATCCATAATAATTGCTCTGTATGAAGTAATGACCTTCATGACAGCCGACCTCAGTTCACTACCTCAAAAGAGAGTTTTTGGCCAATTTTCCTCAGTTCCAGTGACTGTAGGGAGATGATCACAGCAGGTTTGCAAATAAAAAACAAGATTTCTCTCTTCTTGGTCCATTACTTATAAAATTGAGATGTTAAAATGCTTTTGGAATCACTTGGACTAGCCCAGATGATGATGGCTTGAAGTTTTCTTGGAGTTTTTCATACATCATCTGCTCCAAAATGAAATAATGATTCCTAATGTAGTCCTCACTCAAGGCACAAACAAATATGTTACTAATGAGCATTTTCTTTAATGGAGTGGGTCTTATTATAGAGAAAAAAGAAAAAAAAAGCTCATTATTCCTTGGCAAATCTACCTTAATACATGCTTTTGTGGATTCATAAGAATAATAATGATTTGTGCTCTGCAGAAACATATGCAATTAGATTTCTCAACACAAAGAGAACAAAACAACAAAAACTCAGCGTATCAGTGGATCTTCAACTGTGAATTGATAGTCAATTGATGTGTATAATTACACAAATTTTTTAAATAAAAATAACGTGGAACACGACTTGAGGTTGATAGTGGTGACTAAAGTTTTATTTTTGCATTTTAGTGAAGATCAATTGGAAATCTTTGATTATCAAGTCAAAATAGTAAGCAATAAATATCATAAGGAGTTGAGAAATCTAAATCTGTTGCAAACACATTATCAACAATTTTTCTTCTGAGGGAAACTTTCAAAATGTACCTAAAACATGCAAAAAGACACAGAGGGAGAGGGAGAGAGGGATATGAAGTATGGATTCTATCTAATGTTTATGTTATGTGTGTGTGTGTAGATAGCTGATGAATAAATGATGATGAAGGAAGGAAGGAAGGAAAGAAGGAAGGAATCAAGGAAAGGAAGGAAGGCAGGGATGGAGGGAGGGAGGAAGGAAGGAAAACAGGTTGGTGTTTATGCAAGTATGTGTGTGTGTGTGTGTGTGTGTGTGTGTGTGCGCATTTTAAATTAATAGTTTCATATTTTCAACATTTTCCAAACAGAAGCAAAGTTAAAGGTATCTTTAATGATTCCCTTCCTTCTTATTATTTGGCACTAATTAAGAAAGAATGATGGTTTCAGGTGTTCTAGTCATATTGGAGTAATTTTACGATTGAAAAAAGACGCTGAAAAAGAACAAACACAGGAAAGAATTCCATGTGGAATATGCATCTGCTTATTTGTCTTAAATCCTGGATTTTAAGGTATCTTAGAACGTGTTAAAATTTTAGAACTTATCAAAATGAAGATCATTTTGTAACGAGGAAAGGAAGGAAATCGTTTGTTTAAATAGTTCTTTAGTTATTAATTGTTGCTATTTTATCAGTGCTTTATATCAGAAAAGGATCACCTTTGACAAAAAAATCCTTATATTTCAAGAGAAAGATTTAAATGGCATTTATATATCATATAATTTCAATCAGTTTTAAGAACTAGGGTTAACTATATTCGTGCCAGTTATGGCACGAATCAGTCTTAAATACCAATAACACACTATAACAGGTATGTGGGGCCAGTCCAGTGACCAGATTGTCCCCAGATTCATATTCCATCCCTTCAATGGAAGGCAAATTTTGGTGGCATGAACATTCATGATATATGAATTTTGTAAAATCTTATTGAATGAATAAAATTAATATCTCTAGGTCTCAGGATTTTACATTAGAATATAACATACCTGTCTTACTTTTGTACTGAAAATCAAATGAAAGCCAAATATCAAGAATGAAATATTCAAAATTCTCATTTTATCAGCCATATCTTGTTTCTCTTTTTGTCATGAAAACCTTATTCAACCCCAATCCAAGGAAATCTGCCTGACATGGGCAGCTGGAGACAGGGTCTCTTCATGGTATGGGAAATAACTGATGCTTGATATAACTATCTATTTTGAGTAAAATTAGGAAAAACAAAATTTGGCCTGTAAATTTTTTAATATGTAACCTGCTAATTCATCAATCCTGTTTTCATGGTCAAGATTCCATTTTTCAGGTTATCAGACTCAAGAGAGTAGGAGAGAGGGCTCTGTATAGCTGGGCCCACCAGTAAGAATAAAACCATATTGACCAAGTATTACACAGAGTTAAATCTCTTAAATTTTAAGAGACTCTCTATTCTAGCATCTATAGAGCTTTGAACCTTTTGATAAACTACCACTAGATCCGAGAATACAGATATACTGTCTGGTGATCAGACTATACAGAGCAGGTGTTTGATGCCCGCCCTCCCTTCAAATAAGTTAGGAAATAAGATTTCAGTGTTTCAACTTTTGCCTCTAATAAAAGGGTTAATATTTTCATCCTCATATGTTGTTCTACCAAGATAACGTTTGATGTTTTTGGCATCTGAAAGTAAATATCTTAAGAGCATGGTATTTGCCATAGTATATCGAACATACGTTACTTCCAGCCTAAAAGTCCCGCATAAACCTATCTGTGGCTCCACTTGGGCGTTCAGCAAGATGTTCTACATCCCTTGTTTGCACAACAAGCGTCTATAAAAATCGCCTGCCAGGAACATGGACAAAATAGGTACATAGTACTTATGAGCATTCTACAGGCATCAGGCAAATGATTTAAATCTCTGTACTTAGCCTTTGTAACAACCTGCATGGAATGCTGGAGCCAAGATCTCATAGCTACTGTTCCCAAATGAAAACAAGGCAAAACACTAAAAACTAAAAGTTTGGTTTTATTATAAATGTTTGTAAATTCATTTAGTAGGAAATCATGCTTTGAACTGCTACGTTAGTCTTCTTTTATCCAACCAAATGAAAATATCCACGTGCTCCCCTGCAGAAATATTAATAGGTTTGTTTATGAGGTGTAATATAGCCTGAAGTCTATGTTTTGTATTACTTATCAAATTAAAAAAATACATTAAAATACACATTTGGTCCCTTGGCTAGGGGTCATGGAATTGGGAGAATATACCTGTATTGCTCCTATGTCATTATCATTACAGTACATTAGTGAGAGAGTATGATTATAGACCAACCTATTAGTGGCTTATTCTACCTAGAAGATGTTGTAGAAACAGTAATTAATTATCAGCAGCAGCAGCAGTAGCAACAGTAACAGAGGCAAATTCTCACTTTAATGGAAATAAATGAGTTGTCTCTTGATGAACCAGAGAGTAATTCACCTCTTCTTAATTGTATATTTATGACAATAAGTTTTTAAAGAAAACTAGTTATATGTTCCTCTTCTGCTTCATCTTCTTTTCTGCTGAATAGAAATAAATTTGCTCACACATGTTAAGGAGTCTGAGGCAGGACAGTAAAGTCTAGCAGGTGTTCAAGTCAGTTTTAGTGGGCTTTTCCTGGAACACCTGGTTTACTTTCTCTAGCAGATACTCTAAATTATAGAACCAATCTTATTATTATTTTTTTTAATTAGAGAAACTTGGTATTGAAGATACCTAGAGTAAAATTTCTGTCCAAATATAGCATCTTTTGGAAGATTTTTGGGAATAAATTCCAATTGGTTTTCATTTTGTTTTCCCTAAAAATATTCCCCTTTTATTTTATTTATTATTTATTTTTTTAAAACATAATTTATTGTCAGGTTAGCTAACATACAGTGTATGCATGTGCTTTTGGCTTCGGGAGTAGATTCCCATGATTCATCGCTTACATACAGCACTCAGTGCTCATCCCAACAAGTGCCTTCTTCAGTGCCCATCACCCATTTTCCCCTCCCCTCGGCCCCCCATCAACCCTCAGTTTGTTCTCTGTATTTAAGAGTCTCTTATGGTTTTCTGCCCTCTCAGTTTGAAACAATTTTTTCTCCTTTCCTTCCCCCATTGTCTTTCTGTCAAGTTTCTCAAATTCCATATTTAAGTGAAAACATATGATATCTATCTTTCTTACTGACTTGTTTCACTTAGCATAATACCCTCCAGATCTATCCACGTTGTTGCAAGTGGCAAGATTTCATTCTTACTCATTGCCAAGTAGTATTCCATTGTATATGTAAACCACATCTTCTTTGTCCATTCATCAGGTGATGGAAATTTGGACTCTTTCCATAATTTGGCTATTGTTGATACCACTGCTATAAACATTGGGGTACATGTGCCCCTATGAATCAGCACTCCTATATCCACTGGATAAATTCCTAGTAGTGCTATTGTTGGGTCATAGGGTAATTCTATTTTTAATTTTCTGAGGAACCTCTACACTGTTTTCCAGAGCAACTTCACCAGTTTGCATTCCCACCAACAGTGCAAGAGGGTTCCTGTCTCTCCACATCCTTTGCAACATCTATTGTTTCCTGAGTTGTTAATTTTAGTCACTCTGACTGGTATGAGGTGGTATCTCAATATGGTTTTGATTTGTATTTCCCTGATGATGAGTGAGGTTGAGCATCTTTTCAGGTGTCTGTTGGCTATCTGTGTGTCTTCTTTCGAAAAGTGTCTATTCATGTCTTCTGCCCATTTCTTCACTGGATTATTTGTTTTTTGGGTGTTGAGTTTGGTATGTTCTTTATAGATTTTGGATACTAACCCTTTATCTGATATGTGATTTCAAAATATCACCTCCCATTCTGTTGGTTGCCTTTTCATTTTGTTGATTGCTTTCTTTGCTGTGCAGAAACTTTTTATCTTGATGAGGTCCAAATAGTTCATTTTTGCTTTTATTTCCCTTGCTATTGAGTAAGAAGTTGCTGTGGCTAAGGTCAAAGAGGTTGTTGCCTGTTTTCCCTTCTAGGGTTTTGATGGCTTCCCATCTGACATTTAAGTCTTTCATCCATTTTGAGTTTATTTTTGTGTATGTTGTAAGAAAGTTGTCCAGTTTCATTCTTCTGCATGTTGCTGTCTGGTTCTCCCCAGCACCGTTTGCTAAAGAGACTCTTTTTTCCCATCGGATATTCTTTCCTGCTTTGTCAAAGATTAGTTATCCATACATTTGTGGGTACAATTCTGGGTTCTCTATTCCATTGGTCTATATGCCTGTTTTTATGTGAATACCATACTGCTTTGATAATTACAGATTTGTAGTACAAGCGAAAGTGTGAGGCCTCCCACTTTGGTTTTCTTTTTCAACATTACTTTGGCTATTCAGGGTATTTTGTGGATCCATACACATTTTAGGATTATGTGTTCCAGCTCTGAGAGGAATGCTGGTGCAATTTTGGTTGGAATTGCATAGAATGTGTAGATTGCTTTGGGGAGTATTGACATTTTAACAATATTTGTTCTTCCAATTCATGAGCATGGAGTGTTTTTCCATTTCTTTGTCTCTTCTTCAATTTCTTTCATAAGTTCTCTATAGTCTTCAACATACAGATATTTTACATCATTGGTTAGGTTTATTCCTAGGTATTTTATGATTCTCGTTGCAATTGTAAATGGGATTGATTTCTCTTTCTGTAGCTTCATTATTGGTGTTTAGAAATGCAATGATTTCTGGACATTGATTTTGTATCCTGGGACTTTGCTGAGTTCATGTATCAGTTCCAACAGCTTTTCAGTGGAGTGTTTTGGGTTTTCCATGTAGAGTATCATGTCCTCTGCGAAAAGCGAATGTTTGACTTCTTCTTTGCCAATTTAGATGCCTTTTATTTCATTTTGTTGTCTGATTGCTGAGGCTAGGACTTCCAACACTATGTTAAACAACAGTGATGAGAGTGGACATCACTGTCGTGTTCCTGATCTCAGGGAAAAAGCCTCAGTTTTTCCCCATTGAGGATGAAGAAGGGCATTATATCATAATTAAGGGGTCTATTCATCAAGAAGAGCTAACAATTGTAAATGTTTCTGCCCCTAGCTTGAGAGCACCCAAATATATAAATCAATCAATCACAAATATGAGCAATCTTATTGATAATAATATGGTAATTTCAGGTGACTTTAATACTCCACTTACAACAATGGACAGATCTTCTAGGCAGAAAATCAATTAAAAAAGCAATGGCTTTGAATGATACACTGGACCAGATGGACTTGACAGATATAGAATTTTTCATCCAAAGGCAACAGAATACACATTTTTCTTAAGTGCACATGGGGCATTCTCCAAAATATGTACATACTGGGTCACAAAATAGCCCTCAACAAATATAAAAGAATTGAGATCATACCATACATATTTTCAGGTCACGATGCTATGAAACTTGAAATCAACCACAAGAAAAAATTTGGAAAGCCTCTAAATGCATGGAGGTTAAAGAACATCCTACTGAAGAATGAATGGATTAACCAGGCATTTAAAGAAGATATTTAAAAATATAAATGGGAGCAAATGAAAATGAAAACATGACAGTCCAAACCCTTTGTCATATAGCAAAGGCAGTCCTAATAGGAAAATACATTACAGTTCAGGCCTATCTCAAGAAGCCAGAAAGATCCCAAATGCACAACTTAACCTCACACCTAAAGGAACTAGAAACAGCCAAGAAACCCCAAAGCCAGCCAAAGAAGAGAAATAATAAAGATTAGAGTGGAAATATACAATATAGAATAAAAAAAAATAGAACAGATCAATGAATCTAAGAGTTGTTTTTTTTTTAAAATAAACAAAATTGATAATCTCCTAGCCAGACTTCTCAAAAAGAAAAGAGAACCCAAATAGATAAAATCATGAAAGAGGACAGATTACAACCGACACCACAGAAATCCAAACAATTATTAGAGAATACTATGAAAAAGTTATATGCCATCAAACTGGATAACCTGGAAGAAATGGACAAATTTCTAGACACCCACACACCGCCAAAACTCAAATGGGAAGAAATAGAAAATCTGAACAGACCCATAACCAGTGAAGAAATTGAAGCAGTTATCAAAAAACTCCCAACAAATAAGAGTCCTGGGCCAGATGGCTTCCTAGGGGAATTCTACTAGACACTTAAAGCAGACTTAATACCTATTCTTCTCAAGCTCTTCCAAAAATTAGAAATGGAAGGAAAGCTTCCAGACTCATTCTATGATGCCAGCATTACCTTGATTCCCAAACCAGACAGAGACCCAACTAAAAAGAATTACTGGCCAATATCTCTGATGAACATGGATGCAACAATTCTCAACAAGATACTAGCAGACCAAATTCAACAGGAAACAAAAAGAATTATTCACCATGATCAAGTGGGATTCCTTCCTGGGCTGCAGGGCTGGTTCAATATTCACAAATCAATCAGTGTGATTCATCACATTAATAGAAGAGAGGATAAGAACCACATGATCCTGTCAATAGATGCAGAAGAAGTGTTTGACAAAATACAGCATCCTTTCAGGGCACCTGGGTGGCTCAGTCCGTTGAGAGTCCGACTTTGGCTCAGGTCATGATCTCGTGGTCTGTGAGTTCGAGCCCCACGTTGGGCTCTGTGGTGACAGCTCAGAGCCTGGACCCTGCTTCTGATTCTGTGTCCCCCTCTCTCTCTGCCCCTCCCCTGCTCATGCTCTGTCTCTCTCTCTGTCAAAAATAAATAAACATTAAAGAAAATACAGCATCCTTTCTTAATAAAAACCCTCAATAAAGTCGAGATAGAAGGAATATACCTTAACATCATAATTTTCCCCTTTTAAATCATTTCCCAAAGTTTATGTGTTTTTGTCATGTTGAATAGTATGGGATTTTTCAAGCTATCTTAAAATTTTGGGGGGACAAAGTAAGATGTGCTAAAAAGTAGTTCATATGTAATTTGTGTATGTTTTTCATTTAGTATCATAACAAAAATCTTGTGTGGTATTGAAAAGGTACATAAACATAGTCTTAGTTCAATGACTTTACAAGTTTACATTTCTCCATAATTCACTTTATCATTTACTATTTTAGTCCTTTGAGCTTATTTCCAATTCACTGTTATTAAAGATAATTATGTGATTAACACCATTGTGTGCAAAGTGTAGAATACGTTTTGTAGTACGTGTATTGATTTAGGAAAATAGAGTAGAGGATGTTGAAAGAGGGAAAGAAGGGAGTTTAATAAAAGGCAGTGTGTAAATTTTTCAAAATGATGTATGCTCAGAAGACATTAGACATTAGATTAAAATATATAAAATCTCTGGGGGCACATGCCTGTCTAGATATGGAGACAGATAAAGTAGGGAAAAAGGAGTGGTCCCAACATGCTCAGGCATGAAGCCTGACCAGCCAGAAACAAAATCATACTGTTTCTTTCACTGAGAGAAATGTTGAATTAAACCATGTTTGTAATTGTTTTTAATGACTTGTAAACATCTGACTTTAAACGTAGTTGTGTTAGACAAATTCAATCTATGTCTTCATACCTATGGTCACGAAATAAATCCATTCCAAAATTTTAGATCAGTCATTATTTTATATGCTAAAGTATTTATTTGATTTCTAAGAATTCCATAAATCATTAATGTTTGTAAAATATTTCAAATGCTGGAGAAGTATAAAATAATCAAGTAAATAAATCATACTACTATCTTTTAATACTACATTTCCCCGAGAAATTTATGTTCCTACTTAATGAAATTAGTTCCTATCTTCTTTCCTCCCTCTTAGACTTTAAATAATTCAATCTTCTGCTCCTACCCTGAGATTTGCCTCATAATTTGCTAAGAAAATTATACAAACAAGACTCCTAAAATGCTTCATATTTGCAATACCACATTACCTGCTCCTTTACTCATATTTCCTGCCTTCAATTCTCTTATAAGGAAAACTGTACTTCCTGCTCGCATGAAAGCCTTGTCCAAACCCTCAACTTTTTCTCTAATTCCCATGTTCCCTAGGCTTCTTAAAGAATTAATTCCTGAAATAATCTTTACCCAGAATCTTAAATTTCTCCTACTGTACTAGATCATTTCTGTTAACATTAAAACAAGTCTAGGAGCACCTGGGTGGCTCAGTGGGTTAAGGATCCTACTTTGGCTCAGGTCATGATCTCATGGTCCATGAGTTTGAGCCCGGCGACAGACTCTGGCCTGTCAGCACAGACCCTGCTTTGGATTTTGTGTCTCCCTCTCTCTCTACTCTTCCCCTGCTTGTGCTCTGTTTCTCCCTGTCACTCAAAAATAAATAAACATTTAAAAACAACAACAACAAAAGGAATATCTGTTCTTAAATGAAAACAAACAAAAGTAGAAAAAAATATTTAATTCCGCAGCTGTTCAAATTTATCACCCCATTTTTCTTTCCCTTTCACAGTGAACATTTTAGAAATTATATTCTGTTATATTCTATATAAACGGACTCTAACTTTCTTACCTCCAGTTCTGTAGTCAGTTCCTATTGGACTTCTGCTCCTATGTTCCACTAGAACTGCTCTGGCTTAGCCAAAGCAGAGGTCACATGAAATGTTTCCTGATCTCAGTATTTAACATAGTTCCCTTCCTGATACACAAACTTCTCTTTGTCCCAAGGACAAAATACTTTTTTTTTTTTTTAACATTTATTTATTTTTGAGAGACAGAGAGAGGCAGAGCATGAGCAGGGGAGGTGGAGAGAGAGACACACACAGAATCTGAAGCAGGCTCCAGGCTCTGAGCTGTTTGTTAGCACAGAGCCTGATGCCGGACTCGAACTCACGAACAAGACCATGACCTGAGCTGAAGTCAGATGCTCAACTGACTGAGCCACCCAGGAGCCCCAAAATACTTTTTTTTAAAATTTTCCATCAGGGTCACCCTATTGGCTCCTTCTTCTCTCCCTTACTTCTCATGTAGTAATTCACGGAGCTTAATTCTGCCCCCCACGACTTTGTTCTTAATATGTTATTGTTTGGTGATCTCCTCTAGCTCCATAAACATTAAATAGCATCCATGTGATAAAAACTCCTAAATTCATTTGTACAGGACACCCGGTATCCCAGGTTACAGGCACATGTATATGACATAGGTCTCTTAAATTTAATATGCCCTCTAGAAATATTATTATAAACTTAATAAGTCTTGGGGTGCCTGGGTGGCTCAGTCAGTTAAGCGTCTGACTTTGGATCAGGTCATGATCTCCTGGTTCGTGAGTTCAAGCCCCACATCAGGCTCTGTACTGACAGCTCAGGGCCTGGAATCTGCTTTTGACTCTGTGTCTCTCTGTCTCTCTACCCACCCCCATCTCTCTCTCGCAAAAATAAATAAACATTAAAAAAAATTTAAAAAAACGTCAAATTAATGAGTCTTGTATTCTTCTTGTAACCTGTTTCCCATCAAGGTGTTCCTTCAATCAACTCCATTTTACTGAATGTTACTATCCTCTACTGATACTAAATCCCCAAACCTCAGAAGCACCCTTAATTATTTTCATTTCCTTAACACCCACATCTATTACATTAGGAAGTCCTATCACTTTCTCTCCAAAATAAAACTGGATTTTGCCAAATTCTATCCATTTCCAGGGGCAATATTCTAGTCCAAGTAATAATTGCCTCTACTTTCTTAGCTTGATTCCATGCTTTCCCATGTGTCCCTATGGCAGATTTTCCCTTTTAAATAGTCAATGTGATAATCCAAAATTATCCAAACTCAAATTAGATCATAAAATTTTCTTGCTTAAAAACCCTCATTGACTTCTCATTGCGCTTGAAAAATAGACACACTTTTACATAGTCATCAAGACACCACCTATATTTAGCCTCCTACTCAAATATATGCTTAGATTATTTTGTTCTCTTTCCCCAGATCTTAACACCTCTGTATTGCTGTTCTCATTTAGGACTCAACTCAAAGTTCACCTGGGCATGGCCGGGACTGTCAGAGAAAGTTTTCGTAAAGCTAACGGTGAACAAGAAACAAAGTTGGATGTCCATAACTATGGCTGGGTATACACTTTTTTCTTGGTCTTCAGAGGAATCTTTGATTTGTTCTAAAACAACACTCAAAGACAGGAAAGTTCACAGGCATAAGCACTTCTGAGTTGGCAGAATTTTTCCTCACTTGGCTCCTGCAGCACTGAATTTCCAATCTGTCTCTGTTAGCCATGTACACCCATATCATCATTTTTCTTGCAGCCGAATTGATTTGCATACATTCTTAATACTTGAATATTAAATATAAGCAAAAGTAAACTCAACTGAATTAAAAATCATTGTTCCTTCTAACCCCTAAATCAACATTAGTGTAAGAGACCTAGCCTACCCCACCCTATCTTACATGGAATAAGGTCTCTGAGACAGGAGGAAAGGGCCTAACTGTCCGAACGCCCCTGCTTAATTCTCTGCCCACCAATTTTCTCCATCTTTTACATCAGTGTCATTTTCTGGTGACACTTACCAGTATCTGAACATGGATTATGTATACACTTACTTACATATTTATCATCTCTCTCTCGTGCACACAAAAGTTAAGTTCTGTTAAAGCAGAGATTCCTATCTTATTCCTTTTATATTCCTGGTTTGATAGACTATGGTAACTCATAATAAGTAGATGTTCACTATGTTTTACTGAAGGAATAAATATAGCTAAATTCATAATACCTTCCAGAGGCTCTCACTTGTTATTCTTGGTTAACATATAAAAAAGATAAAGTATTTAATGCTGTATAATGTGATAATTACTTATGCATCTTCCTTCCATTTTCTCTAGCATGTTTACAATTTTATTCACCTGCATTCATTATACTGATTAATGTACTTGTAGTAAAATAGGTCTCTATGGATGAATAAATTTCATGCTGGTTATCATAATTGAGAACTATAATTGGATCATAAAAATTATCATTTATGTGGAGAGATATATTTGGACAACATACCCTTAAACCAAAGTAATAATAATAAGATCAGAGAAGTAAATAAATGAAATAAATGTGTCATTTGCATATAACATTTATTATTTGCATAGAACAATGCCTTGTCATTGGTGTAATTAAAAATAAAAAAACATTTGATTATAACTCAGGAATTAGGCACATATCCAGATTTTAATCTATTAATCAATGAAAATGGGGAAACATTTTTAAAATATTTATTAGGGAACTTTAATCAAAGCCACAGACATTTTTATCTGTTTGTGGCAGTGCACAGAGAAAGAGAGTAACAGTATAAAACATGCTAATTAAACACCTTGGAGGTAAATATTATTTCACTTTTATATATTTTTTAATTGGAAGGCTAACTGATCTCAAGACAACACATCTGGTAAGTGACAGAGTCAGAATATGACCTCAGGCTCATCTTTTTTCTTTCCTGATGCTTCCCACACATGGCCTATGGCATTATAGTAAATGACCAGGGCATTTTCACCTACATTTCAACATTGCATCCAGAGTTATAAGACAAAAACTGCTTTGAGTTAGAATTTAACTAGAACTTATAAATATTTTACTAATGTTAAATCTGATCTCTCTTTTGAAATATGTCCTCTTTAAAAGAATGGCATTTAGAATTTATTTCAGATCTTTAGATGTTTTATAAAATAGCTCGTGAAGACAGAGCATGCTGTATCAGCAGGCATGATAGCATAGAAAGTATTTTTAAAATTGTAAATAGATTTCTATTACATCCTGATCAGTTACTCACCAGTAGTTTTGGCATTCTAGTAACATACAGTTGTATAGGAATAATAACTTACCACTTAATGTGACATTCAGTACCACATTCTGGAATCGATTAATGGTTACAGTCAGTCAGGTATTCACTGGGAATCATTTCTGTTGTCTATCTGAGCTCTTCTGTATCCTTCCCAATATATACAATATGATTATATCGTATGAGATGCAGATAGGGCTAGCCACTTAGTGGTGTTTCACAAATTAAATGTTGTTGTACACTTCCTCTTCACTCAAACTGATTGTAGAAATTCCTAATGAACTATTGGGCAAATGTAAACCTGTGATAATTCTTATTTTTGCGGATACAAAACAATTTAAAAAGCTAGAAGAAAAGTAAGTTTTTTTCCCTTTTTTAAAAGATGTTTATTTTTTTAATGTTTATTTATTTTGAGGGAAAGAGAGAGGGAGTGCGAGTGGGAGAGGGGCAGAGAGAGAAAGGGGGAGAGAGAATCCCAAACAGGCTCCACACTGTTGGTGTCCCACTGTTGAACCACTAAACGCGAGATCATGACCTCAGCCCAAATCAAGATTTAGTAACTCAACTAGCTTAGCCACCCAGGTGTCCCAAGTTTTTTTTTTTTAATTTGAACTTCATACAATTTTTGGAAGTATTATTTCTTAAAACTGTCTACTTAAGACTGCATTCATTCAAAAACAAATGTTTCATTGAAATTTAATGTACAGGAAAGAACAAGAATCATGAATGTACAAATAAATAAATACTTACCCAATAAACATAGCCATGTAGCCACCACCAGGTCAAGAAATAGAATCTTCCCAGAACCTCAGAGCCAGCTTTCAGGCCCTCTTCAAATCATGAGCTTCTCACTTATTCCCAAAAGTAAACATTGCTCTGAATTTTAACCCACTATGCTGTCCCTGTTTTTGAAATTTACATAAATCAAATATTAAAATATGTATTCTTTTGTGCCTATTTTGCTCCAAACTATGTGTTTGAAATTTATCTTGTTCTTGTGCATAATTATAGTATTTTGTTTTATTCATTTATTTACACTAGTGTTGATAGATATTTGAGTTGTGTGCTGCTTTGGGCTATTAAAAATAATGTGATATAATATTAAAAACAATATGAATATAATATACATTACATATAATACATGTAATCTGTTGCTCATATGTACATTTCTCTTTTGCATAAATCTAGGAGTGGATTGCTGGATCATAGAAGATGTATATGTTTAAATTCATTAGATACTTTCATAGTTTTCTAAAGTGGTTGCATAAATTTACACCCTGACTAGCAACAGTAAGGGTTCTGGTTCCACATTTCAGGAATATTTTGTAGTGTTCTTTTAAATTTAGTCCTCCTGGTGAATTTATGGTAGCATCTCACTAGGTGCTAATTTGCATTTCCCTAATGACTGACTAATAAAGTTCAGCATTTTCATATGTTTAGCGAGCATTTGGATACTTTGATTTAGAAATCTGTATTTGATTTTCATATTCATTCTGTTTTGTCAAGGCATCTGTCTTTTTCTTATTATTTTAAAGAAAGTAGTTCTTTCTATTGTCCAAATGAAAGTCTTTTCTCAGCTAAATTTGCTGCTAGTATCTTCTTCCATTTTATGGCTTGCATTTTCACTCTTTAACATTTTGCTTGATAAATACAATTCTTAATTTTAAAACCATAATCAATCAATAA
This sequence comes from Panthera tigris, assembly GCF_018350195.1. NCBI lineage: Eukaryota > Metazoa > Chordata > Mammalia > Carnivora > Felidae > Panthera > Panthera tigris. The sequence goes on from NC_056678.1 coordinate 45,984,237, forward strand.
TTTAACAATTTTAGTAATCAAAATTAATTTATTGATAATTTGATTGTATCCTTTTAAAGAAATCATTCCCTTCTCCAAGGTCATGAAAATATTACCTTACATTGTCTTATGGAAAGTTTCTTATCAAACCTCTACAGCTTGATCTATATTCCTCTGGAAATGGCGTTTGTATATGGTGTGAGATAGAGGTTATATGTGTACTTTTCCATATGTGTACCCAAAATGTTAACCTCAGTGTTAATCCAGAATTGCAAATTAAATAATTCTTTGCCTGATTAGTAACATAAAATGCACATAAAATGTGCATGCTGATCATGCACAAATTGGTGTAAACCATATTTCTTGGCTGGGCAATAAATTTATGCATTATTTGAATGAGAAATTTTACCGAAAGTTTTTAAAAATGCTCTGACCCTTTGACTCAATTTTATATTAAGAAAATACTTTAAAATTTTGTTCTTGTTACAATTTAAGAGTTTGATATGTAGCAGCTCTTTGTGGAGTGTGGAATTATAGATGATCATGAATTGCTGTATTTGCTGAACAGCCATACTTGCAAATATTTTTATTATGCGAATTAAATCTAAACTAGTAAAACAAAAAAATGTTGAAACATCAAAGATTTAATTCAAGAATATTCTAAATCAGGACTGTCCTAGGAAATGACTCTTAGAAAAATGAAAAGTAATTACAGTTTACAATGTTTATTAAGACTAAAAAGGGATGATTAAGTATCATTCTTGTGACTCAAGGTTTTTTTTGAGCCCTATTTTGTTAGTTTACTATACTACTTTTATGTTCACTTTAGTGTTTATATGTATTTAGTGTACACAAAATATTTTGTTCTCATAGAATATGTTTCAACTATTTAATTTATAATATAGCTAAGTACTTCCCATGGGATTTCTTTTCATAAATCAAATTTGATTTTCAGATTTTGTTTTTATGTTTCCCACAAGTAAACTTTCTGTGTAACCCAAACCCAATTGTGAATAATGTCTGTTGAGTGCAGAAAAGAACAAACTATATATATTTATCTCACTTTAGAGGAATTCTAATGGTTTATTTATTAATACATAGAAATAAAAACTTCAATAAAAATTTTGCTTACTGAAGAATTTCTCAGAGTATTTTCACTTTGACAAATATTTCTCTTTAGGTCATAGAAATATCTAAGTGTGGGTACACATCTGAAAAACATTGCGCTTGACCAATGGTAGAAATTGGACACATTCTAATTTTTGTTATGCTTTGTATTCAAAAGGTCTTGTTTAATATTCATAAATATTCACTGTAGGTGCTCTTGAAAATACTGATTTTGAATGCTTGCTACTCTGTTCCTGAATATCTAGAGTAAATTATATGGTGATTATCACCTATTGTCTTGAAACAGATTTAAGTGTGATTTAAATGAATTTTGGTTAAGTGTTATTAAAGATAAAAAAATATATAAAAAGAAAATACTACATCTGAATGCCTTTTTAAATAAATGTTTTATTTTAGAATAGTGTTAGATTTACATACAAATTGTGAAGATTTCAGAAAGTTCCCATATAGTCCACACCCAGTTTCCCCATTGATATCCTACGTTAGTATGGTACATTCATCACATTTAATGAGCCAATATTGATACAGTATTATTATTAAAGTCTGCACTTATTTCAGATTTCCTTAGTTTTTATCTAGTGTCACTTTTCTGTTCCAGGATCCCATCTAGGTACAACAGTGTATTTAATAGTCTTTTATTCTTAGGCTTCTCTTATCTGTGACAGTTCTCAGACTTCTCTTGTTTTTTTGAGATCTTGACAGTTTGAAGAGTACATCAAGTATTTTGCAGGATGTTTTCAATTAGAAATTGTTGTTTTTATCATGACTAGATGGGGGTTGCATATCTTGTTCTAAATCATGAGTTCAGAGCAAATCCACCAGTGCCATTTCCCACCTGTGCCTGACTGGGGAAATAGCGTGATGGATAGAGTGCTGCAAGGGCAGCTCAAGGTTAGCCTCTCCCTTGGGTTGTAAAACCTTGGATTGTGAGTAACTTGTTCTGTGAGTGTTCTGTAAGAGGAGCGAACATTTCTAGTAAATTTTAACTTGACAAACGAGTGATGTCTTGCAATACTAGTAGTATGGTGAATGATCGTCGTACTACACGATCACAACTGAGCCAGTGGTTCTTCTCTCTCTCTCTTTCTCTCTCTCTCTCTCTCACACACACACACACACACACACACACACACACACACACACTGCGGGATTGTGGGTGGTTGTCTCCCATGCTTGGATGCTTGGTCTCAGGCCATGATATTTGGCAGGTATCAGTGATTTTTCAGAACGTTGGAAGGTGCTCACAACTGGCACTGGTTTACTTTTTGTCACTTTAGGGCACCTGTGGACAGTCCTTTGCTTTTTCATACAAGAGAAAGCTTAGGAATGCCTTGCTTCTTTCTAGGTCAAGCTGCCTACAGATATAGACCCTTTCCCCTGGTGCCTTATTTCCAGTGTACATTAAATGTAGTATATGAGAAGACTTTATTAATACTGTACTGTAGTCAATATCCAACAGTGATAATGAAAGTCGTCCTACACAATAACCCTCCTCTCTCTTGTCTCCCTCACACCAATCACAAAGGTTTTCAAAAGTAAGTGCAGGTTAATTTGTTTATTTTTCTTTATATTTTGTATTTTCTTTATTATTTTGTATTATAGTATTGTAATCATTTTATATGAATATTTTTGGGTTGTAGAACGAATCATCTGAGTTTCCATTTTTTCTTATGGGGAAATTCACTTTGACAAACAAATGCTTTGGATGACAAACGTGTTTCCAAAACAAATTGTGTTCACAAACCAAGGTTTTATTATCTTTGGGTCAAGCTAAGAACTTCCACGTGAAGGTTATTGAAAGGAAAAACAATGTCAATGTTGGAAGAAGTTTTACACATTAGCTGAGGTACATTGTTTAAAAGACATTAACGTTTCAGGGCTTTAAAGGAGACTAAAACACTAGGTCCCCGACTGATATTTCAAGATATGCCAAAACGCAAATATTGCAGAGTATGTTCTGCAGACTGTACGTAATATACCTGTGTAAGCAAAGGGTATAGTATAGTGAAAGAAAGTGAGTGCAAGTGTAAGCAGTACAAGGGACATTCTGTACTGTGACCTCCTCAGTGTTCTTTTTTGTGCCAGTCTCTGGCTTGAACTTTTGATATTTGTGCAAGGGATCTTGGCTTTGGGGGGATCTCCCTGGAAAAAACTTTCAGTAGCCCTTTCAATGATCAAGCCAAGCATTTCAAACTGTTAGCAAACCATTAGTAAAAAAACCAAAAACCAAAAAACAAAAAAGCCCTGGTGGTAACTATTGTATATTACACACCTAAAGCAGCACATGCATTCCACTGCCCTTATTTTGTCCAAGACTTAAAAACCAGACATTCTGATGTCTCCAGAGACAAAGAGCATTTCCATTCCAACTGCAAATCAATTGTATCTCCAAATATCAAATTACAATATTGCTGAACTGTTTTTCACAATTTAAATGCGCATTAATATAAAAGGGACAGTTCATGTCAAATAGGCAGGTAGTGAAATTCCTCGGTACTTCACACAATTTGGAAAGCCCAGGAGTAAAAGTTCTTGAAAAAAGAACAGTGTTCCTTTGGGGCGCCTGGGCGCCTCAGTCAGTTGAGCGTCAGAATTCAGCTCAGGTCAGGATCTCATGGTTTGTGGGTTCAAGTCCTGCGTCAGGCTCTAAGCTGTCAGTTCAGAGCCTGCTTTGCATCTTCTGTACCCCTTTATTTCTGCCCCTCTTTGGCCCATGCTCTGTCTCTCAAGAATAAATAAACATTAAAGGAGAGAGAGAGAGAGAGCAAGAGAGAGAACAATATTCCTTTTACACAATGGCATGTGAGTTTAGAGTTACTCTCCTTGACCTCTTCCAATTTGCTCAATGCATGTTCCTCCACCAGAATCTTGTTAGCTGTCCTATATGCTCCATTCTCTTATTTACAAAATATAGGCTAGGATTCCCCGGCAGAAAAACTTACTATAGTTACATTGGAACTTTTAGACCATTCTTACAATATTTTATTTTAGATCTGCTTAAAGATAGAATGGGTTTCAAGAGAAAGGTAATATGAAAAGTTGCCTAGAAAGCGTCAACCAACACAGGAGAAAATGTCGCCTGAAAATAATATTTTAAATATTAGAAATATTTTGGAACCATATATTTTATAATATATTCATGAGCATGTCCTTTCTTGTATTCCACTCCTGCTGACTTGTTGATTAAGCTTACTGTTCATAAACCAGTTGAATGAAAATGAAGAGTGAAGCTGGTTATCTCTCTCTCTCTCTGCTGCTAGAACTAACAGAATAGTATTTCTCTATGCTTTGTATTTGATGTTGGGTAATTTTGAAAAATTATTAAAGTTTTATGTGTGTTTGGATACATGAGTGTACGCGTGTGTGTATATTGATAAATATATGAATATATATATCTCTTCATTATGAGCTTAAGACTTTCAAAAGACCCAGAGAGCTACCCAAGAATACTCATGAAAAATTACTTTGTTCTATATTTTTATTAAAATTGATATAAATAATATATTACTTTCACAACATACATATATATATATAAAATATATTTATGTTCTGTATCACAAATTATAATTGCTATCTTTTCAAAAGAACATTGCATACCTAAAAAAATACAGATACTATTTTGAAAAAACTAACTCTATCAATAAATACTCGTAGCTAAGCCAGCACATGCTGGAAATAGAGTCTCTATAAACATCTCAGGGCAGAAACCAATGGCAGCTATTATACAGAAATTTTTACTTAGGATATAGGAGTCAAAATATACTTTCCAGTAAAAAAATAAGTACTGTATGCTTTAGTTTTACATAATAACATTCACTGATATATCAGCAATAATTTCAGAAGAGTTAACAATAACATGCTCACAAAACATGGCCATAAAATATATTAACACAGTCATAAACATGCAAGGAGAAAAATTGTGAAAAAGTGGATAATCTCTACAAAATGCCAATGGAAAATATAGCCTAAGAAATATATTTCTTTAATAAAGCCCTTAGGTCCAAATCCTATTTTGTACTACTTCCATGAAGCCTTTAAATTTTTTTTATTTTACTTTTTTATTATGCTCATAACATCTAAATTTTTATGATATTGCATAGCATGCTATATCTGAGCAATGATTTGCCAGACATCATAGCTCTTTTCTGTAATGACCTAGTTCCCACACTAATGGTGTTCTCTTTTCCTTTGAGTTCCTGTAACTTACTCAAGAGCAATTCATACTGAGAAAAGATGAATGAAATATGAAGGAAATAACAGGTGAAACATGGGAATTGAAAATGATCTTTGTTATGCCTTATCTATGCAAGTGTTCAGTCTGAATTAAGGTAGTGTGCTTGATGTTATACTAAGGCTTTCACTGAAATACACCTGAACAGAATAAATCTCCTATGAAGAACCTTGCAGGAGTTCAAAAACCAAAAATCCCTTGGATTGGGTGTTATGAAAGAGTAATGTCATGGTAATTTTCAAAATTAGATGCATTCAGATTAGCCTTGATTAGGACTTTAAAGTTAAAAACTCTTAGATAAAATAACTCAAATACCAACTGAATTACCATATAGCAGGTTAAAAATTACTACCAGATAATGTCCAGATATTTTTAGATGGTGTCAGAGCCATGACCTTGCAAAACATAAATGTGCATATTGCAAAAAATCCCTAGTTTATTCTTAATCTCCTGAGATGAACAAGTTTCTAATAGAACCAATGTATACAATGTAATAAGTAAATGATAGTTGCAATGAGTTTGGAAATTTTTTTATTTATTGTTTCCCAATTTTAATTAGAACTGTACGGTTTTTGAATTCCTAATTATAAAACAAAACTAAATGTGATTTGACTTTCAGTTGTAAGCCTTTTGAGGCCCTTTAAATCATCTTTATCTAAGAAAAGAAAGTCCTGAGCAACAGTAATATAAAACAAGCCCTCAATGTTATCAGTGGTGCAAGAGTCACGGAGTTAATCAAAAGCAATTAGCTTTCCTCTCAGAAGTGTGGTGTTAAGATACACTTAAATTGAAGCATTATGTTCTGGTAATATGAAACTCTTTAGTCTCATTTAGTAATGATTTTCCTTGCATTTAAATCATGGTAACACTGTTTATACTGACCTTATCAGGCATAAAATGAGATGACCTCCTTGAGGTAATAAAGGGTCTGGTTTGGCTAAACTCTCATACTACCAAGGGCTTTTTACCTGTATGATCATAACATGTAATGGTTTTGGTTGAGATGGCCCTCTATTTTAAGTGACCCATGAGCTTACAGATTAGGAACTTGATTTTAAATACAACTATGTCTGTTGATGACTTCTGATGGGGTCATTGGACTGACAGATTAAGGAAAGTTAAAAGTAGGGCTGGTATTTTAATTTTAGCAGGACTTTTGACCACAGTTTCCTATTAATTAAAATGGTGAACTGTGGATTAGATAATACTTTGAAAAACTTTTGGTTAGATAATACTTTGAAAACTTTACATATATATATACATATATATGTATATATATGTATATATATATATGTAAAGAATGCTCATTAAAGAATAAATATCATTGTATTGGTTAAGCTTTTTTTATTGTTGTTGTTGCCAACCGCAGGGACCGAATTCAGCTAATTGAAGGATTCTTTGTATCCAATGTGGACATCAGTGGCTAGGAAGCAATGGATAAACTCTCTAGCTCCATCTCTGATCATACATCATTAACAATTATTGAAAAGAAATTACAATGAAATAAGCTTCTCTCAGCATAAGAGAATTTCCAAAGAAATCAAATTACAATAGTTTAGTAGGAGTGAGATAAAATCGTATGCCCCATGCCATGTATGAAGAGTTGGATAGAAGTTCATTGTCAGAGATACAGCTAAATCAACTTTATTTACTTTATACTGGTTGGGTTTTCTCCATTGCTCAATGATATATTTTAGATATTCAATTAAAAATTCCAGATATTAGAGCACCCGAGTGGCTCAGTCGGTTAAGCCTCTGACTCTTGATTTCGGCTCAGGTCATGATCTCACGGTGGTGGGATCAAGTCCCATATTAGGCTCTGTGCTGACAGTGAGGAGCCTGCTTGGGATAATCTCTCTCCCTCTCTCTGCCCCTCCCCTGCTTATGTTCTCTCTCTCCCTCTAAAAATAAACTATATAAACGTTAAAAATAATCTACAGATATTAATAAAATTGCTCTCATTGTATTTCAGTGACCCCAAATAATAAAGATGGCAAATACTTCTCTCTCTCTCTCCCTATATATATATATATATATATATATTTACATATTATTTATGTAATATAATACATATTATATATGCATATTTACATATCATACATACATGTAATACATGCATGTAATATAATACATATTATGTATGTATATTTACATATTTACATATCATACATACATACATGTGATACATACATGTAATATAATACATATTATATATGTACATTTATGTATATAAATATATGTCATCTTTTAAAAAAACCTAAGCGATAGTAATTATGATGATCTTTATTTTACAGATAGGTAAATGGAAGCTCATGGAATATGAGTAAACTGACCAAGGTCACACCACTAATGAGAGGAAGAATCAAGATTCTGTTATAATTAGGCTGGCTCCACATTCCATTTCCTTTACCATTATGTTATACTGCCTCTCAGAATAAATTAAGAACTGATACTGCTTCTTAAGAAATAATTAGAATTTGGAGTGAAAAGCAAAATAAATATATTGTATAAATCTGATATTTCATATCAAAATGTTAATATTTCCTGTAAAAAAAAAAAGAGTAGTTGTTAGGAAGACAAAATTATAACCACTGCAAATCACTGTAATCTACAGATATGTACATGACGATCTAGGTGAGCAAATCTGACTAAAGACGACTAAGGCTGTTACTGTTTAAGGGGTGTATTCAGGACACACAAAGCAGAATTTGAAAAGAAATGCAGTTATAGGTCCAATTTAAAATACAACAGCGAATGATTTACAATTATTCTAGATGAAACACTATTCTATTTTATTTTATTTTTTTACATTTATTTATTTTTGAGAAACAGAGTAAGACAAAGTGTGAGCAGGGGAGGGGCAGAGAGAGAAGGAGACACAGAATCTGAAGCAGGCTCCAGGCACTGAGCAAGTGGTCAGCACAGAGCCTGATGCAGGGCTTGAAGCCAGGAACTGTGAGATCATGACCTGAGCCAAAGTCGGGCGCTCAACAGACTGAGTTACCCAGGCGCCCCCACACTATTTTATTTTATACTGAGCAGTCGCATGAACTCATATGGGAAAGATTTGGAGGACATTACGTTCTACCGGGTGCACAGGGATAAGATGGAAGCAAAATCTGGAATCGGCAGAGCAATTCGGTTGAGGTCACAGTAGTAGATTGTGACAAGCTAGCATCTAGTCTTAAACTAGCTGAAGTCATGAGTCATAAACAGCCTGGACAGTGCAATTCTCAGCAATAGGTTAGGGATATATAGGATAAAATGTCAGACAGGACTTGATAAGCAATATTCCAGAATGTCTAAAGACTGCAGCAGACTCTTTCCATATAATCCAGTTTTCAAGCTAATTGTGTGCCAGCTTTGCTGAAGGTAATGAAATGTCCTTGTCCATATAGAGTCTTAATCACCTGGGCTTAAAGGTAGAGCACAGTGTCTGGAAAAATGCTTGGTATATAATAACAAGTTAAGACTAAATGACAAAGCAAGTACTTCCAACAGGCTCTGCTGAGTTGGTCTTTAGCAATCCTGTTCTATTAAAAAAATAATCACACCATAATATAAAGATGTAAACTATACAGTCCAATTCTTGGTAGTATATCAGTTTGTCAGTCACTCAACTGTATTTTACATATACTTTAAATCAAGCCCTGGAGACATAATAGTGACCAAGAAAGACAGACCCCAACATTCACAAGATTATCCATCAGTGGGTTGGTGTGGGAACAATATTATTGCTGACTTATGGTGGTTAATGTCATAGTAACTAAAAACTGGCTCAACATTGTAAGATTTTATATGAGGAAATCCATCAGCAAATGTATGTATGTATGTATGTATGTATGTATGTATGTATGTTATAGGTATGTATGTAAGCTACATATTATATAAACAAGTAATTGCAGATTTCTGGTTAAACATGGTGAATTGACTACATGTGTGTATCTCCATACTTTCCTGAATTCTCAGAAAAATGAGAGTAAAGATATGAAAATTTAATCTTAAGGAGGCAAAGGAATGGAGAGGAGGCAACAGAGGAAGAGAAATACCAAAAAAAAAATTGGCAAGATGAACAGTTATTATAATAACTGTTATTATAATAACAGTTATAACAATAGTGAAAGCTAAAACATAAGTCCTTGAATGGGTAAATCAACAAAAAGCAAGTTAATTCATATTGTAGAAAACTGGAAAGGTCAGGAATACCAAAAGTTAGGAGTGAGACTGAGAACTTGCTGAAACACGTTTGCTTAAAGACATTTAGATTCAGGGGAGCCTGGGTGGCTCAGTTGGTTAAGCATCCAACTTCTGCTCAGGTCAAGATTGCACAGTTTATGGTTTCGAGTCCCACATGGGGCTCTGCGCTGACAGCTCGAAGGAGCCTGTTTGGGATTCTGTCTCTCCCTCTCTCTCTCTCTCTGCCTTTTCCTTATGTGTGTGTGCTCTCTCTCAAAAATAAATAAACACTAAAAAAAATCATTTAGATTCAGTTAGACCCTGCACTTCCAACACCCTGCTCCCCACCCCCACCCCCTGGCCCCCCCCCCCCCCCCAGAATGTGCCACTCATCTCAGTAGGGAGACAGAAGAAAACTCCTGGGCAAAAATTGACAAAGGCACTCACTCCAGAATGTTGAACATACCTGAGAACAGGATTTAGGTGTTCTACTGAACAGGGAAGTGTTACAGCCTCTGTCCTCTGCACCAATTGCAGGACTGTGAAAGCTAGGCTTCTCTGCCTTGTATACTACAATCTTTTGATGCCCACATAGGTGAGTGAGGCAGCATTTAGAACAGGTGTTAACACTACAGGTTTGACCCTTGCTGGATCACTTTATCCTCAAGGCCCACAATCTGTATTTCCTATCCAAAAATACAGAGTATCTAACCATCTTTTCACTGATCTAAAATTTCTAATGAGAGCCAGAAATCACCATGTTTTTTAAGCAAAGTCTTAACATGAAAGAGAGTACTAAACTAAAGGGAAAGAACAGCAATTTAGAGGAAACAAATAAGGAAAGGAGCAGGAGAATCACTAATGAACTAAAATTAGTATCCTTCAGAGACAAGAGAAAACATTACCTCCATAAATAGGGACATGATGTTACAAAAGGAAACAATCCAAGAATATGAGATTTCAGAAGTTTTTCAGAGTGAAAAAGCTGGTCACAAACTAGTGATTAGAAATCAGAATGACATTGGACTTCTCAGCAGCTACATTAGATTACAGAAGACAAAGAGAACTAACTTTACAATCTGGAAGAAAAAAAAAACCTTGACAATTTTGAATTATATACTCAGTCTCTCAATGTGGATGTAGAATACAGACATTACTCTTAAGTTGCCAATACTCTTAAATTTTATCCGTCATTTCATTTTTATTATTTTTTTTAAGTTTACTTATCTTTTAGAGATAGAGTGAGTACAAGCAGGGGAAGGGCAGAGAGAAAGAGAGAGAGGGAGACACAGAATCCAAAGCAGACTCCAGGCTCTGAGCTGTCAGGGCAGAGCCCAATGTGGGGCTCTAACTCACAAAGCATGAGATTATAACCTGAGGCTGAAGTTGACCACTTAACCGACTGAACCACTCAGATTCCCGTTCTCCATCATTTTTTCTTTTCTTTTCTTTTCTTTTCTTTTCTTTTCTTTTCTTTTCTTTTCTTTTCTTTTCTTTTCCTTTTCTTCTTTCTTTCTTTCTTTCTTTCTTTCTTTCTTTCTTTCTTTCTTTCTTTCTTTCTTTCAGGTTTATTCATTTCTGAGAGAGACAGAGCATGAGCAGGGGAGGGACAGAGAGAGGAGGAGGCACAGAATCTGGAGTAGGCTCCAGGCTCTGAGCTGTCAGCAAAGAGCCCGTCACAGGGATGGAACCCACAAACCCCAAAATCATGACTTGAGCCAAAGTCGGCCACTTAACTGACTGAGCCACCCAGGTGCCCCACTTCCCCATCCTTTTTAAGAAGCTTCTCTACAGTGAGATCTGAGGAAGAGAGTAAATCAAGAGCTGTTCAACCCAGGAGCTGGAGGAATGTCTAGGATGATGACAGAGCAGAAAGTACAAAAAGCAGAAGTCCTGGGGCATGGGTCTCTATAAGCCATATCTTCAAAATAAAAATGTACAAATGAAAAACTGATAGATTACCTGAAGTATGTGTTAACATTGAGGGAGGTTCTATATAATTTTTGGCTTGAGGAGAAATCATAATGGATATATTAACAAATATTCAAATATAAATAAGCAATTATTAATTCTGGGTAACAAATAATAACACAATAATACAATGTTAGTGTGGAATTTATTTCTGGCATTGTAATATAAATAGTGACAAACTTGTGATGTAATAACTACAGGAAGAAAAGAAAGAAAGAAAATGCTTTTGTGAACAGGTATGATTGTGTGTGAGAGTGCGTTCTGTCTATATTGTAAATCTCCTTGGTGAAGAGAATACTGTAAGAATGTTTAAATTTAATCTTCCATAGAGGAAAGGCAATAGTGCCTCAAATTGAAAAATCAAGACAGAGCAGAATATGAGTAATATTGAATATTTATAGGTAGGTAAAAGGTGGCTAAAATAATTAAGGTGATTGCTTCTGGTAGTGTTGTTTGGATATGGGATGGAGTTTTCATTATAAATTTGGCAATACTATATTCTTTTAAAAATCATGTGGGGGGTGACTGGGTGGCTCAACCGGTTGAGCATCCGACTTTGGCTCAGGTTGTATCTCACGGTTTGTGAGTTCTAGCCCCACATCAGACTCTGTGCTGATAGCTCAGAGCCTGGAGCCTGCTTCTAATTCTGTGTCTCCCTCTCTCCCTGCTCCTCCCCTGTCTCTCTCTCAAAAAATAGATAAAGATTAAAAAAATTTTTAAAAATCATGAGAATATGTTATTTTGATAAAAGCAATTTTTAAAAATAGCATAAAATACGTTGAAATTTGTTGAAAGAAAAAACACTGAGTCAAGTGATCACCCAATGCTTATTAAGACTCTATATGACACAGATTCATTTTCACAAATGTGATCATACATCAGAAAGTTAAACAGCTACTGGCTCCTTCAGGGAAGAATTAAGGGTAAGAAGTAGGATTTTGGCATAAATATTATTTTCTCTAGGAAAACTCTCCTGAACCCATAAATGTTGGTTCAGTGGTTGTCGTATATGCTCTCATAACATACTTCCCATTCCCGTCATAGTCCATACACAGACTAGTATGACTAGTCTGTTGTCTGCCTGCCACCAGACTGAATCTCAGCAAGGGTAGGAACTGTGTCATGTTAGTCCTGATATCCCCACCACTTGAGAAGCAGCTGTTAGAGCACTGGCCCTCTATATATTTGTTGAATTAATGTTGAATGAATAAGATGTCCCTCTTTAATAGAAATGTTTTGTCTGGTTGAAGAGATCGAAACTATAAATTCAGTCATTAGATCTGTTGCCCCAAATGGCACCACTTAAGGATTCAAGTCAGTAAACCAAGACTTGATAACTAACCTAACTGCAGTCATCCTCTCAGAAATGTAGCCTTTAACCAGTCAACAGGGGAATTTCCTGGTCAGCATTAGGGAATTTACTGATGGACCCCTTCTGTTCCCCCTGGGAGGGCAAACTTGCCTAAACCTTATAACCTGCTTATAACTTTCTTTTTTCTTCTCCCTCTCTAACTTTAGAAACCTTCCTTCTCTGTAGCCCTTGGGATCCTCTATAGCCTGATGGGATGCTTCCCAATTTATGAATTGATTAATAGAGCCAATGAGATCTTTAAAATTTACTATATTCAATTTTTGTAATGGAACAGGTTTTGGAGTCATGGACTTTTGCTCATTTTTTAGTCTTCTGGATTGGAAGCTACTTGATAATCTAAAATTATTTTGAAAGGTATTCTCATCACTGTCTCCTGGCACATTTTAGGCACATTTACAAATCGGTGGCCATTTTTGAATTTGCATCATAGTCCTAATTTCATTAATTTTTATTAGGAAGCATGGACTCAAGAACAAAATGTAATAATATTGGTTTAAAAAGGGCAAAAAACCCATTCATTACTCTTTGATTAAATTTCTAATCAGGATTCATGTCCAGTTTCTTCCAAGTTACACTAGAACATAGCAAATAAAAAACAAATCACTAAGCCTGGCAATATTTAAAGCATGAATGTCACTTTCCAAATTCATTATTTTCTTTTCCTCAAGGCAACAGACAGCTTAGCTTTCATGGCAAGAAAAATAGTTCCTCTGTGGTCATTTCTATGCATTAAAAGATTTTAAATTTTCTAAGACATTATTCCAGCTTGATCTAACAAATGCTGATGGCAAAGACAGACTATTTACAGTATACTTTTTCTCCAACTGGATGGCTTTTACTATATTATTCTAATACCTGTCAGTACATCTGATAATAGGAGAGTCTTTCTGCCTTTAAATGTTGTTTATTTCACTAATGTAATATATGACATGGACCTTCGTTTTTGAAAACTGCATCAATATCTTCCCTTGAAGGAAGGTGAACAGAAAAGAAAGAAGCAATGTTTATTCCCTTCCATTGCCTGAGATCCCTGTTAGAATCATACTGCTAGGTGCATCCCATAAATGAATCCAAAGACAGTTTAATGTTGCAATTTTCTGCAATACTATTAAATATTATGATAGTGTCCTATTCACTTAATCTAATAAAACTGATCTCTAACATTATATTTTTAATTTAAAGGAGTATGTCACATTTTATGACTAGAATAGAAAAAGAAGCATTTATCTGAATCCTTTATACTTATTTAACTGAATATGAATAGACAAATCCTCAAATTGCTAGTGATTTTTCCCTAGCAATTTTTTTTAAGTTGATTTGTTTGAAAGAGAGAGAGAGAGTGTGCCTGAGTGGGGGAAGAGCAGAGAGAGAGAGAATCCCAAGAAGGCTCCTCACTGTCAGAGAGGAGCCCTACCTGGGACTCTAACTCACGAATCATGAGATCATGACCTGAGCTGGAATCAAGAGTCAGACGCTTCACTGACTGAGCCACCCAGGACCCCCAATCTAGCATTTTGAATACAGACATTTTTTTAAAGTTTTTAAAGTTTTATTATTCAGTCTTAATTCTGTAATGTTTACCTCAAACTTCTTATACAATTTTCTGGGTTATAAATATATAATTGTTCTCCCTAGTTTTGGACTTCAAAGAATAGTTGAAATATTTCCACAGAGTTGCGACAAGACTAATAAAATAGGTCTGACTTCCAACAAATGAATCGTCTAGCATTTAAATATGTAACATCTCTCAGGGGTGCCTGGGTGGCTCAGTTGGTTAAGTATCTGACTTCAGCTCAGATCTTGATCTCAAGGTTTGTGAGTTAGAGCCTCACATCAGGTTGTCTGCTGTTAGCACAGGGCTGGCTTGGGATCCTGTCTCTCTCTCTGCCCTACTCACTCTCTCTCTCTTTCTCAAAAATTACAATTGGACATTAAAAAAATAAATAAGTATGTAACATCTCTCAACTTTAAACAGATTCACTCAAACAACTCTCACAATTAGTGTATGCCATAGATGTATTTTATTATTTTCCCCATTTTGCTGAATTTTTTAAAGGCTCAGGAATTTCTCCAAGGCCTTGCAGCTAAGTATGAAGTTAAGATTCTAGTCGAATAAGTTTAACTCTAGCATGCAGGTACTTAACCTTTATGCTATTTGGTGTAAAATGTTACATCTGTATAATGTTCATCCGTAAAGTGTATAGTAATTATTTCTTATGAGCTTTAGAATGTCTTTGCTTCCAAAAAAGTACAAAAGAAAGTGGGCTGGTAAAATTTTATCTCTTTTTAATTTAGTGACTAATGTATTCCCCACACATGTATATTCAGATTATCTGGAAGATTAGGTTACTATTAGGGAACACTTCTAACCCAGTGCCTGTGCTCAAGTTGGCATTTGATTTACAATGGAATAATTACGTGATCCTGCAAAACTACTTCAGTGTCGGGCTAATTTTAGCAATGTTCTTCCAAGGAGCACATGCTGATCCCTGAGCACATCTAGATACATTCCAGGGAATCACCAA
The DNA here is from genome assembly GCF_018350195.1 of Panthera tigris. Taxonomy (NCBI): domain Eukaryota; kingdom Metazoa; phylum Chordata; class Mammalia; order Carnivora; family Felidae; genus Panthera; species Panthera tigris. Next base: position 45,999,619 of record NC_056678.1, read on the forward strand.
CCCCTGTGAAAAATCTAGCTGCAAGTGAATAAAACAACAGCCCCAAACTAAGTTCTTTATTTTGCTTTGAGACATTTCCAATCTGATTGAGAAAACAAGACATGCATTCATTAATCTAAGAGACAACCTAAGTTGTAACCTAACTAAAGTGGAAACTCTTTGGTGAGTTACAAATAAAGACTAGACCTGGTGGGGTGGTCACACAAAGGAAACGTTATTTGCAGCAAATCAGGAGATCACCGGGAATGACTTCCAAAGCCTTGACTCCCAGAGCAAGGGTGTGGTCCTTTTATTTAGGGTTAGGATGATATTCTGAAAGGGGACCTTTGTCCTTGTAAAAGTGGCAAGAGATGGCACAGGTGTGCTTAGAATTTATACTGGCATCCTCTATTAATATGTCAATGATGCTTGTGCTCCTCTCAGGGTGGAGACTTTAACATTATAATGAAGCAGAGGTCACTGTACTTCCAGAGGAAGGGCTCTGCGCTGCTCCCAGAGCCAATATAAATCAAATGGGGTCTTGGGCTCCTCATCTTGGTGAGGAATGAAAGCCTTTGCTTACTTTGGAAACAGCACAAGGACTTTCTACCACTGATTTATTTTCTCTGATGCATTGGGGTACAGACTGTTACTTTTTGCATTACCTTTGTTCCCCTAAAATCCTTAACTACTGAGGTTTTTGCATTTCTTTGCAATTCTGACACCTCCTTCCAAGTACAGGAAGTGTACTTGGTCTAGTAGGGCAGAGATCATGAAAATAGCTAGGGGCCTAAAATAACTTCTCTTGAGTCAGGAAAGCTATTTATCTCATGTTTTTTTCTGGGGACCCCTAACTCTTCCTGCTTACAAATCAAGACACACTGGAGTCATAAAAATTGAGAGAAGGAAAAAGGTATTTCTGAGTTGAATAGTGTTTAGTAATATACATGATGCCATATATATATTTACATATGAAGGCACTGACAAAAAATAATTGTTGGATGACATTGTGAATGCACTAAATGCCCTTGAATTGTAAATTTTAAAGTGGTTAATTTTATGTATGTCAATTTTATCTCAATAAATATTTAAGTTCCATATATTATTTATTACATGTTGAACGAATAGAAAGTCAGTCATTTTCAGATAGGTCTTAGGATATAGAAAAATTATTTCCATTGAATTCAACTACAATACAACATATGTTCAACATAATAAAAAATGTTAATGCATTAAGAATAAAAAATAAAAATCACTCATTCTCATGACTGATGAAGAATTAATTTAGCAACTGAGAGTATTTTCCTCTAAACTTTCTTTTCTATGCACTGAAACTTTTTACATGGTTAGAAATATGTTGTTTATGGGTTTCTGACTTCATTTATTCCTTTAGTATTACATCCCTGTCAGTTTCCCAAGCCCATACTACTATATTATAATAATAATTTTTTTAATGTTTATTTTTGGGAGAGAGAGAGGGAGAGGGGGAGGGGCAGAGAGAGGGGGACAGAGAATCTGAAGCTGGTTCTGCGCTGACAGAAGAGAGCTCTATGCCAGGCTCTAAGTCACAAGCCATGAGATCCTGACCTGAGCCAAAGTCTGACCCTCAGGCACCTCAATATATTATAATTATTTTAATCGTGTTTATATTTATTTAGCCTCAAACCTATAGACTACAAAAGTTTATTATGCTAACATCATAGTTTGAATAAGATTCTTGAAAATATTAAACTTCTTATATACCTTTAATTACTTTTAACTTTTTTCCAGAAGGAAAATTATCAACTTAAAGAATATGACTTTTTCTGGATACAACTAAGGTCTTTGAGAACTAATTTGTACTTCCATGAGCAGTGTTTTTTTTTCCCCTCTCAACAAAGCTAACAAAATGTGAATATTACCAGATTTTAAAATTGTTAATTTGATTCTCATGGATTTTGTTTTTATTTTTATCTACTTATTTTCAAATAAAATTTACATTTTTAATGAATGTGGGCTTTTGTTTCCATTCTAATTTTTTGTTTCTATTCTTTGCCACTTTTCCTATTTGGTTTATGATATTTTTAATGACCTGTAAGTACGTTTCAATTAAGGGTGGTAATTTTATAATTTCTTTATTTTCACCTATACCTGGATAAAATAATGTGCATGCGAGTTATTCTATTCCATTAAATACCTTCCTAGGCTTTTTAAACTTTCAATATCACACACATTTTCTATTTTTTCTATATTGGTTCTCTTCTTCCATATATGCGTGTATGTGTTGTCTTTCTCAACTTTACCTTATTGTCTCAAGATGGAGACTCTGGTATCCTTATCTTTTGAAACTTCTCTTTTGTTTGCTGTAATTTTATCCCATGATTGTACTTAATGCACACTTATTGTTGAAACAACAAATAATGGTTACGTGTTTCTATTCCTAACTTTTAATATTACTGGTAAGGATTTCATACGTGTGTGTGTGTGTGTTGTGTTGTGTAAGAATAAATGGAATTCTATGTGTTTTAAACATATAGATGCTTTGTCCAAAAGGTGGAGAATATGTTAATATAAAATACAAACTATTGCCTTTCTAAACAATTGATTTCTATTGAGTCAATAGGATTTTGTTTTATGTCTCATAAAAAAGATATGTTGTTTTCCTTTATAAGAAGAATGACCATTTAGGCTATCATCAAAACTGGGACACTTTTAAAAGCAGAAGGAGGCACTGTTAATACTTTCACTTGAAAACAATAAACTGAGACTGTCCCAGGAAAACTAGATGACAAGACATGACTTCACTGCCATATTCTGACACTTAATGTCTGCCATGGTGCTATTTTTCTCAACCTTGTGGAGAGTTAACCAATAGTGGTTAATTAGACAATTTGCAATCTCTGTAGCCATATATGATCAAAGCCAGTACCTCAGTGACAAGTTGCTCAATACAGCAAACTAGACTGTTATTTTTTATGGACAAATACACTAAAGGTACAAATGCATAAGTGGATGTTATACAGACGGAAAGTTAAATAAATAACAATATTTTAAGAATCATGTATTTAAACACCATTTACCTAATATACTCAGGGTCATCTGTAAATCAGCAAGCCAGATTTATTATCCTATTTTTCATACCTGTAAGTCATTTGCAAGACAAACAGAACTAATCACATTTAAAAGGTATTCAGAGTTTGTATCAAAAAATTAGATTGCCTAGGTGGCGCAGTCGGTTAAGCGTCCGACTTCAGCCAGGTCACGATCTCGCGGTCCGTGATGAGTTCAAGCCCCGCGTCAGGCTCTGGGCTGATGGCTCGGAGCCTGGAGCCTGTTTCCGATTCTGTGTCTCCCTCTCTCTCTGCCCCTCCCTCGTTCATGCTCTGTCTCTCTCTGTCCCAAAAATAAATAAAAAAACGTTGAAAAAAAATTAGATTGTAAACTAAACATTAAAAACTGATTTTACAAATAAAAGTCTAAATGAAAAAAAATTAGCTACCATCTCAGTAAGATGGGCTGATGCAAGCTTAGTCTCAAAAAAGTGAGTATCTATTTCAACATTGTTATTAAGTTCTTTGTTATTGTTAATCTGTTTACCTAACCTGTGGGAGCAGGCATTTATAATTTAACCAAAGTCAGTTTTTTTTCAGCATATTTATATAAAGCTAATCTTTTCAACCGGTTCAACTGCACTTTGGAAACACAAAAATATAAAATATTTGTGAAATAATAATTTAACATCATTAAAATCTAGGAGATTGGCTGGGTAGTTTCAAATGCTGAATCATTTGAGGTGAATTGATTTTCCAACAGAGACAATGATTTCTTAGATATACAACATTCAGAGATATAAGACAGATATTTTGAAGTATTGAGTTTCAAACTAGGAACTTTTAATGCTTTCCCTGAAATATAATTTAATGTGAAATAAAAGTTTTAAAATGAAAATGAAAAATCTTAAAAATCATTAAGAGTTATATTTTTCCCCATTCCCTCTGTTCTCAAAAAGACACTCCAATTATTTTTAGCTCTGTGATTGATGAAAAAAACACTGGAAAAGTAAGGTGAAAACTTTATATATTCTTCAAAGAGAGTCATTATTCAACCATGAGGAATATTAAACCTTGATAAAGAGATCAATTACAAATAGCTCTGTATGTTCACTCAAATTTGTATGTTCCCAGTAATGAGCTGCATATCACCATTAGAAAGGTTGGACATAAATCACTGAGATTTGCTACAGTGAAATCTGAGGAACAGATTATTATTATTATTATTTGCCTTAGGTGTGCAATATAATGATTTCGATTTGTTTCAAGATACATAGAGAACATAAATCATAAGTTTATAGGAAGTTACTTTTTTGCTCATTTTTATTTGTACTTTTAAACTTTGAGGCTTTTCTAGAAGAAGCAGACAACACAGTCCAATACAAATGGTATTCTTTTCTCTGACCAATGAATCTTAATGTCTATAAAAGTTTATTTTCATTAGAATGAAAACACCAACCCTCCTCAAAGCAGTAATCTAATATTTTTATCTAATTGTCCCATTTCATTCAATTATATGAGGATAAAATACTGTGTGCTTAAAAATATATTCATGCTGACAACACTTCTGAAGTTGAATTTTTCCCACCGAAATAACTGAGTTGCCTCCCAGGGACTTTCAATAATCTATATATAGATAATGCCTTGCAGAAATCTTCTGAAGGCACATGCTTTGGGCTCATACAGTAATGTCAAATCTCGAGAACATCATGATTGGAGCCTTAGAGAAAACTGTTTCCCTTCAAAAATTCAGCAACCTAGCTTTTCATTTTTCTTTTACTTTGTTTTTGTTTTTGACTTCAAAGCAAAATTTAATATCTTTTTATAAGAACGTTAGAATATTTTTCAGAAGTGACAGGATTGTATGCTACAATAGCTTGGCATGAGAAAGTAACTTAGAAAATAAATTTAGGAGTGTGATTTTTTTTTCCAATTACATAAATTGGGGAATTGATGTGGCAGGGTAGTGAGTAGATATCTGTATAGATTGTTTATAATACTATCAGTTAGATGTACTATGTAAAGTCAAGCACTGCCCTGTTTAAATACATTTATAATGTGGTTACACATTTATTTTTAATCCTACTGGATTTGGATTTAACCACTGCATAAATATTGGACAATGTGAGCCATCGTTTATTCAGGTTGTTTATTAGAAAAGAAAATGATTTGAAGAAAGGGGAAGGGATGAAAATCGTACATGTTCTAACAATGATCCACAAAGCTTCTTTAATTTCTTAAATATTTAAAGTAGTCCATTGTAAGAATCTGTACTGATGATTTTTCTTAGATATATATGCTTAAATCTTGTAAATCAAGATATATTACTTATGCTGATATATAAAATCCATCCCGCTTTCAAATTAGTGTATAATAATGAATCAAAGTATGCTTCTTATAGAACAGTGGTCTCCTTAGTGATTCTTTATACAGATTTTTGATATGACCTGTTTATTTTCTTAAATGAGGAAAAGAGAAGCAAAGCCAATAATTGATTCTCACCCATTACAAATTCATTTTTAGAAAGCACCATCATTCTCAATTTTTTTGTTTTCCATTTGCGAATTATTGAAAGTAATAACAAAAGCTTTCTGTATACATGTTTACTATCTGGTACATTTATTACTAAATGTATACATGTATACATTTGGGGGGAAGGCTCACTGAATTACTCTATGTACGTATGCAACGTCAATGTTAGTTCTGTTTCCCAAGAAAAGTCCCTAAACAATATCTGTTTTTCAACCTTATGGAACTAATTTGGTCTCACCTAGAGAACTTACATTTCTTGTTTTCATGCCCTCCTTTAGTCCAGCTATCTAGGTACCAAGCATTTTTCACCTCCCCGGAACTTGGAAGTCATTCCCAAATTCATAGCAGACCTATGATTTCACATTTATTTTCTTTCTAATTTGTTAAGGACTATTTTTAGTAGGTTCTTAAAAATATTCATTGGATGAAGTTTTGAATATTGAGTAACTTAAGAACTCTTTATGAGACATATATTTACTTATACCAACATTTTAAGATTTATACAAAGAGTGAAATTTATACAAAATGATAGAAATGAATTAGATGACTTAAAGTGACTTACATTAACGAAATTCTAGAAAACGTTAAATATAATTCGATCTTCATTTCTGGGCTCACCCTATTAATGAATATGGGAACAAGGACAGAAGTAAAGCTATCATTTGGAGAAACTATGACTTACAATGTAAAGGCTTATTTAATATATTTTGCAAATATTTATAGACTTCTCTTGGTTTGAAATAATTTCTCTTATTCCTTTTGTTAGAATGCTAATTTTTATTTCTACTTCTTACACATTTTATTAGTTGGGGTCAAAAATATGTATGGGGAAAATTGGCTTATTTAATTAATGGATGATTCATTTGACTAATTCTCATTTTGCTACTGCCAATCTCATTTCAGAGATAACATTACTTTTCTCATCATTTACTCCTGACTGGTTTCTATTATGTATAACAATCTCTCCCCTAACATTATCAATCTTTATTCTGCTCTATAGTGACATAATTTGAAAATTAACTATGATGCCTAAAATTATGTCAGAAAAAGATGAAAATATCATATATAGGGAAAATATTAAAAAAATATTTTAAAAATCCAATATACCGAGAAACTGTATGTGTATCTAAAGTGATATGTATAGTCAAGGTTATCCCTTAATTAAACTGAAGTATGACATTTGTTCTTGGTGCTTTTCTTTATTTTCTGTACTTTCTTCTACACTGTATTACAAAAGATTTTACTTTCTCAGTTATGAGGCCGTTCCTCTTTTTTCTCTTCCTCCCTCCTTTTCTGCCTCCTTTCCTTTCTTCTCTCTTTTTTTCTTTCTCTCTAGGGTTATATCTTTTCTTATAGCCCATCAGGCTCTAGAAAACTTTTGAGGTAACTAATGATAAGATCACATGACTAAAACCCCTCTTTTTTGAAAACTACATTATATAAAAATTTATGATGGATACAAATTTATTTGGAGGATTAAGTATGAGAGCAGACTTATGTAAAACTAAAGGAATTTTTTTTTATGCTCACCCAATATAACAACAAAATCACATACTAAATAGGGGGATAATTAATTAGTAGTGTTTTATGGCTCATTAATTAGAATTGTTGGAAGTATACTGTTAGCTTTATTTATCATAGTCACATTTGACTAGTTTTTAGAAACTTTATTTCATACAGCTTTAATGTGATCAACTAAACTACTTTTGTTTGCTTTTCTAGAGGTTTGGTTTTTTTTTTTTTTTTAACATTTTCAATGTTAGATTTTTTATTTTAACTTTTACTTCATAATCATTCAGAATGGTTCAGAATGGCTAGCAAACAATAGGATCTTGATCAAAAATCTTCTCATATAAGATTCCCACATCTTCTGTGGGAAGTTATACGTAGGCAAATCCATGTATATCACAATTTTTCCTAAGGGAAATTTGTGATTGAGGAAGGATTCTTCTGTTACACAGCTTCTCAGTGCTGTAAACTGAAGTGTTCTTAGTATATTCCCTTTAAGCAACACAACATGCTCAGAATCTTTCTCACAGATTTCTTTACAGATTTATGACTTAACTTGATAAACTAATCCCATGTGAATTCCATCTCCATTACATAACACTCAGCCATAGGCCATCGTTTTTTCTTAGCACCCAGGATGAAACTTACATAGTTTTCAGGTTTGATTAGTAGAAGAAATTCTCTGATAGACATATTTGGGCAAAATAATTTGAGTGTGATCTTTGTTGACTTTCAAATCACATTACCAAATTGTATTCTTTATTTTTTCATTAGGGCCGTCTATCCACTATTGTTCCCAAAGATACAATGATACCACTGACTTCAAATTGAAAGTGATTGATCTCAGCCTGATAATGTCCTAACTTAATTTCAATTTTCATAAAAGGCCTAAATATTGTTGAAATAAGTAAAACTTATCTCCTAAATAGCATTGTGAAAATTAATGTTTTTTTAAAAAGGGTAATTTAAATTCCATTAGAGGGATATCATTCATTCAGAAAGCATTTATTCCCTATCAGGTGAATTGCCACTTCTGCCTCTTTAGACAGCAACTAATTTCTTATAGATTTCAATTTATTATAGTTTTATGTGCCTGAGATATGGAAATTAAAATAATCAGGATGAAAACATTCTGTCCTCTCTAGGTAAAAAAAAAAAAAACAAAAAAAACCACATCCAAATATAAATTAGGTATATATCCTTTTTTTAAAAAGTTTATTTATTTATTTTGAGAGAGAGAGTGATAGAGAGAGAATCTGAATTGCAGTGTAGAGCTTGATGCAGGGCTCAATCCCGCCAACCGTGAGATCATGACCTGAACCGAAATCAAGTGTCAGACGCTTAAGTGACTGAGTCACCCAGGTGCCTCTAAATTAGATATACATCCTATATAAAGCATGTTTGTATGAAAAAAATCATATGCCAGCAACAGGTATGTGACTAAATATTTTATTGCTAGTTCCAATATGTCCTATATAAACCTTACATAGACTCTCAAACACACATACACACACACAAGAAAGAAATTTGTTCTACATGGGCCAATCTAGATTTAAATTGTAGTTGAATTTTACAATATAAGGGCAGTAGAATTTTGGATTGGCAGAAACATTTAACTATGTATTGTACTAATCCTTACTGATGAAATCCATTTGTATGCAGCCCTAAAGAACACTGAATGCAAATCTCATATTTAATCCTCTAAAAGAGCTCAAGGGTAATTGTACTGAAAAGAATACTTACTCTGAAGTGTGACTCATTACTTGATTTTATTTTCTTCATTGTCTTGGGTACAAATTATATGTTGATTTCATATTCTTTCTCTTGTCATATATTTCACATGCTTTCTTTGCAGATGATGCTTTAAGAAAATTGAGCTTTAAAGTACTTGGATATGATTTGTATTTAAAAATATGACTGATATTAAAGCTGTGCCTCTTAAAGCCAAATTGTCATGTGCAAAATGATCTTTTAAAACATGAAATTGTCTTTGTGCCTTATGTGTATACCTAGATTTCTAATTGTGAACATAATTTTTCAGTTGTATATTATTTTTTGAGCATAACTGTAGTAGAATATCATAATTAGTTTTTCTATTTCTTAGAGTCACTTGAGGATTTTTTCAGAATTCTGAAATATTGGAAATGCAATTTGTCTACCAAATGAGTTACTAAGAACATAGAATTATTTTATATCTTTCCCAAACATGAAATTCCATAGCAGTGAGGGCTACTTGACTTGGTGTATCAGCAAAGGTGATCTTGCAAAGAGTAGCACATGGTTACGAGTCATATGTCATATATCTGTGTGTTTGTCAAGTGGTTTCAAAGCATCTTAACAAAAGAAGCATCTATTCAAAAATAAAGCAGTGATTCAGTTTTATTCATTATTTCCCCTACCTACAGAGTAGAGATCCATTTTATTATCTAGTATTCGAATAACAACCATTTAGCTGCTGATACTGAAATATGGGGACTACATAGTTCATGCTTGAGATAACATCTTGGTTCAATGGGAGCAACAGTGAGTCCAAGGGGGAAATGGTGGGCTGGATGAACTTGTAAGCCACTCTATTTGGGTAACTGAGAAGAAAGCCTATCAACAAATGCTGGTCACCTTTTATTACATGTTTTCGAGTTGTGCATTCCTAGAATTTTCTAGTCCTGGAAATAAAGACAATATAATAGTTTCATTTCTTAACCCTTGTTTTGCCCACTTTTTCTCAAAATATGGTCCACAGATAATATTTATCAGAATCACCTGGAATTTTTTGTCCATAATGATGTTTCCTGGAGCTTCACTGTACTGAATTATAGTACTCCAAATGTACTGAATTAGTAACTCTGAAGAAAGGAGCCAGGACTCTGAATTTTGAATTAACACCTCTGGTGATACCTATGCATAATGAAATTTTCAAACAACTGCTCCAATATATCAGTCCAGACACCTCCTGACTATCAAAATATACAGACTAATTTTAGACCTAGTGTGTGGGGATGAATTCCAAGAATTCCATGACTAATATCCATTTTTCTTTATCATTAGGAAAAGTCTTTTGACAATCTTTGACCCAGGTCGGAATATTCTACACTATTCCTATGACCAGGTCTACATCTTATATTTAAATTCTGTCAGGAGGTCCTTGATTTACCCCTCAATTACCAAGTCCCTGGCTTATTCTTTTTATTCCTTTTGGGGAGCAGTGACAATCCTTAATCTTATGAATGTAGATCAATATGATTGATTATTTTTTCTACCTAATGCCTTATTATAGCATATTTTATTAGCTGACTCTGAACGCTTATATATTTAATATTTCAAGAGTATTCATTATTGTATTTCCCATGTCTGATAGGATGCATAGTTGTAAATCCTTACTGAATCTCCATTTTATTGACCACATATTGCATGGTGGACAACCTATTAACACTTACTCCTTTACTCTGGGGATATTGTACTCCACATTTCTAACTGGTCTTTCACTGACTGCAGCTCTCTCAGTGGACATATTGTACCCTATAGGATGCAGGTTTTTCTTTAATGTTCAACCCTTCTCCCCTATTCCAATCATACAAATCCTCTAGCACACAAAGACACTACTTGCAGCCAAAAGAGACCTACCCAGACATACGCCATTATCTTGTAGGTTGGGTGATCATTTAACACTTCTATTAGATGTATTGCTTCCATGTATTAATACACACCTACTGTATAAGTTTGTGTTCTCATCAGCTCCTTCCTGGATTAGGGCAATATCTGCTTCTTGTGTGCACCCTATCTCCACAGTGGCTTCTCTAGCTTACCTACCTTTGCATAGGTTGATTGTTATCCTGGAATGATCCCTTTTAACAGAACACTCATCCTTATCGGCTAGTACTTTTAAAAAGAAAGGAAGTTGAAAAAAAAAAGAAAAACTTGAGAAATAGAATTAACTATGACTATAAAAAAGGGTTGAGACAAAACCAGTGTGCCAACATACTTTTCTTAATCGGAATTTTATTCTGATGTTAGTTATTTATGTACCTTTGTCCTATGAAACTCTGAGCAGCTGAGGACAAGGATTGTTTCTTACCTGCTTTTACATTTGCAAGTCCTCACTCAATGACTAAATCCTGAATGAATGCATTTTAGCATATAATATTCAGTAAAACCATTATTATTTATTAGTTTATAAGAACAAATACATAAAATCAATCAGATTTATTAACATTTTCTCTGCATCATTAATTTTCTTTCATCCCCAAATCCAACACTGTATCAATGATCTGATACTTGTGCTTTGCAAAATGAATATTCTGTTTAACCATACTTGGTTCAGATAGACATTCCCCCCATGATCATGGCATCTTGCCATTTTTCTAATCTTCACTGTTACATGATTATTTGGATATCACACTATTGTAGACTCTCCAAGTACTTTTTTTTCTGGTTGGTTATTTCAATTTTTTAGATTTAGTTGTAACTAAAGACTTCTCATATTTTAAGTCTTATTTTTAAATACCAGTGTTCTCTGACTTCTTATAGAACCTGGGGTTCTATAATCCATAACTTTTTCTGAGAGAATCTTCTCTAACCATTAAATTCTAAATATGTAAATTAAAACACACCTTGTTGAATTAGAGTAAGGTGATACATTTATCACTTCTTCCTAAAATAATATTCAAAACCTGTTAACATAATGTTAATTTCCAACGTGAATAATTACATCATCCTTTAAAAAAAAAAAGCCAAGCACGAATTCCGTTTAATTGGAACTGTTTATTATTGAAATGAGTTTCCAGAGAACAAAAGGGGAAAAAATAAGCCACAGATAAGTAAACCAAGGCAGTTTATTAAATCTAAAAGTTAGTTTTCAACAACCTTGGAAAGTACGATCAAGGAAGTATGGATATTACCTAAAAGGGTATTGAAAGTTGCATGTATGTGTCTGTCCTCAGTATTCATGTGACTAGGACCTAATGTCAGTGGACCTTTTGTTTCTCTGGCATGTTCCCTGTGGCGCTCATGTACCACTTGACAGTCACTGAGGTTCTGCGTCTTCAGCATCCTGTGTTGATTCCAGTTCTCCTGAGGCTCATTTGTGCTACCACCACCCTGCTTCATTTTAGAGTATCATCCTTCACGTGGCCCTTCCTGAACTTCTTTTGCAGAATACAGCTTTAGAATTTCATAACATAGTGCAAATCATATTCTAACTATCAAAAGTGATTCACTCTTTCAGTATTTCAGCCCCTTTCCATAAAGAAATGGGGACTTCCTCTTGATTTCTCTTGTTAATAGACCAGTAAAGATTTTAACTAAGTGGTCTGCTAATGAAATTTGCCTCTCTACATGTTATCCAGTCTGTCTGGAAAATGCTATAATTTTTCCTTTATATCCATTCTATATGAGTTTCTGACTAGTTAGGGAAGTACTTGGCAAGTTTGGCATAGTCTTTAAGATCTGACCTTGTTGTAGAAACCAGTCCCTGGCATTTTTGACTTTGCCCAGGGGACAGTGTTTTGTGGAGAGTCATTGAGAACTTATGTAAATATAAAGCTCTCAGCCTGCCTGATAATCAGGATATAGCAATAGCATATCTATAAGTTATTGCCCATTTTGTGGCCTTATTAATGAAGTCTGAGCCTTTAGGGGGCACAGAACAGATACTTAAAATAAAAATAAAGGAAGACTTGACAACGTGTCACCTTGAACTAAAAGTTGAACTTTGCTTTGGTATGATTTAGGATATCAGCATCTCTCACTTTTTGCAGTAGACTTTTAAATGTTTTTCTTCAATTATTCATTCGAGAAAAGATTACTGAATGCCAATTATATGCTAGATATTGTTCTATGCATTGGGAATACATTAGTGAACAAAAGAGATAAAATCATTTACTCATGAAGCTTACATAACTAGAGGGAGTAGAATGATGATATAAAATAAACATAACAATTAAGTAAATTATACAACATTTTAGAGATCGAAATGAGATTAAAATAATAAAAGAGAACAGGGTACAATTCCTCCATTATGCTGGCTGGGAAAGAAAGCTGCAATGTTGAATAGAGTAGTTGGAATAGACCCTGAGAGAAGGTAAAATTGATCTAAGACTTGAAGAGGGAAAGAGTTTATACTTATGATGTCTGAGAAAAAAACAGTCCAATCAAAGGAAACAGCCGGTGAACAGGCCTGAAATACTGTATATTAAGGGATCCAGTATGGCTGGAGCACAGTAAGCAGGGAGGAGAGCAGTATGATTTGGGGAAAAAAGAGATAAAAGAATTAGAGACATTTTTGCAGAAGTTTACCACGGTGCTAATGATAACCAAAGGTGTTTAAATGATATCCATTATTAGAAAGAAACCCCTGGATGTTAGAGAGTATACCAGTTTTCTACGATGGTTGCAACAAATTACTACAGAATCAGTGGCTTTAAACAACAGATATTTATTTTTTCAGTGTTCTGTTGGCCACAGTCTGAATTCAGTGTCATGGGGCCTAAATCAAGGTGTCATCCTCTTTCCGTTTCTGTAGCTGCTGCCACTCCTTGGTTTGTGGCCACATCACTCCAGTCTTCAGAGCCAGCCTCTGTCAAATTCCCTTATCTGTCTTCACATACGTGGCTTCTCCTTTGTGTATGTCCGTCCTTCCCTCTTGTAAGGACACTTATGATGGCCTTCAGAGCCTACCCAGATAATCCAGAACAATCTTCCCATCTCAAACTCGTTAATTTAATCACATGTGGGAGATCTTTTTTCCACCTAAGATAACATTTACAAGTTCCATAGATTAGGGGTTATTCTTTTTAGTGGCCATTATTTAGCCTACTGTAAGGAGTTATGGAATCAAGCTATGCCTGAAATATTAAAAAGAAGAAAATTACCCTAAATTTCACCTATAAATGTATTGAGACTGCTTTGTCGTAACTAACCTGAAATCCTACTTGCCTTAAGGTAAATATTATCAGCCTTAGAACCCCTAGTAATTTTATGTTTGATTGATCACATGGCATTGCTGCCTAATAAAGGGGATTAAACAACATTTAGCAGAAGACAAGCTTTGCTTTATAGAATCCCAAATTACCATGACTTCTAACCAGTTTGTCAGTGGTTCCTCCCCTGCTCATCAAAAAAAAAAAAAAAAAAAAAAAAAAAAAAATGCATGTGAAGTATAAGTTTATATTGGGAACACTTTTCAATAGATACAGTGAGGGAATTATGTATTTAACCTTTCCTGTTCTTGTAAACTCCTACAATTTAATCTTCCTTATCCAAGCATATGCATTGAAGAATTTAAGATTTTGCTAATTTTGTAGGCCTTGGGTTTAAAAGGCTTACATCCTAGGGCTTAGACCATATATACTACATATCCTTCCTCATGGACCCTACATCTGGAAGCATATGCTGTGATTTCATTTATTTTTAAGCAGAAATTATTCTAACTCAAATAAATACAGCATTATACAGATGAATGTGTTATGCAAACCATCCTGCTTTGAAGTACTTCTGAAATGAATGAACAAAGGAACAAACTTAGAAGGTACTGCTGATTCTATTTTTATATTGGACTTTCACAAGATTCCTCTCTTCTCAAGAAATCCTAGCAATGTTCCAAGAAAAGCTTGATTATTCATGGAGACAGTCCAGAATTTAGAGCTACTACCAGAAGAAATTAGTGTTTTCTACTTTGGTAGGAACTTCAGTCTTCTGTCTTGACGTGGTACCTCCATGGCACCTATGCCCATATGCAGGATATATAAGGTGTAGGCTAGTGTGTTCACCAAGCCCCACCTGGAACCCTGAGGCCATCAATGACTTTGAAAGGTGTCTCCTGGAGGTTAAGCTCTCTGGCCCCATGTCCTTGGCTCTGGAGCCATTAGTTCTCTATACTTTGCAAGCATGCACTCTGAGCACAGGCCTGTCCTTTCTGCTCGGCTTTCCAGAAACTTCACAGTGTAGCTAGTGGGCCACAGGAAGAAATTTTTCTCTGAACTTTAAAATTTTAAATGTAATATGTCATACTATTTAAATGTAGTATATCGTATTATTCAATAACTGCGTTATTTTGATTGTAAAACTCTTGAAATGTTACTTCCTTCTGTAAGACTATATCTAAATTAAAAGGTGGTGGGAGCTAACTCTGATCCTCCTTACTATACTTATTATGAAATATGTTTCATTTTCTCCTTTATTAGTAAGTTACATCAATGCTTGCCTTTCTTTAATCATTTCAGCAGGTTTTTTAGGGGTAATGGGGGTTTAATTCTACATTTCTGCAATCTTGACAATTCTTACTGAGTTGTGTGTGTGTGACAAGAATATAGATATATTTCTTTTACATCATGCAGTTTCTAGCACAAAGGGACACTTAAAAAAATTGCTTCCTGATAACAGTGATTTTGCAAAGAAGCAGCCATTTGATTGAAGTACATGTAAATTCCACTTCAGTTATCAGAACTAGAGATTTAAATGTAATCATTTTAAATGAATACAAATTCTTGGAAAATTCAAAATAGCAAATGAATGACTAGTACTATCACATTGGAAAATTATGTGGTATAAAATTGATGTTTATGGCAGCTTTCAGAATATAATTGCAAAGTCAGTAGATGGCACTATTTGTTTTATTAATAACCACTGACCACTCCCTTTACTTTCATAAAAGGTATCAATGATACTTTAGGTTTAACTATTTTAACAGAATTCCAAAGTTGTTTTTATCTATCTAACCAAATGAATCATTTTGATTACCTATTATGATGGCTTTTTTTTTTTTTGCTTTAATTGTAGCATAGAACAGTTTTGAATAAGGGTGTGAACATTTTTCCCCCAGTGCTACCACTTTTAACCTGAAATGAATTTTCAATCAGACAGAAACCAAGAAAAGGTTATTACAAACATATTTCTTTTATTAAAGAAACATATTTCTTCTATAAAAAATATTTTATTTTTTTTGCTATCTATAAGAGATGGTAAACTGAGAATCTGAGATAGATTATCTAACATGTTCTGATTTGACAGAATTCATTTCAACCTCAGAATCTGGACATTCACACAAAATCTGTATTGATTAAACAACAAAACAAAATACAACCCAAAATTTGGGCAAGTGCAATGATGGTGCACTTCATAAAAGACAACTCTGTAGAGGAATCAGAACAAATTGCTTTTATAAAGAGTAGAAGAGTGTGAGAAACCAGAGGACCCATCACATAATAAGCAAAATGCTGTTATTTTATATGAATGTAACAGTAACTGATGTAAATCTAACATATGATGGTTAATTTTATGTGTTAACTTGGTGAGGCTTTGGTCCTAGTTGTTTGGTCAAAAACTAGTCTAAATGCTGCTGTAAACATATTTTGTAGATGGGGTTAACATTTATAATCTGTTGACTTTAAGAAAATTCCCATCAGTAATAAGGACGGGCCTTATCCAACCACCTGAAGGCATTTAGAGCCAAAACTGAGGTTTCCCAGAGAAAAAGGAATTCTGACTTAAAACTGTAACATAGAAATGCTGCCTGAGTTCCCAGCTACCACACTCCCATATAGATTTCATACTTGCCTGTCCCCACAGCTGTGTGAAAAATTCCTTAAAATCAATCTCTCTATGTCTTTCTTTAATTATCTATTTTTATTGTTTCTGTTTCTCTGAAGAACCTGATGGATACATAACATAAACAGAAATTTGTGTTAATTCAATTATAAAACTGAAGAAGACATTGTATCTACGAAATGAGAGCTGGTAATAGTAATGGGAAAAACTACCTGCTGGCCAAAAAAACAAAAAACAAAAAACAAAAAACAAAAAAACAAATTGCTAAATTTGAAACAATAACAAAGGAAGAAAGCCACTCAATTATTAATAACACAAAAAGTCAAATCAGGGGGAAGAACAGGCATTAAAGTTTTCCTTAAAACTCATTAGAAATGGAAATGGAGGTTATAAAATTATTAAAAAAGGTGAGACACAGAGAGATCTAGGAGTTCCAGTGTGTGAGTGATAAGATTGTCAAAATGAAACAACTCATTGACTATCAAGAAAAAATTATGTTAGTGAAACCAGATCAAAAGATGGCCTAGAGTCAATGAGGAACAGAACATTATTTACCTGCAGTGGAACCAACAGCAAACAATCTCAGACCTCTCAACAATACTGAGTGCCCAAGGATAAGAAGAAAAACTGCAGAATATTAATGTGTAAAAGATAGTGGGGCCAAGAATTCTATAACCGAACAAAGTATCATTCATGTTCAAGAGCAAAGTAAAGATAGTCTCACCTATGTAAGGCACAGAAGAAGACCCTCAATTGATTCTTTTGTCACACCTGTTCTTTTGGGTATCCTTGCACTCTTGCTTGGTTTCTCCAAATGAACCAGTGTTTCTCATCTGTTTCTTGAATTTGTGCTTATTGCTTCCTCTGTCTGGAACACTCTTCTTTCTTCTTCCACTTTGTATAGCCTTGCTATTTTCAGATCCCACGTTCAAAAAGAAAAAAAAAAAGAGTTTTGATTCCTGTTCACAGAAGCCTACTTCCTCTGAGCCTCTAAAACCAAATGAGCTATTCCTCTTCTGTGCTCCTCTCTATTTTTTCCCTTTTCATTTTTTTTTTACTGAGGTATAATTTATATACAGTAAAATGGGCCCATTTGTGTAAGTTTTGAGAAATCGATATATTCAAGTGAATGTCATAACTATCAAAATACAGAACATTTCCATCACATCCCAAAATTTCCTTATGCCTGTACTCAGGCAATCCCTCACCCTCATTTCAGGCAATCACTGGTTTACTTTCCTTCACATAGATTAGCTTTATCTTTTCTAGACTTTCATGTAAATGGAAACACACAGCATGTATTCTTTTGTATCTGGCTTTTTTTGGCTCAGCTATGTTGTCTTATCAGTGGTACATTTCTTTTATTGCTGAGTAGTATTCCACTGAATGAATGTACCACGATATGTTTACACATTTACAAATGTTTATCCATTTACAAATCCATTTTGTTTGTCACGAATAAAGATCAGAAACATTTGCGTTTGTGTAGTCTTTTTTATGGACATGTACTCTCATTTCTTGTGAGTAGATAGTTAGGAGTGGAACTGTTGGTCTTATGGTTAAGTGTAGTTTTTCTTCTCTTTACTTACAGCTACCCTATGCCATTCTGTTTTAGATGTGTCTTGTAAATACTGTTGAGCAATATGGTTTTTAAAATATCAAATCTGAGGGGCGCCTAGGTGGCTCAGTCAGTCAAGTGGCCAACTCTTCGGTTTTAGCTCAGGTCATAATCTCACAGTTTGTGAGTTCGAGCCCTGCCTCAGACTCTGCTGGCAGTGCAGAGCCTGCTTGGGATTCTCTCTCTCTCTCTCTCTCTCTCTCTCTCTCTCTCTCTCTCTCTCTCTCATTCTCTCTCTGCCCCTCCCCAACTCACACTGTCTCTGCCTCTCTCAAAATAAATAAATAAACTTAAAAAATCTTTTAAAATATCACATCTGAGCACTTGTCATTTAACAAGAGAATTTAACTTAGTCATAGTCATTGAGACTGCTGTGTTTAAGTTTATTCCTACCATCTTATGTTCCTGTTTACCATCATTTTCTCTTCCCTCCCCCTTTCTGCATTTCTTTTCCTTTAAATTGTTTTTAAATTTACATACAGTGAAATATACAGATCTCCAAGGTCTCTGGTAGCGCAGTTTAATATGTTTTGACAAACTCTGCTTTAAAAAAAAATTAGATTTCTCTTTTCCACTTCTCCCTGTTGGTTAAGGAGACATACATCCTATATTAGTAAGGATTAGGTTTGACTGAACAATGAAAGCAAAATCCATGTAGACTTTTCCAACGTGGTGGCAAATGTGGTTACTCAATTTTAAAGCTCATTTTACCTTAGTTCTCTCACAGGAGAATACATCAACTGCCCAGTAAAATCTCTGGTTAAGACTAATTGTCTTGACTTCCAACCACCCAGGTGAAAACTAACGACCATGGCAAAGGGAATAAGAATGTCCTGATTGGTCCAGCCAGGAGCATGTGTCCATCCATATTATGGATTGGGGAGGAGTGAGCGATAATCCAGTCCGATGACACTTATTTTCCCTAGAAGGAATTCTGTTACTAGAAAAAGAAAGGCATCGTTTTCAAACCTTCTATCCATTAATATATGAATATTCTTAAACAATTATATGCTTTTGTGGTTTAAAACAGACTTCGTACTATACCTGTTTTTACAACTTTTCTTTCTCCTGGCAATATCTCCTAGAGTTATTCTCATGGAAATAATCCGGCTGTATCTCATTCTTTTTAACTGCTTATGACATGCCACAGACATAGTTCAAACCTTTTTGATGAATATATAGGTTGTTTTGATTTTGATTTTTTTTTTTTTGTATCACAAATAGCAGCACAATGAACACTCTTCCATATGCTTCCTTGGGTATAGGTGTGACTGCTTCTTTACACATTTCCATCACACTCTTCATGCTGAAGTATTTTAAAGTAAGTTACCTTAGGATGACTATACATAACCAAGAAATAGAAATGAGTTCGCAGAACATCTGTCATTTTTATTTTAATGAATCTTGCCAAACTGTGGTCTAAAATAGTTCTATCTATTTGTACTCCTGTGAGTATCACATGGATACCTATTTCCCCAAATCTTTGCCACTTCTTGTTATATATACTGGAGAATCTTGTGCTCAGTCATTTGTCTTAATTTGGGTGGGCACTTTGCACAGAAATCCATTAATTGTAGTATTTTCAAATTTACAAATCTTTTATGTTTTTGCATTCTGCTTCTTTTTTAAGGAAGCTTTCTCTATCTAAAAGTCATAAATAGTTGTTCTATATTTTTTCCAAATACGTTCATATTTTTTTAAAAAGTTGAAGTTATTGATCCATTTGAAATATATTCTCATGAATGGTGAAAATTATGAATCTAAATATTTTTTAGATAAATAGCCAGCTTGTCATTATAATAGTATAGTAATCACCAATATTTACTGAACACCACTTGTGCTGTTCGCTTTTCAATTTAAACCCATCTTATTGGCCTTGTTTTTGCCCAATTCATATAGATATTAATTGGCAGATTCAGAATTCTATCCCTCATAGAATTACTATATACTATTTGACTTTCTCATCCAGTTTCCTCTTCCCACATATTTAAAGCACTATCTTTGTAATTTATCAATTCACCATAAATACATAGATTTGTTTATAGAATTTCTATTCTCTTTCAGCAATCTATTTGTCTACTCTCCTACGTGTTTAAAAATTCTAATCTGATCATGTTATACACTCTGCTTACAATTTTAACAACTCCCTATGGGTCTCAAGATCAAGTAAATATCCTTTGCCATCCCTCCCTCCTCCTGCCTCTGGAATCTAAGATATGGGTATAGACTGCTTTTCTGTCTTCTAGTCATAAAAACCTTCTGGTGGCTATCTGAACAGAACAAGCACATTTATTCAATGAAACACTCATGTCTCCATGCCTTTGTTCAGGCAGCTTCTTATCCTTCATCTTTTATGCCTCATTTACTGTCCAAGCACCTATTAATTTTTAAACATTAATTCAAACATCGTTACCTCTAGCCTTTCTTCACTCTACATCCCAATCAAGTAGAAATATACCATTCTTTCCTCCTATGTATCCTCCACCTTCTCCTGAGTACTGTATTTATTCATTTACATACTTCTCTTCCCAACATAATGAGTGTCTTGAAGACAGGACTATATCTTACTGAGTACATAATAAGGACTGGATAAATATTGTTGAGTAGGTTAATATAAAACAAAGATCATCAAATTCTGTGAGCAATCATCAGAGCATCTGATTTGTAAAATGACACAGCAAATTTTCAAATGAAGCAAAATATCCTTTCAAACAGCATCAAGAAGTGAGTGAACTTAACCATACTCAATTAGCTCATGACAAAGCGAATGGGTGACTGGAATGATAATTCACACTGCAGCTTGTTTAATGAACTAGTAAAAAGAAAGTCAGTCAAAGGAACCAGACAACTTTATCTTGGAAGAATTGGAACCAAGGGGCTCTATTATCATCTGGCATTCACTTGATGCTGTTCCTATGTTTAGAAATGTACATGAAGGGACTCCAGAGATATTCCAGATTCTTCACTTAAGGTCCTGGTCCTGAGGTGACAATGTGACCCTTGTTCTGAGTCACCCTCTGTGTCAAGCATTCAACCTCATTGGTTCCTTTGTCCATGCACGATAATGATTTAGACCTTGGATCCATGGCAGCCCATAAAGGCATTGATATTTCTTCCCTCTTCTCCTCAAGATCAGGCATTGTACAATCATATAAATGATGTAAGTATACAAGTCATAAGGATACAAGTGATATGCTTAGCATATAGACAATCCATTATTGACTGCACTAGTCCTGTTTGGCTTTGATGGAACAGTTGTGAAAGTTGATGTGAACTAGGACTAATATGATGTGAACTAATATTGGAAGAAAAAGCAGGAAGATTGTTGGGGGACTTTACTTTCACAGAGATCTTTATATCTCCCCATTTTAGGTTTTATTCTTAAGTATTTGCCTCATGGTCGTATACTTTCTTGCTACCTTTTTTTCCCACCTGTTTATGCCACACTCCTGTGTTTCTTCCAGACCTATAACATTTAAAATTATCCTACATTTTAGCAGTTAGCATGTTACATAGTAATTGACTTTTTTCCCTATTTCTTCAAGCCAGGGTAACCTTCTATTGTTGTATGCCTGGAAACTAGTGAAATAACTGTCACTCAACAGGTGTCTATCTGAATTAATTTACCTTATGAAAAACTGAATGTATGGAAGGTGATATAATCTTACTGGTTAATATTAGAATACAAAGAAAACCTTCACAAATGCAGATGCAATGTTACTAAAAACTTGGTAAGAAGAAGAGAATATAGGTATAGGCAAATTGCCATTAATATTATTAATAGGTTCATATCTATTTTTGTAGGGGTCAGAGTAAGAGACTGGATGTGAAGGTCTAGATGTGTTGTGTACACACTTAAGGCTGAACGCAGCCAACTTTGTGTTTTGTTCCAACATCTATAGTTTTCTATAAAGATTTTAAAAATCTATGTAGTCTCAGTTAGCCTCCTAGAAGAGTCCAGATCTTGTTACCATTACATGGTTTGTGATTCACCTATTCACTTCTGGAAGCCAAGGACAAGGTTGGACACAAGCAGTTGTCGCGTATAGTGTATGACTTTGTTGTCTTTCAGATCACTCAACTATAGAAGCCTCAAAAGGAAACAAACAAACAAACAAACAAAAAACTAAATTGGTCAAGTATAGAGAAAAAAGGGCCATGTTTTTTTCTTTGTAAAGGGTTAAAAGCTAGATCCTAAAACCCTGTCTCTAGAGCTAAGAGCAAAGACAACATAGCATACTTTAAGAAGAGTAATTACAACAATTCGATAACTTTGGTCTTCCCATGTACTAGGTATGAGGAACTGTTTGATTTGTAATCACAGTAAGTCTGTAAGTACTGATAATATTCTCAGTTAACACATGAGAAAACACAGTCATCAAGTAAGTTAAACTCAGAGCATGTGACCATCACAAGTGGGGGCTAATGCTCATATTCAGGCACTTTCACCCCAAGACCACAAGATCAATAACCATGCATTATTGCTCTCCAAAAGTAAAAGTATATCATGGAAAATCCATGCTAACAAATAGAGAAGTGTACAGAATTACATTATTAATTCATGTGATGAATTACCAAAATTCATGATTTTTAGAATATGTCTAGACTATAGAAATAGAACTTAAATATAAAATCTACAATAGAATTGTCTAATTGTCTTTAAAAAGGTAGAAAAACAGTATGACAAGACTAGAAGATAAAATAAAAAGGCTGTTTTATATTTTAAAACTCTCTAAGCAGTTATAGTTTTAACAGAAGTTTCTTCAAAATATTCAGGGTTTTAACATTCAAGGTACAATTAATTTACTTGTTGTTGAAATTCTATCAGAGCAAATAAGACAAGTGAGAACTTCTAACTGAATTTCATAAAGTCAGCAAATGTGGCAATGATAGAGCATTAAAAAAACAACAACAACATTTCCTATGGGAGAGAAGTGGAAGAGGCTTTAAGAAATATTTTTTAAAAAAGTAAAAAATTAATCTAGTTTGCTATCTCTCCTTTACTTCTTAAACACTTACCTTTTGCTCCTTGTACCTCGTTCCAACACTACTCCCCACTTAATTGGAGGGTTTCAATATCTGTGCTAAATTGTCTGTTGGGGTATAAGACAGCCCCCTTCTATCCTTTTATCACAAGGACTAAAAAGCCTGCTAACTGCATATCTGCCACTGACATGTAAGGTTGGAAAGGGAAAAGAAGCAGGAGCCAGTATGACTCCATTGGCAACAATGACTAGATTCCTGGCCTTTCAAAAATGGTAGACATAAACTTTTGCTTTTAGGACTGGATTATCTGCTTCAGGGCTGCAGCCACTGAGGTTTTTGGTGAAAATTTCCTGTGATTCTAGCACTTCTGGGCTTCTGAAATGGTCAAGCTCTTCCAACAGTTTTGTATGCTCCTAATTCTGTTTTAAATCAGTTCTAGCCTAAAATATCTAGAATGATTTTTTTTTTATTGTTGTTGCTATACTCATGACTGTTATTTGCCCATGAAGTGGTCTTTGCTAAAAGATCTTAAAATATATTTTGAGAAGGTATATGATCTATTAATATTTGAAGGTAATAATGGTCTCATCATTAGTCAGGAGTAAATATTGATAATCCATGACATGTTATATAAAAATAGCTCATTCAATTATTGGCTATATTTACCTGGAATAAAGTGTCAATTAAAGGCAAGGATTTTGAAGATAAATGCAATATTATTGGGGAAAAGACTACAAGAACTTGTGCATTGGCTGAAATTTCTCATTATACAAGAGACCTTACAGGAAATAAATAACATTCCTGGATCATACCCTGTATAATAAACTGTTAAGTGTAAGTAAAGAGTGTTTCTGGATTTTGTGATCCTTTCTAGCAAATTATCAGACTGGAGGAAGGCATCATGGGAATCTCAACTTATAGACAGTCAAAAATACAGGAGGTTCAAGAGTACTGAATGGTGTCTGAAGTGGGAGACAGTCTTTGGAAACTGAGACTTTTACCTGTAGGGTCTGCACTAACTCTGGGTAGTTAATGCCAGAATTAAATGGAATTTGTTGGACACCCAGTTGGTGTCTGGACAACTGGAGAATTGGTTGATGTGAGCAAAACAAAAAAGGCAACGACACAACCATTTGCTGTAAGAATTGTTGTGAGCAAAAACAGACTGAATTATATCTTATAAGATGTGTTCTATTCTCTGACCTGACTCTTAGAGGATGTTGCTTCTCCCATAGCTATGGACCTAGATAGAATAGCAGTAGCTCCCTCACAATTACACTAATATGTCACAAAATTTTGTGTTCCAATTTTGCAGTTTTGCTTTCTACTAGTTTATCATCCTTGAGTGACAAGGGAAAGATAATTCCCTTTGGGGACATAATGGTTCCATTTGAGGGCAAGTTAAGCTTTTGTATGGATGTTTTATGCTTCTCATTCCTCTGAACAAATAGACCAAAAAGAAGATTAGGTTACTGAACAGGCTGAGATGACTATTCAGATAGTCCCTTATACCATATGGGTATACAGGGTTTTCAACCAAGAGTATTACTTCATAGCAAGTGTTCATTATTAATCACAGTCTATAGCAACCCAACACATCCAGGAATGTGTCAGAAGTTTCATGAACGTGTGGTATGATTTAAAAACATAATGAACTGTGGTGTCCATGGCAAAAGAACGATTGAATGAATGGTGGAAGTTATCAAATTCAACAGTAGTCTAGTGGCCAGTTGCAGAAACAAATACTGTAGTAGTTATGTATGTTTACCTGTGTTATTTCATTTGTAAATAACAAACTGACTTGTACACAATTGACTATTTTCCTCTTCTCCTACTATAACTGTTTCCTATCAAAGATGTTGCTTGTGAACAATCATACAATTAAGTCTTAAATTATACAATATTAAAAAATTGTGCCTAAAGAATGGTCATAACTCAGGTGGATATAATTACAAATGGAAGTGCTTTTCTTCCTTTTGTTCTATGTGAAGGGACTTGTTGTAACAAACATAGTTGTATCACACTATGTGGAAGTGTGATGCTGTAGTTTGGATTTAGTTTAGTATCATAGAGTGTAGTATTCTGGATATTTATTAGGAAAGATTTTTTGGATCAACATCTATGGAAGAGAAAGGGAAGAAACAAGATGGGTCAGAGGGAAAAGTTGAGCTGCAATGGTCAGAGGTCAGCTCCCAATGGGAATTCTGGATCTGAATGGCCTATCAGGATCAATACAGGTTGGCTCACGATTGCCTGGACTTTCTATCTCTGTGACAAATCCCTGGGTGTGCACCATCCCTGGATGGACAAGATATTGAGTGAGGCAACTCTCTGCCACAGAGGCAATCCCTTGAAGGCCTTGCAACACTCCCAGCATCCCAGGGCAACAAAGTTTGCCTTTGAGGTGAAGGAGATCTGAGTAACATATCTCCACTCCACGTGCACCACGTAGGCTGTTGCTGGTGTGGTTGTTTAAATTTAAATATGGGTTCAAGGGTATGATGTAAACATTGCCAAAGGGGTAAACTGTACCTATTTTTCTATCGGCAACTTAGCACCATTTATTCTTCATGCTTTCTTATCTGTTGCTGGATCTGGAAGCTTAAGAACTACATTCTGCCAAGTTGGGAAAATTGTGTGAGAATTTGAATGTGGAAGAGAAGCAGAAGCAATCATAGCTTCTATGTCTGCAGCAGACAGATGGGTGGATTTTGTAGGATGTAAGGTTTTGCCAGTGGCTCCCAGCTATTTTCCTGAAAAATACCCACTTTTGTACAGCAGATGACTGAGAATATTGGTGAGAATTGCCTGTGATTCCTGACTTTTTTTGATTTCTTGATGCTTCCTTCCCCAATCCATCCCATAATGCTGCAAGTTCCTATTTCTCTGTATCTTCAAGTTTGCTTAAACTAGACCAGGTTTGCTTCCACCTGAGTGACTCATGTTTTGTCATCAACTGCAAACTTTCCACAGTATTAATACAAAGCAGCTCATTTTCTGACAACAAATTCCTCAATTTCCAGCTGTGTTCTTCTAGTTACAGTGCAGTGACTCCAACTAATCATTGAAGTAAACAGAATCTACAATCTCTGGTTTTACCACAACTCACTTATATCCTTACATTTTACTTAATTAGTTAAGAACACAGTCCATTGTTAGAAGTCTTCACTTGCTTTTGCCTTCAGCTCTCTTACGCCTCTCTTACTTAAAAATCCCAAACCTGATTGAATCTACTTCTTCTGGAGGAAATCCACATTAAATCAGATCAAATCCATGACCAATAGCCTCAAATATATTCTTACCATTTCTGGTAAATCCTACTGCATTTCCCAATTTACTCTCTCAATCTTCTGTGCTATTATTTTATAATTTCTGTTCTTCCTTAGAATCTGACATCGTTTTTCATCTGTCCTCATTCTTCACAGAAAATGTAGGCAGTTTAAAGAGAATTTTTCCACCTGCTTCCAACATCCCCCAGACACTGTGATCTGGGTCCCTAAATACTTCCTATCCTCTGGTTACTATGGATGAACTGTTTATTTTATTTTTTTTTTTAATTTTTTTTCAACGTTTTTAATTTATTTTTGGGACAGAGAGAGACAGAGCATGAACGGGGGAGGGGCAGAGAGAGAGGGAGACACAGAATCTGAAACAGGCTTCAGGTTCCGAGCCATCAGCCCAGAGCCTGACGCGGGGCTCGAACTCACGGACCGCGAGATCGTGACCTGGCTGAAGTCGGATGCTTAACCGACTGCGCCACCAGGCGCCCCGAACAGTTTATTTTTTGATCAAAGGCAGGACATTTCATTTGTGCTCCAGATTCCATCTCTCCCACTTACTCATGACCATTGCTTCATAAAATTCACTGTCTCTGTTCTGTGTCATTGTTTTTCTCTTTATGAGAATGATACTCACAAGGATCATGCACAACAGCATGACAAATGGCTTTAATTTTTCCCATCATAAAAACACTAATACTCTTTACCTCTCTACAGTCTTCCTGGTCCCACTCCATTGTTCTGCTTTTATTGACAAAAACCCTCTTGTGTCTAATTCCTTTCCTCCTTTCAGCAAGGGAAGGGGGGGGGATGGTTGGGAGTTGAATGAGAGAGAAAGAGGTGGGGGTGAGAGAGAGAGAGAGAGAGAGAGAGAGAGAGAGACAGAGAGAATGGTCACAAACAACTTCCATGTTGTTAAATCCAATGATCATTTCTCAGTCCTATTTATATTTGTCTTATCTGCTACAATTGCAACAATCAATTTATCCCTGTTCAGTGAAACACTGTCTGTACTTGCCTTCTAGGAAACACTCTTCTCCCTACAGGAGGCTTTTTTTTTTTTTTTTTTTTTTTAATAAAGGCAGACTGCCACATGTAGCACCTCATTTGATTGTCTCCGGAGTCTTAGAAACTTGACTATCCTACCTTTTCCTACAAATGGACCTTCAGAGCTTGTTTGGACTTTCGAGCAGGGCAACACAGCTTCTTGTATATCTTTGATCAAACCACAGTCCTCCTCTTCCATTGAGTGTGCAACTTTGGGAGAGAAGCATGTGGAGTGGTGAGGGAGGAAGGGGACACCCGCCTAGCCAAACAGATCAGCCAAATCAAACCTGGCAATCCATTAGGTGGCAGATGTCACAGCCAGATTGGCCTTACATGCTATGAGATTCTTTAAACTTTCATAACTCCTGTATACCTACACTGTTACTGTGATGATGTCTTCAGATTTGAACACTGTCTATATGGAAATGACTCTCACATTTAAATCTCCTGCTCAGACCTCTTCCTTGAGCTGTGTCTAGATGACCACAATCCATCTCCATTTGGATGAGAAGCTTCTCAAACTTATTTGTCCACAACTGAACTGATCCCCACCTGTGACAAACTTGCTTTTTCACCCTCCTTTCTTCCATTAGAGTAACTGTCAACTGTATCCTATCTAGTTGCTCATGCCAAAAACTTAGTTTTCTTTGACTTCCTCTTTTTTTTTCTTTCTTTCATGCAGCACCAAGTACAATCTCTTGGCAAATTCTGTCAGTTTTATTTACAGAATGTATTTCTATCCTAACACTTCTCAACATCTCTACCTCCACCATCTCTGCCAAGACTTCGTCTCTTACTTGGATTATTGCAATGGCTTTGCCTTTGCTTCCCTTTCATCTCTTTCCAGCAATCTTTTAAAAATATAATGCAAATAAGGCCCTCGTTTAATCAAATTCCTATCAATGATTTTGAATCTATACAGCTTGTTCTTTATTTTAAATTTTTTTAATGTTTATTTATTTTTTAAGAGAGAGAGAGAGACAGAATGCAAGCAGGGGAGGTGCAGAAAAAGAAGGAGGCACAGAATCAGAAGCAGGCTCCAGGCTCTGAGCGGTCAGCACAGAGCCTGGTACAAGGCTCAACTCACAGAGGACGTGATCATGACCTGAGCTGAAGTCAGACGCTTAATCGACTGCGCCACCCAGGTGCCCCCGAATCTATACAGCTTCTTAATGGGCTGTACTTGATAATCTACCCCCCCCACCGCCCCATTTTAAATTACTTCTTTTGACTTCATCTTTCACTCCCCTATTCTAACTCAGGGGCCTCTTTACTGTTCTCAGAATGAACCAGTACACATTGTTTCCTTTTGTGCTTTCTCTGCTTGAGAGACATCTTTCCCAGTTCTTGTATGGCTCATTCTATCACCTCTACATGCAAATATTTCCTTCTCAGTCATATTCTCTCTGTACATTCCGTTTAAAACAAGGAAGCACATGCCACTTCTGGTAATTTCCATTTCTTTCCGCTCTTTTCTTCTTCTGCACAGCATTTAGTACCAGATGATCAACTATCATTTGACTTACTTATTGGTAGTATCGCTCCCCTAGAATATAAGCAACATGAGGGCAGGGATTTTTCATCTTTTTTCCCCACTGTTATATTCTTATCACACATATATTATTGCCTTTAACCATAATGAGTTCACAACAAATATTTACTAAATGAATGACTTTGTAAAATAAATATATCAAAGGATAAAACTACTAGATTATATTAATTTATTACCAAAAAACTCATTTGATGGCATTCAAAATATATTTTAATTTTGAAAAAAAATCCCAAGCAAACTGAATAATAATAATCAATTCTAAGATACTGATAATACCTATCTCAAACTGATATGGAATGTAAAAAAGAAATAGACAATGTAAGTCAGTAGTTTATCACTTCTACTAACTTTGCTCCAAAAAATTCTCCCCAATTCAAAAGGAGAAAAATTAACTGAACTAAATACAAATAATGAAATGACAAAATAATCCCTGAATAATAAAGGAATAATCCTATTAACTTTGTAACAATTTACCTAGAAAAAGTGAGACTAGGAACCAAATTATTAATAAATAACACGCAAACAAAATATACAAATAGAATTTAAATCCAGGCATTTTTATTCTAAAGCCCAAACTTGTATTCACTACACAATATTCCTTTGCCCTTAGAACTTTTGAAAGGAACCTTGATACCTGGTGATAAGACCTCATTAAATGAGGTATTTAACTGTATTTATAAATAATATGATAAAAATAATCCTTTTAAAGAATAGGATATATAAGAAAATAAAAAGTGAAAATGGATTAGAAAAACATAGTGTCAGTATGACCAAATTTGTTATAAAATAGTTGTTTAAGACTCGAAGAAAGTATATGAGATATTAATAGCACTGTCCTCTGGTTGGTGAAGTTACTGTTAATTTTTGTATTTAATTTTTAAAATTAGGATTTTAAAATTTTCTAATATGAATAGTCATTATTTTTAACTTCAGAAATATAAATAGTACATTGTATTAGCCAAAATTTAAAGTTACTTTCTAAGCTCCCAGAAAACTTAGAGAAATATCAGTTCCCAGATAATTCAGTAATCTGTTCATCTCTCTGTAGATAGTTTTGTTTCTGTGTGGCAATAAATATAAAATTTTACAATATGCATTCAGATGTAAGTTGCTTTAGATTCTGTTAAGTGTGGTTAGGGAAAGATAAAATATAGACCATACTAATAGATATAACACTCTTCTTGGCCCTGCAATCATATCAACAGATTCATGTACCACCAATTGTGTGTTAAGCACATAAAAATTGTCGGCTCTGTGTCTTATCTATTGAAAGGGCTATTGCTAACCATACCACATATTTCCTGGACATGTTTCTTATCATCTAGATAGTGTGTACACAGAGAATGCAAACTAATTTTAATGTGCACTGAAGCAAAATATTACCCAGGAAGGTGAAGCTACTAAAATATATAGCATATAAATTGTTTGCAGGCATTCATGACTTTATGATTATCAGGCATTCTGGATGTTCCACGCTACTGCACCTTCCCATTAGTATAGATAACTGAGAGATGAGCATTATGTTGGTACAAAATAAAAAAGAACTGACTTTTACTTCCATCTCATCGAAGCAATAGTTATGCTTACTTCAAGGTATTCAGAAGGAAGAAAGTCCACTTTTTTTTAACGGATTCTACCACACACCTAGTGTATTTGACCATGACTATGCCTAAAATTGCATAAGTGCTCCCAAAGCACCCAGGAATTTCCCTATCATTTTTTTAAATATATATCTTCTCCCATGAGATTATAGGTTTATCTGCTTTGTATCTGAGGTCTCTGAGAAAATGCCACAGTGTTTGGAACAAAGAGTGCACAATAAATACATGTTGAAATATACCTCTCCACACTCATGTGCACACGTGCACACACACTCTCCAAGATCATCATGTGTTTTACAGAATTATTCAAGAAGTTTATGTGCTTTTATTTTTTGAAACAAAAAAAAAACTGAACCACTTGTTTTTCTCTTTCTTTCTTTCTTTCTTTCTTTCTTTCTTCCTTTCATTCTTTATTGTTTTTTTTTTTTTTCTCAGAGGGAGAGAGAATCCCAAGTGGGCCCAACAAGGGGCTTGATCCCATGACCTTTGGATCATGATTTCAGCCAAAATCAAAGTTGGATGCTCAACCGATTGAGTCACCAGGTGCCACATTGAGCTACTTCTTTAGATATTTTAAATGTTTATTTATTTTTGAGAGAGAGAGAGAGACAGAGTGGGCACAGGGGGAGAGGCAGAGAGAAAGGGAAACACAGAACTCAAAGCAGGCTCCAGACTCTTGAGCTGTCAGCACAGTGGGGTTTAAACTCACAAACCTGAGATCATGACCTGAGTCAAAGTGGGTGGCTTAACCAACTGAGCCACCCAAGTACCCCTTCTTTAGTTTTTTTTAAATTAATTAATTTTGAGAGAGAGAGGGAGCATGAGTGGGGGAGGGGCAGAGACAGAGGGAGAGAGAGAATCCCAGTCAGGCTTTGCACTATCAGTGAGGAGTCTGACGTGGGGCTTGAACTCACCAACTCACGTGAGACTATGGCCTGAGCTGAAATCAAGGGTCAGTCGACTAAGGGACTGAGCCACCCAGACATCCTTAAACTACTTCTTAAAAATTGCTACCCTTGCTAAAATGTAGAACATAATAAAATGGTTTATATTAATATCATTGTTCTCTGAGGAGAGAATATTTTCCTTACCTCTTTAAAAACAATAATGTGGGATTCATGGAATGATTTTGTAATGCAAATAATCTGTATCTTAAACCAACCACTGATACCCTCAATAGCATTTCTAAAATAGAGCTAAATATCTTTTCCTTCAAAAGTAGTTCATGAATTAATGTTTCATTTGCTTAGCACTGAGTCCTGTATACAACCTTCCTTGGATTAAAGTAATTTTAAACCCTGGCCTGGGGACCATTGGATCAGGCAAAATGAAAACAATATTTGAGGTGGGAAGGATATACACAGCAGTTGTAATGTGCATTCTTCCAAACCCTAACTTCCACTTTCCAATTTTAGAAGTTTACTAGCCAGTTTTCTGCCTTAGTTACTCTTGTATTCGGTTATAGTGTACTTGTTTAGCCTTAAAACCTTTTAACACTTACTTTGAGTAACAATTTTCTTGTTTGCCTACTTCAATTTGAAATGAGACCATTGCTCTGAGGGTGATAAGGACTATGGCATCAGTAGGTAATGCTTTTTTTCCTCGCCAGTTTCTGTGCATTGTGGCAGTGAAATGCATATTTTGAGGTAGGCCTAAGGCTAGAGAATGCCAAAACTTTAAGTATAGATTATTTCTGTTACTGAGTAAGTGACCCTATAGTAGGATAAGACTCAAATCATGTTTATGGTTCCAAGACTGTAGGAGGTCAAATTAATTCACCTACCAGGTCGACGCCAGCATTTGTCCCTAGAGAATTTTTCCCCACCACCACTTTCATAGCATTTATTTCTTGCTGTCACTGGGTGCAGTTCCTTGTCACATTTGTCATTTCATCAGTGCAAGAGGAATATGCTCCTTCATAGCTCTTTGATGCATGACCTGAACACTTATATGCCTGCTTATTTTTATGAACTCAGGAAACTGATTATAGACAGAAATGTCTACCATAAGATGTCAGTCCCTATCTAAGCTGACACCTGGAGGCCTGACTTCTCTCCTTCTTTCCTTCTCCTTCCTTCTCTTTCTCCTGCCTGTTTTTCCCTTTTCATGGGCATCTACATAATAAACATTAATTATTTCTCTAAATTCCCCCCAATATTTCCATAACTGAATGTTCCATACTGTGTTGGGTTTGTTTTTGGTCCTTGCTTTTTCACCATAACTGGGTGTTTTTACCATAGCAGAATGATCAATTCAAGGGCATTTTTGTTTTTAATGTCCAAGACTATAGAATCAATTTATTTGACTACATAACAAAGCTATGGGCTACAGATCAAGAATGTGAGTATTCAAATATCTCACAGAGGGTGAGAGCTCCAATCCCACTGTTATATATGCAGCTTTCATCTCCTGCCTTGCCTATTTCCATCAAGAATTAACTATAGTAAGAGCATATTCTTGCTGGTTTCCAAATAACAATGCAACCTTCAATACAGGGAATCCCATCAATAGACCAGATTGCCTGCTTTAGTGTGGCTGGGAGAGATCAGTGATTTAGGCCACACAGCTATCAGTGCAGGGAGATCTTGTAAGACCTCTCTATTCTTGACACTATGGACAAATAATACAAATGCTTTGTGAACCTCTCTAAATAGTGTTCCTGAATATATGACTTCCATTTCATGATTCAACCTTTTGATCCATTGTTATGAGGCCCTCTTCCTGTTTGAAATTCTCTCTGATACCACTTAAGGCAGGATTAGAATTCTTAGCCTAAAAATCATCTGATGTCCATCAGGGATGGTTTGGATCAAAGTACAGTAGTAATAAGCAAGAAATTGTCTTTTAAGTAGACTATAATAAACATCCAGATTTCCAGTTCAAAACACAGAAACATTTTCACCTAGAAGACCTACTGATTTCTACCAAAGATCCCAGTTTGTATAAGTTCTGATATTTCTAATATCAACAAGAATTTAGATAATAAGGACCTCATATAATAGACTTTTCCACTGTCCTCTCTACAAATGTTAATCAAATCTATAAAGCTATTCCAGGTCACTTTGGCTTGTGGCCCATCCTGTAAGTCTTTAGCATATAGGTGCAACTGAAACAAATGGAGAAACCAACTTATTTAGTCCTGGGTAGTCAATGTTAAGTTCCAGGAATGATCGCCTTACACACTGGCTGGTCTCAACCATTTCTTTAATCAGAGCAAGGATCTCTTGTTTCTTGTTGCCCTCCTGGAATTCTGAATTGCTTTAATATTTACTAACAAAGAGAGATTAAGCAGTTTTAACTTTCACATTTAGCATGGTAAATTGAAAGTGAGTGAAAAAGAGTTTTGGTTAACATGCTTAATAAAAAGAGTAAAGGAAACATACTCCATTCATACATAATATCTGTATTATTTACTTAGTTAAAGGCAGTGGCATCATTGGAAATATTCCAATTCCTAACTTAATTCCCACCTTGGTTTCTTCCATCCCTGCATCTCCACACTGACCTGGTTTCATATTAAGACCTTTTAAGTTACCCCTCCTATCTCACATAGGAGCTGAGCTCCCAGTTTTAAAAATCCTAAGAAATTTTTCCTTGTAGGTTCAGGCCAATCTATCCTTGTACATAGCCTGAAAACTCCCTTCCCCCATGGTTGTTGAGCAATCTCATGTCAACCTCAAACTTGTTTTGTTGTTGCTTGCTTCTTTATTCAGTTTTCTTAAAAATGTGGTTTCTCTAGATCAGGATCCTTGTCATTGGATTTGAATTCCTCCAGACTAAAGTAAATAGAACAAATTTACCATGGCACTTTAAGAGCTAAGAGTGGGGCTCAGAAACTATGTACTTCATAGTGAAAATCCCATCATTTCCATTTTTGTCCCTGTTATTCAGAAACCAACTAAATAATCATCTAAGCCAACTTCACCAGATGGGCTGGTTATAATTTTGTTCTCTGTCATTTTATTGCTCCCTTTCCTGACTTCTTTCTTTTGTATGGCATCAATCTTTCTTTCCATCATGCAGCCCTATGCACATAAATAAAGGAGCAGTAAAGTCACTTCCTCTTGCATATTTTCTTGGCTTCATAAGCACAGTCTTTCCATAAGGCATACACATTTAATGAGGCCCCAGTCTGCCACCTCACTGCCCTGTTATCATTTTTGACAATGGTATTGAAGTGGGTGGGTACTTTTGCTTCTCATGAAAGCCATCAAGGGTCTGTAGCACATGTAACAACTTTGCACTTTGTAAGAGAGTGTTATGTGTATGGTGTAGGGATGGGGATGAAACAATTACCCCTTCAGAGATGGTTTTCGAACCCCACTTAATTCATTGCAGTTGAGCCACTGTCATACTATCTCAATGAGTCTGCTCACAAAAGGTTGTTGCCACATCTTGATTGGTAATCTACCCAAATAGTCTCTTTCATTTAGTAGTATCCGGAATTAGTAATGTGCCATCTTGATTGCCAATTCTAAACATCCGCACTAATAATGACTCACTAGGCTACTGTGGGTCTTTCTTTCTTATGTCCCAACTCTATAACAAAATACCATTATTATTCAGTAGTTCTTCTTTGTCTCTAACTACCTGTATAGCTTTTATTATAACCAGTGGCTTTGATAGGGTTATTTTGAAAGTGAACACAATATTTTTCCAGGTACAACAGAAGCACATAAAGCTCTTCCAGTGACAAGAAAAACCAGTGTTATGGTCACCATCTCCTCTTTAGTTAATGTGATGGTTTTCATCAGGACTGCTAGCACAGTAGAGAACAGAATTGTTCACTGTCTTCCCTTTTGCTTGCACTGCCTGGTCTAAGCAGTTTCTCCAGGTCAGTCTAAAAATAATTCTTCCATATTCTATTGATTAAATTTATGCCTGTAATCTACCTCAACATTTTTTATTTTCATATCAAGGATGATTGGCAATCATGCTGGCATCTTGGCATCATGCTTTTATATTTTATTCTTTTTCTTGAGAGAAAGGACAAAATTTTTATGATTTGTGGGTTGAAAGCCAATCTAGGTCACAAAATTAATAAAGAACTAAATTATCAAATCAGACTTACATGAAATAGATGCTCCTTAGTATCAGGTTTTATTTATAATATCAAAGATATAACCAATCAAGAAACACAGACAAAGCTGTGATTTCCTTTTAGTAGACTTGAACAACATAGTTAACACATGTAAGTAACTGACATATGCAATCCTTTCCTGACATCTAAGAGAACTCATTATTTTTGAATACACACAGAACTTTTACAAGACTTGACTGCATACTGGACCAAGAATCCAGTTTTGCCAGATTGTAAAGAATCTGTATCATGCACACTTCAATCTTTGACTACAGTACAGTTAAGTTTTAAAAAAGCAATAGAAGGGAAAATATAAGTCCAATATTTAGAAAATTTAAAACATAATTCTAAATAACTCGTAACTAAACAAATAAATTTTTTTAAAAATTAAAACAGTAATTAACATAGAGAAAAATGTAGTTTAAATGTTTGTGCAGAAGGAAGGAGTTAATGATATAGATGAGAACTACGCAAGAAAGAGTATCAACAAAAGTGAGAGTGGCTTTTTGAAAATAGGTAAACCTGTGGTGTAATTGACTAAGAAAAATTAAGATACCAATGAATAATTAAAAGGATTAAAAAAGGGATATAGCTAAATCAATGCTAGAGATTAAAACAATAAAAATTCACACTAATAATTTTGTTGTTGATAAATTTCAACCTCCGTGTTTCCCTGAAGATGGCAAAGGAAAAAGAAAGACTCTTAAATATATATTACTAACACAATTAAGTATGTGTATTGAAAAATTAAATTAAATTCCTCCATCAGATCACACACAAATACTGAGTTCCCATTGATTAAAATCTTAATTGTAGGAAGCAAATTAATAAATCATTTAGAATAAAATCTAGAAAATACAGTTAAGGCATATATTGGCATATAAAAATCATTCATCCCAAAACTTCTAGCTTAGAATTATAAGACATTAAACATGCAGAGAACCAAGCCTTTGTACAGTTGAATATCCACTCTGGGACTTCTCACTGCCCTTCATTTTTTGAATGTTTCAGCTTCTATCTTGACGTCAACTTTCATGTTTAATGGGTTATTTTAGTTAATTTAGTTTAGTTTGAAGTTTTTATTTATTTATTTTGAGTGGGGGGAGGACAAGAGAGGGGAAGAGAGAAATATCAAGCAGACTCCATGCCACCAGCACAGAGCCCAATTTGGGGCTTGAACTTATGATCCATGAGATCATGACCTAAGCGAAACCAGGAATTGGATGCTTAACCGACTGAGCCACCCAGGTGTTCCTAATGGATGATTTTTAACCATTCAAATTATGTGTTTTTATTACCTAAGTCTTATTTTCTCATTTCCCTAACTTTTCTCCATCAACAATCTTGACCTGAATGCTCCTTAGCCTGTCACTTCCATCGTCATATCCTGGACTATTATTTTATGACTAGTAGCTACAATTTCAGACACACCACTCTGGCCTCTAACTCTGTATCCAGCAATTAACTCCACTTGGCAGGAACCTAAAATCCATTCATCCCTCTACCTTTCCACATCCTTTTGTACCATCACGATTTCACTCCCCTTTTGAAACCAAGTTTTATAGACAACAATGATTGTCTTTCACATGCTTATATTTTCATCCATGGACACTCTCTCACTCTCTTACTCTTTAGCAATGATACTTCCCTAATTAAATTCAAAAGTAGCTTCCTTTACTCTGGCAATTGTGCAGCAAGTGTAACTCAAAAAAAAAAATAAGTCATCTGAAATTCATGATTATCCTCAAGTGGGTCCTTTATTTTATTCATCCAACATGGCACATCACTCCAGTACATCACTCTTCTCTTCTAGATGACTTTCAATCCTTCTCTCCCTTCAAACATCCAATACCTCAGGGCGCCTGGGTGGCTCAGTCAGTTGAGCATTGGACTTCGGCTCAGGTCATGATCTCACAGCTTGTGAGTTCGAGCCCCGCATCGGGTTCTGTGCTAACAGCACAGAGCACAGAGCCTGGAGCCTGCTTCAGATTGTGTCTCCCTCTCTCTCTGCCCCATCCCTACTCATGCTGTGTCCCTCTCTGTCTTAAAAATAAAATAAAAACATTAAAAATTAAAAAAAAAGCATCTAATACCTCTTCCACATTTTCAGTCGGTTTAGAACATTGGTTCCTATCCACTGAAGAAAAACCCCTGTAAAAAATGATAGTCTACAAGTTACCACCTGCATCCATAGCCTTATAACCTGCCTTCTGTCTTTTTAATATTACTCAGATAACAAAGCTCATGGCAAAAGCCCAATCTTCCACATTTTGATCAGGTCATATAATTTTAACCTATTCAAATATTTTGCTCTACAATTTTCCCTTCTCTTCTTTGGGACATCATTTTCCCCTTTCTGGACTTTTCGTATCAGCTGTTTATCTTCTTATATGAAAAGAATCTTTTCTTGAGCACACATTTTCTTCCATTTGCCACTTAATTTTCTATTCCTCTTTTTTAAATATTTGTTTATTTCTGAGAGAGAGAGAGAGAGAGAGAGAGAGAGAGAGAGAGAGAGAGAGGAAGACACAGAATCTGAAGCAAACTCCAGCCTCTGAACTGTCAGCACAGAGTCAGATGAGGGTCTCGAACTCATGGATCATGAGATCATGACCTGAGCCTAACTGGGACTCTTAACTGACTGAGCCACCCAAACACCTCTTTCCACTCCTCTTTATAGCAAAACTGCCTGGTAGAGTTTTCCCTAATTTCTATCATCAAATTCTGTTTCTCCTCATTTCTCAAAACCCACCATAACCAGGGCTTAGTCATCACCGATACATCACTGGCCTAACCTGCAAGTAATATCTCCAAACTAGCCACTTCTCATCTGCCATATAATGATGAGTCTGGATTGTCTCTGGAGTGTTGCAACATTTTTCTAACTGGTCATTTACCTCTGCACTCCTTCCATGCATCCTCCAAATGACAACCAGAGTTAAAATGTAAGTCTGCTAAAAACCCATCAACGGCTTCCATGTCTCTTGGAGAAGAGTTAACACGCTTATAAAGATCTATGAAACCCAGTATGCCTCATACACAGATATATAGGAATCATACACAAGGATGTTCTAAATCAGTATTATCTGTAATCTTAGATACTGGGAAAATGGGATGGTCTTTAGAAATCTACATTATTACTCCCTGTTGCTTCAGAAAAAGAAATCATTGTGTTTAGTAAATCGGAAAGGTATTTGTCATATTTAATCCAACCCAATATTGGAGGTGAAATAATAAGAGAGTAGAATCTCTAAGCTGTTGCATCCAGTGTTAATAATTCAAGAAGAAACGTGGTGGAATGAAGGTCAAACCTCTTTTTATCTCTGGTTGAGTCTGGCTTACTATTCCTATAGTAACAAAAAATGTATTATATAATCATGTTCACCATAATTAGAGTAGACATGACACTGGAGGAGAACAAATTATACTAAAAGAAACAGAATCAAGAGTATCCAGTTTTGTGTGCACTGTCATATTAAATTTGTATCTTCTTCCCTTCCTTTCAGTCTATCCCAATATGATATTTTAAATACAGTAAGTATTCAAGGCATTTTTAAAAGAAAATAAATTCTCTGGGTCTCCTCATACATCAGTTGCCAGCATTGAATATTTCTAAGCTCTACATCATGCAGCTTACTTTGTTAGAACTAGAAGTATAATGTTTAGAGTCAATAGACATAGACCTGAATCTTTGTTCTGAAATGTGCTAGTCATGTTATCTGCTTTCTTTGGACCTCTATGACTTCACTTGTAAACTCATCTACATTACAGTAACTGAGGGACGCCTGAGTGGCTCAGTTAGTTAGGCGACCAACTTTGGCTGGGGTCATGATCTCCCGGTTCCTGGGTTTGGGCCCCACGTCGGGCTTTGTGTTGACAGCTTGGAGCCTGGAGCCTGCTTCGGATTCTGTGTCTCCCTCTCTCTGCTCATGCTCTGTCTCTCTCTCAAAAATAAATAAACATTAAAATTAAAGAAAATAAATAAAAAGAGAGTATTTAAAAAAATACATTACATTGTTGGACATTGAAAGATTGGTGGACAGTATATGACTGGCAAACAGTAAGTACCCCCAAATTGTAGTTTCTACAGCCATTTATAAATATGAAAAAAAAAAGTCTCTTTCACACAGAAGAAGCCATGCTTTCCTTTCCCCACCTTTAGCTTGTACTTTTTACAGACCCACCAGATACTATTTTAAATTTTTAATATGAAAAAACAAATTTAACATGACCTTCTGTGTTAGTGCATTGCATTTTGAGCACTATATACAATATCATTTCTATTCCTTTTTTCCCACCATTACATTGCCCTATGATGTTAGCGTTTTTTGGTTTTGTTTTAGTGGTCATGGTATAATAAAGTAAAAAATGCATTAAACGTTGATATATGTAAGTACTAAATTACTGATAGCTACTATTATTATATCCATAGGATTCATTTGTAAGACATGATATCAAGATAGTCAACCAAACACTAAACTTGAAATTACAAAGTATACAAGGAATAGAGTATTCTATTAGAGTATTCATAGAATAAATAGAGAATTCATTTGTCTCTGTTACATAACAAAATCAAAGCACATTTTTATTTCCCAGGGTTATATTTACATAAGTTATTGACATATTTTGTTTTTAAGATAAATCTTAGGTGCATGACACTTCAAAAGCATGGAACAGCAATGTTACTGGAAAAAAAGTTCATAGTTACCATCAGGGATTTCACATAAGAATTTGTTCTAATCATTAAATAACAGTTATTTGACATACTTTAGGTTTACTTACAATATCTTTAAAAATTTTATCCTTTATATGTCTCAAAAATAAACACAAACATGCGAGGTAATATTATAGATTGTATTATGCATGTTTTTTTAAACCATATATATCAATTGTATATACATTTATATGTATATATGTAATATAGTACATTTATATAGTATTTATGTAATATATGGAAAGTGTACATATACAGTTATATATAAATTTTAAATGCCTAAGTATCAAATTATTCACATTTTTATGAGTTTTATAAAGTATCTTGGCACATATTATACGGTCAAATATAGTTCTTATGTTAGATGTGGTGAAATAATAATTTGGGGAAATAAATTCCATGCTTATATACATAATACTTATATATGCATTCATGCTTATGTATTTAAAATTAATTAGAAAACAAGGTTACACATTCTTTTCTCAGTTAGTCCAGTTAAACCACTGCTACTATTTGAGAGAAAAAGTTCTTTTTTTTTAGTTTATGGAAAAGTGTATCATAGCATAAAAATACATGTTGTTTATATGGCTTTAGAATAAACGATGGTGACTTTCATACACCATTTAGAAATGGTTCCAACCACTTGCATCCTGAGTTTATTCATGAAACACATACAGTTCCTGCACTATATTTTCTCCTTCTTCCTTCTCCATAGGGGCAAAAGGACTATAAATTTACCATCTGCTCTAAGACTTTTTGGCCGTAAAGACTGCAGTTAAAACCATGCTAATAGCTCAGTTCAGACAAGAATGATTCCTTAATTTTCATTTCTTATAGAGTAAGTTAATTAAATCCATTAAAACCATTTTTATCACTCCATAAGGCTACTCAGGTTTTTGTTTGCTTCCATTTAAAATTCTAAACGAAATTCTATATATCCGTTATCTTCATAATTTCATCCCTACAAAACCTATTTTTTGTGACATTCTGGCTTATTTAACAGTTAATATAAGTTTTAAATGGTTTATTTTAGAGAGGTAGGTTGTTACTAAGGTTAAAGTTTTATTGATATTGAATCCAAAAACATATCATTGAGGAAAATAACTCACCTAGGGGTCTGTTTCTTTCGTCCAGTACCAAGGTGAAGGCCTGTATATAATGGAGTATACAGAGGACCCCAGAGATGAAAAATAAAATTCTGGAGCTGCTTAATCTTTATTGTGACGAAATCCATAAAATGCACAAAAATACACTATAACAAGTATACTATAGGGCACACTTATAAATCCCTTCAGGGAAAATACCATCAGGCTTGTGTCCTCAGTTTCCGGTTTAGTGTTAAGCACAGAGTAACATGCTTATGCTTTCAGTTTTGAGCAAAGTGCTTTGGGGAGATAGAAGAGGGACAAAATATGTTTGGGAGCATTGGGAAAGGTTTATTGGAGGAGTCCTTAGTGATTAATAAAATTTGTCAGGTTGAAAAATAAAGAAATGCAGATATGTCAAAAAACCCAGCAGGTTATTCATGTAGTGATTCCCTAAACCCATGAGTGACTCAAAAGTTAATGAATAATTCTGTAGAATATTCTAACATTTCAAACCAAAACTTCCTTCATTTATTTAGCTGACAGGTATTTATTGATTGCTGAATATGTGCCTGGTGGTATTTAACTTGTATTGAGTCTATCATGTAGTGAGAAAGAATAAAAGGGAGGTAGAGTGCGATATAGGCAAGGATAAGGTGACATAAGAACACATAAAGGAGAATCCATTGAAGTCCTGACATTTAGGACAATCTCTCAGTAAAAACAGATATTTAAATTAAATACCTTTTAAAATTATTAAATGCAAAATAATACACAAGGTTTGATTCCACTTGTATAAAGTTCAAAAAAGATGAAGGAAACTTTTTTTTTTTTTAGGGAGGCATATTTGTGTAGTAAAACTGTAAAACAAAGCAAGGAAGGAAATGATTACCACGAAACTCAGGATACAAGTTTTCTGTAGCCTTGAGGGAGAGGTCTGTGATTGAACAGGAAACATGGAACCAGGGGGTGAGCATGGGGGCTTTTAGACTGTTGGCAATATTCTATTTCTTGACTTAGGTAATGTTGCACATGTTTTCATTAATAGTGATTGATTATATTTCATGTTTATGCTGTATGTGTTTTATGTATTTTTTTAAATCTTTCCAAAAAATTTAAAGATAGAACATATAGAAGGCAGAAATCGAAACAAATCCAAGTCCAGTTATATTAGTAATCCC
The DNA here is from genome assembly GCF_018350195.1 of Panthera tigris. NCBI lineage: Eukaryota > Metazoa > Chordata > Mammalia > Carnivora > Felidae > Panthera > Panthera tigris. The sequence continues at coordinate 46,042,350 of NC_056678.1, forward strand.
AAAGTAATGGTACTAAAATTTCTACATTAAAAAAATTCAGCCATATATTTTTTTTCAAGAGATACTCCAATACATGTAAACATGAAAAGTTGAAGTTATAATGTTGGGAACATACAAAGATTGCAAGTTATAATAAAAAAGGAGTGGGAATAGATATACCATATAAAATAGATTTTCAAAAACAATGCCTCCTTAATGACAAAGTTACTACTATACATTTTATAAAATATTTTACTCACCAGAAAGATATAACTACCCCAGGATGATGTGACCATAAAAGAAAAATCACAAATAAAAGAAATATAAATAGACCTACCATCAAAAAAGAAATGGAAAATTACAATAGGGTAAGAGGTTCCTATTAATTTCTGTCAATCATTGATGATATAAGAGCAAATACAGGTAAAAACAAGAGACTTATTCCTCCTGTTGAAAATAAGGGAGGAGACTTCCCCTTCTTTTCTCTTAGAATATTTATTTTTTTTTAAATTATAGTTGTGTAAATAAAGTCTTTTGAAAAGTTAAATAAACCTCTTTTCAGCATTTCTCAAGGACCCAGGAACTATCTGTTTGAGATGTTAATTATCAGGGAAGAAAGTGAATCTACCTCCCAGTGTCTGTGGGAAGGTAGGAGTCAAACTTAGACCTCATTCCAAACCACCTCCTGTCATAAAGATATCCACCTCTGGATAAAGTCAATTAGCGAACACAGGTGGTCTTCTTAGTTACCAGGTAAACCAGGATGAGTCACACGGTGACAAACGGTGATGGAAAATCCTCTTACTTGAGGACTAGTAAGTTATTTATTTTGAGAACCCATATGTAATGAGTTGTGTCTGCTTGGCATAAAGAAGTCACCTTGCTTTCTGTCTTTGTAATCTCTCTCATTTTTTAAAATTTTTAGTGTTAATTTACTTTTGAGAGAGAGAGAGAGAGAGAGAGAGACAGACAGAGTGCGAGTAGGGGAGGGAAGGAGAGAGAGAGGAGGGAGACACAGAATCCAAAGCAGGTTCCAGGCTCTGAGCTGTCAGCACAGACCCCAACATAGGACTCAAACCCATGAACTGTGAGATCATGAACTGAGCCAAAGTCGGATGCTTAACTGACTGAGCCACCCAAGCACTCCTGTTTTTACAATCTCTTAATGAACTTCTATGATGAACATCATGATTGCTTTAATGCTGATTCAATAATTACACTGACATTTTTTTCTCTTCCATCTTGGTAAAAAGATTTCCTGGGATGGGAGGAAATTTTGCTTTTAATTATATTTCTCCAGATACTTGTAAGAAGCCTTAAATAGCAATAGATATCAAAACCAAAGGGATTAAAAACACCCGTAAATTTGGGAATTTAAGATAAACACAAATAACTCCAGTATCAAAGAAGAAATCATAACAAAAATAATAAAGTTAGAGTTGAATTTTAATGAAAACACTTCTTATCAAAATGTGAGGTTCAATGCAAGTGATTTTGAAAGGGAAATATGTAGTTTGTAGAAATAAATGGAGACCAACTAAATGAGAACAAGCAAAGGTTATTTATTCAGAGCTTGCTGTAGCAAGGAAGTCAGCTACCATCACTTACATCTTGGCAGGGACTCAAATGCAGGAGAAGAATGGGAAAGCTTTAGAGTGATCCTGTAATTTTTGCCTTCTGGAAAAGTAGAGCCAAGAAAAAAAAAAAGTAATATATCACAGCAACATTATGTTTATGACAGGAATGCAAGTCAGTTAACAATTAGCATATATATACATATATATATGTGTATATATATATGTGTATATATATATATGTGTATATATATACATATGTGTATATATGTATATATATGTATATATATATATAAAACTAGAGGTTTTTTATATGTGTATATATATACATATATATGTATATATATGTATATATATATATGTGTATATATATATATATATATATGTGTATATATATATATATATATATATATAAAACTAGAGGTAAAAACAATATAATCAACTCAAGTGATGCAGAGAGAGCAATTTAAGAAAAAGCACACCTTGTAATGATAGAAGCTATTTAACAACTAGGGAGAGTAGGGAATTTTCTTATCTACTATAATCCTCCAATCAACGTTCTGCTTGTAATATTGAATCATTAGTAGCTTTCCTTTACACACCCATATGTACTATATAATATTGTACGGGAAATATAACGATTGAAAAATAAAAACCAAAACATACATAAAAGGGATACAAAAACCAACAGAAAACACATGAGGATGTTTAGAAAAAGTAAAAGGGTTTAGTTAGGTATATTTCTGTTAAGAGCAATATATAAAAATGAAATGTTTATACTGTGACCACAAATACTTAAAAACATGACTTTTTAAAGAGACATCACTTATTGTTGATACAATTACAATGCAAATACAGTAAAATAACTTGCCTAAGGATGAATGTAACAATAGATACGCGAGACTTTTACAGAGAAGTTTATAAAACTTCACTGAACAGCATTAAGAAAACAACAAATCAGAGACAAACTATAGTCAGGAAAACTCATTTATAAAAATGATACTAGGGGTGCCTGGGTGGCTCTGTCGGTTAAGCAGCCGACTTCGGCTCAGGTCATGATCTCGCCATCAGTGAGTTCAAGCCCCGCGTCGGGCTCTGTGCTGACAGCTCAGAGCCTGGAGCCTGTTTCTGATTCTGTGTCTCCCTCTCTCTCTCTGACCCTCCCCCATTCATGCTCTGTCTCTCTCTGTCTCAAAAATAAATAAACTTAAAAAAAAAAAAACAACCCTCAAGGGGTAGGTGTTTTTAAAAAAAAAAAAAAATGATACTAGTCTTCCTGAAATTGATCTGTAGATTCAGATCTTATTTTTTCTGTATCTTGAAACATTTAGCTCTTTCATTGACCTAGGAATTTCATTACTCATCATTATTCCCAACTTACACAATAAATGACTTTATAAACAGCAAATGGAAGAATGATGGAAACACAGAAACAGATAGTATAGAAGTGAAACTAATTATTGCTATTATATCAACTTTTAGTTTTCTTATTGTGTTGTTCACAGTATTGCACCATCTTGACAGAAAAATTGAGAGTTTATGTTTGTAGTCTTTTTTAGTTATTTATTTTATTTTAGCTTTCATTGGACACTGTTGAGAATTTTTATTTATGTATTTTTTGTTTTCATCCCACATGGACAATAAGAAGAAAATTAATGGAGGAAGAATTTTTAAAAATTATGAAATGAATCAGAAAATGAATGGAAAGAGACGAATAGTAGCAAACTAGATGCTAATGATGATGGTGAACTTGACTTTGTAAACAAAATCTGAGTCTTCAGTTAATAATAACCTAAGTGGATTTTATTCAAATAAACAAGCATTAATCAGTAAACAACTATTTATAAAAACAAAGGGAAAGAAGGCATCTCACACAGTCAGTCATTGAACAGCAAGGACTATATCGGTTAACTTTTGGGACAAGAACTTAGATCATTCCATTTTGCTAAAGATGTAAAATACTTTCACTTTCTATGATGTCTATGTACCAAAATTGATGTGGTGCAGTTTGTAAGTAGACAAATGTTGCAGGCAGGAGTGTACAAAAAGGTTATTGAAAGGAGATAGATGATGTAGAAATTAAAAATATATATATTGGGCTAATCATTCATAGCAATTATTTGCAGTCATACGAAGTTGGCCTTCAAAACCAGTAAAACATGGATCAAAAATTTGGTTGTGCTTTGTTTAAATTTCTATTAAAAATTCTAATACAGTTGCTTGTTACTGTTGGAAAAATACTTGTAAAATCTTTAAAAAAATTTTTTAAAGATAATTTAAAATGTTAACTGGATCCAATTAGTTAACAGTGTTAACTATTTTCCCAGTTAAGCTGAGGATGAATAACCAAGGATCTGTAAATTAACACCAGTATGTGGTAGCATTTTGCACTGATTTAGACCATACCAAGTTTTGGGAGGTTGTGGAGTTACATAAGTACACACAAGGCTTGTGGAATATAAATCAGATGACTGTCTTGCAAAAACAATTTGCAATTATATTTAAAGCTTCAGATACACCACGAGTTAGCAGTTCCTCACCTAAATGTGTATCTTAAAGAAACTCTTGCCTGTATTTAGCAGACAACATATGCAAGAGAGCTTATAGCAGCTATTTTCATAAAAGCCAATGATTTTGTTAATTAATTAATTTTAGAAGAGTCACACAGCAGGATATTCTGCAAGAGTGAAACTGTATTGAACTGCATCATCAGTGACAACGTGGGACAGAGCTGAGAAAGGTAATGCAAGGGAGAAAACATTCATATAAAGATGATTACATTTTAGGATATCCCTTCAGAGCTCAAAAACAATCAGGACGAAATTAATTTTATTCAGATGTGTGTGCATGTGTAGAGAACTAGCCCAACAAAACATAAAGCTGATAAACACATTACTGTTCAGGTATGTGACAGTTTTTTCTTTTTTTTTTTAAGTTTTCTTTTTTCTTTAAGTTTTTTAATTTTGAAAGAGAGAGAGAGTGAGGTAGTGGGACAGAGAGAAGGAGAGAGAGACTCCCAAGCAGGTTCCTTGCTGACAGTGCAGAGCCTGATGTGGGGCCCGAACTCATGAACCATGCGATCATGACCTAAGCCAAAATCAAGATCAGATGCTTAACTGACTGAGCCACCCAGTCACCCCAGGTATGTGGCAGTTTTGAGGTGTTTCAGGAAGATGGGTCGGGAAGAAGCACATAGGTAAATCAATCATGATCTACTACTTAAACTGTGGGTGAATTTATGTGTATTTGTTTTATTATCCTTTATTAATTACTTAAATTATAGACATGTGAAAAAGATTACATGTAATTATTAAATACTAAGAATGTTTTTGTTTGCTTTAAATTCCTCTGTCCCAACCCATCTATCCAAATACTTATTTTATGCTTTGTAGAAAATTAGCTATAAATTCTTGTCACCCATCTTTCTGTAAGCAGCTTCATTGCTTATAATGGGTTGTTGTTGTTCTTTTTCTTATTGACATTGACATCCTAAATTTTTAATGCATAAGCAATCTAAGAAACAGTAGGTATTTTTACAGGGGGATATATGCCCCAATAATATTTTCAAAAACTTTAGCGATCTCTAATTTTTTGGTGACAATTTTCAAAATTTGAAAGTGATAATATATTTCAAGTAACTATAGAAAACGTCTTTTGTTTTTAATATCAATTATTTTACTTCGGTTTCTATTCTGTCATGTTTACATTATAATTCATTTTTGAGGTATACTTGGTTTAGATACATAATATAGGCTTTTAATTTCCCATCTAAATATTATATGCTTTTTAGTTGGCCTAAACAATTGCTGTCTTTATTCCTTATCCAGAGTGGCAAAAATTTAGAATTTATAATAATTATAAAAGGAAGAAGATAACAGGGCAATTCTCTCTCCTGTAATTCCTGTTCAAATATAGATTCCCAAGAAATAATCACTTGAATATATTAGGATATTTAGAATTTAAAACAAAAAAGTCTTGTATTTAAATTGTCCTTTATGAAAACATGATTATGTGTTGACAAAAATTATGAAATAAAGCCAATGAAACAAAATGACAAACCTAACAGTGCTTATAGAAAAATGCAGCACAATAAAACAATTTTTTATTCTGCAAAATTATAGGCAAATTATATATTTGATTATTTGAAATCTAATTTTTCCTTTATAATCAGGTGTGATAAAAGAAAAATTAAATTGATAACGCAGAAGATATGTAAATCATAACTTTATTGAGTCACACTTTTTTTAAAGTTTATTTATTTATTTTGAGAGAGAGAGAGAGAACATTCCAAGAGAATCCCAAACCGTGAGATCATGATGAGTCAGATGCTTAACTGACTTGAGCCACTGAGGCGCCCTGAGTCTCACATTTTTAAATTAACACAAATCTATATGAGAGACTAGACAATTAATGTAGTAAAATTTACACCTCCAGTACTTAAGATTTTTTCTATTTGGAATTTAGTACTTATTTGCTTATTTGTTAGAAGTTATGTTTCTTCTGTGTCCTGACCATTTAGACACATGAGCTATCATCCTACCAAAAAATCCTTATCTTTCTGTAGTCAAATTAAAACTAGAATGTTAACAGGTCATATTTTACAGATTTTAAAAAATTTACCATTTTAGTCTTCTGAGTTTGAACACTAATTTCAGAATATTTTGACACGCTTTTTAAAGTAAAAAACTTTTGAACACTTTGATTATTAAGTACAAAGCAGCCTTTATAGTTCCTTTAAGTACAATCACTCTCCACATTTCAGTAATATATAAGGATATATATATAGTAATAGTACAGTATATTTATATATGTTTATGTATAGTATATATAGTAATAGTATAGTAATAGTATATAGTAATAGTAATATACTAACAGTATATACTAATAGTATAGTATAGTTACATATGTTTATGTATAGTGTATAGAGTAATAGTAATATACTAAGGTACAGTATAGTTCTATGTGTCTATATGCACTAGAAGACCTCAGCTACAGGTGATTTTATTGTAGGATTCTTTAGTTCAACACTAGGGGTTCGTTGTCTCGTTGCTTCAAAGAATGAAGAGATGGATATAGAATAAAATGAGCAGCAGGCAAAAGTTTATTAGAGTATAAGATTAGATAGTAAGATTAGTATGAAAGCTCCCTTTGCAGAGAGAAGGCATTTCAAGGCGAATACTCCCAACCAGAGGCAAGGGTCTTTGTTTTAGAAGGTTCTGGTCAGCCCCCTCCCCCCTTCCGCTTTGTTTTTTCTCAGGTCCTACCCTTATTAGCTTGATAACTCTAGGTGCTGGGTTGCATATTCCTGATTGACTTGACTTCATTGTGTGAGAAGTCAGACTATGGTCATATTGTCCCTCATATAACATAAGTTTTATGGTTTACTTATTTTAGTTAGGTATTTTGATTGTCAAATTCCTGAGGGGAACCTGAGGGGGATTGGTGGTATCTGTTACATCTTTAAGGGAACCTTACTCCCAAGGGGGTTTGCTGTGGTCAGATGCTCCCAGCATTGTTCCAAAATATGTGTTTTTTCCTATGCAGGCATCTCAAGTTCTAACCTTTCCCTCTCTGCTTATTTTATCCTATCTTTTCCCTATCATAATCTGAATTACAATTTACTTTTGATAAAATGGCAATCCAGATAAACCTGAAGATTTTGATTTATTATTTTCTCTTGGCATGAAAAAATCATTTCCCCAGTGATAAGTTGGATGTTTTGTGGGGTGTGTACAGCATGTGTATTTGCGTGTGGGGGTAACATTTTGTCGGAGACAAAATATAGTTTTATGCTGTTGTGTGTGATTCTAAAACAAAATAACGACCTAAACACCATCAATTCGGACATGTAATTTTGTACCTGAAACAGTACTGAGCCTTTAATCAGCAATGGCGTCTTCTGGTTCTCTCTGCTAAAATCAAGAGACCAAGTAATGCACCATGCGCTCAAGATCACCTCAATACTTGTTAAAGTGTGAGATTTCAGATGTTCTGAGAACTGAACAACATTAGGGCAATTTAATTGCCAAAATAACAAGTTTAATGGTTTTCGGTAGAAAAATCTATAATAGAAGTAAATGATTGTGATTAAAATTAAAACCTCAGATGTTATTCAGCTTCAGTATTTGTCTCTATAATAATAAAGGCTACTATTTCTTTAATATTAACCAACACTTGGAACACGTTGTATATTCTTTGGAGTACTTTGTGTCTGCTTCAGAGTGTTTTATACTATAAATTTATCTTCCCAAGTAGATTACAAGTAACCATAAGAAAGGGACACAAAGAAACAGCACATAGAGGGATTATCTCAGGGGATTTATATTTGCATAGGTGGGTTGATTTATTTTGGGGACAATTTTGAATTCTGTTATTCTAAATAATTAATCTAGCTACTGGCTATTTCAATAATGTGCCCTTACTAAAATTTAGGCCTGGAATCAAAATCGAAACTGCTGAACATTTATTCTCATGTGCTTTTATGTTGTTAATCCATTGCATGCTTCGCTACATTTTGTGTCACCGAAACCCACGAAATAACATCAAAATAATGAGAAACAGGCACGTTTTAAATAATAAATGGAACTAATAGATATTGTATTAATTTCTATTATACATTGGCAGTTTCTTAATATAGGTATTTTTTGACCAAAGGAACAGGTATCAAGGTATTGCAATCTATTGGTTTGGTAAAAAGATCACATTCCTTTAACATTAACAACTACTGTATAATTGGATTCAGTATATTCTGGTAGTTGTTAAGGCCATCTGTGGAACTGAAATAGAACCTTAAAAACTGGATTAGTGGTCAAAATTTGTTTTTAAGTAGTTGTTAAAGTCGTTAAAAAAAAGAAAAAAACACAGAAAAAAAAAACAAACAAAAAACTGCCTAGACCTCAACTTTTGTTTAGAAACGCTTTTGAGTGAAGTTTGGCTTCAAGATTTATAGATCTCTAATGCTATTTGAGGTTAAAAACCACAAATGATAGTAATGATAACACTGTTCTTAAAATAATCATTACTTTATATGATTTTTTTTCTACACAACTTAGCTTGCAACCTGAAGTATAGAAAGTAAGAGCAATGTCACAAACCTAAAACTGTAACCACTCCTGTATGTTAAATTTCACATTCTTTTTCTTAAAGTATAATAGCCAGGAGTGTGTCTGTTTCACTGCCAGTAAATTGGTCTTACCTTGTTTTCCTTGTGCTATTTACAAAATCGGAAGATTTTAAACTTGCGATTTTATCTTGTCACCAAAGTTTCATTTGTTCAGATTTTTCAAATACTTTTATTGAGGTATAATTGATATACAAACAAAACAAAACAAAACACTGCACATGGTTAATGAATATAGTTTGATGAATTTGGACATATGTGTATATCCATGAAATCATCATCATAATCAAGATAATATAGCTTTCACCTCTATTTATTTATCTCTAAACGTTTCCTTATGTCCCTTATGTGTATGTGTTTGAGATACAGAGCATTTAACATGAGATCTAACCTCTTACATTTTTAGCACACAATACCATGTTGTTAGCTAAAGGCACATGTATAGCAGATCTCTAGAACTTATTTAAACTGCATAACTGAAACTTTATACCCATGAACACAACTCTCCATTTCCCCTTGTCCCAATCACTGGCAACCACCGTTCTATTCTCTAATTCTATGAATGTGGCCATATTAGGTAGCTCGTAAAAGTGAAATCATGCAGTATTTGTCCTAATACAGGCTTGTTTCACTTAGCATAATGTCCTCCAAATTCACCCATGTTTCTGAAATGAAAGAATTTTCCTATTTTTAAGGCTAAATAATATTGCACTGTATGTATATATCACATTTTTTTTTAATCTGCTCGTCTGTGTTGTTTCCACATCTTGGTTGCTGTGAACAATGCTGTAGTGAATAAGGAAGTGCAGCTACCACCTTGAGATCCTGATTTCAATTCTTTTGGATAAATACCTAGGAGTGGGATTGTTGGATCATATGGCAGTTCTATCTTTCATTTTCTGAGGAAACTCCACGCTATTTTCCATAATGGCTGCACCATGTTACTTTCTCACCAATGACGTACAAGTATTCAAATTTCTGAACAACTTGACTAACATTTATTATCTTTCATTTTTTGATAATAGCCATCTAATAGGTGTGTGATGCTATTTCATTGTAGCTTTGATTTGCATTTTCCTGAGTGAGGTTGAGTGTCTTTTCATACACTTGTCAGCCATTTGTGTGTCTTTTTTTTAGAAATATCTATCATGTCCGCGGCCCATTTTATAATTAGGATTTTGGATTTTCTTTTTTTGTTATTGCATTGTAGGTGCTTCTATATATTATAAGTATTAAGCCCTTATCAGATAAGTGGTTTGCAAACATTTTCTCCCGTTGTGTGGGTTGCCTTTTCATTCTGTTGCTTGTTCCATTTATCGTGCAAAAGTTTTTAGTTTGAAGTAGTCTCACTTGTCTATTTTTACTATTATTGCCTGTGCTTCTGATGTCATATCCAAGAAATCATTGCCAAGGCCAGTGTCAAGAAACTTTCCTGGTGATTTCTTCTAGAAGTTTTAGAGCTTCAAGTCTTACATTTAAATCTTTTTTGAGCAGATTTTTGTGTATAATGTAAGTCAAGGGTCCAACTTCATTCTTTTGCATCCTTGAATCCTTCACCATTTGTTGAAGAAATTGTCCTTTCCCCACTATGTGTTCTTGACATGCTTATCAAAGATGAATTGATCATATATTTTTAAATTATTGTAGTGTTGTGATATGTTCTGAAATCAGGAAATCGAACGCCTCTAGTTTTGTTCTTCTTTCTTAAGATTGTTTTGGCTATTCCGGGTCTTTTGGGATTCCATATAAATTTTAGGAGTTTTTTCTATATTATTCAAGAGTAAAAAATAAGCCATTGGGATTTTGATGTATAGAGCATTGAATCTGTAATTTCATTTGAACAGTATGGGCATTTTAACAATAGTAAGTATTCCAATCCATGAACATGGGGTATATTTGAATATATTTGTGCATTTGTTTTTTTAAGACTTATTTTGAAGTGTTTGGTGTACAAATATCTTTAGTTAAGTTTATTCCTACGTATCTTATTCTTTTAAAACCTACCAAGACTGAATCATGAAGAAATACATCTCAATAATGAATGAGAAGATTAAATCAATAATCAAAAACCTCCATCTAAACTGCTGGTTAGTATTACAGAAAGTGGGGGGAAAATTCAATGTTTTTTTAAGGAGTAGGTATTTTACGTTAGTATAAGTAACTGACATTGGTCTTTAAACAAGCGTGATTTATTATAGGTGTTATTTATAACATTGAAGTAAAACAGGATACCTAACTACTAAGGCCAGGCGCTTGTTTACCTATTTTGATATTAAAAAATGGACCCAACATTTGTTGACTACCAAAAAACATGGGTGTCCTTATAAATGTCTCATATTTTAAATTTGTTTTTTGTTTAACAATATTGTAAAGTGAGCATTTTTCCACTAAGTCAAAGTGAGAAAGTTAGAGCTTAAAATGCTTATAATTGCTAAAATTTGTGATTTATAAAGTGGCACATTTGGGATTCATTACAGAGCCTCCTGATTGCCAATCTAGTGCTCTTGTCCCTAACGTACACACAGCCTTCCTACGTGGATTCTAACCACTCTCATCACCTTCCTGCTGCAACTGTCCCCAACAGATTGATGAAGTACATTGTGTAAAACTCTAAAACTGCAACTGCTCGAAGTCCTCTTACGTGTCTGCTTTTAAAAACTTTCCCAGTTCTAAGCCATCTAGATCAGATTAGGAAAATAACAAGTTGTGAATCAACAGGGGAATCTGGAAACTAAAGGCCACTTAATGCTCCACACTTTTATCCCTATCATGGCAGCCATAAACATAAACATAAACACACACACACACACACACACACACACACACACACACACACACGTGTATGTTATTTTGTACTGTATTAATTTTTAAAACCCTATATTGTGATAACCAATGTGCTACATTTAAATTTGGAATATAGATAATATTAACCATAGGCTATTTATTTTATCACACTGTAGTGATTAGAGCATTAGTATTATTACTGATATTTAGAGTGTACAATGTGCCAGGCACTATCCTAAATATTGCACATACATTATCCTCCCTCAATTCTCATACATATGCTATAAAGCCATTAAAACAAATATGATAAAGGGTTATACCCCAAATATATAAAGAACTTATACAACCCAACACCCCAAAACCAAATAATCCAATTAAAACATGGGCAGAAGACATGAACAGACATTTCTCCAAAGAAGATAGGTTGTCACCAGACATATGACAAGATGCTCAACATCACTCATCATCAGTAAAATGCAAATCAAAACCACAGTGAAATGTTGCCTCACATCTATCAAAAAGGCTAAAATCAGGGGCACGTTGGTGCCTCAGTCAGTTCAGCATCTGACTTTGGATCAAGTCATGATTTATGGTTTGTGAGTTTGAGCCCCGCATCGGGTTCTGTGCTGACAGCTCAGAGCCTGGAACCTGCTTTGGATTCTGTGTGTCCCTCTCTCTCTGCCCCTTCCCTGCTTGTGTTCTCTCTCTCTCTCTCAAAAAATAAGTAAACATTGTTTTTTTTTAAGACAGTCTAAAATCAGAAACACAAGAAACAACAAATGTGAGTGAGTATGTGGAGAAAAAGAAACACTGGTGCACCATTAGTGGGAACACAAACTGGTACAGCCACTGTGGAAAACAGTATGGAGGTTCCTCAAAAAATTAAGATTGGAATTACCATGTGATCCAGTAATTCCACTACTGAGTATTTACCCAAAGGTTATGAAAACATGTTTATTGCAGCATTATTTACAATAGCCAAATAATAGAAGCAATCCAAGTGTCCATTGATAGATGATGAATAAATGAAGAAGAGTGGTGTGTATGTATATATATATGTATATGTATATGTATATATATCTATCTATACCTATCTATATATATCTATCTATATCTATCTCTATCTCTATCTCTATCTCTATATCTATATCTATATCTATATATAATGGATTATTACTCAGTCATCAAAAAGAGTGAAATCTTGCCATTTGTAACAACATGGATCAATCTACAGGGTATAATGCCAAGTGAAATAAGTTAGAGAAAGACAAATACCATATTATTTCACTCATATGTGGAATTTAAGAAACAAAATAAACAAAGAAAAAAATGATAAACCAAAAAACAGGGTCTTAACTATAGAGAACAAATTGATGGTTACCCGAGGGGAGGTGGCAGGTAGAGGAGGTTCAGTGAAACAGGTGAAGGGGATTAAGAGTACACTTACCATGTTGAGCACTGAGTACTGTAAGAAATTGTTGGATCACTCTATTGTACACCTGAAACTAATATAGCACTGTATGTTAACGTTATAGGAATTTAAATTCAAAAAAAGAAAAAGATGCCAAGAATAGAGCTAACAGTAGGGGCAGAGGTACATGGTTTGCCTTCTGCTGCTGCAGATCCCAAGTAATCATAACTAATTATGCAAAGAGTACAAGAGCATCTGCAAATACAGAAACCAGGCAGGCTCTAGGGGCCAGGTTTACCCCCAATAGTGAGTCTCCCATATGCCAAATAGGACATTCAGCAGTTAATATCAATGTCATGGCATACCTTTTGAGAGCGCTGATCAGAAGAAAACATTATATTGATATATGAACATAATTCTTGAAATTGACTCAACTGTTTATGTATGAATTGTCCCTTTGGGACAGCCTATAGCACATATTCTGTCCCCAGTTTCCTCAGTCTATTAATTTTCTGAATAAATCATTTGCATTGGCTAACTCTGGAATTAATTATATTTCAAAATATAATTACAATAGTAGTACACAAAACAGGATTCCCCCCCCTCCAGATACTATGCTTGAGTATAAATGAGTAACTAAAAAAAATCGTAAGAAGTATCTGTGGAAACAATAACTTTAAAGATTCTAAACAGCCCTAAGAAGAAAATACTTTGAAGGAAACTACCACAGGAAACATGACTTTGCATATACTTACTTTTTGCTCTCAAGAAATGATGGCATTTATAGAATACGAGATAAAAGATTGTAAAGTAAAACTTTCAGGTGAAACACTCACTAAGATAGCTATAATCAAAAGAATGGAAAATAACAGGTGTCGGCAAGTAGGCAGGAAAATAGGAACGCTTGTGTACTGCTGGTGGAAATGTAAAATGGTTCTGCTGCTATCAAAAATAGTTGGTGATTCCTCAAAAAGCTAAATGTAGAATTACCATATGATTCCAGCAAATCGACTTGTGGCAATACAGCCCAAAGCATTGAAATGCTTTGTACGTCTAAGAAATGCTTGTACGTTGATGCTCACGGCACCACTATTCACAAGCCAAAATGTCAGCATGGAAACAATGCACATGTCAATGAATGGATGGACATAGAATGGAATATTGTTCATTCAGAGAAGAAATTAAGTACTGTTTAACATTGTGCTAAGTGAAAGAGACAAGACACAAAAAGTTCCATATTGCATGATTCCATTCATTTGAAACATCCAGAATATGTAAATACATAGAGACAGAAAGCAGTTTGGTGGGGTCAGGAAGTAGGGGGAGGGATAAATAAAGAACAACTATTTAATGGGTATGAGGATTTATTTTGGCATGATGATAATGTTTTGGAACTATTTAGATGCTGTAGGTGCACAGCATTGTGGATGAACTATGTGTGTTTGTGTGTTTGTGTGTGTGTGTGTGTGTGTGTGTGTGAGCGTTTTGCTAATTGAGATATAAATGACATATAGGATTGTGCAAATTTAAGGTATAAACTTGTTGATTTAATACATGTATATATTGCTATGTGATTACCAGCATAGCATGATTGGCTAACACCTCTATCATGTCATGTAACGATCATGTCTTTTTTTGTGGTAAGAACATGTGCTAGTTTCTTAGCAACTTTGAAGATAATAGGTTAGTTTTAATTCGGCCTTATTCAACCTGTAAACCTAAACTTTGGTGCAGAAGGGTATGATGACTTAATAAAATGAATTCTAATGATATAGATAAAACTTAGTGTCCCTAAATTTAGATTTCTTAAAAGCTCATTTCCAATTCTTCCTTCAATATAACAAGAAGGGATTCAAGTGTTTAATTCCATAATCAACTGACAAACAACAATCTACATGACACATTTAAGGAGGGGATGAATCTTAGCATAGTACAAAAATGCTAACATTAGCTTATTTGTGAGTAATTGTTTAGCATCTTGTAAATACAAATACAATTACTAATTTTGCTTGACCTTTCTGATTATGGGCTTTGAATAAGGATATCCAATCTTCTATTAGAGAAAAAACATTCTTCATATTGGATTACGGGTGACATTTTAAAATTATGTTAGAATCTTTATACTAATGATAAATGATTATTTTGAAGGTAAAAACAAACCCATATGATAGACAAAAATGTGAAGAATAGAGTATCACTTTATTTTTTTAATGTTTACTTTGAGAGAGTGACATAGCGTGAGCAGGGGAGGGGAAGAGAGAAAGGGACACACGGAATCTGAGGCAGGCTCCAGGCTCTGAGCTGTCAGCAGAGAGCCCAGTGTGGGGCTCAAACTCGAGAACTGCAAGATCATAACCTGAGCTGAAGTGGGACACTTAACCAATTAGGCAACCCAGTCACCCCAAGAATAAAGTATCATTTTAAATGTTGCTATCAAGAATGTTAGCTTTGGGGAAACATGATTTCAGACACTATGGTATGAGAGTTACAAAGAGTAAGTATCATGGATTAATAAGAATTACACAACTAACTAATTTTAGTCTCAGAATCATCCAAAACTGGTTTCTTGGAAGACCTTAGAGCATATACATACCCATTTGCATTTCTGATATGACAAAATTGGTATTTTTAATTCATTATGTTCATTATTTTTAATTCATATGTATTAATAAATGAACTTGTACTTGATTTCTGAAGTCTAACAACTTTAGTGATACTCTGGCAAACAATCTAGTCTCCTCTCATATAGATTCAGAGTTTGGCAATTATTTCTCTATTATTTCATTCCAGGTATGAATTGGGTATTTTAGGGATACATGATGTCCTGAAAGTAGTGCTTTTGTTGCTATTTGGGTCAAGATTACACAGAATACTTGGAGTAGTATGCAACCTCAAAATCTCAGTGGTTTCATTTCTTCCTTACACTACTTAAATATATTTGTAATATATACTTATACTATTTACACATCAAGGGTGACCCTAAAATTCTGCCTAACATTGTCATTATCCTTTCTCTGGTACCCAGGATAACAGAGAAGTCACTATCTGATGTGTTGCAGTTAGCCATGGCAGAGGGGGAAAAAATACTCTGGAGAGCCACACGCTGGCAATTAAGTGCTCATTCTACACATGGACCATATCATTTTCACTCACAACTTATTGGCCAGAAGTAGTTACATAGCCCCATCTGGGCACAAGTAGTGAGGAAGTACGATCTTACTCTAAGTCTAAAGGGAGAATTGGAACACTCAGGAGTCCAGCAATATTGATAACCACATGTGCCTCTCTCTACTCACTGGTCTCAGCTATGCTGTACTTCACCTTGCTTGATTCCCTAACATTTATTGCTTTTTCTGGTCATCTGAGGCTGCCCACAGATATACCTGCCTAGACATAGTTGTCATCCATCATGGCCTTACTCCCTACATGCCATATTGAACTCAAGTTTCTTTTGAGATGGATAGTTTCTATGCTACACTGTAGGAAGTCCAGAAACTATTCTTTCCACTCTGGAATTCTTTAGAACTCTGTGTAATGTTTATTTTCCATTTTCCCCTTAGAATTCCAATCCACAATGAATGTATAGTGTTGGATAGTTTTCAGAGATCCTTTTAACTGTCACTTTATTACACCGGTTAAGACTTCAGTAAGAATACTGAATGAGGGTGATGGGGTGAATATACTTGACTTCTTATTGGTATCAGGGGAAAACATTCAGTCTTCCACCATAAGGTGTGTTGTTCCTAAGGTTCTTTTAGTGTGTCTTCATTGGGCTGAGTGATCTTAGCTTTTGAGTGGGCTCTAGAAAAGTATGGCTTTTACAGATTGTGTGTGTGTGTGTTTTTTTCTTGGTGATTAGTAGGAGTGATGCCCTTTTTAGCTCTCTATGTACTTAACAGAAACGAGAACTCTAAGGGTATCTTCTTGAGTCCAGCATGTTGTTGCCTTTCCTCTCAAATATATTGAATATTTGTAGACTGTACTGCAATTTATTTTAAAACATATCTTATAAATTTTTAAACTGTTAAAGTTGTAGAAGTTACTATTAAATCTTCTTCAGATTTCAAACTAGAACTTATCTTGAATTTACAGGGCAAAAATAAATTTTAGAGACTTTATTTCTGAAGAAGTAGAATCAATTCCAAACTATTTTTCCTTAATAGGAAGCTATCATTTGGACACAATATAAAACGGAAGTCTTAAAAAATAACTTACCTTCAGTAGTGTATTTGCCACAGACTTTATGATAGTGCAAAACAAAAACAAAAACGCAAAATCACCCAAACCAAACACATCTTTGGAGTCCTGAATTAGGAGCAGATGAAACATTATTAGTTTCTTAAAACTCTTTCCACTTCCTTTTTTGCTGCATGAAAATTACTTCTGTTTGGTAATGTCAGTTAACATTTTATGCTAACCTGCTATTTTTTTTTAGTTTAAGTTTTAAGCCTTCTCTTAATTTGCAGATTAATTTTTTTTCAAACTTTCCTCTAATAGTGACTTTACATTTCAGTAAACAACTTTCTTGTATGTTCCTTATTTTGGTATATATGAACTTGAAAATGAGTTTTGTTTATTATTTCTCTGGATAAATCAGTGGCTAACTGAACAAAAAGGCTTGAATACCATATATCAGACTTATTTATATAAACTCAAGCAGTTCAGCTTCAGAGACTATTGTCTTTATTTTTGTTTTTTGAAAATATTTTTAATTTTATTCATTTTGACAGAGAGAGAGAGAAAGAGAGAGAGCACAAGCAGGGGAGGGGCAGAGAGATAGAGGGAGAGAGAGAATCCCAAGCAGGCTGTGCAGAGACCAATGTTGGACTCGATCCCATGAACTATGAAATCATGATCTGAGCCAAAATCAAGAGTCAGACACTTAACAGATAGAACCACCCAGAGTCTACAGTCTTGATCATCATGCTATCAGACCTCCCTTAGGGTCTGTCACATCAGACAGGTTAATGGTATTCACTCACTTTTAAATTTTTTTTTAAAATTTTGATTTGTTGTCTCTAGCCATGATGTATTTTTCAAATAAAAACCTAGAAATTTAAAATAAATGTATATAGATAAAAACATGTGTAGCTCTTGTATTTGAAGTAGGGCAAGGGCCCTGGTATCTGGGGACACGTGTTTCTCTTGCCCCCATCCTCCCTTGGCATTGTACAGCTTGTTAAAAGGATAAGTGAAATGCCTCTTTGGGTCATATTTTTGAAAACCCTAATCCAGGTGAAAACTATTTTTTGAAAACATTGAAATAAAATCTAGAGATATAAACATTGCTTTATTCATATATATATTGCTATTTAAATATATAGAAAAATACGTAGTTCCATATTTGTTGGTTGTTGGTTCCCTCCCCTCCCCCTCCCCCCAAATATTAGGTCTTACGAATATATGAACATTGGCACGTCCACCAGGTAGTCTCTATTTCCAGTAGTCAATTCTTAGTACAATGATGACTGGTTATAAAAGAGCAAAGTACACCCTTTCCAACATCAGATGTTTAGACTCCATCTTTGAAACCTTGCCCAGATTTCTGCTGGGTGCAAGTTTCCAATCACCCCTAAGAAGCTCTTCTGGTTAACTTGTGCAGTAAACTCCTCAAGACTGGTGAGAGAATAAACATGATTAATATTTAAGGAAAACACAATGAAACTAAATAGAACAATGACATCTTCAGGACACACAGCCATGTCTTCCTTCTAACACTGCTGGGCCTGTGTCCATTCTGCTCCCATCTTGTTGGAACATCGCTAAAAGATAATAAAACTGTACTGCTTGGAAATGTTCTCAAATGACCACATACCCCTCCCTCTATACACAACATCGAGTTAAGAATAAACACAGTAAATGCCACATTTTGCCAAAACTGTTTTGGCAAATGTAGTTTCCTTGACCAACTAACTCTCAGATTTGTGATCAAGGTTAGTTTTAGGTAGTGTGTAATAATGAGTACTCTTCCCCGAGTTGATATTGGACTAGCCAGCACACGTGAAATCAGCCTTGGTCTTGTGTCTGTGGCCAATACCACACAAGTAGAATTAAGCTATTGTACTTCTGTGTGTAAGTTCCTGCAGCCTGCATGGCCACCCACATGCTCTCCTTCCCTCTTCAACGTCTCTAGTGACGTCCAGAGAGCAGATGAGTCCTGAGGAAGGACAAAAATAATGCAGGGAAATTGTGAAGAACGTGAACAGGAGTGGGAAACAAGCTCTCTGCTGACGTATCAGTGAGATTTGAGAGTTGTTTTTACTAAAGTGTAAACAAGCTCACCCAAATGGTATAGGAACATAATCTTATTTTATAAACAAAGAAACACTGGCTTTAAATTCTAGCCAAGTAAGATTCTATCAGTGACCACTAGAGGATACTGCTTCTCTTCAATCCAGAAGTTTCCAATCTTGATTTACAAAAGTCCAGAGTTCTCTAGAGGCTAAATGAGGTGGAGATAGGGCAGGATAGCTTGTGACGTGGAGAAAAAGTGGACCTCAAGACCATTGCAATCATTTTGGTGCTGCTTGGGTCAGCCACTTAATACATTGAGATTCTGTGTAAGATTTTTTTTAAAATATTTTTAAATGTTTATTTATTTTGAGAGAAAAAGAGAGCACAAGTGGGGTAGTTGCAGAAAGAGAGAGAACCCCAAACAGGCTCCATGCTTTCAGCACAGGATGCAGGGCTCAAAGCCACAAACCATGAGATCATAACCTGAGCCAAAATCCAGAGTCAGATACTTAACCTATTGAGCCACCCAGCGGCCCCAAGATTTTAAATAACCAAATTTGGCTTCTCTAAATTTATTATAATATGCCCTGTCTAAAAGAAGACTGTGTAAACAGAAAGGGAATAGTAAGCAGAGGATCTTTAGAAAGGTAAAACTCAAAGACTAAAAGTGTTTAATTGTGTCTGCAGTCTTGTCCATTAGGAGAGCTCCATTCAGCCGACACAGACACCTCTGGTCACAAGTGTTAATTGCTGCCATTTACTCAACTGTAAGTTCTTTGTGCTTTCCAGGAAGATTTTTCTCATGGGAGCATCTGTCCTGATTAAGGGAAATGGATGTTACATTCTCCTTGAGCATTACATTTCTCTTTACACATTACTGATTTGTCATTTTACATTTCTCTTTACACATTAATGGTTTGTCATTTGGTCAGCATGTCAGTCTCCTGTGAATTTGGCTAATGTGAGCCATTTCCACCAGGGTCCCACTCTTTCAAGTACGTGCAAACACTACAAATAGATCCTGGAATGTAACTAACAATCTCTCAGTTGGCTACCCTGAGGCCCTGTTTGGGCAGGGAGCCAGATTACTGATATGACAGGCATCATCTCAGCCTCACTGATCTGTACCTTTAACATAAGGCTGTTTTGTTTATTCTTTCGTGGGCATTTTCTCTACTTTTAGCACAGTGAAAAGAATTGAGAAGCTTACTAGTACTGCTCTCACCAGAATATAAATTTCATCAGGAGAGTAAGTGTTGGACTTTGAGAATATATGCTTTTTTTTCAGAGTACTAAGCCACACTTTAGGAGAGATTTATGGTATCTTTGTGCCCTGAACAACTACTGGCACTTTTAAATGTTCCTAACCTTTCAGGAAGGCAAATTTAGCATCAGGAACACTGGCTGCCTCCTTTGGAAATTTCAACTGTGCTGAGACTTTTTTATTAAAATTAATATTTTAAGTACTAAAAGTGATGTTATTATTTCCTACAGTGCTACACCTAAATAAACCATAATTGTAACACTTAATGATTCAGAAAACAAGCCATAAAAGAAGATACATCAATACCAGCACACATTATGAGATGGGACTTTTTCACGGCAGAAATCCAGCCATGGAGCTGTTATGTAAAAAATACAATAATTATGTGCTACTGTTTCTGTCTCCTTCAGGTGGGTTTTCTAAAGACTACTTGAAATTGGAAACTCAAATATCACTCAGCTAAAAACTGCAACCAAATCCTAAATTCAGCTGCTTATGAATTAAAATTTAAGAAATCACTTGAAGACTTTGGAGGCCGTAACCACTTGAGGAAACAAATTAACACGAAAGCATAAATATCCTAACTTTTTTCAATAATCCTTTATCATAACTCATTTAAACTGAATTTAAGCCAAAGAAATTTGTCACTGCAATGTCTGGGGAGGAAAAACACCCAGATAAATCAGTATTCATAGACTTTGGTTTTTGTGTCTTAAGTCTCCAATAAAATTGCTTTCTCTTTTTCTCAAAAGTTCCCAATTTGGGACACCTTTGCGATGATATTGTTTTAAATATTTCTCCAGCAGGGCATATTTCATTAGTGACAGTCATGGTCTTAACTGACAGCTGAGCAGCACTGTATTTTATTTAAAAAATCATGACAGCAAGCAATAATAAAATCACTTGTCCTGGACATATAATGTTCTCTCATTTTGTCTCCTCTTTTTTTCCGATTCTCTGCTATACAATGAAAAGGGTTTTAGTTGGTCCATGTCATCAATTGGAATGCTTTGGTCAAATTCTCCAAGTTTGTTTCTTTTTTAAAACATTTTGGTTGTTTCCTTTCATTTTGACCACAATCTTTTATTAATAGATCTATTTCATTTTTAAGATATGGCATGGTCAAAGAAGTTGAAATATATGCCACAAAATTAGGACACACAGGCTCAGATGCATTCCCAGCTTAACATATCCTGTCGAGGAGGTAGCCCTCTGAGGAATATATATAATCATAATATGTTTAAGTCTTTCTTTAAAACCTAGAAATAAATCTAGTTTCTTTCTCCATTGTTTTAAACTCATGTGTATCTCTGTGCTAGGTCATTTGATTCTTCATACTTTGAATCTTGGATTCAGATTTTTTTCTTTTTCTGATATTGACTCTTGGATTGACTTTAATTCTATTACTTATACCTCAGCTAGAAAGACAGTTTATTTTTTTCTGGTTGAAAGATAGGCTTAACCTTGCATATGAAATATGGTATTTTTCAATAGGAGCCTTCAATAGTAGATATGAATTAGACACAGAACCAGCTCTTCACACCCTGCTTGATGAGAATTGCAGTCTGTAATACAATGCACTGTATTGCTCTACATCCAAAAAAGAGCATAAATGATTGCATTTGCAAGTCAATGAAGAGAGTGACATGTGAAATTCTTTGTTATTAATGTTCTGCTGGATGGTCATTTACCTTAAAGAAGCAAAGTTTTAGAAAATTGAAACAGTAAAAATGCAATTCAGAAGAATGACTATTCATCCAAAAGTTGCTCAGGAATATATTTATTAGAAGAGCCTAGGGATGCATTAAAAAAGGTCCACTCCTCCTGATACAGAGAAAAATCAAATACTTTAAACCATGTGCAAAGAAACATTTTTCCTTGTACATAAAATGATCTTTTAGTTTCATCATGCTGTATTTAGCAGCTTTAATGTTTGGACTTTATTACCCACATGTAACAAGCATAAATTAAACAGGAACTGGCCACAGAAAGTCGCTCAGTTGTTTCACAAGCATTGATGCAACAACTGATTACAGAATCTCTTGTTCAGAAGGATTATAGAGGTGGATAAATGTCCTGTAGTTGGTGGCAGCAGAGAAAGGAGATAGAGCTAAGGAGAAGGGTGTAGGCTTACAGGTCTTCAAAGGAGAGGAAGACAATTCACAGGAAGATGGGACGAGTAAATGTTTGGTAAACAAATGTTTGCCAGGTCATGCAGATAAGTCTTTCTGATGTAAAAAGTTATCTCTGGCAATAGCTCCTTCCTGGTACAGGCCCTTGTAGTGGGCAAGATGGAGTCACTCATGTTAAGCAGTGATATAAACAAGCTAAAGGCATTGCAGCTAGACTGGCTACTGCCAAAACCAGCACAAACTGACAACATCCAGAACTGGTAACCAGGAGATCCTTTAAAAAGGAAAGACTTTTGGGATGCCTGGATGCCTCAGTGGGTTAAGTGTCCAACTCTTGATTTAGACTCAGGACATGATCTCGCGGTTCGTGGGCTCCAGCTGTACGTCATGCTCTGTGCTGACAACATGGAACCTGCTTGGGATTCTCTCTCTTCCTCTCTCTCTGCCCCTCCCCAACTCAAGTGTGCTGTCTCTCTCTCTCTCTCTCTCTCTCTCTCAAGATAAGTAAACATTCTTTTTTAAAAGGGAGGACTTTTGCAACAAACTGTCAGAATCCCCAGATGCTGACCCTCTCCAGATGCTGATCACATCAAAAAGGCAACTACTACTGAATTCTCTGCCCCACTACTCTCTGGTTGCTGCAGTGCGATTCTCCACTGCTTGAACATAATAAACAACACTCGTCAAGAGCTGACCAGGACTGGACTGAGGCCTCATCTCATCTGCGCACTCATGGGCTAACTTCTTGTTTAGTTCGTTAATTTCTTACTCTTTATTGTATCTTGTTTGTTGTGTAATTTTGTGTTGTTCTTTGCTTTGTATGACATGAATGAAGCCAAGTTAGATGCATAATGAAATGGCATTCATTTTGAAATCCTGAACCTGCCTTGTGATTATGGTAACCTTGCTTTATGACTGCATAAAGCTGACATTTGTGGAAGGATACAACTCATGTGTGTGCCTTTGTAGCATGCTCGCAACAGCCCCCTGTCTAAATTCTTTCAGGTTGTTAAGGGGGAGGTAAAAAGCTCTTCTTGAGTCTGTACGGCCTTGATTGTCTTCAACTCAAAATGCCTTGTCCAAGTGGCGTATTCTGGGTGGCCTGCCCTGAACCCGGTCATAAAGATAAATTGATATAACTGAAGTAAAAAAAAAAAAAAAAAAAAAAAAAATATATATATATATATATATATGTGTGTGTGTGTGTGTGTGTGTGTAATAAAAGAAACAAGCAAATATTAAAATCTTCAATATAGAAATTTAGGATATGTGTTCATTCCTACGCCTTCCTTTTGTCTGCATAACAATATAATTTTATACATATAACCCTGCAATGTTGAGTTTTTTCCTAGATATTGTATATTTTTATTGCTATTATGAATAGGATTTATGTCCATTATACTTCTAACTTGGTCAAATATGCTATATATAGAAAATAACTTATTCTATCTTTAAGTATTTTTTAATCAAATGTACAATGAATTATTTTATTAATTCTAAGGGTTCTCATGTAATTCTTCTGGATTTTATAGGTAAGTAAGCATCTCTTCTGTAGAAAAGTTAATTTGCATTGTTATTTTCAATATTTATAAGATTATTATTTTATAACTGGATTGTTTTTGAAATATCAAAGCAATTTTGAAAAAGCCATTACCATTTTGTCACGGTTTCATTTTCAACATTTATATGGTATTTGATTTTCTTTACAACTGAATTGTTGGGACATAAAAGCTAATTTAAACAAAAATGGTGACTCTTGCCATCAATGTCTTGTTTTTAACTGTCAGTTTTGTGTATGATTTCAGCTTTAGTTGTGAGACAAATAGTCTTTGTCATATTCTAAAATTTTCCTTTATTCGTAGTTTATATGCTTTTTCTTTGACATTTGTATGGTTTCCCTGACAGCAGTCTGATGTGATTAACCAAAAACAACTCTAAAATAGAAATTATACATTTTTAATGAAAAGATTGTAAAAATTATGGAGATTATTTCATAAAGTGGACGATTATACTACATGCTCCCAACCATGTGTAGGATTTACGAGTTTCCCTAAGTTGACTAAGGGAATAGAGAGTAGATTAGTTTCTTACTTCTGTCTACAAATTACTAAAAGCTTATCTTACAGCAAGATACATTTATTATCTTACCTTTTCTGTAGGTCATGGGTCCAAGCATGGAACTGGATCTGCTCAGGGTGTTAGTTATATGAAGACCATGAGACTCAAGTCTTCTAAGCTCAATACTTGTTGGAAGAATTGATTTCCATGTAGTGATAGAATTGAGGCTCCCATTTCTCTGTTGTTCAGACACCATTCTCAGTAATAAGAGGCTGCCTGTGGATGGCTTGTGGCTCCCATAGACAGTTCCAATAGGAATGTTTACTTTATTCTCGACTAGACAAAATATGCTTCTCTGATTTACTCTTCTGTAACTGGTTGTAGAAAACTTTCCACTTTTAAAGGAATCATGTGATTAGGTCTGGCCTATCTGGATAATCTCCCTATTTTAATGTCAACTAATTGTGAACCTTAATTACATGTGCAAAATCCCTTTATAGCAATACTTAGATAAATGTTTGATTGAATACCTAGAAGAAGGTGTGTGAACACAAAAAGCTGGAGATTTTAGGGTATCACCTTAGAACTCTGCCTATCTCAAAATACACTGTAGGATGTCATATCCACTGAATGAGGATCCTGTCATGGGTGAGATGCTCCCTTTACCATTCTTATGAGAGTTTTATGTATTCTTTGCCTTGTAAGAAGTCACTCAATAGAGTACTTTTCAAAATTAACATATCTAGCATTTTCTCACATTTGGTCTGTAAGATATACTCACCTATGTTTCCTACTATTTATTGTTAGTGATATTAATATGTGTCACTTGTTTAGGATTTTTTTTTTTTTTGCCAGATTTCTCTTTAAATGTACTCCCCCCCCCCCTTTTTTTTTTATCATATTGTCTTTTTTTTTTAAATTGAGTCACTAAATTCAACCCACACTCAAGAGGAGGTGAATTAAACTCTACCTGGGGATGGGTTGGAAAAATGTATCTACATATATTATTTGTAATTTTTCTGTGTAGATGATTTGTCCTCTGTTCCTATTTAGTTATTTAAATCAACATGGACTCATAAGTGTTTATTTCATTCTTTGTGTTATAATCCATTATTTTAATATTTATTTTGTTGCTCACGTTGTTCTAATTTTGGCAGTTGGGAACTCATTCAGGTTGGCTTCTGGGCAGAACTGGCCTCTTGGGCATAAGAACACTGTAGTTGCACCTGACCACACATTTGGAAGGCCTTCTTTAAGTTAAATTATTCAGTTCTTCTTAAGTCTTAAGTTAAATTATTAAGAATTTTATGTTTTGGAGTTGAAGGCCGATGGGACAATGAGGCATGTGCTAGGGGTTTTGAGACTCAACTCAAGTACATTCCCTCTTTCTTCCTTCTCTTTCTTGGGATATACTCTCCATGCCCTATTTTCACATTCTTTGAACTGTGGACATGATCTGTCTTCCTCCATCATCTGGGGGTTATCACTCCCAGGGTGCTAACCTGGGTCCTACTTGGCATGAGAAAGCTCTCTGCCCAGCCGGGGCCTACATCCTAAGAAAGGGGGAGTTGAAATTGTGTGTCTGTGCCCTGCAGTGTGTCAGTGGGACATAGCAATAGCTAACCCCATCTGAGCTGGTAGCACCGCATGTCTGACAGGCAGACAGCCTGAGACTGTGTCCTGGGTACAAATGTACCCTTAGAAATGTCAGTGTCTCTAACAAAAGGGTAACTTCTACTTAGTTTTCAGAGCTTCCCTTGTGTCTGCAGTTTCTTCAAAGCAATCAGCATAAAATAATCAGTACGCTAAAGACGTACACACATCTTGGTGTGGCAAAATATGCTCCCCTTCTCTTCTCATAACTGACCTCCTTCTCCCACTCCTGATATCTTTTTTTAGCTAGAGAGGATTTTTTTTTAAATTTTAATGTTTATTTATTTGGGAGAGAGAGAGATAGAGATAGAGATAGATAGAGAGAGAGAGAGAGAGAGAGAGATCATGAGTAGGGGAGGGAGACACAGAATCCAAAGCAGGCTCAAGGTTTTGAGCTGTCAGCACAGAGCCGGACGTGGGGCTCAAACCCAGAAGCCATGAGATCATGACCGAAGCTGAAGCTGGACGCCTAACCAACTGAGCCACCCGGGTGCCCCAATTTAGCTGGAGAGGATTTTAAGATGGTGGCTCAAGCCACTTCAGGGAGTTCATCTCCAATGAATACAGGAGGTCTACATGTTATTAAACTTTTGTTTTTCTCCTATTCATCCGTCATATATTAATATAATTATTGGACCAGCTGAAGAACTAAAGAGGTTGTTTTTACAATATAACTTCTACTTGTTTTTGAGAACTTCTCTCATGCTGCTGTTTTTTAAAAGATAATTGGCTCAAAAAAATCCTTATGCCAAAAAGGTGTATTTTAGGGTGACAAATTCTGCTCCCCTTCAACAGGATTCTGTTTTTAGTTTAAAATTAATGAACTGGCATATCATTTGGTAGTCAATTGGCTGTATGTAATAGAACGTCTCTTTAGAAGTGCTTAAATAATAGAAGCTTCATTTCTTATCCCACACACAATTTCCAGATTAGTAGGTCTAGGAGGTATTCAGGAGTTTCAAGATGTCCAGGCTGAGTCGGCTTTTCTAGGATTCCTTTGATCTCTTCATCTCTGTCTCCAGCATCCAGTCATTCTTAATATGCAAACCATGTGAAGACGGGGAAGAACTTGTGAGATTTCTCTCATTTTATTAGGAGATTTCTCCTCGTGCCACATGCCAGGATTCTGCCTGTATTTTAGCTGAATGGAGGCAGAGAAAATACTTAGTATTTTCAGCCTCTGTTGTGAGAGGTAAACACTGAGAAGTAAACAAGGAAAACTGTTGGGGAGTATGGGAAAGATGAGTATGCAATGGACAGCACATACTGGCTTGTGTAACAGACCCAGTGATAGCTCAGAGTATCTGAGCATCCAGGGATTCCGGAGCTGGAACCAAGAGGTACTACCTAGTAAACTGTCTTTTACATTCTCTCTTTCAATCCATCTTTTGTATCTTATCGTGCATTTTTGATTTTTATTCTCAGAGAAGAGAATCCTTTGTATGATTGTTAATGCAACAATAAGATTTTTGCTTGCCAAATGCTGTTGAAGTTTTTTTTTTTCCCCCCAAGGCTTCCAAATGAGAATTCCATAAAAGACGTTTAATGGTCCCTGATGGGATGATGTTTGCATAACTCCTAGCATTCATTTGTGCCAGAACAGAGTATTGTGATTGACTAGGCCTGTTACATGCTCACCACTGTGGGTTAACAGGGAGGGGAAGCCCGGATAGAGAAGTAAGGGAATAAAATTCACAACTTTATCAGATATATTGACAAGGTTGAGGATGTTTTCTCAAAAGGATTTTTTCCTAATACACTTATTGATTCTATTTTGTGGATTTCAGTTGTTAGATTTTTTTAACGTTAGATCTTTAGGTTCATTACATCCCTTTTGTCTCAATCAGCATGCTCTTTTTTGTTTAATTTCTCTTCTGGTTCATTTCATCTGTTTCAATTGTCTTTCATATCAGCATATTTATTTCACAGAGCACATAGAAAAGAGAATTTTATGGGAACACAATGAAGAAGTGTAATAAAATTGTATTCAGCTATCTCTCTAGTTTATAATCCACATCCTTCTCATTATGTCTTGAGTAAAAAGTTCTCTGTTACTTCATGTTTCAAACTGCTTTCACGGATCCTGTCATGGTGTTTTTGATTTGCATTTCCTCTTTTAAATGAGGAGAGTTCTGACCCTAACAGATTTGGTGACTATTCTCATCTCTGCATAATAGCATTTAAAATCTACTTCAGATTGAAATCATTAGCGAGAAGGCAAGCAGAATAGTATCCATGTGGGGAGAGTCGGTGAGTAAAGTTGGTGGGAAGACCAGAGCAGGTGTTGGAGATCCAACAAGCCCAGGAAGCCTTGATAAAAGGGCTTATGGATGCAGGTGAGGTGGGATACCATGGAAGGAGGCAGTCTTGCAGGAGTGTCAGAACTCAAGCAGGTAAGCAAGAGGTGGAGCTTGGGGGTGGAGGACAGGCAGTTGGTGCTGAGTGTGGTGAAGAGGGTAACTGTGTGTGCGTAAGGGATTGGTTATACACGGAGGGATTGATTTTAGGAAAAGTAACTATATTAACAGCAATGGGAGTTAAGTTTCTCACTTTCAGAAAAGGGAGCTCAAATATGGAAATGAAGCTAGCTAGATGAACCCCGTGATGTTTTCAATGTAAAGGTAAAAGATATGTATTTATAGACCTGATATCACTCAAATGTATCTCTTTAAAAATTCAACTAACCAGTTAATTTTCTCTTGACCACTCTTTCTAAAATAACAGTACCTCCTTTTTATCTTTCTTATAAAATTTCATTTTTCTTTATGATGTCGTTGGAGGAAGAGGTTTTAAGGAAGAGAGAACACCAGTAACAAAAATCTTGAGTAGGAAACATGCTTGCCCTGTTTGGGTAAAGCCAAGAGGCAAAAGGTCTAGACAAACTGAGAAGGGAAAGAAGAAGGGGAGGGGGAGAGGGAGAGGGGAGAGAGGATAAGGTCAGAAATCTGATGACAGGCTCATCATGGAGGTCCTCATAGACCATGGACAAGTCTTTTGAGTTTTATGGGAAATAAACCATAGCTTTGACCATAATTGTGGTCATTATGGTCTATATCTATATCTAAGATACTTATATTTTAAAGTATCATTCCTGTTGCTATGTACAAAGTAACTCTCTATGGCAAGAAAGGAAACAAAGCCAATTTAAGGTAAGTGATAATAGTGGTTTGGTCTGGAGTTTATAGTTGTGAAATTCTTGAGAGGGCAGCCAGTATTTCTTGGCTGCCTTTTTGTGGAGACTGTGAGAAAGAAACCAATTAGGGATAATACCAAGTTTTAGGAATTGTGGTATCACTCGCAGGAGCTCTGATAGAAAAGCAGATTTGGAGGCCAAAATCTAGGTCTTTTTGGTATACTTGTTTCTAAATGCCTATTAGAAATCCAAATGAAGAGGACAAATAAGGATTCTGGAATTTATGGGAAAGTAGGGGTATAAAAGTAGGAGTGACCTGTTTCAAGAAGGTATTAAAGCTTGTGTCAGATTACCTATGGGATAACAATAAATATAGAAGAAGAGTGGTTCTCAGACTGAGTCTTGAGTTACCCCAACATTTAGAGGTCTAAGAAATGGGAAGGAACAAAGGACGTTTAGAAGGCGTTGATGTGAAGAAGCAGGGTTTTTTTGTTTGTTTGTTTGTTTGTTTGTTTGTTTTTGTTTTAAAGGGAGGGGGTGAATAGTGCTGGGGAAATGAGAGGTCCCATTTTATGAGTGTGCCCCTCATGTCTGTCTATGTTTTGTATGAGTTTAAAATGAAAAAAAAATCTGTGTATATTTTTTTCTTGACCTTTACTGATGCTTAAAAGGCTGTTATTTGCTGAGAGAAATTATCAAGGGAGGGGAGGTTGAGGCCGTCACCAAAGGTCAACGATTTAATCAATCATGCCTACATCATGAAGTCTCCATTAGAAACCCAAAAGGACTGGGTTTGGAGAGCTTCTGGTTTGGTGGACATCTGGAGATTTGCTGGGAGTGGTACACCAGGTGAGAGTGTGGGAACTCTGTGCCCTTTCCCCCATATCTTGTCCTCTGCCTCTCTTCCTTCTGGCTGTTCCCGAATTATGTCATTTCATAATCTGGTAATCTGCAAATAAAATGTTACTGTGAGCCCCTTTAGCAAATTAATCATACCCAAGGAGGGGTCAATGGAATGTCTAATTTTGTAGTCAGTCATCAGAAGCATGGGTCACAAGCTGCACTTGTACCCAACATCTAAAGTGTATGGAGCAGGGAATCAGCCTTGTGAGACTGAATCCTTAACCTGTGAGATTTGATGCTGTATCTAGTTAGATAGTGTCAGATGGGGTCGAATTGTAGGCTACCCAGCTGGTGTCTGAGAACTGTTTGGAAATTGGGTACCAGAGTCATTTTCAAACTTCAAATTTTATTCAAAATAATCACCCCCTAGTTTTACTGATAGCTTCTCACTGAAGATTGTTTTAATTTTCTTCAACATGTTTACCCCCATGATTCAACCTATAGTATCCTCTCTTTTCTTAATCTAAATTACAATAGCTTAACTATTCATGACTATGCTTGAATCTTTTAATCCCATTTGTTTTCAGGAAATGTAAATGTTATTAATGGATGGATTATGACATTAGGAATTTACAAAATTTAACTCAGTCATTTAAACTAGCCTACCAGGGTTATTAATGTTTGCAAAACACAAGGCTTTATTTTTCTTGTATGAACATATTTTTTTTTAATCTCTGAAAACTATTTTGAAGTAAATGTATGCTAAAATAGTTTGAGTAAAATTGCTATTTTTACTAATCTGGGGAAAACCCATATTTATAATAAATATTCTAATTCTAAAAAGAGTCTAGTTATGTTATGTTTGGAAGTGTTATTTGATAATACCATACCTAATAAGCACCTACTATCAGCACTTTCAAAAGCATTTAAGTGCACAATATTATTTAATAGTCATAAAAGCTCAAAAGAGTTTCATTTAGAGGATTTCATTTTGTTAAAAAGACATGTACTGAGACCCTAATATGGGCTGGACTCTAGGTTCTTGGGATATACTAGTGAGCAAAGCAAACTTTCCTGCCCATCTACAGCTTGCATTTTAGAAGGATGGTGAGTAAATCAAGGTTTCTGGTAATCAGAACTTTTCTTGGCATCACACAAGAGATAGAGGCAGAATTGAAGAAATTCTAATCCAATGAAACTAGTCAGATAGGGTTCAAAGAATGTGTTCCCCTTGTATTATCTGTTTCTAGGACAAACAATGAATCACAGACTTGAAGAATTTGTTTTCATGGTTGTAATAACTAAGAGTCCTGGGTCTGTCACAATGTAACATTTTCTGATCTGTCCCAAATATAAAATGTTAAATTATGCATGCTATTAACTACTCCATATTAATTTTTCCTTTTGTAAAATGATAAAACAGTGTAAGCATTGAGGCGAATATATATGGTTTCTACCAAAGGTAGCAATCACTGTGACTGCCTTTTGAAGATGAATAATATTCAAAGCAGTGTCATTGTAAGTCCCATTCAGTTGATAATTCCAGAAAAATTTCATTATGCTATATTAATATGAATATAAAAGCATCTTTCAAATCCTAATAATTAACATGCATAATTTTACTGAAATCACAAGACAGCAAATATTTTCTATTCGTAAATTTTGCTTTTTGTCATGAGTTTGACGCTTCTCCAGCTAACAGGAAAAAATAGGTATATATATTTTAAAATAGTATTATGTTACGTATAAAATATATTGCATCAGAAACCAAAAATTTAATAAGTTAACTTTAAAACTAAAGAACTTTAATTTAAATTTAAACACAAAGAACTTTATGATTTCTGATCATTGAAATGTAAGGTTTTTTTTAATTACTTGCTCTGTAAACATAAAAGTTCATTCCTCCTTAAGATTCATTGCAGAGAGTGGTCTCTTACAGGGATGCTATCCCCATTCTTTACATAGTGAATAGTGTTAAAGAAAAAATATATATTCCATAGCATTATTAAGGCACAATAGGACAGCCTTTATTCAAAGGGAGAACTATCATGATAGACATAAAGACTGCAGCAGTGGAATTTTGCAGTGGGAAGGAGAGATTGTGTTTAACTCTGGATACAGGATGGCAAGTAGGAATGAATGGCCAAGGAGCAGGGCTGGGTTCAGTGGATGGAGAATTACTCAGTGGAATTACAGAGGAAAAAAGGCGTAAGGAAGGATTCTAGCTAAACTGGCCTAGGTGTTCTTCTAGAAGGCATGCCAGGTGATGAGACATTATACAGAAGATGGTGAAAAATGGAGAAACTGATCAGATATTGAAAGTGAGAGCTTCTAGTCAAAGTGGCTTATCAAGAGTCTGGCTAAAATTGGACAATGCAAAGAGGAACATGAAAGTAGACCTTGTTGACAAGTTCAGAAAAGCCTGACTGTAGTGTTTGGTCAAGGGGAGAATGTATGTCAATCCCTACTCATCTTTCTGGACTCAAATGCCATTTTCTTAATGAGACCCCCTCAGAGCCTTCAGATCGTACAATCAAATTTATCTCCTCCCCTCAAATATTATTCTTTCTTATCGTATCTGGTCATTTTCCTTCATTTACCTTAACTTTAATTATATCTTTATGTGTATATTTATTTAATGCTTGGCTTATTGCTTTAAACTTATTAGCATCATATGTCTACTGTATGTGTTTTATTCATCAGGGTATAGTTAACACCTAGTTAACTCAGGGATGGCATTTGGTAAATTACAAACTTTTGGATCAAGTTAAAGAAAGATGGAGAATGAATTTTAAAAAAAATATGCATTTATCTCAAATTTAACTAATTCTCTTATATTAATTTGATTATATTATAAGTTGCTTTAGCAAGGTCTAGCATTATTCACCTGTATACATGCAGTTTGATTATGTACAATGTAGTTCACAATTTTTGAAGAAAAAGATGTAGAGTTGATTATTCAAGCAGGCATTATTGCCTAACAAATGTTCATTTCCTTTTTCTTTTTAGTAATATAATCCTCTTGTTAATAATTCATTCATCCTTTCATCATGTGTCTGGGGGAAAGATGACTCCTACTTTTTGTTCAGATGTAAAGCCTGGTTGATTCTAAGGCAAGGATGTTCCGATTCCCTTTGTCAGTGATTGCTTTCGGGGTTAGCATATGATCCACTTCTGGCAAATGAGCTATACATAGAAGTCTGCCAGTATTTCTGGTAAGATTTTCCTCTCTTGTTTAAAGAGAGACCTAGGAAGGGGCGCCTGGGTGGCTCAGTAGGTTGAGCATCTGACTTCAGCTCAGGTCTTGATCTCACCATTGGTGGGATCGAGTGCAGCATCAGGCTCTGCACTGAGAGCTCAGAGCCTGGAGCCTGCTTTGGATTCTGTGTCTCCTTCTATCTCTGCCCCTCCCCCACTCGCACTCTGTCTCTGTCTCTTGGAAATAAATAAATATTAAAAAAATAATTAAAAAAAATTTTTTTTTAAAAAGGAGAGATCTGGGAAAAATAGTTCCTATTCTGCCTCGGGTATTTATTATGTCTTGATGTAATCTCAGTAATTTTTGTGACTGTGAAAGAAGCCAGACTGAGGGCAAAGCTGTCACCTGATGATAAAACAGAAGGCTAAATAATCTGGGTCCTTGAGGTCCTTATGGTACTTCTGAATTAACCAGCTCTAAACATACCTTAGCTGTGAATCTGTTTAGTAAAAGTCAGTTTGTAAAGGATTTTTGTTATATCTTCAGTCCAAAGTTTTGGAACACATTTTCAAAATAAGTATGTATAACATTCAGGATGTATGACTGAATACTATTTCAATAAAATATTTAATCTGCATAATTATCAATGTCACTTTGGTCAGCAAAGTGATTATCTGATTGGGCATTAGTGCGGAATGAAAGAGATGAGTTTAGTTGGATTGGGTAAAAAAAACATGCAATTATCCACTGTTTTCCCATTAAAAACCTTCTTTTATTACTTTATGCCAAACAACTTAATAGCTATGCCACAGCTGGAGCTGAAAACCATCATCTGACACTGTGGGAGTCAAAATGTGTTATGGGATCAAACTTATGAATTTCTTTCCTTTCACAGTAACTTAGCTAAAATATTGAAGCTTTAATGAGTAATGTTGATAATAATTAGCATGCACATGCCATAGGATGTCTGTTTGATTTTCACGGCACATGACATTAAGGAAATTGTGTGCAGGGCACCTGGGTGGTCGCCCAGACAGGTAAGCATCCAACTTTTGATTTTGGCTTGGGTCATGATCTCACTCTTCTTGAGGTCGAGCCCTGCGTTGGGCTCTTTTTGCTGACAGTGTGGAGCCTGTTTGGGATTCTCTGTCTCTCAAAATAAATAAACATTTAAAGTAAATTATTTTCATGTGCTCTTTCCTAGCTTGTTTGCTAGATTTGTGAGACTCTTAGTGACATCATTAACTATACTATATAAACCATTATAATAACCCTAGTTTATTAATATAAAGTTGTATATAAATGTGATACTGTTCTAAGGGCTCTACGTATATGAATTTATTTTATCTAACAATTTTATGAAATTTAAGCACCTGTATTATCTTCCTAGAAATTAACAAATTGAAGCACAGATATTCTTAGTTGTGCTGGGTCTCTCAGCTACTAGGCAGTGGAGGTGGACAGCTTTCCACTCTTAACCACTGTGTTGGCTCCTTATTAGACAGAAAGCATACAAATGATAATTAGAGAATGAATATTTTAAATCTCTCAATTAACTATACATGGGGTTTGTTTGGTATTTGAAAGAATAGTTTACTTATAAAGAATAAACTACTCTTTTATACCACTAGGGCACAAATTTGTTTTATTAAATTGAATGCATACTGTGTTTAAAGAGGTGTCCTATAATTTAGACTTAAGAAATTTCTAAACTTGGAAGTTAATCTTAGGCTACATATGGAAAATTTGTTTTAAGAAACAGTCATAGATATTGGTAACTAACTGCTATTTCTAAAATTAGGACAATTGCCTGTCTGGTCCATCTGCAAAAATGAATTTTGGATTAAATTGTCAATGCAATTCATTGAGTTTCCTTTGCATGTGTTTCAGTACTTTATTTAAAATCTATTTAAAGGATATACTTTTAAACAAGTTACCTATCCAAATGATAGAACATTACAAATAACACTCCCAAAATTTCAATTAACACTACCAAAGTTTCAAATTAAGTTTTGTTTTCCTTCCTAAAGGAAGTTTTCATCCAAGCTTGAAAGATTAAGAATTACAACAAGAAACATAGGAAATGATAGTGAAGCAATTAATTATGTAAGAGAATCAAAATAATAAGTCATAAGGGAAATTTGATTAATGGCTAAGTATTAGAATTAAATAACTATGATCTTTAGTGTATTGTGATATCTGGGAGTTACATATATTAAGGAATTAATGTTTTCCATTTACATATCTTCCCATTTACCTTAGACCTGTATACATCCTACATTTATGTATCAAAAAATTCCTAAAAATCTACCTTCCTCACATTATATGTAATATACATTATTATAAATACTATATTATTTTTATTAAATACATATACATATATATTATATTTTATATTACTTTTACTAATTATACACACAGGTATGTATTCTAGATGGTACTTTCTTATGAAAAGCCATTAAATATAAAGAAATATATTTTATAAATTTCAGAAGCTCATGACAATTGAGCCTATTGTAAACAGTATTATTTATACATTGATAAATATTACACACATCATCATAATTGACTGAAGAAGCATTTAAGTGCTTAGTATGAAGTGAGATGAAGACACATATATAAAACAAAAGATGTTTTATACCCTTAGGGAACTACCCTTAGGGAACTCACACTTTGATGGAAGAAGCTTATATTATGCAACTGGCACAAAGTCAGATGGTCATGAAAACAATGCAATTGAAACCTCACAGTATGATTATGTGTCAATTATTTTTATTTTCTAAGTAAGCTAAATTTCAAGAAGTTAGGTAACTTGTTCAAGGTCACACACTGTCATTGCAATTATAAAAATTCCCCTCAGGTCCTCCAACTATTTAGACATCTCCTAACCTCACTTGCCATTTCTATTTTCCACACTGCAGTCATAGTGATATTCCTAAAATTAAAAAGAAAATCATGCAACTCTGTCCTGTTTAAAAACACAGCAAATGTTGCCAGTTGCTTTTAGAATTATATCATTTCCTCAACTTGTATAACAAGAATGTGGTTTATCCCTGTGCCACTTTAGGGAATGATCTCCATCTATTGCCAATCAATTTGACCGAAATACTGGTTTGGGAAGTAGGGATGCTAGTAGGGATTTCCTTCCCATATCCCAGATTTTGGAAGACTTAAATATTGTTTGAGTCTTAGAGGCACTATTCTAAGTGTAATAGTAGATGTCTAGGAGTCCATTCCCTTTCTAGAGGGACTTATGAATGTCCTTGGTAGTGGAAAAACTGTTTGGTACATGGAAGAGGTGTAAAGGGACTCAGATCATGGGGCATGATTGAGTGTCTTAAACTTTCAGCAGTTGACGGATGATCAGCTGTGGACCTGAAGCCAGCTATCTGGTAAGACCATCCAGGGGGCTTCTCAGAATCAGGCTCTGTAAGTGTTACCATGAAGAAGTCTCTGTGGGAACTGTCAAGGCTTGTGGGTAAAGTGATGGACTCCCAGAGGAAACAACTGGGGTATCTCATGACAGTCCATTTCTGTCCACAGAGGCCCTGAGGGTCTTATCCCACTCTCCTAAGCCTACAGCCTCCTTCCTTTATTACTTCCACTCAGTATGGCTCTCTTTCTGGCCTGGAGTAAACATAGTGTGTGTGTGTGGGGGGGGGGGGGGGGGGGGAGGGGGATGGGCATTGGTGGGGGAAAGGCTTCTTGTTGCAAATATTATGTTTTGTTGTTTTTCAAATCAGATATCTGGGCTAATAAGAGTGTTCAATCTCTAAACTATGGGTTTCAAGAATCCCATTTCTCTCTCCCTTTCTCCTTCTTCCCTTTTCACTCCCCTTCCTCATCCCTTTCTTTCTGTGGCTATCTTTAGACATATATTCTACCAAGAGAAATAAATACAGGGTACAGAATGCCTAGAAGGAAAATATATGGGTAAATTGGTAAGATATATACTGTCAATACTTAGGTTAAAGTGACATTAGTTTGACATATTGATCCCTGACATTTTCTTCTTTAAATTCCCATTAAAATATTATTGAAAACATAACAAAAGGGGAAATACGTGACTACATGGGAAAATAAGTCTAACATCCATTCTTCAGAATTTAGAACTTGAGTCTGCTGTTTTAGTATTATTATCATGGGACTACAAATTGCATTAATGTTAATGTACTCTTCAGCTTACAAATCTCAGTCTGACTACCCACAGAGTTCACAGGAGATTATAGCTATTTCTAACTCCTAGCGTTGAGCTACAAGGGCCTTATTAAACAACATTGTAGGTGATTTTTTTCCTTTCTCCAGATTCCCACACATTGGTATTTGGTTTCTGGAAATGAGAAGAGAATACTTCGGTTGCCTCCCTGCCTCACGAATAGGCACCTTTCTTTTTGTAAGTCAGTTTCTGATGTACTTTATGGATGAACATTAAGATTTTAAAGAGTAGAAGAGTATATATAGTGGTATGTAACAGAGATTGGAGTAGTCCACACAGGGCTGTAGTTTTCTTGTAATGAATCTAGCCAAAGAAAATTAAGCAGCTTAAGTTGCCCTGGGATTGGAATTTTCAAAAATATTGTTACTTTGAGACTTTTAGAATCACCAAAAGAATACTTGCAATTTTTCAAAACAAAACAGAAGTCCATATTTGTATTTGGACACCTCTTATTTCTCTCAGGCATAAACGTCTCTGTGAGCCAAGATTAGCCTATGGGCCGTTAATTATGATATCTATAAAAACAGGCTGCTGCTTATGTATAAATTATAGAACAAAAAGAAAAAATGTATTTGTTTCTACAAACATTTTGAAATAACCTATAACTTATCTCTTTCTTTCCTGGATCAAAATCCATACCCCACTCTTCATTTCTATTACAGCAGTTTTCTTCATCCTTGCTAGCTGGAAAGAAGTATTCTTTCTCCTTTCAAAGACCTACCTCTGTACTCATGAGCTAAATTCCATCGGTTTGGCTATCTGCATATATAGAGAAATATCTTAATATGCTCCCTCCATAAAATTTTAAATACTGTCAATGTGATGTGACATCTTCCCACGTCAATGTATATTCTCAAATAGCTACATGGTGGTTATTAAGTCAGAAAAGAAAACAAGCTACATGATAGTGAAGTAGAAGCCAGAAAAATATCTGGAAGGATGACAAGATAATTGCAACTAAGAAAAAATCAATAAATTAGAAACAGAGAAAATAGTAAATTCAGATAAAAAAGCATTTTTAAAAGCTTTTTAGGGAAACTTTCAAAAATAATGGATTTAAAAAGACAAAAATGCAGATATTAGGTAATTATAAGCGAGAAATTAAGGCATTCTTAACCATAAATTAAGACTGAAACAAACAAAATCTAAAGGAAAATCATATCGAATATTTAAGAATATATTTGCTTTCCTGTAATTGCCATTAAAGTATGAAAATAAAACAAATGCTTTATTAAAAAGTAACCCTAAGGGGTGCCTGGATGGCTCCATTAGTTGAGTGTCCGACTTTTGATTTCAGCTCAAGTCATGATCTGCACAGAGCCTGCTTGGGATTCTCTCTCTCCCTGTCTCTCTACCTCTTCCCCATTTGTGCACATGCTTTCTCTCTCTCTCCCCCTCAAAATAAATATTACAAAAATAATCCTGATATTCATGTAATAGATATTTAAATAACTTTTACTTTCCACATGCTGTTCTAGATTCCCAAATTTTTTTCATATATTAGAGGAATATGCACTTAATATCAACTTGTCACTCAACCTTTTCTCTGTTTATCCTCAATAGGCTGCATGATATTTGGGACGATGGATTAAGGGGTATACCTCGTGTGACTGTGCTCTAATCTGCTGTTAGTATCATTCATTCTCATTGCCATAAGCCTACTCTCTACAAAGCAACATCATGGCATTTTAATTCCTTAATAAGTGTTCATGAATTCTCTCATGTCATAATCAAGCCCTCACATTGAACATTAAATTACATAATACTAATAATCAGAGTACAGAATGAAGTGGACAATAGAATTTCAGAGCATGGACTCTGGACAAATGGTTTGGATTCATATCCTAGCTCTTCTTACACTGAGCAAGTTTTCTAATCAGTCAGGCAGGAATGATAATAATAGAATTTATCACATATGGTTCTTGTGAAGATTGCATGAATTGGTATATGTAAAACATTTAGAAAAGTGACTGGAACACAGAAATACTTTAAGTACTAGCTGTTGCTATCACTAGAACTTAAATGATATAAGAGCAGCGATTTTTTTCTTGCCCACTATGTTTTCATCTCTTAGAAAAGATACTAACACACGTGGTAGATGCTCAATAAATTTTGTTGAATAATGAACATTTATTAAACATTTCCAGTTGCCAGGCATGGAGATAAGTATTTTATCTGCATTACTTCATTAATCTTGCTAATAAATTATTAAATTTAATATACTTACTATCTTTTTTTTCTTGGAATAGACATGAAAACATAGGTTAAATTAGCTGTCAGATGTCAGCTGATTAGGAAGCTTATCAATTTCCTATTGCTACTGTAAAAATTACCACAAACTTAGCAGTTTCAGTAATATATACTTATCATTTTACATCTCTGGATGTCAAAAATCTGACATGGATCTTACTGGGGTAAAATCAAGGTATTAAAGCTCTTTGTTCTTCTTAGAGGCTGTGGGGAGAATCTTTTCTTGCCTTTTCTAGTTTCTTGAGGCCTTCTGATTTCCTTAGCTCATGGCTTTTTCCCTCCATCTTCAAAACTGCCATGTATGAAAAAGAACAGAACACCAAGAACACTCTGAGATGACCCAATGTTTTTGTTAAAATAAGACTTTAAAGCGGCTCTTTTAAATAGAGACTCATTAGTGAAGATAGGTAGTTCAATAAGTAGGAAAATAAAAAAAGTTTAAATGGAATTAAGTGTAGATTATACAACTAAAACACCATATATATGAAATCTGAAATAAAAAATATAAAATCTGTAATTAAAAATCACTGGATTGCCACGATATCAAATTGGACCATGTGGAAAAAATGATGCAGTGAACTTGAAGTTGGATACTTAGAAATCAGAGAATTGAAAGAACAGTGAAAAAAATTAAAAACAAAAGCTAGCTCTATATGGAAAAACCATTATACACTGTCACATGTGTCCCAGGAAGACACTAGAAAAGAAGTCAGTATCTCATTTTATTTTTTAACGACATTTTGCTAATGATGAATGATGATCATCTTTTTATGTACTTGTTAAAATCCTATATATCTTCTTTAGACAAATGTCTACTAAGTACTTTGCCGTTTTTTGTGTTGTCTTTGTTTTTGTGTTGTGAGAGTTATATATAAGAGTTACATGTAAGAATATCATATATTCTGGACACTAGACTCATATCAGATATAGACTTTGGAATATTTTTATGCATTCTGTAAGTTGCCTTTTCCTAATAATACCTTTGCATAAAACTTTAAAATTATGATGAAATCCAAAATCTATTTTTTCTTTTATTCATACATTTTGTGTCGTATATGAAAATCCATTGCAATATCCAAGGTCATCAAGATTTACCTCTGTTTTGTCCTAAGAGTTCTGTTGTTTTAGTTCTTATATTTATATTGCTGTTTACATTTTTAGATAATTTTGTATGTAGTATAAGTTTGGGGTCCAACTTTATTCTTCTGCATGCAGATAAGTGTTATCCCAGTGCCAATTGTTGAAGAAAATATTCTTGCCCCATTGAATGGTGATGGCACCCTTATTGAAAGTGAAGTGGCCATAAATACGACTTTATTTTTGAAGTCTTAATTCTATTCCATTGATCCATATGTCTATCCTTCTGCCAGTACCACAGAGTCTTGATAAATGTACATTTGTCATAAGTTTAGAAATAGAAGTGTGAGTGCTCCAATTTTGTTCTTTTCAAGATTGTTTTGTAGGATTGGCTTTTCCATTTCTGCCGAAAAAAAGCCCATTGAAATAGGGATTCAGTAAATCTTATAGAGATCACATTGATACTATAGATCACCATAGATCACCCTGAGTAGTAGTTCCAACTTGACAATAGTCTTCCAATCTATAGACATGGATGTCTTCCATTTATGTAGATTTTTTTAAATGTCTTTCAGCAATATTTTATGGTTTTCATTGTATGTCTTTAACCTTCTTTGTTAAATTTGTTCTTAGGTATTTTATTTTATTTTTTTTTGAATATTATTGTAGACTGAATTGGTTTTTTTAACTTCCTTTTCCAGTTTTTCATTGTGGTATGTAGAACACAATTGATTTGTTTGTATAGGTCTTGTACCCACAACTTTGCTGAATTTGTTTATTGGCAATAATAGTGTGCATGTGTGGGTTCCTTATGATTTTCTGTATACAGGATCATGCCATTTGCAATTAGAGATAGTTTTAACTCTACTTTATAATTTAGATGGGTTTTATTTCTTTTATTGGCTAATTGCTCTAGCTAGAACTTTCAGTACAATGCAAACTGCCGTGGCAAAAGCAGGCATCTTTATCTTGTTCCTGATCTTAAGAACAAAGCTTTCTTTTACCATTGAGCATGATATTAGGTATGGGTTTTTCATTTAAAAAAAATCCCTTTCTATTCTTAGTTTTCTGAGTGTCTTTATTATGAAAGAAAGTTTGATTTTGTCCAATGCCTTCTCTGCTTCAACTGAGACGATCATGTGCTTCCATTGTCTTCATTCTATTAATGTTGTATATTATATTGTTTAGCTTTATTATGTTGAACCACCCTTGATTCCTGGGATAAATCCCATTTGGTCATGATATATAATTATTTGAATATGTTGTTGGATTTAGTTTGCTAATATTTTGCTGGCAATTTTCCATTTATATTCATAAATTTATAGTTGGTCTGTAGTTTATAATGTCTCTGTCTGGCTTTTGTGTCAGGGTAATGCTGGTCTTACAGAATCAGTTGAGGAATGTTATCTCTTCTGTTTTGGAAAGGAACTTGAAAAGAATGATGTCACTTATCTCTTGCTGCTTTTGAGATTCTATGTATCTTTGGCTTTCCACAGTTTTATTATGATATGTCTTAGTGTGGATATCTTTGTTTATCCTACTCAGAGTTTATTGAGATTCTTAGATATCTAGATTGTTATATTTCAAGAAATTTGAGAAATTTTTAGCCATTATTTCTTCAAATATACCCTCTGCCTCTTTTTTTCTCTTTCTTCTCCTTCTGGAACTCCCATAATTCATGTCAATGTAATTGATAATGTCTCTAACATCCTTAGGCTCTATTCATTTTTCTTTATTTTTTATTTCTTCTCCTGAGACTGGTTAAATTATCTTTAAGTTTACCCAGTCAGTCTTCTGTCTTCTCAAAAATGCTATTGAACTCTAGTGAAATTTCCTTTCAGTTACTGTACTTTTCAGCTCCAGAATCTCTATGGTCCTTTATACACTTTATCTCTTTATTGATATTCTCTTCTTCATTGCTTTACTACATTGCTCCCATTTTCTCTAGCTCTTTGTCAGAAGTTTCCTTAAGCTATCTGAACACATTTAAGAGAGTTGATTTAAACGCCAACATCTGCACTTCTCCATTGACAATATTAATTTCTT
Organism: Panthera tigris; assembly: GCF_018350195.1. NCBI lineage: Eukaryota > Metazoa > Chordata > Mammalia > Carnivora > Felidae > Panthera > Panthera tigris. The sequence continues at coordinate 46,085,323 of NC_056678.1, forward strand.
TTCCTGTAAATGGATAATGTCTTTGTTTCTTTGCATTTTTTGTAAATTTTAGTTAAAAAATGGATATTTTGAATATTACATGCAAAAAAAAGATTGAGAGGGAAAAAGGAAGAAAGAAACTCATGTAGGAAGAACGAGAGAAAGGAAAAAAGGATGGAAGAAAGAAGAAAGGGAAAGAAGGCAGAGTAAGGGAAATAAAATTAAAGGGAATAAGGAAAAGAAAAAGCAAAGCAAAGTAAAATACTATTTTTCAAGACTTTGCAAATTGACTCTTGGGGCATTCCTTCAGTGTCTAGCCAGGCCAATTATCACTCTACTAGCTTATATTTGCTACTTGTTCTGAGACTAAAGACAAGCCACAGTTGGAAACTTATTGTCTTCTCAGGTTTTTTTTTTTTTTTTTTTTTTTTTTTTTTTTTTTGTGAGCAGGTTAACTGGCCTGAACATTCATCTGCCCTAGTTTCCTCCATAGGATGTAAAAGTCCCTATTCCCTGAAAATACTCACTGTTTGACTTTTCTCTCAGAATTTTGGTATGTTTATTATTTACTCCCCACCCCCTTTTTTTAATAACCACCCACCCTCCCCAAACAGAAGCATCTTTTTCCTTTGTCTTAACCAACTGAACCAACCAGGTGCCCCTAAAGTATTTATATTTTTAAAGCACATTTTGAATATATTTAGCCATTACTTTTTCAAATATTTTACTACTCTTTTGCTCTTCTTCTGGAACCCAATTATGAATATTCTAAACCAGTTGATATTTTTCCTGTAACTCACTGATACCCTGTTCAGTTTTCAGCATTGCTCTATGTTTAATAGTTTTATTGCTACATCTTCCTTTAATTCACTTCATTTTTCTTTTCTATTCCTAACCTGTTAATCAAGACTGGTGAATATTTTATTTCAGATTTTATATTTTTATCTCTTGCTGCTTTTATGTAGCTTCTATTTCTTTTCAGATGCTTATTACTTTTTTGTAATTCTTGGGCATGTTGTAGTAATTGTTTTAAAGACATTGTCTACTAGTTCCATTAACTTTGTAATTTCTGGGTCTATTTGCTTTTGACTTATTTTTCTCTTGACTGTGGGTAACACTGTTCTACTTTGCATACTTAGTATGTTTGAATCATTGCATGACAGTATGAATATTGTGTGCCTGGGTTTTATTATTTATTTATTTTATTTTAAGGAAAAAGAAGGATAAACAGGTCAGTGCAATGGGGAAAATATGCCAGAGCATGTGCATATGCATATGCAGTTTGCAGTAGTAATATAGTTGTCAGTAAAGAATGCCCATCTTTATAATTATTTAATTATAAATGTTGTTGTTTCAATTTGAAACAATGATCTAGTCCTTAAAGCAAGAACTAAGCATTGTGTAGCTTATGAGAAATTAGAATGAACCTATTTATTTTTAAAAATGTTGTTAATGTTCATTATTTTTGAGGGAGAAAGAGAGAGAGACAGAGAGCGAGCGAGCAAGGAAGGGGCAGAGAGACAGGGAGACACAGGATCGGAAGCAGGCTCCAGGCTCTGAGCTCTCAGCACAGAGTCCGACCACAGACCGTGAGATCATGACCCGAGCTGAAGTCGGCCACCCAACCGACTGAGACACTCAGGTGCCCCGAACCTAATTTTTTAAAGTGGAAGAATTTTTTAAAAATTATGGTGCCAGGCTGTCTATGAAAAGTTTAAAAACTGTCAAGTACATAAATATAGTGATACCAGCAAAGGTCCAAGACAACTTAAGTGAAAAATGGCAGTTGCAGAAAAGTACGTATTAAGAGATGCAATTGACTCAAGCACACGCACGCACACGCACACACACACATACACCACAACTACATATTTCTATAGGTAAAAATAATTGTATAAATATATTCATTCTTGAAAATCTCCTATCTGATAATGGTGATTAAAAGTAAGAAACAGAAAAGAATCAGATGGCTGTGAGCATACATTAGATAGCACTCAAAGCAGGGATTTTTAGATTTAATTTATGTATATAATTTGCCTATTTTGTATGGAATCTCATATGCTTAATATAAAAATACACTTTGGCTAGTTAAGAGTTAAATGATCTAAGTGAATAACCACCAAGGAATTAAGGACCCACTCTGGAGGAGAGTAATGTTGAGAGTAGATGAGAATCATTCATGCTTTAGCTTTTATGCTTCAGTATCATTTGTATATTTAACAAAGATAATGTAAAGGTAAATTACTTTTGTGTTTTGCAAATAATATACATATAATTCTGTTATACAGGGCCAGCAGACATTTTTTGGCAAACATCAGCAAATAAATGATTTAGGCTTTGAGGGACTTATGGTCTCTGTCACAATGACTTCATTCTGCCATTGTAATAAGAAAGCATATATTGAGGCATCTGGGTGGCTCAGTTGGTTAAGTGTCTAACTCTTGATTTCAGCTTAGGTCATAATCTCAGGTTCTTGAACTTGAGCCCACATCGGGCTCTGCACTAACAGTGGGGACCCAGCTTGGGATTCTCTCTCTTCCTCTTTCTCTCTTTTTCGCCCCTCCCCAACTTGTGCGCTCGTGCACGCTCACACACACACACACACACACACACACTCCCTCTCTCTCTCTCCCTCTCAAAAAAAAGAAATAAACCTTTTTTAAAAAGAATGAAAACATATATTGACAATTCATAAAGGAATCAATTCGGCTGTGTTTCAGTAAAACTTTATTCACAAAAACAGGTAGGGGCCAGGTTTGACTTTCAAGCTGTTGTTGGTATAGTCCTGATAAAAAGAGTACTTCTAATAAATATTTGTGTAGGGGGAAAAAAAGGAAACTATATATATTTGATTATCTGCTTTATTATAATGACATCGAATACATTTTTAGGTGAATTATATAATAATACATTATGTTAATTTAAGAATGCTGTTAAAGTTCTACTTCAGTGATAAAATTAAAATGTATTCACCTTAAAAATTGTTTTAATGTATTTACCTTTACCAATTCAAAAGATAATAGTAATATTTGTATCAAAAGGTACTTGCTGCTGATTTAAACAAAATAAATGTGAGGGAAGTAAACCATTAGAGACTCTTAACTATAGACAATAAACAGGGTTGATGGAGGGGTGGTGGGTGTGGTGACAGGCTCAGTGGATGATGGGCATTAAGGAGGGCTCTCGTGATGAGCACTGGGTGTTGTATATAAGTGATGTATCACTAATTTCACTCCTGAAATCAATATTACCCTGTATGTTAACAAATTTGAATTTAAATAAAAATTTGAAACAAACATAAAAAAGAAACACCACTCAAAATATATAAAATCTCTATAAAAGCATAAAATGTGAAACAAAAATTAGGAAGAAAATACATGCATATTGGAAAACTAGTTTCATATAGAAAATAGAATGGGAACAATTTTAAGACATAGTTAGAATTGTGTTTCTAGAGAACGTCATACCATCTTCAGTTTTTACAATCAGTTGTAAGCCCACCATAATAGAATTTGATACAGATGAGTTAGCATGTCTCACAGAATACCCAAACAACCAACATGTTGTAATATTTTGCTGAACTAAAGTCATGTGTTTGAACTAAAACACAAACCAACATGTTAATAACTAAAAAGGTCTCTTGAGTTATTTATTTTTAAAAAGTGATTTATGATGCTGTAAAAAAATGAATGGAGCAGTTCTATCTGGAAAAAAAATCTATCTTGTAATTTTCTAAGACAAGTCAGACTTCTTCTGTCTAATAGCTTTAAAACAGAAGGGGGAAAATGGAGCTGAAAAACTAATTGACTCAGAATATGAAAATTATCATTCCAATTTAATGAATACCTAGTGTGTGCTATTAAATTTACATATACTATCTAACTTAATTTGTAGAATAAAGCTCTCTGGCAACTAATAATATTCCTATTTTACTGACATGGAAAAGGCTCAGATAAATTAAGTCCTTATTATGATTATAGTATTAATAAATGGCGGAAATGAAATTCTTTTGGCATGCATGGTTCCATCTTCTAAGGAGTTATTCTTCCCACTGTACTTCGGGAGTTATTCTCAAAGGAGACTATATTCTTCAACTCTAATCTGAATTGAAAAATTCAGAAAAAAGTGCAAATATATGGGGAAAAATATCAATATCATTTACTCCTAAAATCTTCACACCTATAGTAGAGTGAGGAACTGTCATCTTTTGGTAATTATTTTTAAAAATTTATTTACTTAGTTTGAGAGAGAGAGAAAGAGAGAAATGGTGGGGAGAGAGGGAGAATCCCAAGCAGGGTCCACCCTGTCAGCACAGAGCCTGAGGCTGGGTTCAAACTCATGAACCATGAGATCATGACTTGAGCCCAAATCGAGTCACATGCTTAACAGCCTGAGCCACCCAGGTGCCCCTGGTAATTATTTTCATAAAATAGTAATATACATTTTAACAAGGCTTTTAGCTTTGTTACCTTGGGCAAATTTACTTAACCACTATGAATCTCTTATAAGTAACACAACAACAATAAGAAAAGTAATTCATAGCTCTCAGAAGTTTTAAAAATTAAGCAAGAAGGAAGGGGAAACATATATTAAAATTCAGTGTAAAAGAATGCATGATCAAAATTATCTAAAATTTATTAAATAATCCTCTATGTTTGATGCTGTGCTCTATGACACACCCTGTGTGGGATGAGTTCGCTATGATATCTAGTCTATAAACAATAACTTTTTCATAAAGAAAACTTTATTCTTTCCAAAGTATTTAGATGTGAGCATATTGTCAGGAGACAATTCTCTACAAGTCTCACATTTCTTCACATCTTGTATCAGATTCTGCTTTATACCATCTTTTCAAGGATATTAAAAACCAGCCTAGGAAGTTAGAAATAGTGTCTCCTCCTTGCGAGTGGAGTTCAGAATTTTTTCTTCAGCAGAATGATTAAGATAATATAATATTTTGGGGGCATAGTTGGTCAGGTTTGTTACACTATTGAAAATTTCTAACATTGGGCTGTGTCAGCTGTGACACAAACCTACTGAGTGTGCAACATCTCTATGGCACTGGAAGAGGGGAGACAAAAGGAAATAGTACAAACCTAAGTTCCTGCTGCCTGCTTATCCATGAATGTAAAATCCTTTGTCTCTTACCCAGGAGTTTTGTGTCTTGCATGCAACTGTAGTGGGATAGCTTGTCGGGTTTGAAGTAGGAAATTACCTGAAATTCTACACAATTCCTCACCAAGGTGAGGCTCATATTTTGTGCAGAGATGAGTTTAGATTTTATGCCTCATCCTATGATTTCCAAATATTTACAATGCATCTGATTTCCAGACAATTGTCTCTGGCTAAAAAATATTAAAAAAAATTTTTTTGAGTACAGTTGGCACACAATGTTATGTTAGTGTCAGGTGTATAACATAGTGATTTGACTGTTCTATATGTTCTGCTGTGCTCACCACAAATGTGGACCATCTGTCACTGTACAACATTTATTTCAATGTCACTGAACGTATTCCCTATGCTATGCTCTTTATTCTTGTGACTTATTCATCCCATAACTGGAATTCTGTACTCCGTCTCCCCTACATGCATTTTGCTCATCCCCATCCCCTTTGGCAAACATCAGTTTGTTCTCTGTATTTATAGGTCTGATTCTGCTTTTTGTTTGTTCATTCGTTTTGTTTTTTTAAATTCCATATATGAGTGAAGTCATATGGTATTTGTTATTTCACTTAGTGTAGTACCCTCATAAAAAAGGATGAGGTATTACCATTTGTGAAAACATGGATGGATCTAGAGAGCCTAAACTAGATGTTTTTTGCTACTTGGTGTAGTTTGTGGCTTATAAATTGAACTTGGGCAAGTCATTGTTTCCCCAGGGAGAACAAGGATGTATTCGATAATCAACTTCTAGAGTATAATAAGCAAGGAAGGGTAATCTTGATATTTTTCCAAAAGCAATTTGGAAAAGAGAAATTAGTTGGAGATGCTATTTGGATGAAACCTTCCGGAAAAATTGTCAGTCCTTTTAAATTTAATTTCATCTTTTTTTCTCACATGTATGTGACCATATTTAGATACCACATTGTAATCTGACATATGGTTTCTCAAAAAAATTGATCAAACTTTTTCTCTCCTATTTTGAAACAAAGTCTTTTTCACTTTTTTTCACTTAAGCTCCAGATAAAGTGATTGAAACTATCTTGCATAACACATATACTCAGTAACTTTGAAAGTGAATTTCATACTCCACGAGGCTAGATTCTCTTACTATGAGAAGTGCTCAAGAACTGAGGCTGCTGACGGACATGGCTGCCCTTCTTTGTGGTACACACCTTGTGGGTTGATCAGTAGGTACAATGACCACATTATGATTTTTAATCATTGTCTTAGACTCTGGGTCTAGAGTTCTTTCTTGTCCAGCAAGAAAGCGGGGTGCAGGAATAAAATGCGAGAGATGGCTAATGTCCAGAAGACAAGAGCCCCGAGTAAGTGTTCTTGCTCCGTATTTATTAAGATCAGAAGGCTTACAAGCGTGATGGACGTGCACAAACAGTCTGTGTACATTAACTCATGGGCCTGAGGAAAAGGGGATTTTGAAGATATATGGTGTTAGGGGTTTAGGTCAATATAAAACAAAATCCTGGCCCCAGACAGATGGTTGTTAATGGCAGACTGGAGGCACCTTGCCTGTTTATCTTAGCTAGCCTAGGGGATAAGACAGATAGAGCTTGCTACCTCACTGTCCATAAGACACCTTTCTTTTGCTAATTAGCTCTGCTCTAGGCAACGTCTCCTGCAGTGGTCTATAGCCCTGTTTACCTGTTTACCTGATTTGGTCCTTCCCTCCTGTGAAAGCAGCTTTCTGCTATTGTACCAATGGGGGGGGGGGCATTTCAGCCCTGAATACTTAATCCTGTTTACCTCATATACCTATACTTTGGCCTTTGCCCACCCTCTCTATACTGGGGCCTTTGCTTTGCTCTCCTTATACCTATTTACATAATCTTGTTTACCCAAACTTGGGTGTGAGCACCCTGTGGCTTTCTAATTCTTTCTGCCTTGTTAACCCATGGGTGTAAACCCAGGGAAATTCCTAAGCTTATTCCCCACAAATCCTCTCTCAGGTTCTTTTTTTTTTTTTTTTTTTTCCCCTTTGTCTTTCTTCTCTTTCTTTCTCCTCTACTTTCTTTCTCTGCTTAGCAACTGTTGTTTAATTATGTTTTATATGTAGATGATAAAACTCCATTGCTATTAGTTTCAAGAAATTTATTATTCATTTTCTTGTCATTGAACTGGTAAGATATAGGAAAATCACATTTCTGGGAATCCCTTAAGTCAGTGTCCACCACTGCCAACATTTCTATTTATTTCCACAAGAGTAGTGATGATATAGTCCCTGAAAATATTTCAAACTAAATGTCCAGGAAGTTACCTGTTTGAGTTTCTTGGTATGATGCACATGCAAATATTGAAAGGTGGCTACACCTAGAATATTAAGTGCATCTTTCTCAAGCTCAACATTGTAATAATATGATAAATTCATATAAAACAGAATCTCAGACATATTAATAGATACCCAATTATTTGGTTCAACGAATCAAAGAGCCTGGACTTGAAAGATGACTGCATCATTTTTTTCAGTATATAACATTGAAAAAGGTAGTTAACCTTTAGTTTTCTCATCTCTAAAATGGAGATAATTATAGCACGTTTTTACAGTGCTCTCAAGTATTAAATGAGATAACATATATACAACCTATAGAATAATACTTGGCATATATATTGATCTCAATATTGTTAAGTACTATTATTACAAATAAACCTGCAGGCTTACCAAAGGTCACAGATTTGGAATAAAATCACAGATACTTTTACTGTAAGTGACCAATGTCTAGCCCCATAAATTTTTAAAATATTCTCTGCATCCTTGCTAGTTGATTTATTGTAAGTGCTATTTTTGTTATTGTTAAATATATCTTATGGTATTAGAATTAGTTTTAAACAAGGGTGCCTGGGTGGCTCAGTCAATTAGGAGTCAGACTTCAGCTCAGGCCGTGATCTCATGGTTTGTGAGTTTGAGCCCTGACAGTTCAGAGCCTGGAGCCTGCTTTGGATTCTGTGTCTCCTCTCTCTCTGCCCCTCCTCTGCTCATGCTCTGTGTTTCTCTCTGAAAAATAAATAACCTTTTAAAAAAAAGAATTATTTTTAAACTTAACAGTTGTTTAAAAATAACAATTGTTGGGGTGCCAGGATGGCTTAGATGGTTAAATGTCTGACTCTTGATTTCAGCTCAGGTCATGATCTCACCAGTGGTGACATAAAACCCCTCTTAGGGCATAGACTCTGCTTGAAATTCTTTTCTCCCGATGCCCCTTCCGCACTCCTGCACATATGCACTCTTTCTTTCTCTCTCTCTCTGTCTCAAAAACCAAAAACAAACAATTGTTATATGGAACATACATTAATTAACAGACCATAAATTTTTAAATTTGCAAATTGCTAATGAAAAGTTGCCATCTTTCATTCTGGGTCATTTTAAAGATTAAAGTAATTAAAGTTTATATTTTAAAGTAATAACCAAGTTATTAGTTTAATGAAAGTACCAATTTTATTTTAGCCTAATTATTAAAACTCATTATTTTAAAGGTTGTAGGATTTGTATAATATTTATTATCTATTAGCCTTATTTTAAGAATAGTCAGAAGGTAACTGTATCTGGAAGTATAAGATAGCAATAACATAAAACCCAACAAGAGCAAGTAGTCTAAAATTAAAATCCACTGTGCAGTGAAATGTAATACAGGTACATAAAAGAAACTATGGAAACCTGGGGAATCTGAACAAGGTAAGCATGAATAAATATGGCAACCCAGGGCTGGTGATGTTATGATACCACATTTAAATTCAAATGGCAGGGAAGCAGTATTTTAGCAGGATTTTGGGTCGGACCTGCTGCTTCATTTCTAACACTTCTATATTAGTCTATTGTCAAAAGATTTCAATATTTGTTTTCAGAGTCTGTCTGCATTCCATCAACACTTCTAGACTGTTCTCCTTATGCTGGCTCTCTGGCTATTATTCACATATCTTTCTTTTACCAATTTGATGTCTACCATTTATGAAATGCATTTCTTTCCCCACTATGTCAAAGGTGAATAGTTAATACTATTTCACTTCACCAGGAAAACTTTCCTGTTATTTATTTGTTTAGAAATGTTTCCAACTTTATGGAGATACTGACATATAACATGTATAAGTTTTAAGGTGTACACGTGATAATTGTTACATGTATATATTACAAAATGATTACCACAATAAAGTTAACATCCTCATCTCCTTACATTATTACTGTACTTTTTGGTGGTAAATAACTTTTAAGATGTACTCTTTTAACAACTTTCAAGTATATGGTACAGTGTTGCCAATTATACTCATTAGATCCCCAGAACTTGGTCATCTTAGAGCTGGATATTTATACTCTCTGACTAATATCTCCCTATTTTCCCCACCTGCAGCCCTTGGTAATCACCATTATACTCTCTATTTTTTTTGAGTTCACCTTTCCTAGATTCTACATATGAGTGAGAACCTAGAATATTTGTCTTTCTCTGATTTATTTGACTTAGCATGATGCCCTCAAAGTCCGTTTATATTTATGTTGTGGCAAAGGGCATTTCCAACATAATTTAACACTCTCTAGATTTACATGCATACAATAATAGAAGTGATGTTTCATAAAGGAGTTAATAAATGAGTATTTTATCAGTTTTTTTTCTTTAGCTCTTGCTCTTTATTTAACACGATGAGATTATTTGTGTTATACCTCTAAACTCTAAACTATTACTCTGTGTTAAATGTTAATTCTTCCCACCTTGAATAGCATGATTAATGAAACAATTCTATTAATATTCTAAAATAGAAGGCAAATCCTAAACTCTTGACATGAGAATAAGATGAGGATTATGTTGGATTCCAAGTGAGGGATATTTGGATACATCATCAGTATGCATTCACTAAATAATTATTACAACTTAAAGTTCTTTGATAGAGGTGTTTTTTTTTTTCTTTCAGATTAATTTGGTTTTTATCAGATCAACTTTTGCTTTGAGATCAAATCTTTTGGTACCTCGCAGAGCTCTTCAATATCCTTTTTTTTAACAATAATAATAGCAACAATTTGCGATACATCAAAAGTCATCCACAGACTCTATCTTCAGAATGAAGATAAAAAGTAAAAAATTAATTTGAACTATACTCAAAAACAGAAAGTAGAGACTAATGAAAAATGAGCAATCAAGTTTATTTGATTCACAAGTTTAATTTTTCAAATCTTGAAGTTTTGGAATAGTTTTTCTTTCAACACATACAGGTTATTTTTTATGTTTGTATTTTGTTGATCAGGATAGCCAGATAAATATAGGCGGCATAATTTAATTTAAATTTCAGATAAAAAGAAGATATTGCATGGGGCATACTTATACTAAAACCTTTTTATTTGTTTATCTGAAATTAAAATTTTACTGGGTGTCTTATATTTTTATTAACCTGTCAACCCTAGTAATTGTGATAAACTGAAAGTTACTCAGGTAAACAATATTGATATGGTGAAAATGTCATTTGACAAATTCATCAGGCTTTTATCTCAATTTATCACAAATTAGAATTGTCATGAATTTTAGGAATATGTAATTCAACAGTGCTGAGTATAGTAATTCCCTCTAAAATATTATTGTCCAGATAAGTATTTTATAGGAATTAATTCTTCATATTTTATGCCTATGAGTTTCATTTAGGTATATTTCTATATTATTTCAAAATTTTTTTAAACTTTTACACAGATTCAAAAGTAGAATAAGATTGCAGCAATCAGAGGAGAAAGTTGAAGTGGCAAGAGAAAAGCCTCTTATTAAATACTACTTTCTTTTATAGGATTGCTAGTGTGTAACGATAACCCCTATATTTTCACCATTCCTGGTTTATCACTTCTAGTTGTTTTAACTGTTCCTCATCCAGCATAAATGCATTCTACTTCTTATTCTAGTCATTCTCTTCTTGACACATTCTGTTTTACCAATGCCTTCTGCTCTCATCTGGCCAGCTCAGAGATTTGCTAAATGAGCACACTCCGTGTTCTGAAAATTGTACTTGTATAAAGACTGTTTAATGTCTTAAACATTAAGCATCTTGGCTTTTTAAACAGGTATGTTATGTGATTGAATCAATTCATATCGTTTTTGAATTTAGCTAAAAGCCCTAACTCCTCTCTCTATATTTCTTTTGTGTCTCTGTTTTCTTCTCCCTTTAGTGGTTGGTTTGGGTTTTTAAAAACTTCAGGAACCTGGGGAGCCTGGGTGGTTCAGCCAGTTAAGTGTCTGACTTCAGCTCAGGTCATGATCTCATGGTTTGGGGGTTTGAGCCCCGAGGCAGGCTGTTTGCTAACAGCACAGAGCCTGGAGCCTACTTCCTTTTCTGTGTCTCCCTCTCTCTCTGCCCCTCCCCCCTCGTGTTCTGTGTGTGTGTGTGTGTGTGTGTGTGTGTGTGTGTGTGTGTGTGTGTGTGTGTCTCAAAAATAAATAATAAAACATTTAAACAATTAAAAAAATAAAAAATAAAAACTGCAAGAATTGAAATTATCTCTGAGAATAGCTAATATTCTGCCAATCGAAGTCATTCACTTTGTCAGTGGTCAAATTTGTTTCTTTTACCTCTCATTTTTCTCAAATTTCTAACGTCACTAGTAAAAAAAAAAAAAAAAATACCGCGGAAGATAACTGCAGTAGGCAGAACAGTGACTCCCACAACTATTCACACTCTAATCCCTAGCATCTGTGAATATGTTACTTTATTGAGCAGGAGGGACTTTGTAGATGTGATTGAATTAAGGCCTTGAGATGGGGAGATTATCCTGGTTGATCAAATAGGGCCAAATCTAATTATATGCGTCTGGAAAATTAAAATTTTCCTGGCTAGAGTCACCAGGAGATATGAATATTAAAGACCAGTTGGAGATGCAGTGTTACTCACTTTGTAGATGGAGGGAGTAAGGAATGTAAACAACCCCTATACATTGGAAAAGAATGAAACACATGTTCCCTTAGAAGTAGAAAAGAGATCTTGATGTTAGCCCAGGGAAACCCAGGTCAGACTTCTAACCTATAGAACCATAAAATAAATATTTGCATGAAAAAGAGTGTGGTTTAGCAATTTCATTCATTTCTGAATTTATTATCCCATTCAGTGTCACTAGGAAATTTCTTAGTTTCTATTTTATATATAGACTGCTGTCTATAGGGTACTTTAGTTTCCTATTGCTGCTTTAACATATTGCCACAATCTTGTAGCTGAAAATAACATAAATTTATTATCATCATCGTCAACGTTGTCATCAATCGTTCTCGTCCTAGTCCTCATCGTCATCGTCAACTTACAGTTCTGGAGATCAGAAGACTGAAATGGGTCCCATTGGGCTAAAATCAAGGTGCCCACAGGATTGCATTCCTTTCTGGTGGCTTTAAAGGAGAATCAATTTTTTGCTAGCATCCAGAGGTCCCCTGCATTCCTTGGCTGGAGCCATATACTCCCATCTTCAATGCACATCATTTCAGTCTCTGATTCCATTGTCATGTCTCTTTGACTCTGGACCTCTGACTCCTCCTTATAAAGACTCTTGTGATTACACTGGGCCTACTGAGACAATCCAGGGTAATGTTCCTTTCCAAGGTTCTTCATCATATCTGCAAAGTTCCCATTACCACTTGTGGCAGCATATTCACAGGTTCAGAGATTAGGAGGTGAGCATCTTTGGGAGACCATTGTTCTGCCTGCCAAATAAGGTAACCCCTACTTTTAGTTTAATGAACCTCAACAATTGTATATTAGAGTTAGCAACTGAAGGAATAATATATAGTTTTTCATAGACATTAAGAGTTTGGCAAAGGTTTATTTCTACATAGTGTGAGAGCCACCACCAACTGAAAGGAACACTGTTTGTGTGTCAGCTAAATACATTTCAAAAGCACTGGAGAATAAAATCCTAAGATGAGAACTAGAAGTCATACCAAAAAAAAAAAAAAAAAAAAAAAAGAAAGAAAAAAAAAGAAAAATAAAAGGATATAATTGAAGAATGGGTTATTTTTGAATTAACTCTAGCTACCTGCAATTCACTCACAAGGCATCATCAATCTCATAGGAAGGCACCAACAAGCAGTCTTAGGTTTTAGTGGTAGCATGTGTAAATCAAGACAGATCCACACATGCCTCATGTTTGTCTGGCAGGAAGGTATTATACTTTTGACTGGATTTTAGAGATGGCAAAAATAAACATTTAGTCATTTCCTTATTTGACCGTGGAGAAGGGCAATCTTAGTTTGGTCAGTTGTTAGATTCTCCAGTACCCCAAATGGGAATTTGTTTTTCTCTGTTCATCCAAAAATTCTACACTCTCACTCAACCTAATACAATACCTTCTTGGCCTCAACTTCAAGAGATTATCTTTTGAATTCTAAACACTTATTAAACCCAGGTCTCAAATGCTACAAATCATCGAGCACATTGGATGTTACATAAATTTTAGATGGTAATAAATCAATTGTAGCCTAGTATAATTATCATATGTGGCAGTAGGTTTGCATGCCCAAGAAAAGTGTTAGCATTCATTAACATTTTCCATAAGCAATTAGCTAATAGGTGCGTTTACACATCCATATGTACAAAGGCAGAATATGTGATAAGAATACAAACATTATCTTCTTTTTGACTTAATTATATTCAGTGTTACAATGTCAGTGCATTATTGCATAAATTGAAAGTACAAATTAATATTTAAAATACAAGTGCTAAAACTACTAAACCAAAGGAAATTTTCTATTCAGAAGTTTCCTTTCTCTGTAGAGACAATATAGACTTGCTTTGCTACTCTTTAGAAAAGTACTAAAATGACAATGAAGATTTGTTAATGTGTTTACCTTAAAAAAGGATTTCCCTTTTCTACAAGTGTTTTTTAATAATGTCTTTGCTGTCAAATATCAGCCCTTTGATAGTACTGAGAACATAGTAAAAATAATAGAAAAACAATGTGTTGAGGTTATCTTCCTTGCCCTGGTATCTTCAAGTAAAGAAAGTTAACTGCTGAGCACAGCAGTGCTCAAAGAATCCATGCAGTGAGCAGCTGCCTACTTTGGGAAAACATGTGTTTAAAAATACCTTCTGCTCCAGGTAATTTTGCTTTTACAGTCCAATAAGTTTCAGCTGTTCTCAAGGACAAAACTCAGGAAATCAAGATGTTTCAATAGAAACTGCTCTAAATGTTTAATGGACGAAATTAGTGTTTGGCTGTGTCCGCATAAAGCTAGTAGATCAATAACTTTGATTATATATTCAATTCTGTCAAGTAATGATTTAGACTTAACTTCCATGTTCAGGATTAAAGTTTTATTTGATTGCCCAATCTTAGTGACGCATGTACAGAGAGATGTCAAAATTTTTAATTCTCCTAAGTTCTGAATTCTGAATTAAAAATCAAATGGAGATTTCAGTTTTGGAATTTATCATTTTAAATTCATGAGATTAAAGAGGACTCCTGTAAGTAGAATACAGAGAACACTGTAGCTATTTTTATAATCAGTTCTGTTTCTTGATAGCAATGGATTTTGATAGCATGTTCAACACTGGAGTAGGCAGTCACAGATACAAAATAAGAGGTTGAGGTAAAACTAATTTTAAGAGTTAAAGTTAGTAACCCTATATGATTACTCTTAGCTATTTTCATTTTTGAGAAAATAATGTATTTTTAACTTAAGATTTCTATCATCTATCAAAATTAAGTTTGTATTTAAATTTTATGCCAAATAAAAATTATAGTGCATTATATGATCATGACCAAAGATTTTTTTATTTATTCAAAAAGAGAAAAATTAATATTTTGCTCATAAGATATCAAATAGTTTAATGTTTGCAAACATTCATATAATTGGTCCATATGTTCACATTCAATTAATCTATTTGCCATTTAGGATACGGAAGTTTTGCTTGCTCCTTCTTTTAGGACCATATTTTTCAGAGTTAATAGAGTACTTAATTTGGGCAATACTAACTTATAACTATAGTGTTATAATAGGAGTAAAATAAAAAATAGTCCATTCAGTAGAAATAAACAGTATAAATAACTGAGCACATATTTTACTTTTTGTCGCTAATTTTTGACATTGCATAGTCAAATCTTGAGATGTGCATTATTTATGCCTTTGAATTTTGAAAACATAATTTCAGAATGCAAAGCAATCTGATTAAAACTGTCTTGATTCCCTCCATTTTTATCAATCATATCTCAATTGATTTCAAGAGATTGATAGGTACTAATATGTGCATTTCCAAAGGAATATCTCCATCTGTCTAGTTGACCTGATAAGCAGAGTATCTAACAAATTATGAGTCAGTTTCACCATATTTTATTGCACGTCAGTCTGGCAAATTTCAATTATATAAACAATTCAATTTAGTGAATATTTGAGTATCTACAGTTCCATGCTGTTAACATAAACATATTTAATCCAAACCAACCTTCAAATTAATCTAATTGGTCTCCATTCACTTATTTATTCTACAATGCATGTGCTGAATGCTTACTACATAAACAGATCTGTGAACAGAGTGGCATAAAGTTGATCAAGTCAAGGTTATGATAAGCTTGACAAAGCTTAGGGGGACGTTTTGATAGACTGCAGTGAAGAACTGGAGGGGCAAAAGTATTAAAAAAAAAAAAAAGCACTGTGGATGAAAAGCACAATGCTTTTCAGTGAATGCAAAGTTATTTCAGATGAAAGGATATGAGCACTATGTATTTATGTATTAGTGACCTTATTGATTATAAAACTAGAAAATAGACTGGGACAATTTTGAAGACTTGAAAAAAATTTATAATTTTAAACTAGTAATTGCATGGGAGAAGAGAAAATTTTTGAGAAACCAATTTTGATAAGTATACATATAAGAAGAAAAGGGCAATTAATTTTTATTTTTATAAGGTATAGATACTGATATATGTATAGAAATAAATAATAGTGAGGGTAGGAGAAAGAAAGAAAAATGATAAAAATCAAAGATAGTGTAATGTTATAAAAGGCACTGGATAGCAAGGAAGAGGCTAACCCCATTCTCTGGGAAGTATTGTTAAAGAAGTGATATTCCTTTGGGAAACTTAGACTTTGATTCTGGTGAGTACATAAAGAGAAATATTGTTGAAAATATTTAAATATATCTGTACTTCAATCAAAGTAAAGCAAAGAAAAGCATAGAATGGGATGGAAAGAGACTTGTGAAAGACTGGAATAAAAATAATGGTTGAAAAGTGGGTTGCATTGGGTGATGCTTTGTGCTTACACTTGCTCTAATTTCATAAAGTACAGGTAGCAAGAAAGAATATAAGCTGTAGGAGGTGACACATGACAGAATCAAGATTAGACTGGCATTTTGGTTTTGGTAGGACTTTTAACCAATGTTAATTATAAAATTGATCTATTCTCTTTAACAGGGAGTGTTCAATAGTTTCAATTCTCTCGTGATTTTCCCTAGTGTGACTATAGGTTGAGCTTAGTACGCCCTCTGACTAGTCACCATTAGCTATCCCTACACACATTTTGGCTCCCATGACTATGCAAGCTCAGATGAAGATGTTAAAGCCCCTATGTGTTTGGCTCCCATGCAAGGATTATAAGAATAAGTAGTAGGAGTAAATACTCTTGGTCAAGCCCTAATCCACATTTAAATATTTTTTATGGGAATGTCATTCATATTGTTTATTATTTTGTGTCCTATCAAACAAAAAAGGCTAGTTATATTGAGTGATAAACACTCCTCAAATCTTAGTAGTTTATAACAACAAAGGTTTATTCTTTCTCACTCTGCATGTCAAATGGCTGGAATGTGGGGCTATACTTCATCACTGTATCATTCCAGGACACATACTGACATAGTAACTGCCATTTTGGACCTCAAAGGTCATTGTGGCAAAGGAGGATCTCAAAAGGATCTCTTAAGGAAATAAAATATTCCAGCCTGGAAAAAACACACCTCAATTTGATCAGATTGGTTAAAACTATCTCTGTGGTCAGACCCAACAACAAGAGATTTAGAAAATATAATCCTAAATTCTTGGAGGACAGACAGCTAGAAATGTTTGGCAAATAATGGTGATGATTATCAAATATGTCAAAGAACACACACTATGTAGTCAGATATATGTATGTCAAAATCACCTATTTAGAGTTTCAAATTCAATATTGGCAAAATGAGGATAATATCACTATTCAGTGTTATTAGTATAATGACACTTGATGCATTAAGGTGACACTTATATAATAAATTACATTTCAATGAAGTTATTAAAATCTTTGTGTAAATGTATAAAATATTAACAATATTTCTGAATACCCTATTATAAGGAATTGATACTACAGCACTTTCTATTTGGCAACATACATCACCAAAAATATGTCTAGGAGAACTTAGCTTCTTTAAAAAGGATATGATGAAACTGTCTACTATGTAATTAATGGATTCTCTAATTATATTCAATGGGAAATATATTTTCCTATATTGAACTTTAAACATTTTTTTTAATGTTTGTTTATTCTCAAGAAAGAGAGAAAGAATGAGAGCAGGGGAGGAGCAGAGAGACAGACACAGAATCCGAAGCAGGCTCCAAGCTCGTAGTTGTCAGCACAGAGCCCCATGCAGGGCTCGAACCCATGAACCGGGAGATCATGACCTGAGCCAAAGTCGGACACTTAACCAACTGAATCACTCAGGAGCCCCCTGTATTGGACTTTCTGGGTGGAACTGGGTGGAGTTCACATGTTTTAAACTGTTGTGTGCTACTTTGCGCCAATGGTTGATATTTTTATTTTGTTTATTTATTCTTTTGGTAGCAGGAATACTTTAGTGCTGCTCAACTTGACCTGAAATGCCACAGTAAAATATTCTCCCTGAAGAGCGTGTCATAGAGCATCTAGTCTTAAACAGTCTAACACACGTTCATTTAACTCTGCTCTTTTAAAACCAGGCTTAAGCTCATACATTTATCTGTACATTTTCTACTGAATTACTCTGCATATTCCTAAGTTTTAATGATATAAAACCGACTTCACTGTACCACTGAATTATAAAAACCTAATGCTGAAAATTAATCCTACATTTATCAAATCAGGAGTAGTTCAACTTGACATTAATTTTTCATTGTCATTATGAAATTAATTTATTCCTCAAATTAATTTCTTTCCATATTATATTAATAAAGATATTAAGCTCTTAACATTAGAATCCCTTTAAAAATTAACCTTACACCTTCCACAAGTGAAACAAGTCTCCTATTCATGTTGCAAAGCCCTGCTCTATCAGATGATATAAACCTACCTCATTCTTTTGATTCCCCTGGATCAGAGGAGAGTTGCAGGTGAGAGGAGAAAGTTTGAGAAGAGATGCTGCCTCCTTTGATGGACAGCTTGGCCTAAGGAAATCAGAGTTAGCAGTTCTACTCAATGATCTGGAAATGAGAACCATTTAAGTAGCATGAAGGCCAATGAACTAGAACTGCTGTAGTTACACTATTTATATAATTAAATTATTTAAAGGGATATTGGAAATAACCATTTCAGCAAAATAGCATGTACTATTGTTGAAATAGCTGACAAACACAATTTGTGTGTGGGAGAGAGGTGTAAATAATATTCCCTTTGATGTGATATTGCATTTATTTTCAAAATGTAACAGAAAACAGGTTTGAATTCAAAATTCAGGGGAAGACGGACTGGGAATATGCTTCCTAGTTTAGTAAGTGGCAGTGATCTCACCTGTAGATGATAATTAAAATTTCAAGGAGGGAATTAAGATCCATTTCTTTAGGAGGTTCGTAAGATTCTTCATTGGTCATTTGATTTATATGTTTGGATTTCTCATTTTGAACATATTTTATTCTTTTATAGCTTAATCCATAAAAACATCATCTAATTGTGATGTTTTGCAGTTGTATACTTTCTAACATTAGTTTTACCAACTGTCTTCACTAGTAGAATTCTTTTGATAGAACTCTAATATAAAATATGAAATTCTTTTTCTGTTTTTTTTCATTGTTTTTTTAACATCACCCATTCTCATTTAAAATTTTTTATTTTATTTATTTATTTATTTATTTATTTATTTATTTATTATTCATTTATTTATCCAAATATGAAATTCTTAAACTCATTATTGAGTCCATGAGTAAGGGAAGAGTGTTTCCAGGAAGATTGTGGCTAACCTAATGCTCCTCCTTATACGTGTAGTTGATGCAGAGGTTCCCTGGCCTTAGAAGCTGATGGGACTTATTATATATTACCTCATGTATATAGAATTCCTGCCTTTAATTTATTGGTGAAACAGCACTTTCAATACATGATTGTTTAATCTAGAATCTGTCTAAATCTGTCTAGAATCTGAGTGCATGGGTTTAAATCCAAGGTCTTCAAATTACCGTTTCAAATTGGCAAAGTGTCTAAACTTTTTTGTCTCAGTTTTCTCATTTTTAAATGAGGATGATAATATTACATTGTTATATGGATTAGATAATATTACTTGTACATAGTTTTTAAAATATAGTTATTATCCTTCATGCTATTACTTGCTACAATTAGTTACCTCAAAATCGTGTGCTTCTGTTTTATTCTGTATTGTAACCTACAGCCTGTGTTTGATTTTGTTCAGATTTGCACCCCTTAAAGTTATTTCACAAAAGTCTCAGTAATTGTATTTTTATTTTCTATAAATATTTAAAAATTGTTGCTGGAGAACAGACTTTAATGTTTTTAAGGTAAAGTAACTTATGGTGATACACCACTTAATAATATTTTCTGGTAGTCTAACCAGATAAGAAAGATGTACCTTCAAAAGAAAATAGATAAATAGCTTGAATTCATACAAGTAATATTATTTTGCCATTATAATTAATGTCCTAGAGCTATATCTATCAATGGGTAGATCTCAGAAACAGAATAGTGGGTGAGTAGTTCACAACAAATTGAAAAGTTTCAGTAGGTGCCAGTATTTCAAGTCAAGTCTAGGGCTAGACCGTTATGAAAACCACTCAGAGAGCTTGGGAACAAAAAAACATGGATATAATTCACTGCTTGCTAACATAGTGACAGGGCATAATAAGCCTGTAGTTTGGAGGGTAACGCATTCCTAGATTCTGTTGAGGCAGAGAATCACATGTGAAAGAGAGCTGCTACTTGCATTTTTCATTCTTTTTATGTGAGCTACTTGACCTTGTAAAAGACTTCAGTAGAAAGAAGAGTTGGAGGTACTTCCAAATGTATGAAGACTGAGAGAGAAACTATGGATGAGACTGAGTCAAGTTTGGAGACCACCTAGATCTAGGGCGCCATGGGCAGATCGTAGGGGCGGATTCTAAGAAGAGAATCTGGGAATCTCTGGCTATTGTGGCTAAAAGTTCTTGGTGAATCTTCTCTCCATGCTCCTACATGTATCTGTACACCTTCTACGAAATTATTCTGTAATGTTCCTAAATTTTGGTGATATAAAACTGACTTAGCTGTAACACTGAATTTAAAAATTTAATGTTGAAAATCTATTTAGAAAGTCAGAAGTAGTTCAACTGGACATTAATTTTTCATTACCTTTATGATCTTAATTTATTCCTCAAATCAGTTTGGTCTTTTCATATTATTATAAAGATACCAGGCTCTTAACATTAGAATCCCTTTAAAATTTAAAACTGGACAAAACTGGACAAAGTGTCAAAATAGTTTTGTAGTCTCTGAAAAATGACCAAAGGAAATAAAAAAAGAAAAACTTTATATTGCTTTTCCTACAAACTTTCTGCCAATAGCGTCATACCTCCTTACTAAATCTTCTTCATCAAACCATTAAATAATACTATTTTGACCATTTCACGTTTCCCTTTCCCCTTTTCAGATTCATCAAACATTCTTCAGAGCTCACCAGTTATATAGTTTTAGACCATGTTTATCAAAGATTCCTGCATAAATATTTTAAACTGTATATTTTTAGCTCCAGATTCTGATCTCCAATTGCCATATCTCTACCTGAATATATTAAAGGGGCTTTCAAAAAACACTAAAATAACGTGGTCATTATCATCAGCTACATACACTTTCTCTGTCATCCATGTCCTACTCAACTTAGTCATGTTATATGTCACATAGTGATACAGTTTGTGTCTCTCTTGGTTTCTACCTTCCATCTCTCTTCATGCAGCACAGTAGATAACTCCATCCCAGCTCTCAATAACCACTGCTTCTAAAGTCCAGGCACTTATTTTATCTTGCTTGAATAACTGGGATTACTTCTATTTTTCTCCTCCCTCCAATATTGCTTTCATTAATTCATCAAAACCATTTATAAGTTTTAGATGTTTGGTGAAGCCTTTCATTATGTTATTCTGTACTCTGTACATTAAACCCAAGTCTACTGATTACATATCATACTTATTTCATTTTTATCTGCTCATTTTGGCACCTTGAGGACACATGACACATATTAATCATTTCTAGTTTTATAAAATTTAACACAGTACCTATCTTAGATGAAGACATTTTGTATAGCCATTTCTGGCTATATAAATATATATTTTTAAAATTGTTTAAAATCCAACCTACAAAACACAATGACTTTATCCATAATTTACTTCATGTTATTAAATGATTGTTTTTATTGAAATAGAGCAAATCAGGCAAAATCAGAGTAGAAAAGAATAAATCTTATTAAAAATATACTGAATAAATTAGGCTGCTTTTAGCTGTTAAAAAGAGAAAACACAGGATTGAGCAAAAGGAAATGTATCATTCAGGAAAAAAAAAAGACATTCAGAGGTGGGGATGAGGGAGAGTCTAGCTTTTCTGTTCATGTTAGCTTAATCCACAGTCTGGGAATAAGTAGCTGGGGCAGTTTCATACGTCATATCCCTGATCTTATCCCTTACAGGACAAAAATTGAAACTATGAGTTTTTATTACTCTTTTTGTTTTTCTTTTCTTTTTTTAAAGTAGGCTTTGGGCCCAACACAGGGCCCAATGCAGAGCCCTGAGATTAAGACCTGAGGTGAGATCAAGAGTCAGAAGCTTGGGGTGCCTGGGTGGCTCAGTTGGTTAAGTGACAGACTTCGGCTCAAGTCAGGATCTCCTGGTTCACAAGTTCCAGGCCTGCGGTGAGTTCACAGCCTGGAGCCTGTTTCAGATTCTGTGTCTCCTCTCTGCCCCTTCCCTGCTCATGCTCTGTCTCTCTTTCTGTCTCAAAAATAAACATTAAAAATTTAAGAGAGTTGGAAGCTTAACTGACTGAACCACCCAGGTGTCCCTCTCTGACTATTTTTAGGGGTGAGGGAAGATTTTTGATAACATCCTTAGCTAATTTCCTGTTATTTCTCACTGGCCCTTATTTGGGTATCTACCCATTCCTAACACCTATAATTGTTAAAGGAAACAGATTGTTTGGATTAGAATATTCATAATCTAACTCCTGGAATTTATCTCAATGGATAAAGTGGGAGAGGGTATGATGGAATGGGGAGGGTCACATTCCCCAGGATCATGTAAGAATGTCTGAACAAAATTAGATTTCTTTTAGTAAGGAATAAGTGGGAAATAAATGCAAGGAAAATGACCAATAGTGTTCATTATACCTAAGAATTAGTTATGCACTGAGCCTAACACAGCCAAGACTATAAGTTTTTTATTCGTCCACCTTTGTCTTTATCTGGTAGAAGGTACATTATTAACAGGCTCTAGAGGAGGAGTTGTATATATACTATATTAGATTTTTTTTCCCTCTACATATTTTTCTCTAAATTCAATCTTCTGTTACCCTCTCATTTTCCCTTCATGGAATACTAATCTTTAAGAATTGATTTCCTTTGAAGTTACAGAATCATTTGATTTTGAAAGCTACATGGTATATGAAAAAAAAATTTAAGTAACATGCTTTGGGTTTTCCTGTACATTGTAATATTTTATTGCATAATTCACTCTTCCTAGATCCTGAACTCTATTCTTTTGGTTTTGTCTTTCTAGTTAAGTAACTATTTAGAATTGCCTCACATTAGTGTATATAGGGATGGAGTTTAGAAAACAAAAGCTTAAAAAACACTGTGAATTTTTTTAATGAAGACAATTCTGAAATGATTGTTTTGGTACTGGTTTTCATGCTTGACCATGGGATAGAGTTTTTCTTTCTTTGAGAATTAGTATACATGGATAAAATGGTGTAGTTATAAGTTGAGACAGGCCGCTATTTAATTTTTTATACACACACTAACATTTACAACCAAAAGACACAGCTCTATGGATATAGTATCCATTTCATTTTTATATTATTTTATTCTAGAAAGTAGAGTTATCTCCTCTGCTGCCAAATTAGTGGAAAATTCCATTATAAATAAAATTATGTTTATTACTATAAAGTATGTGATAGTCATAGTTGCTATTTTATAATTATTGAAAAATTAATTATAACACTATTTTAATGGGGAAGAAATTTAGTGGATGATATGAATCATTTGGCTTTCCTAGAAAATTTTATATTTAAATTAACTGTATTTCTATATAATGCAAATTCAGCTTTATATTATGTGCCCTATAAAGTAAATGAAACCTAAATTACTGCATTTTGCAGAGTCGGTACTTATAAAGTGATATCTAGGGAATTTCATTTCTACATACCAAGCAAAATATAATATTAGTAATACTATAACTTACAAATAGTTGATTTTCTTGGACTGCAGATGAGCAAGTTTTCATAAAAATGTTACTTCAAATAAAAAATAAAAAGATATGTGAAAACCTTCATTGTCCCCTGCTCTACTGCATCCCATTCTTATTTAACTAATTATTTTGTTTCAACCAGTAAGTGAAACACTGGAGTGATGGTAGCAGAACTTAAGATACACCTTTCAGATGCTGTGTCCATAACCAGCTCTCCAGAAAGGTGGATGTTTAAAGTTTATAATTTATTTTGTGAAAAAGAGGCAGGGGAAGGCATGAGTGGGGGAGGGGCAGAGAGAGAATCCCAAGCAGGCTTCTTGCCTGTCAGCATAGAGTCTGACGTGAGGCTCCATCTCACCAACCCTGAGACCATGACCTGAGCTGAAATCAAGAGTTGGATGCTTAACCGACTGAGCCACCCAGGTGCCCCAAGAAAGGTGGATATTTAGTCTAACAATTCCAATTTCAGAACAATTTCCATACCACTTTGGAAAAGCTGTTCTCTCTGAAGAAAAAAAAAAAAGAAATATTGGAATGAAAAAGACTTGTATAATGCTAATAGTAAAGAGGTAGCTTTTTCTAATAATAGATTAGGTAGTCCTGAGAAGAATGGATAGGTAGAATGAACCATCATTTGGGCATTGAGGAGGGCACCTGTTGGGTTGAGCACTGGGTGTTATATGGAAACCAATTTGACAATAAATTTCATATTAAAAAATGACCCATCAGAGGTATCATTGGGCATAAAAATTATTATCCAGAAGTCACAAATTCATTTGATTGTAAATATGGAAATATATATCAGTATCCAAGCCTGAGTTTCAAGGATCAGAGGACCCAGTTTAGTGACTGCTAGAGTGTTGAAAGCAGTTCCATTAAATCCAACAACAACTTTTAGTTTTCAGTAACATGCTACCATGGATAAGAGCTACTCAGGTCCAGATTCAGATTTGCAAAGTGGCTCCAAGATGGAATGCAACTTGGCTTTGAAAAATTCACTAAATGCAAAAGGCATTCAAATAATCAAAAGATTGCCAAGAAGATGGTACTTGTGTCAGTTAAGGTACAATCAAAAGTTTGTACATGGGACATTTAATATGAAGAATTATTAACCAGTAAAAGACTAAATGGGGCAAAGGAGTATGCTAAGGAATACAGTAAATGAAGAAAGTGACTACTACCTCTGGGACTAAGGGAGAGTGAATGAGGAAATAAGTGCTTAGAAGATGCTTTCTCCAGGCCCTCAATGCTAAGATTCTGACCCAACTGGCAAACAGAAATCACAGGAACATACAGACTACCATTGGCAAAGAAACTTGCCAGAGTTCTGGGCCAAAGGAGTCTGCTTGGTGGTGGTGAAACTTTGTGGAAAGTGTAGCAGTCTAGGCTGAGTCATAGGAATAGCTCACAGATGGTTGAAGAATTCACTGGTTAGTGCAGTAGTATGGGAGCTGATTCACAAGGAGAGTGTCCTAGGTAGCCAAGAAATTCGCTGCAGGATGGACTGGAGTTGATCCATGGATATGATTCACTAAGTGCTGGACAAATTTTCTGGAGAGTGCAAGTGGGCTAGAGCTAGTCCAAAGGATGTCCCCCCTCACCCTTCTACCTGGAAGCTCAGAAATTCACTAGTGCATGTAGGTAGGGTGGAAGTTCTCTTTTAGGACTCCTGAGGTGAGTGCCACTAGCCTCCAGCACGCTGGCTGGCAGCCATGCCGAAGAAGAAACCAAGCCCAAGACCAAGGGGAGAAGTCCTGCCTCTTGCTGTAGTCTTGTATCATCTCCCCAGCATCTGTTATTGGCATAGCTTCTATTGTACTGTCTGTCAAAGGAGAAACATTTACAGGTCACAGCACCAGTGTCGCAAGAAGGGCAAAGAAGAATGGATTGGAGCTGAGAGGCAAAAAATTGATAACATTTACAGTGCCTATTAAAGGGGCTATCATGTTTAGTAATTTCTCTTCTACTTGGACTTAGGTTATAGAAACCCTGTTACATTTTAAAGACTACATTTTGAGTGTTTCTAACTGTTTGGTATGCAGCTTATGTGATGCTTCAAATTCTTTTAGGCTCACCTTCTTCCTGGCCTGTCAGCCCGTGTCCCACCTGAACCACCCTGGTGGTGACTGACACTGAATGTGCCTGTTTTTTTCTCCAGAAACTCCCATATAGACCAAATTAACTTCTACAGAAGTATAATGGTGGAGTGGGGTTACCTATCCTTGGGACAAATTTTAAATAATAAAGGACAACAGAGCAGAGGGAACTAGAAAATTGATTACTTCATGTTTCCCTCCGATAGATTTTTCCAAGAATACTAGCTAGATCTTTTTAAGAAAGGAATAGAACTTGATAATAAATTAACTTATTTTCTTTCCATTATTCTTTGTGACATTTTATTTTAGCATCTCTCTCATTGCCTGGGCCTCATAAGCACCAATGCATTAATACCAAATCTTTCCATCTTTTGTTTTCTTTAAAACTGGCTTGGTCTAATATTAACATTATTAGGAATAATTCAAGAGAACAGGTATTCAAGATAGTATATTGGATGTTTAATCAAAAACCTGTTTGAAAGCAATAGGGACCTCATTCTTCTTGGTAAGTAAGATTATCATCCTTGGCAAGAAGTAGCAATATACTTTTTAAAGATTCTTCCTGTGATTAATTGGTATAAGAATATATAGATATTAATATATTGAGATATCAAGCAGCCATAACCTTAATATGGGGAAGAGCAATGATAATTATGAAGATTGAGGACTTGATTATTTTGAGGTTATTTTAGACCTTACGATAACAATGTGATAAATTTAGGGCAGTGAATTTTGGGACCAGAGTACCTGAAAGGTCATTTGGTCCTCCAGTTCATTTGGAGGCTTAAGAAGGTTGGATGATAAACTGAATTTGGAACCAAGTTCATCTCATAGATAGTTCTAACAAAATGGAATCCTTCTCACCAAGCCATTTAGCTGTTGACATCTATAAATGCCCAATTTCCAGGAAAGAAAGATACTAAGTCCTTTATATTGCATAGGGAACCCTGCCTGACAACTGAAGCCTGGCCAGTTACATTAGACTCCTTGCACTTTGAAGGGTACATCTATTCATTTTTACCAGAATTAGTACATAATCCAGGAAAAAGGGAAGCCATCCCTAACTATGCTGTCTCTATAGCATCATTATCGGAGCGATTAGGGAATACCTATTCCATGAGTGGTATCAAAAACAATGTTGCTTCAGACCAAGAGGTACATTTTATACAAAAAAGTTGGAGGAATGGACTCAGGATCATGGGTATCATGGATATTAGTGTATGTCCTATCAGGGAGAAATAACTAGACTAATTAGAGTTACAGGCATATGTAAGTTTTAGGGAAAACGTCTTATCGTGTTATGGTGCTGCCTTCTACAAAACACAATGTGCATTGAACCATTTGCCAACATATGGTAGTTTGTTCCAATAGCTAGTTTAGATGGACCACAGAGTCAAGAGATTTAAGTAGGATAAGATATCTGACCATCACACCCACTGAGTCACTTGAAATTTTATTTCTCTTCATTGCAGGTTTAAGTTTTGCCAGAAAAGATACCCCAGTTTTCAAGGGGAAAGTGTTTCTGTCAGGGGCACGCTAATGGTGTTACTGAACTAGAAACTGCAACTAACATCTGTCCATTTGCAGTTCCCTGTACCAGTTGGTGTTGGCCAAGGGTGAAGCAAATCTAGAATGTGTAGTGATGTGATGAAGGGAGTTTCAGCAGCTTTATTTTTTTAAGTAATGTTCTTTCTTAAATGTTGTAGGATATTGTGATGAGATCTCCGTATAGATTCTGCCTAATTTACTTGCACTTTCAAAGTTGGTAAAGAAGATTTTTGTCCAAAAGGAGTGTCCCATTTTGCGGTATGGAAACCAGATATAGTAGGAGGGCACAACTGGATCTGAATACCACAAAGAGTGAACTGTATCAGATACATCTTCTGCATTGCATCATATTTTCTAAATGTTACCTGTTTCCTGGGCTCTTGGCCCATGTTCAACCCCAGTAGCTCAACTATAGACCAGCTCTATAGGCCTTAAAGGTTCTGTCTCCTAAGGCCAATATCTAGAGCCTTTGGCTCCTTCAATTTATTCTGGACTCCTATATAGCACCATTTTTAGAGTAGGGGACCAAGATACCGTAGGAGTTGCCTAAGGGACCAGGCATCATATCTCAGAAGGGTAAAGTTAACTCCTTGTAGGGCAACTTTTGACTAATGGGGGAGAGGTAGCAATAGAGTGTCAACAGTGAATTTTTTTCTCCATGCTCTCTTCTAATAGACTATTCCAAAGTGTTACATTTCTACAGTTACAATAGAGACTTCCCAGAGCCATCTCATGTGGCTCAGTGACCAGTCATTGCTCTTCATGCAGTGGCCATCACCATAATAACTTAATAACTATTCTATATTTTCTTCTCATTCTTCCCTCCTCCTAACACTTTCCCCTTACTCTCTCTGCCCTGGGATTGCACCCAATTAGGTATTACTACTCCAGATTTTTCTCAGGTTCTGTTTTCTAGAGAACTTCGGTTAAGACACAAGAAAATATACTTGAATGTAAGAGCATTTGGATTTTTATCATCCCAATCTCTAACTCATCTTAAGTAATAGTGGAGTCCTTCGCTGTCTTAAAATACATAGTAAGTATAAATTTTCTTTTTAAATTATAAAATAAGTTAGCCATATTCTTTCTTCTTAAGAGCTATATTTTATTTTTTTATGTTTTATTTTTATTTTTGAGAGAGAGAGAGAGAGAGAGAGAGAGAGACAGACAGACAGACAGACAGAAAGAGAGGGATACACAGAATCTGAAACAAGCTCCAGGTTCTGAGCTTGAACTCGTGAACTGTGAGATCATGACCTGAGCCAAAGTCTGACACTCACCAGACTGAGCCACCCAGGCGCCTTCTAAAGAGCTGTATTTTTAAAATAGTAGTTAAGTTAAATTTATCAGTGAGGTCAGCAGATGATCATAAAAATGTTTGATAAAGCCAAGTTCTTCTGACAAAATGGTTTATACTTGCAATTGAATAAACACTGCTTCTTTGTAACAGATATAAAAAACACAAATTCTTATAATGCATTCATACTCTCAGCTAAGATTAAAAATTGAGTCCTTGGAATATTACATTTATCTTTAAATATTACAAGGAAGCTCTTCTCACTTATTAAATTATCAATAAAGAACCCATTTTTATGATAAACTCATATAGAATAAGTGTGAATTTAACTTGAATGCAACTAGACTGTAAATACTCAGTGATATCTTATCCATCTAAAAATAAGCATGAAGCCTCTGGTTCTACCTGGAATCAGTCTGTGCTGACTAAAACATTATCACTTACTACTGGGGAAAATATATCTCTTTAAAATACAATAAGTTGACCTGGTTGAATAAATTATATCATCCTCGTCTTATTTATTTAGAAACTCTATTTTATTGGTTTATGCCACACACACACACACACACACACACACACACACACACACACGCGCGCGCGCGCGCGCAAATGGAATCCAGAGAACTGTTTGTGCTCTTCAGATAAGTAGTCATTCTAACAATGGCGCGTAGCTCTTAAAAGCTATTGTCGATCATTGAAAAAAGCGATCTTTCATGTAGATATATTTTCCACATTCTACCACCCTAGTCTTGCATTAGATAAAATGAGTAAGAGTGTAATTCTCTGTTCTTGACCTTCCTATGCACTGTGAACTTTTAGAGAGAAAAGTGCTCTAAAATATATTTATTATCACCACCATTATTATTATTCACAAATGGTGTGACTGACAGGGCCATTTCCCAAGTTATTTTTTCTTTCAATCACAAGTTCTCATTCTTGACCCAGAGGCAAAAATGTTATGCAAAGTGAGATAGTTAAAAAGGGAAGAGTACATCGTTCTGAATATAATAACTCTCCCACTGTAACATCGCAGGAAGCTACAAAGCTTTCTTTGTTATGGGAGGTGCCTCTGAGGGGATTATAAGTTATTGCATTTACTTAAGGAGGCAATAAGCAGAGTGAAGGCATTCCTGAATTTGTTATGAGACATTTTGGACACCTGTGACATGGGTATATTATTTATATTTAGGAGAGTGGTATCTCACTACAGCAAAATAATTGATGTAAAAACTTAACTTTCAAGCAATATTGTTGAATTCAATAATTCTGCGACCTGAATTTTATTTAGTAATAAAATCCAAAATAAGAGTATCTTAGTGTCTGAGGGTTATCCTTCATTGTCTTTTACTTCCTAACTTGTTATGTCATTTTGCACTTGCTTTCACTTTTTCAATGACAGTGAGGTCACTGCTTCCCAATGAAAACCACTCCTTTTTGAATATGTTTAGAAAGGGATTTGCCTACATAAAGAAGAGAGAAATACTTGGAAATCTCTAATATAAACATGATGACAGGTCATGAATTCCACCCAACTAGAGGACGCATTTTAATAATCTGATGTAGATTATTTTAAAGAGTTTCAATTATTCCCAGGGCATCCAACAATTAAAGCTGATGTACAAATACTGCCAAGTAGAAATCCTGCAAAACCCTATTTAATGCACAAATAAGACTCATTTTTAATTACAATTGGTATGCAAAAGGTTGCTTCTAATTTAATTGAAAAGAGATTGTTTCCTTAAGTAGAACATTTCCTCCCTCATATCTTATTTACATTATTAATTTTCTTGCCAATTAAAAAAAAAAACAGAGATAAACTTCAGTCCAGTACTTGCCTAAATCAGCATAAAATCAGTTTGAAGTTATCCATAGTAAACAACTTAAAACATTAACTTTTTTTTAATGGATTATAAACCCATTTTCAGGTGCTATTATTGATTGAATTTGTATGCATGGTTTAAATATAAGTTGTAGACATTTGAATGGTTTATTTTATGAACCATGCAAAACAATGTAACAAAAACTTTATAAAAATTTTGTGGTATCAAACCATGAAATTCAGGGATAAGATGTTTGTTCAAACAAGTTTTTCCCTTTAATGTAATGTATACAACCTCAGCAAGATGTTAGCTTCACTGTGCAAAAAGTTCCTAAGAAATTTATGTGAAATCATTTACTTTTTCTTTATATTGTATAATATTTATTCATGGGCATTATCTAAACAGCTATGTATTGTATTTCTCATTAGAAAATATTTTTAAAAGGGGAGCTTGCGTGGCTCAGTCAGTTAAGCATCCAACTTGGGCTCAGGTCGTGATCTCGCCTTGCAGTCTGTGACTTCGAGCCCTGCGTTGGGCTCTGTGCTGACAGCTCAGAGACTGGAGCCTGCTTTGGATTCTGTGTCTCCTTCTCTCTCTTCCCCTCCCCCGTTCATACTCTGTCTCTCTCTGTCTCTCAAAAATAAATAAATGTTAAAAAAATTTTTAAAAAAGTAAATATTTTTAAAAAATCAATGCATTCTTTTTATTGAAGCCTAATCTTGCATGCTATGTTTATTAATTTTTTTTATTTTTTGTTTTAAGACAATATAAATTGTTTTGAGATCTAAAGAAAAAATACTCTGCATCCTTTTACTCTCAGAATTTTTTTTCTAAACATTTGCATGAACCCGTATTGTAGCTTTTGTTATGTGATCAGTTTTATTCACTTAAGATAATGTGAATAGTTTTGTTACATCAAATGAAAGTCCTCATAGTAATGAATTACGTGTAATTAAACTGTCACCTACTCAAATTTTTTAGTTTTAATTATGACTACAAGTGGCATTGTAAAAATCTTCCAGGAACATACACACACACACACACACACACACACACACACACACACACACACACATATATATATTAATATTTATTTATTTTTGAGAAAGAGAGAGAGACAGAGTGTGAGCTGGGGAAGGGGCAGAGAGAGGGAGACACAGAATCTGAAGCAGGCTCCAGGCTCTGAGCTGTCTGCGCAGAGCCCGACATGAGGCTCAAACCCATGAACCATTGGATCCTGACCTGAGCCAAAGTCGGTTGCTCTACCGACTGAGTCATCCAGGCGCCCCGAACATATACTCTTTAATGAACACATTTTCTTAAACAATCCAAATTATATACAAATTATAATGCAAAATTATTGTGTTATAGTGGGATTTATTTTTTGTATGATATTTCTCTTCAGAAACAGCAGTAACTTAAATGGAGACATATAGAAAATGCCACTTTTTGCACAATCTTTTTTAATTTGCTTTTTGACAAATTCATGTTATAGAAATGTATCTAATATAATTTTCATTTACTTGATTACAAATGGTTTCAGAATTTTTACCTCCTTTCCATATCTGTTGATCATGTGCGTTGAATCTTTTGTGATTCCTCTTTCATTTCCTTTGTCCATCACCCATTATACCTATAAAAAATTGTACTTTATATATTAATGTAGTATCCTTATATATTACAGTGTACTTTTCCCCATACTTTTTAATGTAAAAGTTTCAATTTTAAGTTTAATTTATGAAGCTATATAGATCTGCCTTTAAGTTCTATCCTCTTGATAGTGTTTGTGAAAGCCTTACCACATCCCCAAATTAAATAAGTAACATCAATTTTCTTTTAGTATGTGTATGCATTGTTTTATATGTAAGCATTTATTTTACCTGAAATCATTTAGAGCATTTTATAAGAAAATAATTGAATTTCACCATTGTTTCCAAGCGTCCGTTTGTTCACACATCAAGTATAAGATGGTATGTTTACCAGTCACTACCATGAAAACTAAATTAAATTTGTTTCAGAAATCTTTGACAGCTTGTCAAAACTTTGAGTTGTCAGTGTATGTTTGCTACTGGTTCATAGTATTCTAATTATAGTCACTCTATCATATACTTTAAATTTATGTGCAGATAAGGTCATCTCCTTACTTTTTATGTTGATATTTTTTTTCTGGTCTATTGTGAAATATTGTTTTTTTGTGTGTGGTGTTTAAGGATATTTTAAGTGCTAATTGATGTTTCACTGAGATTATTGCTGTGAATGAATTGATTATATAGCTTGGAAAGAATTGGCCTCACTCTATCCACAAGCAATTTTAATTCAAACAACCCAAAAGCAAGAACCAAAATAGAATAAATTTCCATCTCTAGCAATGTGAAATTGATCTAAAATTTTTATTTTTTTTTTAGAAATTTTCAGAATCATGTCTGGCCTTACCAAATGAGTGACAAAGATTACCATCTGCTTATTTTTCAGACAGATGAAACTAATTATTTGACCTTATCAAGTTGATTCTAATTTTATATTTTAGACCTACATATGTATATAATCTTTATTTCAATATGTTTGTGATTATTAAATGCACAGATTTGTGAGGAAAAATGAAATGAGATTTGACAAATACATAGAACCGTGTAATTGCCATCCTTTTTAAAAAGTAAATATTTCCATGTCCTCAGAAAGTTCCCTAATACTTTTGCAGTCAACACCCCTCCCAACCCTGAGGCCTATTCTTGAATTTCATGGAGTGAAAGAATGCAACGTGTGCTCTGTGTGTCTACCTCAACTCAATATAACATCAGATTATACCATGGTGCTTTGCGCATCAGTTATTTTCATTTTTATATCCGAACAGTACTCCATTCTATATATTTTCCAAATATGTGTATTTGTTCTTCTGTTGACAGACATTTCAAATATTTACAGTTTGAGTTATTGTGAATGAAACTGCTACAAACTTTGTACAATTTTTTGGAGATATAAGTTTTATTTCTCTTGGGAAAATTATCTAAGAGTGGAATTTCCATTATTTTTTTAAACTGCCAAAGACTTTTTCCTTAGTGACTCTACCATTTTATATTCCCACAGCTTCATACAAAAATTCCAATGACTCTATACATTTGTCAACACTTGATGCTGAGCTTTTTAACACGTTGCGCTCTGCT
This sequence comes from Panthera tigris, assembly GCF_018350195.1. Classification (NCBI taxonomy): domain Eukaryota; kingdom Metazoa; phylum Chordata; class Mammalia; order Carnivora; family Felidae; genus Panthera; species Panthera tigris. The sequence continues at coordinate 46,118,994 of NC_056678.1, forward strand.
GGGTATGCAGTTATTGCATACGATAGCTTTAACTTCTATTTCTCTGATGCCTAATTATTCTGAACATCTTTTAATGTATACATACTAGCCATTCATATATTTTGTTAAGGGCCCATTGAGAACTATTGCGCTTACTTTCATTTAGGTTCAGTTTTCTTGATATTGTTTTTAGTTATATAATCCACACACTACACACACGTATACACACATATAGTTTATACATATAAAATTTTCTTCTAGTCTGTGTGGTCTTTTAATTTTCTTAGTGCTACATTTTAAGAGCAAACTATTTTAAGAAATAGATTTTAATTTTTATTCTCACTGTTAGCAACTTTTGCATCTAAGAAACTTGCTTACCCAAATTCATAAAAATGTTCTCAGTATATTTTGTTCCAAAATTTCATATTTGTATCTTTTACATGTTAGTTGAGATCCATTTTAAATTAAGTTTATCTAAGCTTTAAGGCTGTAGCAGAGGTTTATTTTGTTTTTCTCCTGTGTCTATCCTGTGGCTCAGAATGCAAATACACCAAAAAGAGCGTGACTGGCCAAAGGGGTCTTTGTCCTTGACTGCAACTCCCTGAGAGACTGTGATGGATTAGCTGTGCACTAAGTCTAGTGTGGGGAGGGCAGCCTGCTAGTCTGTGCTTTTGTAATCACCTATATTGGACCTGACATATCACACATAGGTTTTCAACCAGGAGGTGAACTCCCCAATGGCTTTTCTAATTCCTAAAATAAATGACTTTGAAATTTAGAAGATCACTTCATTCCACATGTCCATATCTTTAATGTCCTTTAGCTCTGCACAATCCCTGTTTTTTTTAAATGTTTTTAGTTATTTTTGAGAGAGAGAGAGAGAGAGAGAGAGAGAAAATGAATAGTGGGGGAGGGGCAGAGAGAGAGGGAGACACAATCCAAGAAGCAGGCTCCAGGCTCTGAGCTGTCAGCACAGAGCCCAATGTGGGGCTTGAACCCATGAACCGTGAGATCATGACCTGATCTGAAGTCCGATGCTTAACTGACTGAGCCACCCAGGCACCCCTGCACAATCCCTTTTTAAGTGTGTTCTCTCAACACTGTGGTATGCACTTTCTGCTGGGACCCGTGGTGTCTTGCGCTTCCCACTTTCAGTGCCGCCCTCAGCGAGGAGGGGAAGAGTCACACATAGTCATTGGACCCTACCTTTCCATTTCCTATTCTGATAGTAAATGTGCTGCTCTATGATCTTGTTGCTTCAGCAGTTATGTACGCTAATACCCACCTCGCTAGTTCAATGGGAAAGTTATGAGCTTGGGTTCTATCTCCTTTGTTCTCTGAGCAAAGTGTCTGAAAATTTTTCTAAGGTAGAGAACCAGCATGAAGATAAGGCTACTTTGTGTGTTCTTCTTTTCTTAAGGATTTGAGTCCTCTACGGTCTATTGTTCAATACCTGACAACTGTTGCACTTTGTGTGATGTTAGGATCAGCAATTCATCAGTGACTAGTAATAAAGGTCTCCCTATGCTGGGATTATATTTTTGTACTGAAATTTGCATTATATTTTGTCAAAATCATGTAATTTGAATAACAAAGTAAACAATGTTATACAGTAATAGACAAATCCTTGAATTTTATTATTTCTTAAGAAATACAATAAAAATTATTTATTCCAATTCAGGGATAAATAATTAACATAAAATTAAAAGTATAACCCTAAAATTGCAAATGGTAAAATAGAATAGTGATAAAATTGTTCTAGAAATATCAAACAGGTAATTTCCCTGGCCAAGAAATAAAATGAATGAATAAAAATAACATGGTGGCTAAGTATTGTTGACATTTTAAAATAAAAAAAAGGAAATACTAAAAAAACTAATTAATAAATTTAGTTGGTAAATGGAATTTTTAGAGAAAACAGTCTCATATTTTACCAGTAATTATGTAACAAAAAACCAAATATTTATATTCACAAACAAAAGGGACATTTTGAAGAGTTTGTGGTATTATATTTTCAGTAAACATGATTAATTCAAAAATGGCAGACATAAATTGAGAAAAATTCATTTAACTAGCAAAAATAACCGATTTTGTGAAATTTTCATAGTCTTTACCTGAAAAATCTTAGTAAAGTGGATTTTGATAACACTTATTTTGAAATTATATAATTTTCTTTATTTATATGTGGATTCATATTTTCTCCTTTTCTCAGAGTTGGTTTTGAAAGTGTGTAATTTTCTAGTAAATACTGCATCTATTTTTGTTACTTATTGGCACACAAATTGGGTGTTAATCTATTTTATGATTTCAGTCTTTAGATCTGTGGTTGTGCCAAACTCATATTTTATGTTATGTAAATATTTATATTTGTTCTCTTTTTTTTGCTTGGTTAGCCTCTCTACAGTTTAGCTGTGTTATTGATTTTTACATTTATTGACTGATTACAAAATTTTTCAGATTATTAATGTGCTAATCTATGTTTTAGAATTATTTATTTACTTTTGCTTTGTTTTGTATAATGCTTTTTATCTTGATTTATGTTTAGTTAACCAGTGAAATAAAATTATTTAAGTTTAGTTAAATTACTTTTGTATTCTTTGTTTTGTTAAAAAATTTAAACAGTTAACTTATATTTATTCTCTTTCAATAATGGAATGATTTCTACATTTGTATCTCTTTCCAAGCAGGCTCTGTGCTGTCAGCTCGGAGCCCTACATGGGGCTTGATCCAATGAAGGATGAGTTCATGACCTGAGTCAAAATCGAGAGTTAGGTGTTTTACTGACTGAGCCACCCAGGTGCCCTTGATTTTCATTATGTTTCTTTCTTTTTTTTTTTAATCCAAGTTAGTTAACATATACTGTAGCAATAATTTCAGGAAAAGAATTTAGTAATTCTAGTAACTACACCCAGTGCTCTTCCCAACAAGTGCCCTCCTTAATGCCCCTCACACCTTTAGCTTTTCCCCACTCAGTAACCCTCAGTTTGTTCTTTGTATTTAAAAGATTCTTATGGTTGGTCTTCATCTCTGTTTTTATATTATTTTTTGTTTCCCTTTACTTATGTTCATCTGTTTTGTCCCTTAAATTATGCACCTGAGTGAATTCGCATGATATTTGTCTTTCTGTGACTGAATTATTTTGTTTAGCAAAATACACTCTAGTTCCATCTATGTTGTTGAAAATAGCAAAATTTCATTCTTTTTGATTGCCAAGTATATATATATATATATATATATATATATATATATATATATATATATATACCACATCTTCTTTATCCATTCATCTGTAGATGGACATTTGGGTTCTTTCCATACTTTGGCTATTGTTGATAGTGCTGCTATAAACATTGGGGTGCATGTGTCACTTCAAATCAGCACTCTTGTATCCTTTGGATAAAAACCTAGTAGTGCAATTGCTAAGTGGTAGGGTAGTTCTATTTTTAATTTTTTGAGGAACCTGCATACTGTTTTCCAGAATAGCTGTACCACTTTGCATTTCCACCAACAGTGCAAAAGGGATTCTCTTTCTCTGCAACCATGCCAACATTTGTTGTTGTCTGAGTTGTTAATTTTAGCCATTCTGACAGGTATGAGGTGGTATTTCATTGTGGTTTTGGTTTGTGTTTACCTGATGATGAGTGATGTTGAGCATTTTTTCATGTGTCTGTTAGCCTTCTGGATGTCTTCTTTGGAAAAGTGTCTATTCATGTCTTCTCATTTCTTCACTGGATTATTTGTTTTTTGGGTGTTGACTTTGATAAGTTCTTTATAGATTTTGGATACTAGCCAAAGGACTATCTGATATGTCATTTGCAAATATATTATCTCATTCCATAGGTTGCCTTTAAGTTTTACTGATTGTTTCCTTTGCTGTGGAGAAACTTTTTATCCTGATGAGGTCCCAATAATTCATTTTTGCTTTTGTTTCCCTTGCCTCCATATACATGTCAAGTAAGAAGTTGCTGCGGCCAAGGTCGAAGAGGTTGTTGCTTGTTTTCTCCTCTAAGATTTTCATAGCCTCCTGTCTTATGTTTAGGTCTTTCATCCATTTTGAGTTTATTTATGTGTATGGTGTAAGCAAGGGGTCCAGGTTCATTCTTCTGCATGTCACTGTCTAGTTTTCCCAACAACATTTGCTGAAGACACTGTCTTTTTTCCATTGGATATTCTTTCCTGCTTTGTCAAATATTAGTTGCCATACATTTGTGGGTCCATTTCTGGGTTCTCTATTCTTGCATTGATCTATGGGTTTATTCTTGTGCTAGTACCATACTGTCTTGATTGTGATAGCTTTGTAATACAGCTTGGGGTCCAGGATTGTGATGCCTCCAGCTTTGGTTTTCTCTTTCAGGATTGCTTTGGCTATTTGGGATCATTTCTGGTTCTAGACAAATTTTAGGATTGTTTGTTCTAACTCTTTGAATAACGCTAGTGTTATTTTGATAGGGATTGCATTGAATATGTAGATTGCTTTGGGTAGTACCAACATTTTAACAATATTTGTTCCTCCAGTACATGAGCATGGAATGTTTTTCCATTTTTTGTGTGTGTTTCTTCATCAATTTTTTTCATAAGCTTTCTATAGTTTCAGTGTATAGATTTTTTCACCTCCTTGGTTTGGCTTATTCCTAGGTATTTTATGAGTTTTGGTGAAATTGTGAATAGAAAAAATTCCTTGAATTCTCTTTCTGCTGCTTTATTATTGGTGTATAGAAGTGCAATCAATCTCTGTACACTGATTTTATATCCGTGGAGTCTTTTGGGTTTTCCATATAGAGTATCATGTCATCTGCAAAGAGTGAAAGTTTGACTTCCTCCTTGCCAATTTGGATGCCTTTTATTTCTTTGTGTTGTCTGATTGCTAAGGCTAGGACTTCCAACACTTGTTGAATACCAGTGGCGACAATGGACATTCTTGTCGTGTTTCTGACCTTCGAGTGAAAGCTCACTGTTTTTCCCCATTGAGGATATTAGTGGTGGGTCTTTTGTATATAGTATTTATGATCTTGAAGCCTACTTTCCTGAAGGTTTTTTTCAAGAAAGGATGCTATGTTTTGTCAAATTCTTTTTCTGCATCTATTGAGAGGATCATGTGGTTCTTATCCTTTTTTTTTTTTTTTACTTTATTAATGTGATGTATCATATTCATTGATTTGTGGATATTGAACCAGCCCTGCATCCCAGGTATAGATCCCACTAGATAGTGGTGAATAATTCTTTTAATGTGTTGTTGGATCTGGTTTGCTAGTATATTGTTGAGAATTTTTGCATCCATGTTCGTCAGAGAAATTGGTCTGGATTTCTCCTTTTTAGTGGGATCTTTGTCTGATTTTGGAGTCAGGGTAATGCTGGCCTTGTAGAATGAGTTTGGAAGTTTTCCTTCCATTTCTATTTTTTGGAACAGCTTCAACACAATAGGTGTTAACTCTTCTTTAAATGTTTGGTAGAATTCCTCTGGAAAGTTGTCCAGCCCTGGACTCTTGTTTGTTGGAAGATTTTTGATTACTGATTCAATTTCTTCACTGGGTTTGTTCCAAATTTCTATTTGTTCCTCTTTCTGTTTTGGTAGTTGATATGTTTCTAGGAATTTGTCTATTTCTTCCAGATTGCCTAGTTTGCTGGCATATACTTGCTCATAATATTCTCTTATTATTTTTTGTATTTCTGCAGTGCTGGTTTGCTCTCTCCTCTTTCATTCTTGACTTTATTTATTTGAGTCTATTCCTTTTTCTTTTTGATCAGTCTGGTTAGGGGTTTATCAATTTTGTACATTCTTTCAAAGAATCAGCTCTTGGTTTCATTGATCTGTTCTACTGTTTTTTTGATTTCCATATCATTAATTTTTACTCTAATCTTTATTATTTAACTTCTTCTGCTGATTCTGGGCTTTATTTGATGTTCTTTTTCCAGCTCTTTTAGGTGTAAGGTTAGGTTGTGTATTTGAGACCTTTCTTCCTTCTTTAGGAAGGCCTGGACATCTATATACTTCCCTCTTATGATGGCTTTTGCTGCATCCCAGGGATCTTGGGCTGCTGTGTTATCATTTTCATTTGCTTCTATGTACTTTCCAATTTCCTCTTTAATTTCTTGGTTAATCCATTCATTCTTTAGTAGGGTGTTCTTTAATCTCCAAGTATTCATGGTCTTTCCAAATTTTTTCTTGTGGTTGATTTTGAGTTTCATAGCACTGTGATCTAAAAATATGCAAGATATGATCTTGATCTTTTTGTACTTGTTGAGGACTGATTTGTGACCCAGTATGTGATCTATTCTGGAGAATGTTCCATGTGTACTTGAGAAGAATGTGGATTCTGCTATTCTAGGATAAAAAGTCCATTCAGTCCAGCTTGTCACTCAAAGCCATTATTTCCTTGTTGATTTTCTGCTTAGATGATCTATCCATTGCTGTAAGTGAAGAATTGAAGTTCCCTAGTATTATGGTACTATTATCAATGAGTTTCTTTATGTTTGTGATTAATTGATTTATATATTTGGGTGCTATTGTGTTGGGAGCATAAATGTTTATAATTGTTATATCTTGGTGGATAGACCTCTTAATTATGATATAATGCCCTTCTTCATCTTTTGTTACAGTCTTTATTTTAAAATCTAGTTTGTCTGATGTAAGTATGGCCACTCTGGCTTTCTATTGATGTCTGTTAGCATGATAGATGGTTCTCCCTCCCTTTACTTTCAATCTGCAGGTGTCTTTAGGTCTAAAATGAGTCTCTTGTAAGCAGCATATACATGGGTCTTGTTTTCTTATTCATTCTGATACCCTATGTCTTTTGATTGGAGCATTTAGTCCATTGACATTTAGACTGAATACTGAAAGATATGAATTTAGCACCATTGTGTTGCCTGTTGAGTTGGTGTTTCTGGTGATGGTTTTTGGTCCTTGTTGCTTTTGGTCTTTTTTGTTTTGTTTTGTCTTTTCTCCACTCAAAGTGTCCCCCTTAAAATTTCTTTCAGGGCTAGTTTAGTAGTCACATACTCCTTTAGTTTTTGTTGGGGAAACTCTTCATCTCTCCTATTCTGAATGACAGTTGATGGGTAAAGAATTCTTGGCTGCATATTTTTCTGATTCAGCACATTGAATATATCCCATCCCTGACAAGTTTCTGTGGATGGGTCTGCTGCAAACCTCATCTGTCTTCCCTTATAGGTTAAGGACTTTTTTTCCCTTGCTGCTTTCATAATTCTTTCCTTGTCTGTGTATTTTGTGAACTTAGTTATGATATGCCTTTGTGATGGTGGGTTTTTGTTGAATCTCATGGGAGTTCTCTGTGCTTTTAGGATTTCGATGTCTGTGTCCTTACCCAGATTAGGAAAGTTTTCTACTATAATTTGCTCACATAACCCTTCTGCTTCTTTTTCTCTCTTTTCACCATCTGGGATTCCTATGATTTGAATGTTATTCCTTTTTAAATAAGTCACTGAGTTCTCTAAGTCTTGTATCATGTTCTTTGGCCTTTGTTTCCCTCTTTTTTTTCTGTTTCATTATTCTCCATAATTTTGTCTTCTATTTTGCTGATTCACTGTTCTGCTTTCCCCATCCTTGCCATCGTGGTATTCATTCGAAATTGCATCTGAGTTATAGCATTTTTAATTTCATCATGACTATATTTTGTTTCTTTATCCCCACAAAAAGGGATTCTATGCTTTTTTTTTTTTAACAGCTGGTATTCTTATTATCATGGTTCTATATTCTAGTCCAGACATATTGCTTATATCTGTGTTGGTTAAGCCTATGGCTGTCAGTTTTTCCTGTTCTTTCTTTTGGGTGAATGCCTTCATTTTGTCATTTTGGAAGAAAAAAAGAAAATAAAAAAGAAAAATTAAAAAAAAATAAAGGAAGCTAGATCCTAGGTATTTTATGGTCTTCTTGTTGAAATAATCTTGATGGATTATAGAAAAAAGGGAAAGAAAAGGGGAAAAAAGATAAAATTTTTTAAAATTAAAAACTTATATAATAAAATAGAATAAAAGGACATAAAGAAAATAGAATAAGAAATTTAAAAAATAAAAATACAGTAAAAAAATAAAAATATTTTTTCTCTTTCATATCCATGAATGAGGAAGAAAAGAAAGGAAAAAAAAAGAAAAACAAAAAAGAAAAACTATTAAGCAAAAACAGAAGAAAATAAAACTAACAAATAAATGAACCAGCAAAGAGTGAAACCTGAATGAAATTCCATCCAGTTTCCCATAGAACTGAAACTGTGAAACCTTCCATAGTCAGTACACTAAACAGGTGGAGTGACTTGTGCTGGTCTTCTAGCGATGTGCTTATAGGGTGTAGTTGGGTGGGGTCTGGTGTAACAGCTAGGTTGTCCACTAGGTGGCATTGCTTTGTTTACTGGGGTGGATCAGTGTGGCACTCAAGCGTGTGCATAGAAGAGATGGAAATGGCTTCACCCAGTTCCCCAGTATCTAGCACAGGAACTCTGAGCTCTAACCCATCCATGATCAAGAACCCCTCCTTTGTTTCAGCTCACTGTCCACTCCCTGCCTCTACCCTGTCCATGCCCAAGCTGTCTGCCTGCCAGGCAGCACCTCCCTCCAGACTTCTATCTCAGGTGGGGTTGTGTTTCAAAACCAGCTTCAGAGACCCCTGTGGCTTGGACCCATGCTGACTCTCTCGGGGAGGTTCTTGCTGAGCAATGTCCACATGCTGGCTTGTCCCCTAAAATGTTCCTGCGATCATGCTGTAGCAGAGGTTCAGAGATTATGGCAGACCACAACACACAGCTGGCTCCACGTTTCACTGCACTCTGGTGTCTTTATCCTAATACCAGCAAACACAGCTGCTATCTGGGGTCTGCTGGGACCTTTGTCTGTGGAGAGGTCATATGGCCTCTCCCAAATGCACTTCAAGTAGGGAAACTGCTTCTTCTCCCTGTGGCATATGGAGCCCTCAGACTCCACTGCCTGCTCATGGGGATTTACCCTACGTCCTCACCAGAGCATCACAAGGCACTGAGCTCTGAAACTTCAGACTCTGCCCTCCACTGTTTATAGAATCCTGGTGGTATTGAAACACTCTCCTTTCTTTCCATCAGTGGTTTGGGGAAACAGATTTCTTGTTCAGTCCCCTGTGTTTTCACTCTTTCTCTCTCTTTCTCTCCACCTACTTTTAGGGGAGTGCTTTTCTTGCACAAGCTTGATGCACCACACTCTCCCCCTTTCTCTTTCATTGTTGCCTCTCTGCAAAAACAGCTCCCTACCCTTGGTGGCTTTTCTCTCCCCCAGTTCACCTCTCCACACCATGTACTTGCCAAGTTCATGTACTTCTCAAGTTATGCAGATATTTGTACTTCTCAAGTATGCATGTACTTCTCAAGTTATGCATAAATCCTCAGATCCATTTCCTAGGTGTTCAAAATGGTTTGGTGCTGATCTAGCTGTGTTTCAGGGATGTGACAAGCTCAGGGTCTCCATGCTGCTTTGCCATCTTAACTCCCTCTCCTGATTTTCATTGTTTTTAAGTAACTTGCAATTTCTCTTGATTTTTCCTTGCATGAAAAGCTTACTTTAAATATTTATTTTTATTCTTAGTGTTTTCTTTAATCTTTTTTTTTATTTCCAAGAAAGAGAGAGAGAGAGAGAGAGAGAGAGAGAGCATGAGCAAGTGGGCGAGGGGCAGAGAGAGGGAGACACAGAACCCGAAGCAGCTTCCAGGCTCTGAGCTGTCAGCACAGAGCCTGATGTAGGGCTGGAACCCACGAACCATGAGATCATGACCTGAGCCAAAGTCGGACGCTTAACCGACTAAGCCACCCAGGTACTCCCATTTATTTTTATTCTTAAATTTAGGGTATTGAATAGTTTTTCTTTGCAAATATTCACTACTGTTTTACTCCAATGCCATTGTATTCTGAAAATTTGGCCTATAAAAATGCTGTTTTTATTTATTAAGATTTTATTTATTTAATAATATGTGAAAAAAATTTGAATGTTCCAGGAACATAAAAAGAGACTTTCTTCTCTTGCAGAGAAATACAGATATTGGAAAACTTATTAAGGAAGAGAGACAACAGATCTATGTATATACACACATATTATTAAAACTGTTGATAACTGCATTTTTATTTAGCTTCCCAGAACAAAGATTGAAAGAAGAATAAAGCATTCTGAGTACAGTTAGATATTTCTCTCTCTCTCTCTCTCTTTTTTACATATGTGATTATTATAAATTTATCTCAATTGCAGATTAAAAATTTTCATCTTCACAAAACATCGTACATATTGTACTTGGTGCATTTTTCACTTGTGTTATAAATACGTGGCTGATATATATATACACATATATATACGTATATATACACATATATATACGTATATATATGTGTGTGTATATATATATATATATATATATATATATATATACACACACACACGTATATCACCCTGATCACTTTTGGTTTTATTTAGTTTATTTTAGACTCTATTTTAAATTTAACAATTTCCTATATATATATTTTTTTTTCTTAATTTGACCACAAATAATATGTATTTGAATTTTTTAAAGTTTATTTATTTTGAGACAGAGTGTATGAGTGGGGGAGGGGCAGAGAGAGGGGGAGAAAGAGAGAATTTCAAGCAGGCTCTCTGCTGTCAGCACAGAGCCCAATATAGGGGTTGAATTCACAAAACCATGAGATCATGACCTGAGCTGAAACCAAGTGTCAGATGCCTAACTGATTGAGCCCCCCAGGAACCCCAGAATTTGTTTTTAATGGTATTTATGGAGCAGATACATTGTCTTTCCATTTGTATGATATCTTTTAAAAAATTAGTTTTATCTTTTAGGTATTTCCTGTGCATCTCCATTCTTTTAATATTTTTTTCTCCATTATTATGGTACAATGATAATGCCTAGTATTTTATTTAAAGTAGTGCTTATTTTTAATTTTTACAGATATATCATTAAGCCTATATGTTATCGTTTTATCAGTTTTAAGGCTGAATTAGCAACTGTAGGATTTCAGATTATTTAAGATGTGCAATTACATAGTTTTACTTCAAATCTTCCAAATCTTTCCCCAAACACTTCCTAATCACTGTAAACATAACCGGGAGTTCCAGATTGAGATTGTCCCTGTTGTGTTAGATAGTTTTTTCATATATTATCTTTGTTTTTGTTCTTTATGTTTTGTTTGTTTGTTTTTTGCTTGTTACAAACAAGCAACTGAAGGCTTCAAAACTGATTTCACAGAATTTATTTAGAACAAGGCTTCTCCACTGTGGCACTATTGGCATTCAGGGCCAGATAATTCTTTGTCATAGGGAGCTGTCCTGGGCATTGTAGAATATTTTTCAACTTCCCTCTATTTGTGACAAAAATGTCTGCAGACTTTGCCAATGGTCCTCTGGAGATAATAGCACCACAGATAATAAAGACTTTGTCTTTATTTTAGTTAATTTTAGCAGTCTAGTACTTTTGAATTTATCATTTCTGTTTTCTATAATCCATGTTTCAAGTCAGTTCAGTATTATTTTCCAGAAGGAGCTTATTAGATATATGCCCTGCACTTTGTTTATATAACAGTATTTTTCTGTTACATTTATTCATGAACACTAATTTGTCTGGGTGTACAATTTAAGGGGTAAACTTGTGTAACTGTTTACAGTCATACAATCACAGCAGAACTTTTATTCTCATCATAAAATTTTCTACTTCCTCGTTGCACCCACCCATAGCCCCAGACGTTCTTTGGTCTCTTTGATCTGCCTTCAGTCACTATAATATTGGTTTTATAGAACTGTATTTGGAATCATGAAGTATACCACCTTTGTGCTTGGCTCTTCACTTGCAATACTATTATGGAATCCATCCATCTTGTTACATGTATTAATGTTGTATTTCCTTTTATTTCTGAGTATTATTCCATTGTATGGCTATGCTATAATTTGTTTATGCATTTACCACTTATGGGCATGTATGCTTGCTTCCTTATTTTGGCTATGACATGTCCACATCTTTGGATGGGCAAATGAGTTCATTTGTCTTGGGTAAATACCTAGGAGCGGAATTGCTGAAAATATGGCAAGCAAATGTTTACCTTTATAATATATCACCATACCGTTTTCCAAAGTGGCTGTGTCACCTGCATTCACATTTAATTTACAAATTTCCGGTCAGTTCATATGTTCACCCATGGTTGGTATGTATAACAGTATCTCATTGCTTTTCTAATTTATAATTTTGTTATGAATATTGATGTTAAGCATATTTCCAATGCTTATTAGCCATTTATATAGACATCTATATTTTTAAAATTTGAAGTATATGTTCAAGTAGTAGCTTTAAAAAAAAATGTTTATTAGAGAGAGAGAGAGAGAGAGAGAGAGAGAGAGAGAGAGAGGGAGTATGAATGGGGGAGGAGCAGAAAGAGAGGGAGACACAGAATCCAAAGCAGGCTCCATGCTCCGAGCTGTCAGTACAGAGACCAATGCAGGGCTTGAACCCAAGAACCGCAAGATCATGACCTGAGCAGAAGTTGGGCACTTAACCGACTGAGCTACCCAGGCACCCCTGTTTTTAAAATTAGATTATCTTCTTATCATTGAGTTGTAAAACTTCTGCATATATTCTGGAATTAAGCTCTTTGTTGGATATATGTTTTCCAAAATTTTTTCCAAGTGTACTTGCCCTCTTAATGTCTTCCACTGTGTAAAATGCTTTAATTTCTTGAATTCTCTTTCACTATTTTTTTTCTATTGTGATGTGCTTATTTTGCTGTCTTTGAAAAAAATTTTTTTAACTCAATATTACAAAATTTTTCTTCTATAGTCTTCAAAATACAAACTCGTTGGGGCACCTGGGTGGTTCGGTCAGTTGAGCGTTCCACTTCGGCTCAGGTCATGACTTCACGGTTTGTGAGTTTGAACCCCGTGTTGGGCTCTGTGTTGACAGCTTGGAGCTTAGAACCTGCTTCATATTCTGTGTCTCCCTTCCCCTCTCTTCCTCCCCTGCTCATGCTCTGTCTCTGTCTCTCAAAAACAAATAAACATTAAGAAAAAAAAAATCTCTTTTATTGCTTATTAGCCTGGATTGATGATCAAAGCTAGCACCTGTTGTTGGTGTGGAGACTTCATTCTATTTCTCTGTAAATCCAATTCTTTTTAATAAAATATATTTATAGTGTATCTACTTCATTTGCTCACCCAATGCCATAGGGTTTATTTATTGGATACAGAAGAATATTAATCAAGGATAGAGCCATGGACTACAGACCTAACTGTAGAATCCAGGATTTAGGCTGCCTTGACCCTCATGTGGACATAATATAAAAGCAAGATTTAAGAAAATGACTCCTTCAATTGCAGGCAGGCAAATACAAGAAAGAGACTCAAGAATCAAAAGGTCAGAGCTATGCTGAAGTAGCAACTTCCTGTCTGGTTTCAAATATCAGATGTTGGTTCTCTATTATGGGTGAAGAAAGGATGGAGAAAAAGAGGAAGGCTTCTCCCTCAGTTATTTCTCCAAGAAGGAAGCCTGTGTGTCTTTCCAGCCCATATTCTACTGCATTGCAGGAGTAATAGGAAGCAGTTGCTTATGGATTTGGTACATAGTGTTCAAATTTACTGTGTGGTTAATTAATTTTTATTTCTTTTTAAAAAATGTATTCATTTGGATTGCTTGGCTTAGCTAGAGTATTGACTCACCACTTTCTGGGGGGCCTGACCAATTTATTTAGGACGTTAATGCAACAGAGTCTTCTTTCCAATTTGTTTGGTGTCTAAACTAAGTGAAGCCTAGGCCAGTTATACCATGTACAGAGCATGCATACCTGGCAATTTCTACTGATATTAGCATTAGCAGCATGTATGTTTATGTGTTTTACAAGTATCTACAACTCTTGAGCCACTATATTTTTAGTTATTCTGGACCTAAGAATAATAGCTTACACTTTAGTAAAGTGGGAAACTCAGAAAGAAAAGCTAAGGTATTTTTTATTTTTTTTTTAACGTTTATTTATTTTTGAGCCAGAGAGAGACAGAGCATGAACGGGGGAGGGTCAGAGAGAGAGGGAGACACAGAATGTGAAACAGGCTCCAGGCTCTGAGCTGTCAGCACAGAGCCCGACGCGGGGCTCGAACTCACGGACCGCGAGATCATGACCTGGGCCGAAGCCGGCCGCTTAACTGACTGAGCCACCCAGGCGCCCCGCTAAGGTATTTTTTAATTGTTGTTTTTCAAGTTAGTGGTTTAGTTACTTATGTGGAAAATCTTTTGGAGAGGACTGTTGGGTGCGTTATTGTAGTGTCTGTGTTTTCAGGTTATGCTGATATATCCAACCAACTGCTGACAATTGGATTATGAACTTTGAGAGAGAATTCTTAGTGTTTCAGTGCATAACCATAGTAGTTGAAATCCTGAAGAGGTGCATGGCATTGCCAACTGACAAGAATGTAACAAAGAACAGAATATTTGTGCAAATGCATAATATAATATGCATTTATTATAATAAATAATATTTTGGGACATGCAAATAAGTACTGCAAGCAAATGGAATATGAAAAGGTAGATTTAGAAGTGGAAGAAAAACTGGGTATGTACACTGTATTGAAATATAAATGTGAGCATTAAGAGACAGAGAGAAAGAGAGAGATGCTGTCGATTGGACAAACCGGGCAAATGAGAAAAAGTTGTGTATGAAACTTGATCCGTATTGGTTATTGGAACTAGATTATTATTATATTGTGGAATGTCCTGAAAAGAATTAAAAGTATGATATAGTGAATAATATTATTGCATGAAGGCTTCCTCTATAATAAAAATTGAAATAACTATTAGCTTTGTTTATGTCAGAAAATTTCAGGCAGTTTTCAAATTTTATGGTGTAAAACATTTTAGTGCTCATGGTTGACAAAGAGTCAGCATCTGGGAAGCTCTAAACAATAAGGAACATATATATCTGTGGTTATGTTTGCTTTTAAGAGGAAGACCTTATACAATGTTTTCACCCGCCTTTTGCTCTCAATATAAAGTAGCTCTTGACCACATTAAAGCTGATCACCTTGTCTTGCTCATGGTTAGGCTAGCTTCAAATCCTTTCCACAAATACGTTTTAAGCTCTGTTCTTTCTGCTGACATTTTCGTACATTGCCATAGTACAGCAGATGGCTGAGGATTCTAATCAAGAGATTTTGTACAAATCAACAAAAATCTCTGGCCAGAATCTGTAGTTATTGAGGGAAAAAAAACCATCCAGAACCATATGTTCCAGTATCCTGCATACTACTCTGATAGGAAGTTTGCACATCATTTAATCATACTGTTCCATATTACAGTATAATCCTTCACTGTGTCAGCAGCTCAGTGCTTAATGCGGCTAAAGTCAGCCTCCTTTGCATTAAGAACTGCATAGGTTTTTAAATACAACATCCTATCTCTTCCTGCCAACTATGGTTCAATATGCCCGTAGTGACATAACATAACATATAGCTATGGTTTTAAAGTTTTATCTCTTACTTGGATTTAAGATAAATGAAACTCAGCATGCATTATTTTCAAAGAATAAAATACATTATGATATTTTTAATGAGCAAATGCATGATTCAGGTCAAACTCTAATGTGAGCTGATTTGAAGACAATTACAGTTTTTCTTATAGTCAAGATTAGGGCCTGAGCATGTATATTATAAGAATCCAACAGCAGCTTTAAATGAATTTGACTTTGTGAGCAATAGACTTAAATGCAGCTAAAACATAAATCTATGATTATAGCTTAATTTGCATGTAATGTTATGTAATTGCTGTAGTGCGATGAGACAGTGTTATTATATAGCAACTTGTATGTGATAGTTTGTCTGCTCAAATAGCTCCAACACTTTTTTTTAAATGACCTTTAATAGAAGTCAATTTCAAAGCATTTATACATTGAAACTTGCATTTGAACCTGTTTTCCTCCTACATATCTTAAATTAACAACATACTATCAAAGGTACACATAAATTTCAATCTATCCATAATCTAAATTTATAACCCAGTGCCTTCCTAGAAGTTGCATCATGATTTAGTTCTTGTAAGTAGATGATGCTTTCCCATAAAGACAATTATAAAATGGCAAGAGTTTGCATTCCTCACACATTTCTCTATATAAAATTATAAAGAAGATCAATCGTGTGCTCTTAAAGAAGCAGCAACATAGCTTTTGCAGGTATCTGGAATAGTGAAATTTGGTATAAGTTCCATGAAATGGACATACATATATTAGAAAGGTTATACAAACCTTATACAAGGTTTCCCACATACTTTAATAATATGCATAAAGGAAAACTGCTACACTTCTATCATAAATTTGACCAGAGTGTACATGTTATAATAAATATAAGCATCAATTAATAATGCTCTGGTTCTCCTACAGATGCCCTTTATAAAATTATTTGTTTACCCATGTAAAAATAAATGCTGTTCAGGGAAGTTTGAACTGATTCCCATTTTCCTCTAAGTAAATGTTCTCCTACTTGGAAGAAGCTTTCAGCTTCTTTCAGCTGACCTTATATTAATCTAAAGGTATTCAATAAATATTTTATGATTGGTCATAATGGCTTCACTCCTATCCCCCTCCCCAATATTTACAGGTAAAGAAAAGTCTAACATATATTTATTCCAAATCCACCTTCATTATTTAGTTAAAATTTTAAGGATACTATTAGAACACATACAGGTCTTATGAGTACAATCACTGTTAAAAAGAAATCTGATATATTTCTTTATATATATTTTATATATTTCTTTACACAAATCTCTTTATATATACTTATAAACAGTAAAAACATCACGAAGTTATTCAGAAACTTTCAAGATATAATCACGTTCTCCATACACACACACACACACACACACACACACACACACACACACTTAAAAAGATTATATTGCATTCTCCATCAGACACAATTGAGAAAAATGATAAAAATAAAGGTAAATTGAGATATGTGTTAATTAGGCATCAGTAAAGAATGGAGAGACATGAAGAGCAATAATCACACGTTGCAAGCATTATTCTCCTATGAGTCGGAAACCACTATTGTCTCCTTCTTACAGTCACATGATTGGAGCAGTGTGGCATTGACTAACAGCTTCTAAAACACCTAGTAATGCCTCATTGTTTAAGTAGACACAAGAATCAGTAGATATTAAGGAAAAATCTGTCACTTGAAAGACCAAGAGCAAATCAACAGATAGAAAAATAACTTGAAAGAAGCAGAGAAGGACTAACAGGGAGGTGAACACTGGGTGTAAAGCAATGGGATTATTAATCTTGTCAGATCTTAGGTCAAGTACAAAAAATATAGGGGACAAGAAAATGATACTGAGAAGAGGACCAATCAGAGAATGAGAGATACCTTTGAATTTAACATATTATAAAAATTGTAATTTAACCAGACGGTTTGGAAAACAAACTTGTGCCCCATCTCTCAGAAAATAAAGCAAAAAAAAAAAAAAAAAAGGGGAGGGGGAAGGGAAAAAATTGGAGAAATTATATTTTAAAAATTAGGTGATCAGTCAGTAAGCCCAATATCTGAATATAATTGCCAGATGGACAGAATAGAGAATACAGAGGGGATAAACTTATGAAAATATTTTAGAAATGGACGGAATTTAAAGACTCGAATTACTGGATTAAAATATTCTATTAAATGAAAAGCACAATGGAAGAAAATAAATTTTCACAAAGTTACAGAGTTGTAATATTTTGATAATATTACAATATGTAATATTGTAATATTTTCAACATTAAGGAAGAAAAGGTTAGTAACTAAATAAAATGTCTATATATCTCTCAAACATTTTGCTCTATTTGAAAGAAATTAATATTATTAATGATTATTCTGTGACCATTGATGTAAACCACAGTTGTCCAGGCAAACCAAGTGAAGGTGATTGATCACCCTGTATATTAAATACCCATAATTAGAAAAGTTTTTTTTTTGTTTACAGAAATGCTAGCAGACAAAAAAAAGTGAGGAAATGTCATCAAAATGTTAAGAAAAAATATCTTATAAGTTTATTTCTCTTAACATGAACATAAGTGTGAGAGTAAAATTTGCAGAAGGGGTCCTGATAACATAAAGGCCATAGGTCAATTTATTAAGGGTCACTTTTGTCAAAGTAAAGGCTACATTTCAGTAAGTAAGTAGCAAATGAATTAAAATAGAGAAAAAGAGAACGGTATCTTTTTATCCTAGAAGTTCAGTTATGTGACCAACTGATTGTTATAAGAACAGGAGTGGACATAGAATTGAGGACTAATTTTGGGTTTTGTTTTTGTTAAATAAAAAGTTGAGTGTACTTTTTATCCAGTAGGAAGAGAATCTGAATGGTAAATAATAATAATAGAGAAGAAATAAGAGATAAAGAAATGATAGAGGAAAATCCATGAAGGGAAACAGGAATATACTATCTAAAGTACAAGGGGGGGAAATTAACATTGGACAGGATATGTAGCATTTCATTTCTTTCACTGAAACAGCAAAAAAAATGAAGCAAGAGTTGTAAAAACTGGTAAAAGATTTGAAGGTTAAAATAGAAATTGGTAATTCTTGCCTCATGGGTTCACTTGTGTAATAAGACATGAATTCCACTGCTTGTAAAGATGGGCATGGAGAGAAATGATAGGAGTTATCAGCCTCAGGAATTTTATTTTAAGGCAGGTCTACAATCAGCAAATGCTCACAGGTTTTCCTTTTACATGTACAAATGTCTTTATTTTGACTAAATGTTTAAAAAAAACCAGTTCTGCTGGTTACAAGATTCTGTACTGTGAATATGTCAGCCCACTACCTTGTTGGGTTCCATTTTTTCTGTTGAGAGGTCACTTGTTAATCTTACTGTGGCTCCCTTCTATATAATGAGTAATTTCCTCTTACTGGTTTCAAGATTTTCCCTTTATCTTTGGCTTTCAACTATTTGACTATGTGTCTGGGTGTGGCTCTCTGTTTTTATCCAGCTCGCAGTTTATTGAAATTCTTGAATGTAGGTTAAAAGAATGCTTTTCATGAAATTTACAATGTTTTCTGCCGTTTTTTCTTTGAACAGTTTTTTTCTGTCTCTTTCTCTTTCTTCTCTCATTCTACCACTGCCACTATGTATCTGTTGGTATACTTAATGGTATTTGATATTTCTCTGAGGCTCTGTTTATTTTTCTCTCTGTTCTTCAGGTTGTATAATCTCTATTGATCTATCTTAAGACCATTTATTTCTTCTGCCAGCTCAGATATACTGGTGAGCACTTTTTGTAAATTTTCATTTTAGTTATTGGAATTTTGAACTCTATAATTTCCATCTCATTCTTTTTAAAGATAATTTATATCTCTTTATTGATATTCTCTATTTTGTGAGTCATTTTCATTATACTTCCCTTTAGTCATTAAAACATGATTTGCTTTATATCTTTGAACATATTTATAATAGTTGCTTCATATTCTATGCTAATTCCAACATCTAGACCACTCAAAAACATTCTCTTTCCCTTCTCCCTCTCTCTCTCTCATATATATATATATATATATATATATATGTGTGTGTGTGTGTGTGTGTGTGTGTGTGTGTCAAAATTTCCTATTTTTTGTTGAAAATTCAACACTTTTTATAATATATTGAAGCAATTCTGAATCTGACCCACTCTACTTCTGAGACTTGTTTTTTGCTGTTTCTTTGTTGAGTGACTTAATTGGACTGATTCTGTAAAGTTTACTTCTCCTGCTTTGTGCTTCTTTTGATGTCTGTATTCTGATTTTCCCCCCTTGTTTGTATTTTTCATTCTGGCTTCCTCGGTCACTTCTGGGTTAGCATAGCTGAGTGATTAGCATTAATTGGCCAGTAGTTGAGCTTAAGTCTTCTGTTCCCATAAAATCTTCAACACTTACTATTGGATCTGTGTGTGGCCTGAACTGATTTCAAAGTTGAGGAAACTTACTCATTGCAACAGTTTTAGTCCCATAGTTTAGTTCTAATAATAGCATAGAAATAATGTTTCTAGTCACTCTTGACAGACTTGAACAGGTAAATAGTTTTTCAGATATTTGGATAAGTATGATTTTAGCAGGGTCTTCTTTGACTATCTCTTTCCCCAAATTGCCTTTTAAACTTCTGGCTATCTATTTTTAGTGGTAACACAGCGCTATTAGCCTCCTTTGGTTGTTAGCCACCTGAATGGGGAATAGTAAGAGTGGGGAGAATGAGCAACAGAAATTTGCTGCTACTACCCACCCAAAATTAATTATTCACAGAAGGGACTTAAGGGAGATGGGGACCAGTGTTGATAATTCTCTACTGAGTCTGTCCTCAATAGCTCTTTCACAACACAGACATGGAAAGAATGGGCTTCATCAGCTCTTGGTTTTGCCCATACCACCCAGAATTAATCCTCTATTATAGGAAACTGGGGGAACTAGATGTTGCCTTGGCTCAAATGCCACAGCCTCCCACCTGAGTCTTACTCAGTTTCTGTTTGTTGTATGCTTTTTGGCCAATTTCCAGTTTGTCTTGCAAAATTGTGACCTGGTTGACTGATGTTTCTGTGGGAGATAGGATTCATTCCCCCAACTCATTAAATGGTCATTCCAGATATCCTACCCTCCGTGATAGGGGATTTGAGGAAGGAAGAAAAGTGGACAAGGTGGAATTAATAGATAGAAATTCCAGAAACAAACAAACAAAAAAAAAAGTGGGTAACAATTGAGCCATAAAGAAGACCTTGAATTTGGAGACTGAAATTTTAGTGAAAAAATTTCAGAGGTAATAGATTTCATTTTCTAGGAGTAATCAGTATTCTGTGTTAAAGAATGTATCTATAAGATACACAGATTAATTTTTAATTTGAAAGGGCATAGATCTATCAGAAAATTTTCAGGAAAAGGACGTGTATGATATATATAAGCATAAATTAATGAACTAAGGTACTAACGTTAAGAAAATAACATAAATAAGAAGGATGTGGGAAGATTGACAAGGAATAAAATTGTGAAGACATATGTGATCTCAGGAATCCCAGTGTAATTATTTTGGAGGAATTCCAGTTTGTCTTCAGAGATATTCCAGAAGTAAAGTGACTTTCAGTTAATGAGAAATCTCATGATATGTCCTTTAGGGCAAAACTGCTGCTGTCATTCCAAGATGCATGCCACTGCACATGAAGTCATCAAGGAATTATGCAGCTAAGTTTTGTTGGTATTAAATTATCCAAAGGCCTTAATGACCACCATTTCCTTCTTTCCAAATCTCCATAATTTCTTTAGCTCATATCATTTCTTGCGTCTTTCAGATCATACTGCTGTAACACCAAATCACTTTACACTGCAGTTAGGCAATTTACAAGGCAAGAGTATAGTATTCTGTCATTTGTCATCTTTGCATGTCAGTCACTCACTTTGGAAGTCTGCTTTGCGTTGCATTGGAGAAGAGAGCCCAGAAGCTATCTTTACCAGGTCCTCTATTCTATAGTTCCAGAGTAACTCTCAAAATATTTTAAAGATAGGAAGAAGAAAAGCTATTTTTCTTGAGAGTTCATAGTGCTAGCACAGCGGCTTCTCAGTCTTTGTAAGCACAAATTTTCCGACACCTATTAAAGGGGTAGTGGGGTTTTCCCAGCAACTTATGAAAAGCTGCTTGAATGTTTCACAACAAAGTCATCAAATGATTATTTCCTTTCTTGACCTTCACTCTCCCAGCTCTCTACATATGTGTGTGAGTCCAGCATTAGATCTATGTTAAACTCCTTTATTTTTGTAAGACTTATAAAAGATTTGTGTTTCTAGCAACTTCCAGAGTGACATAAAGGATACTTACAGACAGGGTCATTGTGTCAAAATATGTATCACATGTTAGTTCAGTTATTACAAATTGGTAGACTTGTTTCTTTCACAGAGCTTAAGACATTGCTGCCAGAAATGATTAGGGCTACATATTCAGCATCTACATCAAGTTTCTCGTTAAAGTAAACAACAAAAACACCCTAAGAGAAGTACCTATTTTTCCAGCTTGATCATGTGGAGTACCTGGAAATTCCCAGTAAAGTTATATTATGCTAGTGGGCATAGAATCAACTTCCTAAAAGAAGGAAATCCTTTACAATGGAAGGTAGATAGACAACACAACACATGGTCATTAAAACAACATATTTTCTTAAGTAACACAATTGAGAGACACATATAGAGTTAAGAGAACACACTCTGTAACCAGATAGGCTGTTTGATTTTTGTCTTTGTACTATATTAGCAGTTTCTTAACCACTGAATATTTCTTCATCAGTAAGCCACAGCAAATAATAGTACTTCATAGGGTTGTTGTAAAAGATGAAAAGTATATATATAATATATTGAGGATAGTTCTTCAGGTACAAAAAGAGCACAATCAATGTTAGGCAAAAACTAAAATTCTAGTTGTTTTTTTTAATCTGAAATCTAAAGTTTTCTGTAACTTATGACCAATGCAATTATGAAACTATCACAGTAACATGTGACTTTTGCTTGTTTGTTTGTTTGTTTGTTTGTTTGTTTGGATGTCCAATCTTTAGGCTAGATCTTGTTCTAGACTTTCGAACAGATAACACAATTTCAATACATATGAAGAATATGAGTTTCCTATGATGCTTTTGCTCAGTTAACTACACTCCCACCCCATCTCCACTGGACTCATGTATCACTGGGAATTAAACAGATTCTCAGAAACCTAGAATTTCTTTTTGCAAGTAGATAGCTGAGGACCTGCTAAAAATCCTCCACAAAATGAACCTCAGTCACATAAACTTCTGACATTTTGAATATGTCATTATCTATTCTAAGATTTAGCTATTTTCTCTTTCTCTCCTTGCATTGTCTGATGTGGGATAGTTCAAACAGAAGAGAAAACACCAACGCAAAAAATTTAACTGAGGTGACATTCACATTCCTTCTAGTCTTGGCTAAATTTAAGTTTGCATGGACAATGCTAAAATCATCACATTTTATTCCTCTGGTAGCTGGCACATGTTTTTCACTTTGATTTTAAAATATGCCACAATTTCAAAAATGTTAAAATAGGAGATATATATTTTGGAATAAAAAAAGGACAATACTTTCACAGTAATCTTATTTGGTTTCATATCTGCTTTCTACACTAAGCAAAAATTGCTTGATGAAAGGACAGAGCAACTAGTTGTGAGGTTGAATTTAAGATAAATAACTCTAGAAAGAAATAATGGATTATCTGATGAAATGTAAATGCTGAAATTAAGAGCCACATCACAGAGATATAAATTAGTTTAGGGAAACCAAATGTAACTACAATACAACAGATATAATAGAGTATATATATTCATATTTTATCGTAATACCTCCCAGAGTCCATACCTCCAAATATTATCACATTAGTGATTAGGGTTTCAACATGTGAGTTTTGAGGGCATACAGATATTCAGTCCAGTGTGTGTGTGTGTGTGTGTGTGCGTGCGCGCATTTATGAATTAGCATCAAAAATGTGTAAAAGCTTATAAGAAGGAATCTATCATGACAAAAATACAGAATCAAAGTTCATCAATTTGTAATCCAGACCTAAATGACACACCTCAAGTTCTATGGACTTGATGTCTATGTCCTTTCAAAATTCATTTGTTGAAACCAGAATTCTCAGGTAGGCTTATATTAGATCATTAGATCCTCACCATAGGATGAATACATTTATTAAAAAAGAGGAGGAGAAAAGGGATTTGTGGCAACACAGAAAGAACATAGCTATTTACAAACTAGGCAGAGATATCTCATCAGAACCTAACTGTGCGGGCACCTTGATATCGCACTTCCCAGCCTCCTGAGAGAAATCTCTGTTGTTTAGGCCACCTAGTTGTGATATACTATAATAACAGCCTGAAGTAAGACATCAAGTAATAATGAAAACATAAGAATCTTAAAACAGACCTAAAATATCACCCATATAACCTAAGAGTGACTTTCTTCATAAGGCTCATCCTGGGCATGTTTCATAACATATTGTTCAAGTAACTTTCTGGAATTGTCTTCAAATTAGTTCCAAAGGTTGTATTTTTACATTTTATATTTTCTTAAAATACTATCACTCAGTAGATTTTCTTCTTTTTCCATGAATCCTAAAAAGGGACTTACATAGTAGCTTTTTTTTATTACTAATTCTTACTGAGTTCATTATCCACCATATTTTATTATTTTAAAGAATTTATGTTACCTAATCCAATGATAGAGTCGATGTTTAAGATATACTTTTTTATTTAGTACACCCATTTTCTTTAAATAACACATTTTGCAAGAACACCCGACAGAGCTTCTCAACTTTCAGTTAGAAAAATCAAAGAAGCATTAAAAAAGAGGCTTATCATGAAAAAACACAGAATAAACATTAGTCTATTAGGGATTTGACAAAATGAATGATAATCAGCAGCACACTGCTCATTGATTTTAATATTCTTGGCCGTATCAGCACTTATAGAAACTAAATTATTTTGTTCTCAAAAAAATTTTTGTCTAATGTTGAA